>NC_086240.1:24752656-25352656 GCF_036321145.2 Pelmatolapia mariae | reverse complement strand
TGCTTAAACAGCTAGAAAATTATTCACCAGCAATATTCCTTACATGAGTACATTAACTGTCTCTCCTTGTTAAAGACGTTGATGAAAAATCCTGTCACCAAGGGGTGACTGCTCAGACCGCAACAAATGATTTTTGGTCTTCTAGAAGTCTATGACCTCCGACCTTTGTAAATATTTTCTAATGAGTTCATGAGCTCAGTCATTCGCTTTGTGTTATACTTAATACTAAAAGGAGGATTATCCAGGAAATACCTGCATATATGTTTTATGTGACAAAAAGCACAAAAATAAAGCACCGAAATGTGCGCTGCTTTTCGGTCTGGTTACTACCGTTTATGTCAGAACCGATACCGGTACCCATCCCTAGTAATGATCCTGTGTGATGTTGGAAAATACAGATTTGTTCAGTTTGGTCAGTCCTTAAAAAGCTGAAAGTCACAAACTGTAATCATCTTGGAGCTCTGATGAGGCAGGAATGGATCTCCATGAATCAGGATTTGGCCCAGACACTGATGTCCATCATGCCACATAATTGATAATAATCCATTTTATCATGTTTTGGGGGGGTTTTTTTGTTTGTTTGTTTTCCCACAGGAAAGAGGAAATGAGGGGTGCATGTCCTTCATGCACTGATGGAAATATATACGAGGCTAAGGAGAAACCTGAACATCTCCAAAAGTTGAATCTGTTCATCTGGACGTAGCGTTTTGTGGGAGAAACGTTTCGTCACTCATCCAAGTGACTTCTTCAGTCTCAGCTGACTGCAGGTTTCCCCAAACCTTATAAACAGTACATTTGCATAATGACTGAAACCAGCCCACTGAAGGAACAATGGGCTGTGAGGTCAGTTCCTTAATCATAATTATGCAAATTCCCATGACCATTGATCAACAATCACTGATCAAAGCCCACTGATCAATGGCCATGAGTACCATTCACAGAGATTTGGGGAATGGCTGCAATCACAGCATTGTAGGATGGCAAAAGATGTACCCTTAGGCCCCCTCCTCGATTCAGAGATGGTCTTTCCCTTTTCACGTAAATGGCCTCCTTGACTCCGCGCTCAAACCAGCGTTCCTCCCTGTCCAGGATTTGTACATCCTCATCATTGAAAGAGTGTCCACTGGCCTGTAGGTGTAAATAGACTGCAGAGTCCTGGCCTGACGAGGTAGCTCTTCTGTGTTGTGCCATCCGCTTCGCTAGAGGTTGTTTGGTTTCCCCGATGTATAAATCCTGGCAATCCTCCTGGCACTTAACAGCGTACACTATGTTACTCTGTTTGTGTCGGGGGACCCGATCCTTGGGGTGGACCAGTTTTTGGCGCAGCGTATTTTGGGGTTTAAAAGCCACAGAGACCCGGTGTTTAGAAAAAATGCGTCTCAAAATGCGTCTCAACTGCTCCGATATTATTTGCATAATTATGATTAAGGAACTGACCTCACAGCCCATTGTTCCTTCAGTGGGCTGGTTTCAGTCATTATGCAAATGTACTGTTTATAAGATTGGGGAAACCTGCAGTCAGCTGAGACTGAAGAAGTCACTTGGATGAGTGACGAAACGTTTCTCCCACAAAACGCTACGTCCAGATGAACAGATTCAACTTTTGGAGATTTACTTTCCTGGATGATTGAGAATGCATCAAGACGAAGAAACCTGAACACTTTCACCAGATGTTCAGGACATGAAGAAAGGGTGGCTGCTGCACAGAACCAGGATCGGGCAACCCACGCTTGTTTTCTGAAGAGGATTTCTACCCAAAGTTGGACAGATTTTCTCAAAGAAAATGCTCCTGTGTCTCCACCAATGGATAAAAATATTTTATTTTAAGTCTGTAAAATATTCTGTTTACCATTATAATGATGTGTATGTGTAGTCTTAAATCTTCTTTGATAATAGGCTTTCTAACAAAACTGGCTGATTTTAATGCTGTTAACTGTGTAGTTAAGTGATCATGCTCATTTAATCAAATTAAAACCTACTGATTTACTGATTTTTCATAGTCAAACTAGTATCTAGTTGTAGTAGTATGTTATAAGCAAAATGTATTTTAAGTATCACCATTACTCTTATAATCTCATACAATGTTGTGAATCAATGTTTGTTTCATTTGTACAGTCACTAGCAGCAGTCTTTAAGCAATTAGTTAGCAACTTGCAGTTATCTATAGCAAGAGCTGGCAAGAGATATTATGTAAAAATGCATATTAACAGGGAGAAACAAAAAAAATCTGAGCTGTTAGACTCAACATTTAATATGGCGTCATGCACGCACTCATACATTACTTTTATTTCTGTAGAAATAAATAATAAATTAACCTTAAAAAAATAATTCTTTGTTTACCTCAAACATTCGGGCGATCATACTTTATGATCGCCGAGATTTTGATGAAGTGATAAATGGATAACACTCTGATGTTCTGAACCGAGACTAACAAGGTCCAATCAAGCCCACTAGACTGCTTTTCAAATTCTGAAGACTGCAGAGAATTGATTGTTCTCTATAAATTGTGAACCCATGTGACCACAGACTTACTCGTTTCAGTTTTTCTGTAATTTAACCTTTTTTTCTTGAGACCTCACAGGCTTTTTAAGGCATGCTTATTAAATATAAATCAACAGTATTTAATTATTATGGAATAATTTAATGGCCTGGCTCACTTGAGATCAAACTGAATTGTATATGGTTCATGGACTTGAACATCTCTGGAGTGAAATAGTACCTATGCAAACCACAGCTTATGATACAAATTCAGGTCAGTTTATGTATGTAGTGTACTTTCATGGTAATGAAATGGGGGGGAAAATGTGGGTGAACATCCCGGAACAACAAACTATAGAAGAGAAAAGGCAGACGTTGATGGGATACTGACGTGCTTTATCAGAAAAAGTCCATCTATTTTCCTTCAACGTTTTAAATTCAGGGTTGCTGCAGTGTTGGGGGTGTTGGAGCCTATCCTACGTGTTACAGAGTCCACCCTGGACTTTCACACTTACACCCAGATCACTCAAGCATGTCTGGACTGGAACTGGAAGCTCATACACAGGGAGAACATACAAGCTCCACACAGAAAGACCTCAGCCAACTGGAGGTTCAAGCTCAAGAGCTTGAAAAGATAAAAAAGATGCTAGCAATATCCCGTTAGCACTGCCTGAGTTTTTAATTCAACTAACCACTCTATCACTGGGCTGACCATGGTGGTAGGTCCTAGATTTCAATCTCCCTGCTGGCTGGCGTCTTTCTAGAAACTTATGTTCTCCTTGTGCTTGTATGTACTTCAGCTTCTTCCCACAGTCCAAAGACATGCATAGGTTAGGTTAATTGGCTGTACGTGTGAATGGTTTTCTGTCTACAGACTGATCAGAGTGTACCCTGCCATTTTCCCTATGACTGCAGGGATACGGTGTGTTTTTCTGTTGTGTTTTATTTTTTTGGCTGGGCCACTGTATTACACTGAGGTCTTTAAAACATAATGAGTCCTGATCATGCTGGACTTATGTGTATGTGAGGAGAGGCATATTCATTCACATCCTTTCATCCAAACCAAGAAAACAAATTACCACAGTTAAAATGAGACACACCAATACTGACTCATTTAAACTGACTTTAAGTAGAAATATGTTTTAATTAAAGACATCTGATGTCTTTAATTCCTGATATAATGTAACTGTGTGCAGGAAAATATCAGTATTAGCACACAAGTGTTCGGGTGAAAAAGGAGACATAGGCAGAGTTGTGAATAAATCAAAGTTGTAATTGTAACTACTTAAAAAGGCAGCAAACCTGGTTAAGAAAAAAAGGAGTAAAATAATGAATCAACAAACATCCATAAAACACTAAGGGGTTAGCTACAGTGCTAACCATTGCACAGCCCTACTGTAGCATTTTAGGTGGAAATGAAAACAAAAAACGAAGAGTTTCTTTTTCTTATTTCATTTCTCATTGTATTTGTTCAAAAGTAAATGTTAAGCTTTCTAAACCTTTGATGACTTCACATGCTCCTGATCAAAAGCAAACCATCACCGCTCGTTGACGTGTTCATCAAAATCTTTGACCTCTTGCTTGAATGTCGCTCACAAAAGAACAAATGTTTTCCAGACACGTATAAAACTGTTAATTATACAAAATTGTCTTTTTAATGATCTTTGTGAAGTTATCTTCTCTTAGCGATAGCTTTGATAGTTTGTTTTTCCTGTCTGAAGAACCTAATCTAAACTTTACAGGTGACTCAGGTAAAAAACGTGCCAGTGCTGCTGATGTCAGCCTCCATCTTTCCATCTTTAGTATGTCGGCGCTGCACATATGGTCACGGCAGCTTATTGTGGCGAGCAGAGCCGAGGCTGACGGCTTTACAGAAGCTTTGCGCTCCCTGGCAGGAAATGACTCTCAGGCTTTTGAACATTAAGACTCGATTTGGAAGTCTGACACAGCAGCTGGTCGCCGTAACGAGCCATCTCACCCACGATCACTTCTCAGGGTTTCTGACTTAAAGGGATTTCTCCCCCAGATTCCCATTTGGAAGGCAGACAGCTGCATCGTGCTGCTGAATGCAGAATGAGACGACAGGAAACCTCAGAATGATGACAAGATCTTTTTTTCCTTTCAAATGAAAAAGGATTCATTTTAAAACTGCAAGAGAGGAACTAAAGGGTAGTTGTGGTGTGTTTGGACCACTTTTCTATTCAATTTGAGCATTCAAAGTCCTTTTTTACTGCTAGCCTCATTTACTCATACATGTACTTTTAACTAAACACGCTTGTTATGTTTCATGGATGCACTGATGGATACATCACGGGCAACTTGAGATTCAGTATCTTGCCCAAGGATACTTTGACCTGCAGATTGGAGGAGCTGGGGATCAAATCACCAACCTTCCAATCAGTAGACAACCCAATCTACTTCTTCAGCCACATGTCATCCATTGGAGTCCTCCAAGTTTCCCTGAAGTTCCCCCACCAAGGCCAGTGTCCTGGCATATAATTCCCTAGTGACCTCATTTTGCACTACAACTTCAGATTATCTTCCAATTTCTCTGAAATTTAGCCTGGATGTTCACTGTTTTAAAGGGAAAACCTTAAAATGTTGACAGTCACACCGTCTCCCAGCTGTGGAAACACACCACAGTCATCCCCATGCCCAAAAGAAACAACCCAAAGTCTCTGAATGATCTTCGTCCTGTGGCCCTCACCTCCCTGGTGATGAAGGCCTTCGAGAAGATCATAAAACAGCACATCGTAAGAGCAACTGACCCCCTGATGGGGGATGGGGGTGTGAGCAAAACCAAAGAGATGATGGTGACCTTCTCCTGTAGGCAGAGGGATCTGGCTGCTTCCACCATCAGTCACTACCAACATCCATGGGAAGCCAGTGGAGGTAGTAGAGTACAAATACCTGGGAACCATCTTTGACTACCTCCTGAAATTCTCTGCCAACACAGAGGAGATTCTCAGGAGGTGCCACTAATGGCTATACCTCCTTAGGAAACTCAACTCCTTTGGAGTCAGCACACCCATCATGATGACTTTTTACTATGCCTTCCTGGAAAGCATCATGACCTTCTCCATCACCTGCTGGTTCCACTCGCTCAGCCTTCAGAACAGGAACAGACTGCAGCACACTGCATCAGTGTGCTCTAAAATCATTGGCCTGCCTGTCAGAACTCTGGCACAGGTTTTCAGCCAACAGGCCCTTAGACAGGCAGCCAAAATCATCAACGACCCCTCTCACATTCTTCACCCCGCATTTCAATGGCTGCATTTCCTGCAGGACTGAGAGGAGTTGAGCCACCTTTGTCCCCAAAGCCACTCTGCTTTTTAACTCCAGCTGATAAGACCATTTCCCACACCAGAAACATAAACTAGTCTACACTCTTTTTATACTGCCGACACTTTACTCACTTTTAGTCACTTACAGTTATTTATTCACCTATTCAGTCACTTTAATTTGAAAGCTGTGTAATTTTAAAAACTGTGTATATACTGTATATTCTATGTATTTATTATCTCCCTTTTATTGCCTGTTTATGCCCTGTCCTTATCTTCAATGTCATGCTGCTCTGTTGTATCGTAATTGCCCCTTGGGGATAAATAAAGTCTTTCTAATTCTGAATCTGATTCTGATGTGTCATCTCATTAAAGCTTACAGAGGTTCCTTCATTAAGCTGAAGGAGTATGAATTATGTATGGATAAATTTGTACTATGAGATGCTTAAACAGCGAGCTGGGCTGATTGTAAAGCCTGAAGCTCGTCCACATATGGACCTCTTGTCACACATCATTTTGTATCTCATGATTGGTAGCTAGAGGATGCTCCAACCCCCAACAAGTGCTCCATTTCTGTCTATTCATTCTTTTTGTCACATCCATTCTCTTTATCCAAAGATGTCAAAACACGAAACTGTTTCTGCTCAACAGTTCTTATTAATGTCTAATTTAAAAAAAGCAACTAAAGCAGCATGTCAGGGTAAAAACAAAAACAACTGAACAGAACTTCAGTGGTGATTTCTGCAGAAACACAGCTGTCCACTGGTGCATCTGCACTTTGACCTGAAGATGGTGCCACTGCACTGCTCCTCATTCCACTGCAGCTTTAAAAAAAAAATCCCATTAGCTCACATCTGTTAAATTTATTACATTAATTATATCTATAAGAATGTTACACAGTAGCACCTCTACCAAAAATAAGAAAAGAAATAAAATGAAAAATTTCAAGAAGTGAAAAAAAACATCCTGAGTCTTAAATATTCATAAAAGAAGCTGACAGCATAACAGGAAACTATAATAAAGAGAATAAATAATTAATGCACCTGAATATGTCTCAGTTTAGAAATAGAGAGCAGGAAATTAAAACAAGTATTTCTTTATTTCTGTGTCATCCTGTCCTTTTTAAATTACATGTATATTATATAATATTTAATGTTATTCAAGCAATTTGATGACAATAACCATAAAAACAAGAATTCTTGTAAACGCTACAGAAATATAAGTTAAGACTCCTCTGTCCCCACAATTTAAATAAAACTATAACCAGCTGAGACTCCCTGATGACTGATTTTTAATATGCTCAACAACACCAGCTAAATCTAAGTTATTAATATGTTACGATGCCGGTCTGTAAACACAGAAACAACAACAAAAACTCTTTTTTTCCAGATCTCCATGACGTCTGCTCATGAACTCAGGGTTATTTAGTAAAACCATATGCATGCTGATGTAAAATTCAAGTAAAGAATTAGTTCTACTCCTTAACCACGTGTCTCTGTGTCAGTCTTACTCAACCTGTTTTTACAGGCCTGAGCATAATAAATCAGATAAATCATCGTTTGTGTAGACAGTTTACCTCTAACACACAATCTGACCTTTTGCAGTCAAACTGGCTCTACATAAAAATAAAAGCTGCCTTTACAGCTGCGTCATGTTGAGATTTGTATTACAGAAGCATATTTTACTGCAGTTACATGCCTCTTTATAGTGTACTCTGTTCATGTGAATGTGTGTGTGTGAGAATGCAAACGTGATCATCATTATGACACAGAATATCTTATTTAAAAGCTGAAATCACACATGGACTGCTCATTCTGTCACCTGAGATGCCTTCAGCACCAGCTTACACCTGTCTGTTCAGTATGGCTTTACATGCCGTGCACTGCTTTACAGACCACAGCTTAAACTGAGTTGACCACAATTTATCATCAGACCAACCAAGCTGGATTTGGCCTGCCTTACTTCGGATAAATGGGGTTTGCACCGTCACGAAAACAAATCTCTATCATTTAAATCATTAAACCTTTGGGCAAAGACTTGGTCTAAGATTCAGGGAGCTTTAGACTGGAAGGGTTAGGTGGCAGTGTTTCTCAAACTTTACCCAACATGCTCCACATCACACTATGAACACTGCAATTTCTATCAATCACAACTGAAAGGATCCAAGTTGATATAACAGAAACTCCAAATGTCCCTGAAATGAAATAAAGTGAACGTATCTGAGTCACATTTGAGCTCTGTTAGCTCTGAATGAGTTCCAGCAGCAGCAGATAAACAGACTGTTTGTTGTGGCTCAACGAGCCGCCGCTCATCTGGACATTCACTCCTCTTCCTCTTCTTCGTTTTCTCTCAAATTGAACTTGAACTAACTGCAGGAGAGTTTGATATATTTATTTTGTTTGCTGCATTGCAAAGATAACCAAAACAGGCTGATAATAATAGCCCCTGCTCTCCCACAACCAACCTTATAGTTAGCAAAGCATCATCTGGAGTCTTATACATGTGTAATCTGCTTGAATTATTGACATCTTTTGGGATATTCTGCAGCCACAGCTGGCTTCCTGTCATTTAAAGCCACAGCTGGAAGGAATCTTCCCCCCATGATCCACAGAAGATTTTAAGATTTTCCAGGTTAAATCTGAGAAGATGCAGAACAAGCTTTTTATTTCCGTGATCATCCTGTGAGCTTAAACGCAAAGACGTCATTTTTCTCTTTAGGTTTTGCCTTGAAGAACCCACATGCAAAATCGCCAACAGAGTCCATTTAAAAAACGGTCGTTTTTGGTTTATCTTAGCAAAAGTAGCTCATTTATAGAAACAGTGCAACAGAGTCCGTCAGATTTATCAGCTACACAAAACTTATATTCTTGAATGTCAATCAAATATTATTTTTCCTGTTCTTTAAGGACACAAACAAATGGGTTTCTTTAATATTTAACCCCAGAGGACGCAGCTTTATCCTCTGTGCTCTGGCATTCTTTGTTCAAGGCTTTTCATAGCTTGCTCAGCGTTTGCGGCCTCCTTAACAAAGAGCCACTAATGTGCTGATAGCACAGAGCACCAGATGTGTTTATCACTCCACTGTGTACTTTACTTTGAATGACCTGCTCGTGGGTTTTAAGTGGAGGTCAGGAACAAGGCAGCAGGGAGTTTAGAGCAAGATAGATCTTTGTATGCAAAACGAGCTCTTTATTTGTGGCTGTTGGAAACTTGAGCTCTTTTTTTGTTCCGAGTCCCGTTTAGGGGAAAAAAGTCGACTTTATTAGTTTTGTTCTCCAAATTAAAATGCATTGAAGCATTTTTTGATCTGATAGCTCTGTGTAGATAAATCTACAGCGGTAACCTAAAACTTTGTGGTTCTTGACCTTTAGAGGACTTTCGTCTTCACTGGAAGAACGAGCTGTCTAATGTCAAAGGTTCAATGAACTTAAAGAAAAAGCTGCATAAAATATATAAATGTGTGGTCTCTGTCTGGTCTCTGACAGGCAACCTAGTCTCCACGAAAATACAACGAACCTGCCTGATTCACTTTTTATTTGATATGCAAGACTTAATCTATGTATTTTTCATCAGTCTGATATAAAATAAT
Organism: Pelmatolapia mariae; assembly: GCF_036321145.2. Classification (NCBI taxonomy): domain Eukaryota; kingdom Metazoa; phylum Chordata; class Actinopteri; order Cichliformes; family Cichlidae; genus Pelmatolapia; species Pelmatolapia mariae. The sequence continues at coordinate 25,343,308 of NC_086240.1, read as the reverse complement.
GATCATCTACTGACTGATAGCCATGTACACAAAGTGAAGGGAGAGTAGTCCCAATTTAGAGGTGGGATGTGTCCACCAATCACACCTGAGATTCATTTCATTTTTACTTCATTTTTACTTCATTTCATTTTTACATTTTTACTTGTTTGTTTTGAAAAACATGATGTTGTAGGGTGAAATGATAGACTGTATTTAAAAGATGGACATAGCCACCGTACCATGCTCCTTTTGGTTAGTGAAGTTAGCATAGCCTCAAACTGAGCACCTTTACAACCATCTTGGTGTTTGAAATAAGACATGATGACTGGCGAGGGGTGGACTGTGACCACACAGATCAGTTTACTCCAGGTAATCCATCTTTCTGGTTTTTGTCATGATCATAATCTACAAAATTAACTTGTATCCAATAAGGCCCAAAAGTAGAGGCCACAGAGCAAAGCAGCAAAGGCCTTTTTTCCTATAGGCTTGTCAACAACTCACCCCCTGCTGTCCAATGCAAAGAATGCAGGTATAAGACATGTTAATATGGATTTTACTATATACCGAAATAAAGTGGTGCTGATTTGAGGTCCTTAACAATATACTTTCTATGTAACCCTGAATTATTAGATAAATTAAAGTAATACAAATAGGCTAAGTATGATTTAAATTGGTGGCTCTGGTGTTAAAATGTGTTTGTGGGAGCAAGAGCTGTGGAGAAAAGATCTGCCAGAAAAATAGTTACTGGTTAGTAGTACAGGTCTTTGTTTGTATGGATTACCTTTGACTCCACCCTGTGTGTAATTTCTTTTACCAAGTTATTAAACTTTTCTTTTAGTGATTTTCTGTAAAATCAGGTTCCTGAAAAAGAGATTTTCAAACTTTAGAAGTTGTGGTTAAATAAAAGCTAGCTAGTAAAAGTTCTGAAATGCTGTGAAACTTAAATCTGGGAGCCTTCGCCACTGATTTGTTGCTCCTCCATGCTCAGACTTCGGTATGATCCTTTGCCAGCTATGTTCAGCTCCTCGTGTACCTGGCGGTCTCTGGAGGAAAAGGCACAGCTAAAATAATCTTTAGACATAATCCTTAAAAACTGTTGACTGTGAGCGAGCAAAGCATTCACATTTTTACTTTGAAATGATTCAAAACTAGAAACAAAGGGCTGAAAACAGAGTTGGACTCTCCCTGCTGCCCAATATTTGTGCACCTTGTGTATCGAGAAAGCTTTAATAATCTCCAATAAAACATTTCAGGGAGCGTTTGGTGATGGGTGGCCCGCCCCTTTGGCTTAAAGCAATTAATTCAGCTTTCTGACATCAAACTCCGGGCTCAGCGTGACAGCTTGGAGCTCAAATAAAAAAATAAAAAAGCCAAGTTCTCCTGGGAACAGAGTAAAGATGGCAGGCTCTTTTCTCCACTGTTTGCTCAGTGGCTCTGAGAGCAATCTTCCCCCCAGCCTGAATGAAATGCGAGGGCACAAACAATGTGCCGGAGTAGAGAAAGGGCCGGCGGGGAATGAACAGTTTGGAGTATTTGCTTAGTGGAGGAGCCGCCACAAAGGCAGAGCCACAGCGTTCCCATGAATCAAGGCGCCGTCTCAGGCGCCTTTTTGTTGCAGCGGGTCTCCGTCGCCAGCTATTAAACAGCACTACATATAACTGGTTTCATGTCACTTAAAGCCTTTTCTCAGTGAAACTGTACCATCAGGTGACCTGCTCTTGCTTACTTTATCAGGCTGGTCGGCATCCAGGCGGTTGGCCGAGCTCTGCGCTGCGCGTGGCACTGCAGTTCAGCTCTAAATATTCGTCTCTCATCGAGTGTTTTCGCACTTCAAAGTTGTGAGAATGAAGATGACGTTTAGACCAATAACTCTGACGTTTAGCCATAGTTGACCGTTGCCCTGCCAATTTCCATCCCCAACCCAAACGCCCAGACTCGGAGCTCTCTGGGTGGCCGTGCTGGAGGTCTGAAAGGCACCCAGATTGACGCTTAAGCTCTTTTTCGCCTTAAGAAAGCGTCATTGTAGATCTCCATGAATGGCAAACTGCTGTTTATCTAAGATGGACCCTTTTTTTCAAAGACGTTCCACCAACGCAAGACCACAAATTCACAGTTCTCATCAGAGCAGGCGACTATTTTCATACTGAGATCAAAGATGAGAAATGGCCCTTTAAAGCAGCACTTGGCAAAACTTTACGGACAGCATCCAGCAGTCTGACCTGAGTGTCTGGCTTCAGGAGAGCTTGGGCAGCTGAAACTACTTCAAGGCCAGTTCATATGTGAACATATCCCCCGAGTTTATTTAAATCTGATCAATAAATCTGATTTCTCCTTCCCCTTTGAGTCATTCTGCAGAGCTGAAACAAACAAAATGTCATAAAGACAAATTAAAAAAAAATCTGATTTCAATTGTTCCTAACATTGGAACCAAGCTTAACAAATCGATGCAAATAAACTACAGTCCATCTCAGCAACTCTGCCATATATACTTCTCAAAGAGGGAAGAATGCCTTCATGAACCTCATGGCTAACATTAAAAAATAATTTTTTATATTTTAGTATATTTCAGTTTTTAAATATACTCTCTTAGCCATCAATAGCTGGTGACTAACTACAGGAGACAGTGGGTGTCTCTTATCCCTGTTATCATCTCGTACTCTGACTGTCATGGGAGGCTTGGTAGTTAAAGCAGATCACCTGAACATTTAAGCCTTTAAAGACTGGCCTACATGTTCACACACCTTCCACCTTCTTCAGACTTTTTTGCTATTGTTTACGACATTTGGATGGTGGCGGGTGGACTCCTAAGTTTGCACCCACAGACACAGATTCCTGCTAATTAGTCCAAAGTAACAGTCTAATAAAACATCAAAGCTGAACCAAAAACTTTTTGATATTCATTACTGCACCACACGCACATTATCTGTCAGATAATTATGTTAAAATGTTCCAATAGGCACTCGAAGAAATATACTCCAGTGTTGATGTCTGTTAATCCAAGCAGCCATGATCCCAAAATTTTTAAGCCTTAACAAAATCCTGTTGGGCTGAAAAAGAAGCTGCCCACGGAGACCCAGAAATATGCTACATTTTGTTTTTGTTTCGTTTTTATAGCAGGCTGTAAACCTGTTTATTTGACATTTTGACACGGGCGTCTGTGGGGAATGACTCGCAAGTCACTGTTGGAGCCAGCGTAAAGTGGACATTGGAGGAACTGCACTACACCCCTGATTCTAGTACTGAACTGAAGTCATTTGCACATTTAGAAACAGATGTTGTCCGAAGTTCTGTAAGGCGGAAACAATAGATGATAATTAAAAATAAAGCATATAAAATAAATAAGCCATGTAAAAAAATATCCAAAAATAAAATAAAGTCTGTTTTAAACTGCAAAGAAGAAAAGTGGGTTTTCTGTTGTTGAAGCATGTGCAGGAAGCATAAATTGGCCTGCAGCTCTCTGTGTTTTCAAGCAGCATTTGGAGCATTTCCTGTAACGTCTTTCACTCTTGTATGTGCTTTGTCCTGGAAGGCCACCGCATACATCGCATCAGATCACAGTCAACATGACAGCTTTGGGCTTTTGACCCCTGAAGCCAACATGAGACCCTGCAGATCCTCGTCGCCTATGTTGAGCCGCTGAGCAAAGCAGAGCAAAGATCACGATTAACCGTCTTAAAAACCTGCTGCCTTTTGTAGACGGACGCAGCTTCGGGTGATCCGGCTGTTGCCGTGCTCTCTGCTGAGGCGAGAGGAACCCGCCGAGCAAATACAGGTGGCTGGAAGTCAGGGACGGTAGACAAAACTGAGATCTGTCTTTTCTTGTTGAAAAGTTTCCTTTGTTTCTTCAAGTCCTTTATTTGACACTTCACTCCTGCACTCCTGGTTTTATTCGCACATTTGGTGTGTGGCACCCATTTAAAGTATGTTTTTCAAAAACTCAGCTTCCACGCTGTGCTCCCTTTTCAAACCTGAAAGCTTGGTCCACCTTTTATATACAGTCTTTTTGCGCTCTCGTTCACTTTTGGTCCGACAAGTAATGTGATATCGCCATCTTAGTGTTGTTCCATCAGAGCAACTAACTGTGATGTGATGTCACAGACTCATGCTCTGCAGCAGGACTTTCTGTTTAGTTTTACACCTTTAGCTTTCGTTGTTTTTCTTTCCATTTACCAGTTAAATCTCTCTCACTTCTGGTCTGCACCACCACTTGTGACAGGTTGTCAGAAGAGTTTGGCTTTTAGACTTTCTGGCAGAAACATTTTCAATCAGAAAAGCTTTCAGAAGTCAGGTGTGCTGAAATAATCAGTACAAGGAGCAGATTATGGTGGATAAATAGCTCCATTTCACATGGAAGACTGAGGTTTGTGTCCTGTGTAAAGCCAGAAGTCAGTGCTTATTATTTCTAGACTTGGTTTGCTTATATAATTATTTTAATATGTAATATTTTCAGTTGCAGTTTGGTTTGATTTTTTATGGATGTTACACAAAAATATTGTAAAGGTTAAAGTCTCAAATGCTTGGTGAAGATTATGCCAAACACAGTACATCTGCTGCATTGCCTATTTTGCCTCAATCCCCACATTTTACCGGTTTTCAAAGTTTCAGACACAGAGATATCAGATTGTGCATTAAGTCACGCATTTTTACTGTTTTTAATTGATATCTAACAACAACTGACACCACACAACCTCACACTGACCGCCAGCAGCACAGCATCATGTCCATCCACCTCACATGCTCAGACACCCTTAATAAACCAAATAAATCTGTCCCTGAACTTTTAGAAGAGACGTGTCTGCTGGTCTTCACCCCGTCTGTAGTGTTTTTCTCCTGAGTGTGTTTTGGAAGCCGGTCGCAGGCCCGATAAAGCTGAGCGCAAATATGAGGAAGATGTGGAGGTTTGCTCAGTGTACACATGCTCAGACAACAGCAGAAGAGGCTCGGCCGAGAAGCAGCGGTCCGAGGAGGCAAAGGAGACAAAGAGATGAAACCAGGCTCTGAATTTGGGCAAATGAACCCAAACTCAGAAACAAAGAAGCAGCACACGAGTCTTTAAATTTCCCTCCAGATCGCCATCAACGCTGAAAACTGTCAGGATGTAGAGGAATGACTTCTGTAGGAGTGCTTAGTAGGACTGTAAAAAGAAGATAAATGGATTTAAAGGGACCAAAAAAAACCAAATATTAAACAATTTTGTTCTGAAACAAGGTGTTCCACTTTAAATGAAGTTAAGGGGTTATTCACAAGAGCTAATCCCTTTAGTGGATTAACAGCCTTAAAGTGCTGCAAACGGACTCCACACACTCTAAGAAATCAGATACTGCATATAAAAGATGCACATAGCCACTGTGACCACTGATTTGTGGATGTTTTGGTCATTACCCTTTTTTTTCTTTTTCCTGAGCCAGAGGGAGAGTGCTAAATACTTAAAAGGTCTGTACCTCACAGAAAGCCATAAATTAAAACAGTACTGTGCAAAAGTGCTGAGCCACCCTTCACATCTTTACATTTTAGAGGGAAAATGGGAAATATGGGCAGTGATTCATTGAAACATTGTGTTTTTCTATCTAGGTATGCTTTTACTGCATCGGCAGTGTGTTTGGGATGGTTGTCATGCTGACAAATTAAACTGTTGCCAATCACATGTTTTCCAGATAGTATTGCACATAACGGCACATTTCTGTGTTCATAATTCCATAAATTTTGACTAGATCTTCCACACTGCCGACTGAAATACAGCTCAAACCGTCGCAGAGCCTCTACTGTGTTAAGACTCTCACTGTTGGACCTCTTTCCTGGCCTTCTCCTTTTCCTGTGGGTACAAAAATATATTTTTTATTCTGTCAAATTGAGTCAGCTTTGAGATTTCTCATTATGTTATCTCAGTTATGTGTCTAAAGATGCATTTTAAATGATTTAATATTCTTTGTTAAGTTTTCTGCTATGTGTTGACACAAGACTGGTTGGTCCAGTGAGTTTGGTGCCTTTACTATGCTTGAATGATTCACAGGTCAGTGTTAAGTGGCTTAACAAGCAAAAAAAAAAAAAAAAGCATTGATCTGAAAGGTACGAGGACTAGAATGAAAATGAGTGAAGAAGCAGCCTGACAGAGAAAATCTTTCACTGACCTTCAGAAAACCTGAAGAACTCCTCCTCCAAACCGCTTTTACAAAATTACAAGAAAGATTGGCTCCTCGGAAACTAAATATAAAGAAATAAGGGCTGGCTCAAGACATTGCTGTTATTTCATTAATTCATGGAGGTAAGGTCTAGCAGATACTGACAGGTGACAGGCAGCTGTCACCTGTCCGTCAATGTGAACACAATCCCTCCCAGCAAATGCCGTCCCACAGATTTGTTTGTCAAAAGCAGAAGCTTAAAATATTTTAAAATAAAGGTCAAATGAGCTAAGTAGTGCAATGCCACTAAACTTTCATATTTTATTCATTAAATATTTGCTATTTTTTGTAAATGAGTGTAATATTTGGTAACAAAAAAGCCCCGGCGTTTATGTCTTGGAGCGTTTGCTCAGGACTGTAGGAATAATTGTGCATACAGAGCTTACGTTAGGACATCCCTTATATGTATGCATGTGTGTGTATGGGTGGTAAACGCTCCTTGTCCAAACACAGCATCGCTGGCTAAGCTCTGACCTCGAGGCGCTCGGCATGCAGCCTTCCCATTATTCCTGGTCAGAAAGAGGTCATTATTATTCATAACGCGCTGATTGCTTTTCTTAAGCAAACAGAGATGCTCAGCAAGGCGGCGAGTCTGATGAAGCCCCTCATCACATCCCATAACACCTCATCACACCTCAGCAGCAGTCTTTGTTTATGAGAAGTGACCATCGTTTTCCCTTTAAATTTCCAGTAACGCTGAATTTCCATGTGGAGCTGCATGTTTTTCCTTTACCTTTTCTGCCATCAGGGAAAAAACAACCTTTGACATCTGCAGATTAAATCTGATCCTGAGCTTTCGATACAACTTTTTATTGAGGAATTATTGTGATTAGCTGTCAAGAAAAGACTTCCAGTCAACAGTTTATTCAGCATCCAGTTGTTTTCTGGGTTGTTATTTGGTGAGTTTGAGAATAAGATTGTGGTTTTGGTTTCAAGAACATCAAAGTGGACATATTCTGCTCATTTGCACCTTTAAAACCTGGACTCTGAATCATGCAAAGCTGCCCCTGTAAAGCTCAAAATAATCCTTTGTATCTTATACTTGGCCTTGGTGCTGCCCCTTAGTTGATCCTGTCTCTTTTAGCTCCTCCCCTTTTGAACTAATTTTGATCTGATTGGCTGCCCCTCACTAGCAGCGCTGTTAAAAATCAGGTGGGCGGGACTTTTGTGCTCACAGTTGTGTATCTGAGCTGATCATAGGCTGATATCGTTCAAGCCAAGAATAGTAAACAGATATTGATTACTGCAGTTATTCATAGATTATTGATTAATTTATGGATTAATAAACAGCATCCCAGTCTGGATGCATGTTTACATGTTTACTGGATTAATTCATCTCCCTCATCCATAGTCTTAATTAAAGAGTTTGTGTTCTTCATGTTATTTTATTGGGGGGGGTATTTTTTATGGCGTAGCTTTGCACACACCTTAAAAATTTTACACCTAAACACTGTTTTTCTCTCCTTTGTGCTTCACTGATGGTGCTTTAAAGATTGATATTAAAGTTTTACGACCAGATACTGAAGCTGAAACTGTGTCACCAGAAATGTAAAGAGCTTTGTCTTAAAAATGAAACTTCACACAGGATCAGCAGGCACCAATCCTGTGTGAAGTTAATAAGCAACCTGCAGTGTCTGTAGACGGCTTTTCTCCTAAACCTTTGCAGACAGCTCATGAAAACCTCGCCGGTGTCGTTTCACTCTTTTCTTCTGACACCTCCACCTTCAGAAACAGCCTGTTGTGTCCCTCTTCCAGCACACAACCTGTGTTTTACAATCAGAGTCAGTATGATTGGCTCAGAGGTGCGGCAAGCTATTTTTTTTAAAGACTAACCTATATTGCTCAGGTCAGCTTTGTTTGATTTCGCAACAACTAAACTCTTACAGCAGGTAGAGGCAGGCACCAGTCACGCCGGCGCACAATTAAACAAACACACTGATTTCCGTGTCAAATATTCAATGCACACGGATGGAGTCTTGACCTTGTTTGAAGCTGTAAGTCATGCAAAATGGCCCGCTTTAGTCTTTGAAGATATTGTTTACTCATGGCTTTGTGCACAGAGTGAAGCTGCAGGATTTTAAACTGTAAATGAACCACATTCATACGGAGCTTTTAAAGAGCTTTCAGTCACAGATTCAATCAGTTCTTTAAAAATACTTGGAGCTGTTTTCAGACTTCTTCTTTTTTTGCCACAGCCCATTTCTAATCATTGCCAATAAGAAAAGGATCCAAATTAAATTTTTTAATAAAATAAAAAAAATGCATTACACAAAAAGCAAAGTTTGTTATATTTCTGTTCATTAATTACATTTATTAGCCCCAGCTTCACTCCACGTTTCCCCTGGATGTCTGCAGTGGCTCGATGCCCACCAGAGAGGCAGCTCTCGGAAACAGATAGCCTACAATTTGAAAAGACTATAGGTGACTACAAAAGGAAGCTTTGGTACAGAAGGACAAGTGGTACAAATGTGCTTTGGGGGTTTTGTCCAAAATGAAAGCGACAACAGTTCTAGTTAATCTATTAGCCAGAAGACTGAGTTCCTCTTGTGTACATTCTTATTTTTGAAGTATTCAGTTGGTAAAATAAACTTCGGAGGACACCGTCATGGGCTCTTTTTCAAAACTATCTATAAAAACAATTGAAAAAACCACTAAAACTGATGAACTGACTCATCCTGATGCTTGTAGTAACTCATAAATGATATAAAGCATACATCACACCCCGCACACCACAGCGTCTTTATTTGGATATGGTGAAGCATCGTTCTGCATATATTTTCATATTAATGAGGGAAAACTGATCTCCTTCCCTTTGCAAGCTAAGTTCAAATTGATATGAGTATAAAGTACACAGAGACAAAATGCTGACATTAAAAAAATAAAAAGGATAATTAATGTGCTGACTGGAAGAAAATTGATTTTTTTTTTTCTAAAAGGAACTCGATAGCTAAAGAAGAAAATGTACACACTCTACAGGGTTGGGTTTGTTTGTTTGTTTGTTTTGTTGTTTGTTTGTGGAGATGATCCATTTACACTGTGGAGCATCTTTCTGCATCAGCTGAAATATTACTGAAGCTCTGTTACTGTCAGCAAACTCGTCCTTTTGTGGCTTTTGGAGTGTTTGGACAGTAAAATCAGACCATCGAGACATTGTAGAATATTTTCCTTATTTTTATAACATTTAATAAACTGATTAAAATGATTGATCAAGAAAATAATCAGCACTTTTTTCTTGTTTAAGTTCTATTTTTTGGCTGGAGTTCTGGAACCTGGCACCTTTAAATTTCATAAACTCGGGTGACTTATTAAACATCAAAACAGCTGCAGCCTGGTTTCCAGTGAGTCTGTACAATATATGTGACCAATGATACCGCAATAATATTCATTTTTAATGGATTTTATTATGTTGTTTGTGCTATGTACAGAAGATAAACAATTAAAAACGAAAAGAAAATGTCAAATAGAAGATGTAGATCTCAGTGGAGATGCAGGGAACACCTAGAAAATTAAAAAAAAAAAAAAAAAGAAGAAGAAGAAGCTGAGTTTTTATAAGCACAACAACAGTAAACAATAACAACAACAACATCTCCAATATGTGAAGGTCTTTTTTTTTCCTTATACAGGATTTTCCCCCAAAAACATCTCAAACCAGGTTTATTATTAGTACATTTTTTTAAGTAAGTAAAAATGATTTATTTTTCTAATCTTGTTAGTTTGCTTACTAATTTTAGGAAGAAGTCACCTGACCTTTTTTGTTGTCAGTCTGCCTCAATTTGCATTACACCCCCAAACCCTAATCCTAAACCTCGGGGTTAGGGTATCGTTTTTTATTAGAGTCAGTTAGATCTTTTTTTCCTTGATTGCCAAAACCTTGTGGAATAATTTTAAACATTAAACACTCTGGTGTGTAATTTAGGGTTAGGATAATTGAGACATCACAGGGTTAAATTCCAGGAGTTTATGCATGAAAACAAATGACTTCATCATCAGGGTGAGCGGGTGTGATGTGCACATTAAAACAGATTATTACCCAAACAAAAGATGCAACATCATCCTGATATTAAACAGAGCTGAACTGGCTCTTTACACTCAGCCTCTCACATCAGGAGCGAAGCAAACATGACAGAGGACCGCAGAGTGAAGCGTGAATATGTGTGTTGGCTCAGCAGGAACAATAGGAAACAAGATTATTTAAAGACAGTAGAGGAGCCTCCCACCATAAGCACACCATACAAACAAGCTGAAAATGTGCAAAGTGATGCATAAAAATTCACCAGAATGCAGAAAATGAAAAACCCTCACTGAATGTCGTCATTCCTACTCTGCCATATGTTTTTCACATCAGTGCTTAACCTGTTGTAGTTTTTTAAATTTCATGTATAAATATGTGAGTTCAATTTATTTAAAGCATTCGGCTTATTTGAGCCAGAACGTCTTTGTGCTGAATAACTGTTTTCTTGACTGTGACCATGTGACCCGTGAAGCCTGTTATCTGCAGTTCAACATCACTTCTGTGTGACATTAATGTGCTTTAGGAGGAGAGCTTGTCACCTTTTCATGGGCTATTGTTCCAGTTGTTATCTGCTTTTATGTTATCTGTGACCCTGCGGGTGATAATCAAGCCATTTAGTGCTAATGCTGCCTCAGAGTTTACTCACAGTCTTTATCTCAGTAACATGTTTTGCACCTTTAAGGATACTGCAGCTCAGCTCACCCTCTGTGGTATTCCTGTTAGGCAGAAGATATTTGTATCCTTTATAATTTAGTATCTTAATATACAAAAACTGACATAAAAAAAGTTGCATTAATTTAATAAACACCCCAAAAGTATTTATTGATTTACTTCTAAAAGCAGACTTTAATAGACTTACTTTTATGCAATGTTATTTTTTAATGTTTCTTTGATCACTTTAACTTTTTAAAAATTATTTATGCATCAGTGTTTAAATCTACTGTACTTTTTTGCATTAAATTAAACATTTTATCTTATTCTGTTTCATTTTTAGGCAAATGTGTAGTTTTTTGTTTGAGTTTAATATTCTGCTTGTGCTTGTCTGTAAAGCGTGTTTAATTATATATAGGTTATTTGGAGATGGGCTGGCATTTGTGCAGATTTTTTTCTAGTATTATTGACTCCTTAATGCTTTATATGCCTCACATCTGAACCTGAAGCTTCCTTAGAGAAACCAAACATAACCTCAGACGCATGTGTTTGTATTGTAGGAAGAAGCCGAAGAACACAGAGAAGAAGAAAAAAGGGAGAACAAAGACCCGAGGAAGATTTGACGGTGTAGAATTGATATTTCACCTAATTTCGCTTTGTATTTGGCCAAACACGGGACATTCCACCTTAAAAAATAAGAAAAAATGAACAAATATGCATATTTTACTGCTTGGGAAAGTTTGTGCATCATTTTAGCCCTCAAAAAGGTGCACATAATCACCTTGAGGTCCAATAATCTAACCGAAAACAATTATTAAAATCATTTCGGTCACACTCCAGTTTTATATCAGTAAATACATAATAATTTTCTTTTACCGTAAAAAAGCACAACAACCTGAAATCTTTCTCTTCTTTAACTCTGGAGCTACAAAAGGACAAAACATTCCGACTCATACTTTTTGGAATTAAAAGAAGCTCCACTGTGAATCTTTACTTTTAATTTTCACACCTGTGCAGCCATGCTGGCATCACCACTCCTGAAACAGCAGCACATTTTAGAAAAAACCTAAGATGTTACACACCCCTGAGGAGTACATTTGTGTATGTTATATCTGTTGGTATGCTGGGATCATCTGTTACAGACTTCTGAGCACAAATGTTTGATGAGCCAACATCTTCAGGAAGACACTCATGTGAAACAAGAATCTCAAGAATCTTTTTTTACCTTTCAAAACGACTTTGTCTGCCAAAGCAGGAACACTGAGATCCTGCTTTGTCTTCCAGAACCTGTAGAACATTTATTTATTCTCAATTTTATGTAAATACTGAGATTTTTAAATAATGTTTTGGACTAATGATGAAGAATTATGCAATTGTTAGTCATAAATGGAAAAGTGTGAAAAACATACATTAAAAAAATATACAACCTCATTGCAGGAAAATATAAATGCATGTGTGCAGGCCTCCACTAGCATTTACAAAGGATCTTCCAGGATGTTGTGAGCTCCTAGTAATCTTCTCCACATAAAATGGTCTTTAAATGTTCCTTAAAGATCCCTCAAAGTGAGAAAGATGGATCCATTGAGTTCTTGAATCTTTATGGAGAGGTTTTCCTAAAGTCATCCTCAGAATAGCTTGAAAGTATCTGACGTTGGGTGGAAGGTTTTTAAAAATTCTGTTTAATAGACAATTGTCAATTGTGTTATTCTGTTGTGCTTAGATATATGTATACACACAAAGAGGTCAAATTTAAGGGAAAACAAACCTTATAAGTAATTTTTTTGCTGCTTGAGTGGGCCCCGTTATCCTGTCCGGTTTAACCTTTGAGAACCTTCAGCTGAATAAAAACGACACAACAAAGATTTCATATGAAGCTTTTTATCAGATGGATGAAAAACAGGGGAATGGCCCTTTATCACATATACATATGTACAGATCAGAGTTTTTGCAGTGAGGAGTCCGGCGTGGCCTCAGGAGGAGTTCATTATGGGCCTGCCGTACACGCCGTGATAGTACCCGCTGTCGCTGTGCGCGGGCTCCAGGCCGGGTTTAGCCGCCATCAGAGCCCCGGACACCGGGCAGCCGTAACCTCCGTACTGCACCACCGGCTCCAGCTTGTGGTGCTGCGGCTCCGACATGAGGTTGTTGATGGAGAATGGGTGGTTGAAGGAGTAGTGGGTGTGGTAGGGATCCGTTTTCAGGTGCGCGGCCTCGTGCAGCAGCAGCGGGTGCGGGTGGTGCGAGAGCAGGTGCTGTGTGTGCGTGAGCGGGGAGGGCACGCGCACTGGGCTTAAGGCTGGCGGTTCTCCCCGATGGGGTTTGAGGTCGGCGCCCTTTCCGTCAGATGACGGAGGTGACGATGAGGAGGAGGAGGAGGAGGGCGGGGAGTCCGAACCTCTGCCCGGCGCACCGGCCTCACAGCCCGGCTCGCTGTCCGCCTTCTTCCCGCACTTAAAGCGCTTCTGCCGCCGCAGGTAGCAGCCGTTCTCGAACATGTTCCCGGAGTCCGGGTGCAGCGTCCAGAACGAGCCCTTCCCCGGCTTGTCAGGCGCGCGCGGCACCTTGATGAAGCAGTCGTTGAAGGAGAGCGAGTGGCGGATGGAGTTCTGCCAGCGCTGCTGGTTCTGCCGGTAGAACGGGAACAGGTCCATGATCCACTGGTAGATCTCGTTGAGCGTCAGCATCTTGCTGCCGGACTGCTGGATCGCCATGGTGATCAGGGAGATGTACGAGTACGGCGGCTTGGCGTGCGTGTAGCTGCGCCGGTAGGCCTTGGACTCCCGTGGTCTGATGGCGCAGGCCTGCCCGTACACCGGGCTCATCACCGGCACGTTCCCGTACGGCGGCGGGCTCATGGGGCTCATGCTGGGCGGCAGCGCGGCGGCCCCGGCGCTCTGCGTCATTCCGGAGGCCACCGAAGAGCCGCTCACCCCGACCGGGTGGCTCACGTAATGCGCGTTCATGTGGCCGGTGCCCGTCATGCCAGGCGTGCCCATGTAGGTGCTCATGGAGTTCATGTTGGCCGCTGGGGGGTAACACTGCGACACAGAGAAAGCCAATTAACATTAATTAATGCACGAGGACACACACACTGAGTTTAATCCCTAAATAATTCAATTTAATTTAAAGTTAACAGCCTGATAATGTCGCATAAACACACAATAGTAAACCCAGCGGATTTATTTCAGCCTGACACAAAGATCAGAGTCAGAAAAGACCAAAACAGGCCAAAAAAGAGCGGAATCAGTGTTACGATCAGTGTTCTATCACTGATCGTAAAGTCTAAAAATAGTGAAATGAGTGAAAAAAGGAGGCTGGAAACTTGAAAAATACACATAAAAACTCCAATAAAGCGTCACAGCAGGCGCAGAGATAAAAATACACCAAAGCTTCTGATTAGTTTCAAATAACTGATCGGAAGTTATTTAAAACAGTCAAAACTGCTCACGAGATTCTGATTATTATAATAAAGACTAAGACTGACTTTCTGTTTGATTTTCCAATCACCCAGTTTAACAGTAGCCATGTTTTTAGGGTTTCTAATACACCTGCATTCCTCTGTCTAATTCATCCATAACTCCTGTTATTAAAGATATTAATTGAGCTGTATTTGCTATAATCCGAGTCCGTCCATATCTTTAAATCTATAAGCACGCACATCCTTGTAAAGGCTGCTTTCACTCCGTGGTTTTCTTGTTCAAGGTGAAGTCCAAACCTTCCACTTTACCTCTCTGTGACGTGTTTATACTTTATTTTTATTTTTTTTTAAATAGACCCGAGCTCACGCGCAGGGTGTGGGGACCACTGGTGATGTTAAATAAATCACTAATGCAACTTTTAGAGGGGACAATTTTATTTGAATAGAACAAAATTATCACGAGAATTACAATTTTAAAAAAGGTTTTTCACTTTAGATGTATAAAAATTTTATTCAGCAAAAACGTCCAAGGAAATTATTTTTCTAACTAAAATAAAATCTTTTTTTGTCTTTTTTTTTTAAAAAAAATACATTTTTAGATAAATATTCCACATTTATTTTTCTTATTTTATTCTCTTGTTAACTGATTTTAACGCTTTTGTTTTATTAACCCAGAAAATTCTTTGTGAATTAAAATCAGTTACACAGAGTTTTAACAGGAAGTCAAGGCGCTTGTTAAAATCTGTCCCTCAAGAATGAAAAGCTTGTATGAAATTTCGTAAATCCTGCAGAAAAATAAAGGTGACGTTTAATCGCGTAAAAACGTACATTTTGTTGCCCGTGTGTGTCCTCGCTGGCAGCTGCAGCCATTTTTCTATTGCTCGGTGTTTGTTTTGCAGTTATGATCGAATTTAAAGCAGGTATCGTTTTTAAGTGTTAGTTACAGTTTAGATTATTTGACACAGCCGAGTATTGAAGGTCAAACAGCCTCCCGATTTTCGCTTTAATTACCTGGATTTCTAAGAACAAACTAGATCCCAGTTTAACAAATTCTACTGCAAATATTTAGTTAGTTTACTTAAAATGAAAAACATGGCTCCTTGTTTTTACTTGAAATCCAGCCGAAGAGTGGCTCCTTTGACAAACTCAACATGCTCTAAAACGACTTTAAAAACTCTTTAATCTCTAATTTTATTAAACTAAACTTTTGCCTACACTCAATAATACTAATAACTGGTTATACTTTTATATGAAACATTCAAACTGTGCGTAACGTCTGGGGTAAATTGTGTAGGCTCGGTACAGCTGAGCCTCTCAGATTCCAGCTCAGATCCTGTAAGTGACCCTCAGTTATCGTTTTTCCATCACTGAGATTTTCCGGCCCGTGATCGGGTTTTATCTGCCTCCTCTGCGGGGAAACCTCTGCCTCTGATCGATATTTAACCAATAAGCCAACGTCCCCACTGACTGATAACACCCACGGGTGAAATTCACGGACCTCGGGCTCTGCGTAGTAGTAGCTGCTGCTCCAGTCCGGATGCTCGTGTCCCTCCATTTTAACGGCGCTCAGCATCGTGCACGCTCCAGCTCCAGATTCATCCAAACAGCTCCACGCAAGGCTGGAAAACAACCACGTGAACCCCACCTGTCCTCAGCTGGCAGCCGGTACCGGGCCGCTGGATCCCGCCTGTCTGTTTATCACCGGAGCTGCTGCCTCTCACCTGCGCGCGCACTGTGGCCGGCGGACGGTTTGTGCGCACTGAGCGTCTGCGACACCTGCTGCTCGCTGCTGCGCAGCCGCTGTCCAATCAGCCGCCTGCATCCCAGGGCCGGGTAATAAACTCCCCGAGGGGGGTGGGTACGTATGCTCAGCTGGGCCCCTGTAGGAGGCTCACAGCAGATTCAGGTTTAATTTTGACTCTCAAAAAATAATTAAAAGTGAAAAGAATTAAAGAAAAATGGCACCAAATCTGCCGCACAGTCCACTAGCAACGAAAATGGACAGAATCAGATCCACAGATTCGTGCTCTGGATTTTTTTAGTTCAAATCAGCAGGATTTTCTATCAACATTTCTACTGATTCATGTCCATTTAAACAGGTGGATTTTCTCCCAAATTAAAGAACAAAAAAAGTCCACATTTGGTAGTTTTAAAGATTTCTCTTATTTTCTGTAACTCATTTCATGCATCAAAATGATCACTATTACACGTTTTTTCTGTTTTACACCTAAGGTGTGTTTTCTTTTGTTTTTCAGTCTCATCTTCAACTTTTGTTTGGTTACATTTTGCCATAAAATTGGTTTGTGTTACGTTCTGTATTTTTATTTTTTATGTAAACATTTAAAACTTCATTTAAAACATTTAAAACGTCTCTTTCAACAGAGTGATAAGCTAGCATAAAGTTAGCAGCATCTAAGCACAGAGTATTAACACTGGTGAAGTATTAAGATATAAGAGTTACATTACAGATGCATATAACAAATCAAAAGGGCAAAAAATGAGAGCAGGGATATCGGGTGCAGGGCAGTAAAGTATGAGGCCATCTCTGGGTATACATGCAGAGGAAAACCAGGGGTCACTGTATTGTATAGGCACTGGATGGAAGCTTTTCTTGTGAAGGTGGTCTGACCAAAAGACATTTTTCTGTCTTTATGATATAAAGGATGTGCTAGTTTGTTTAGTATGTATAATTTCAACCAAGAATCCTCAAGAATTTAGATTTACATACAGTGGTTTTAAATACCAAAACGATGCCAGTTAATATCATAATCCTCATGTTTACAATTCAAGGCCAAGGGACCAGATCAGGCCTCTATTAATCCAGAATCATGAAGCTTGAGGTTCTCACAAAATTTTGGCCCACCTATACGCTTGAGTTAATGAATGCACAGAGTGGAAATACACATTTTTCTTTCATTTTAAGAATAACGCGTGTCTCAAATGTAGTTTATGAAGCTCAAAAAGCTGTAGGAGTGAAAAAACACAAAACATGCTGGTTCCAGAGAGGCTGATCTTTAATGTCTTTATATAACCGTGAAATATGAACCTTTCCCTTTGTGTGAAAGTGTTTAGTTCCCGGCAGAGTGGAGACTGCCCAGGATCTCCTCCTTCCTTTTCAGCTGCAGGGTTCACTGTTTGTGCCCTGACAGTGTGTGTTTACCTGCCGGTGAATCTGAAAGGATAGCCGGCACACACAGCCGAGGTGAAGGAACAAGAGGAGCTGGACCACCATGCTCTCTGCACACAGCCGCTGTTTTATCTTCTGTGGCCATCAAACATGACCACAAATATTTCCCTTCATTTGTTGGTTGCACATGAAGACCGAGAGGGGGTCGAAGTGTTTATCAAAGCTGTGACACAACGAAGGGCTTCCCTCACCTGCACAGGATCACTAAAAGTATTTACAAGTCATAAGTTATGGATTAAACATTGACAGAAGACTTTAAAGAGGCTTCAGATACAACAGAGGAAGACTTAACGAAGAATCAGTGGGCATGAAGGATCTGTGGCCAGGAAGGAGATCTTCCTCACACGTGACGTACCTGTAAAAATTTGCAAATCTTTATTATTAGCTTTAAATCTTTTATTTAAACAGGTAGTCTCATTGAAACTGAAACCTCTTTTTTTTAAAAACATACAAAAATCGAGAGTTACCTTACTAAAAGTCACTTTATACATTATCATAAAATAAGAAAAACACACACAAGATTCTTTACAGGTACGAACCTTTAAAATGTCCCAGTGAAATGAGTTTTTTTTATTTTTCTCTCACTGAAAACTTCACCTCCACATGAACAGAGTCAACGTTTTGGGATTTCCTTACCTGGTAGATTGAGCGTGCACCAAGATATTTTTTTATTTTGCATCCTGAGATAAGATGGGCAAGTATGAGGAGAACATGGAACTGCCAGCTGTCTAGAGATCATCATGGGGAATAAATGATGAAAAATAGCTGTGATTTATTGATTTGTTATAAATATTTTATTTTCATCAGCTAAAAATGATAATGCTCCTTACTTTGCATCCACAGCCTCCAAATTCTTGACACAGGAAACAAACAGAGATGTTGTGTGCTTGATCGGCTCTTCATTACCCACCATACATATAACAATAATCTGAATGTTGTGATTTTTTTAAAATTGGCATCACCTCCTAACCCTGCTATAAATTCAGCGACAAAGCAGATAGAAACAGATTATTCTTTACTTCTTCTGACTACACCCAGCTCCCAAACATTATCCATGAACACTCTGTGTTTATTTGTGTGCATGAGTTCAGTGGGTCTCTGTCCTCCTGCCAGTCTGTGCTCTGTGTTGAAGGACACATCAGCTCCTAAAATGCATCACGAGGGCAGCAAAGAGAGAAGACTCCAGGAGGAGCTATAACTGGGGAAAGTGTGTCCTTTCCAAAAGTGTTTTTACCTTTAAGTATCACTAAATCATAACCACAACTGAGATATACAAACCACGGAGAGAGGAGGAGTCTTTAAACAACTTGTCCTTCATATTCATACATTTCTGCCTTCCAGCATTTGTCTGTGTGTCTGTGATTGCAAAAGTTTTTTTAATCTTCTCACATTGTGCCATGTAGTGAATTTAAATAACAGAAGTCCTATGGAAAAAAAATGTTATGATCACATCTGTATAATGAAAAAATTTCACATCATATTTAACTGACACGACTTTAAAATGAGGCTCCAACATGGAAACGTTTCATTTCTACAGAACAAAGACACTCTGTGGAAGAGAGCCAGAGATTAATAGTAACTAAGGAGGATTCAGGGTGACCTGGTCCAGCCCTAACTATATGCTTTATCAAAAAGGAAAGTTTTAAGCCTAATCTTAAAAGTAGAGACAGTGTCTGTGTCCTGAATCCAAACTGGGAGCTGGTTCCACAGAAGAGGGGCCTGAAAACTGAAGGCTCTCCCTCCCATTCTACTTTTAAATACTCTAGGAACAACAAGTAAGCCTGCAGTGTGAGTGTGAAGTGGTCTAATGGGGTGATATGGTACTATAAGGTCATTAAGATAAAATGGGGGCTGATTATTTAAGACCTTGTATGAGAGGAGCAGGACTTTAAATTAAATTCTGGATTTAACAGGGAGCCAATGAAGGAAAGCCAATACAGGAGAAATCTGCTCTCTCTTTCTAGTTTCTGTCAGTACTCTTGCTGCAGTGTTTTGGATCAACTCAAGGCTTTTCGGGGAGTTTTTAGGACATCCTGATAATAATGAAATACAGTAGTCCAGCCAAGAAGTGATAAATGCATGAACTAGTTTGAAGAGATGCTCAGAAAGGAGTTAAAGAAAGGAATCGAGGATGTGCAGTTGGCAGAGGAGGTGCTGTGGTGATTGTTCTTCCTGTTGTGCTTCATGGGCCATCGTGTTTGCAAGAAATCAACTGTTTGATTAGCCATTCTTTGTAAGTGTGGACATACAATTTATATAAACTGTATGAATCCCACATTATGGAAATTCCCTTGTTACAGCAGCAGAGGAAGAAGCGATAGGAAGAGAAAGTGAATTAGAGATATAATAGAAAAAATGGAAAAATGAACAAGTACTATTACCTGTATAGTATCGTATACACTGTGATTGTTTATATGTATAGAAAGTGCAGTGGAAGTAATAATGTACTATACACGTATTTTTTTAGACTGTATAAATGATGTGTGCTGTACATACAATACACATATCATAGATGGCAGTATTTCAGATGGATGTCAGCAGCTGTAAGGCTGTAATTTTTATTTATTTTATTTATTTTGTTGATCACATAAATTGCCTAAAGGTTTTTATTGTTTTTTTTTAAAACTTTTTGTTTTATTCAAAATTTAAAAAATAAATAAATAAAAACTCACAACTTTATTAACAGCAACCCACTACACATATTTACAGTAAATTGCAGTATTTGCATTGTACATTCAAAAATCACAAATTATTAAGTGTTGCCATGGTTATTTCAGTTGTGTTGCATGCTGAGGATATATTTTGCTGTTTCCGTTGTTTGAATGTTTGTGTGAGATGGTCAGGGTGAGGACATGTATTTATATTTAACAATAACAAGCTGTTTGTGGAGATTAATTAGAAACACTAAAATTAAAGCAAAAATGGTGGTAGATACTGTAATTACTGTAAAATCCTCTGTGGTTATGTGTTTAGCAACATTTGTGCTGTTTCACCAGCTGAAATTTGACTTTTAAAGTATTTTCACAGAATATATTCCACCATCATGCCTGATTATAGATGTGTTATGTGACAAATGTGACTTAAGAATGGACAAAAGGAAACTGTATGTGGAAGAAAGTAGTAAATAATTTTAGAAATTAAACACCTTTGTTGAAGACCTCTGATGCCCTCTGAGTGCAGTGGCTTTTAATGAGTTTCCAGCCCTGCAGAGGACTCTTTTCCAGCTCCTATTTCTGCACCTAATCATGCTGTAAAGTGAGGTTTTGTGACCCAGGTGAGCAAATATTGTCTCTTAGTCTAAACCCGTTTGGCTGCTGCTCTGCTGAGATTCCTGCAGGAATAGCAGCTGTAAAACCGAGGCAGCCTCTGGGAAAACTGGGAATCTAACCTGCAGCTGGTGCTCATTCAGCTAAGTCTATATCAACGAAATGACATTAGATTTTAATTTCCTCAAAAAAAAAAAAAAAAGAAAAAAGAAAAAAACAAAACAGAAATTGCAGGTGTCTTCAGTGGAATCTGCTCATGAAAGTGAATCCTTTCCTTTCGACTGCTTCTCAACTAAAAATTTAAAACAATTATTCAGACTTTCATCAGGTGCATCAGGTGTTTTATTAGACGTACCCCTTGTTTTTATGACAGGAGCTGTCATCTTGTTTTGTTCATCTTGCCACAACGCTGACACCTCCTGGTAACATCCCATAACTACAATGATTAAATCACAATTCAACGTCAGAATTTCAACTGGCCGAAATTCTGTTGTTATGATAATAAAAAGAAAATATATATAGCAAAAACAGTAATAAAAGAAGCTTTTAGAGCAGTAAGAGTTGATTCTATCTTGGGTTTGTTTTTGTTTTTTTATTATCACAGGGAGGGAGAGGGAGGGAGAAAAGGTGACATTATCTAAGACAGTTTTTGTATTTCTAAAAACAAGGCACTCGTGCTTTGTCCTTTTCATCAGTTATTTTTTTATTCATACAATTAACCCCTTAGGTGACCGGACAACCGATAAGATGGGTGAGGCCAACATTCAGCTTTTCTTGTAAGGTCTTTTTTTTCTTTTTTAGTGAGTATATAAAATTTAAAATTTCAGATTATTCATCTTTTCACAGAGAATTCAGCTAAATAGTTTTTATTCAAACTGTGCATTCATTTTTATTTTTTATTTTCTGTGTTGCTTTGCTTTCGATTAATTTTCATTTATGTATTGTGATATCTAGTTTGTCAATAAATAAATAAATACAATAACATAGTCAAGAATAAATTATTATTAATTATTATAGCAAGGAGCTGTTACGTGTTTGTTCTTTACTAGTGATTATATTGATTTGATGAAAAAAATTAATAGAAAATAATTTAATAATTATTTAAAGTCTTAGTTAATTTATCAAATTACTATTTTATTGAATAAAAGATAGAATTATCAAATGTAAAGGAGCCTCTTTTAGCCGTGTTATCACTAAAAGCTGCTGCCTTTATACTTACGGTAGTGTAAACAGCAGTTTTAATGGTTTTATGAGGTAAGGACGCCAAAAAAAAGTCGATATGTCCCTACCGAGCTTCCGTACACCGGAAGCAGTGTGTTAGTAGTTTGCTGTGGTTGTTACAAGGGCAGAAGATTTGTTTCTGCGAGCATTTTACTCTACTAATACAATTTATAGTGCTCTGATTTAGATTTAAAGCAGTTATTCATTTATCTCAAGTACCACAGATCTAATATAAGGTAAGTTCAGACGTAACAAAGGCGTTAAATAAAACGCCTTCAGTTCAAAACGAAGAAATAAGCGACCGTTTGCTAACATATTGATGTTTCCTGAGTGCCCAGCATGTTGTGTCATGCTGTCATTAAACAAACGCGTTAAGGTTGCGATGTTCTTGAGCTCAATCATGTGTCAGCTTCAGGTTGAAAATCCAACTCGGAATTTTATTTTGGAAGAGTGGCAAACTATTTTCAAAATAAAGTTACAGCCTTTTTCTTCTGTCTGAATTTAATATAAAATATTGACGATCTGTTGTTTTTGTTATAGGTTTTAAATGTACAAAATTACATATAATCACAATGAAATAAGGTATTCTCATTCTAATCTGTTCTAATATATGTGCAGACATTATTTTAACTTTCACTGAAAAGCGAGGTCTGCTGTCTGTTATCTGTACTAGAGGGCAGAGCTGAGTACCTCTGTGTAGCAGTGAAATAAAATAAAAATATTCTATCAGGAAAGTTAGATGCAGTGTAATGAATTAATGTGACCTTCATAATGGAGGCAAAATGAAAGAAGTGAACACGCTGTCTATCCCTGTTTTTGTAAATAAAGTTGTTTGTATCTGTTGGTCTCCCCTCAGATGTCTCCTAAACCTCTGGAGCCACTGGCTAAGAAGCTAATGAAGGGCGTGATTGCTCTGGAGCTGCTGGGCGTCCTCGGGGCTTACGGTCTGTTTCACACGATGGACACCAGTCGAGGTATGAAATTATGACGTTAAATGGATCTGAAATAGGTCTGGCTTTATATCGTCCTAAATTTCCTGTTTTATATCCTGCACCACCTGCAGATTTCAGGAACACCATGAACAGGACGTTCCCATCCATCCTAGAAGGTAAGAAGAATCTCCAGGTTCAAACTGGGGCTTAGCAGAAGGCGTTTTTCAACTCTAATATGGACACTGGCTTCTTTCATAATAATAATTACTGTTTA
The DNA here is from genome assembly GCF_036321145.2 of Pelmatolapia mariae. Classification (NCBI taxonomy): domain Eukaryota; kingdom Metazoa; phylum Chordata; class Actinopteri; order Cichliformes; family Cichlidae; genus Pelmatolapia; species Pelmatolapia mariae. The sequence goes on along the minus strand of NC_086240.1, from coordinate 25,320,189 downwards.
TATAGTACAAAGTGTGGTCCAGATTTAAAATCATTACTAAATGAGAAAATCAGAAACACACACACCACAGCCTGCACGACGTATGAAAATAAAAATGTCAGAGCAGAGATAACGTTGAAATGTACATACAACAGATGAAAATGAGGTCATATTTAAATCAATTAAAACCCAAGTTGGTGAAATAAATCAATTCATATGAAAATAAAAATGATTAGTGCAATTTCAGCAGAACAACAAAGTTTTATTGAAGTTCATCTGAAGATACCAACATGGCACCAAATAAAAGACAATATACATTAAATCAAGTAATGTGTTAAAGTATATTAGGTACACATTTACTGCAGAACAACCTGATTTTTTGAGCCATAAATTAAACAACATGTTTATAAACCTTCCTTCTGCTTTATGTGAACATCATATCATAATTTCTGTAAATTAATCAGCTGTACAGCTCTGCTGCCAGTCTCTCAACCCACAAATTTCCAACACAACAAAATTAATTTTGTGACATCCGCTTCCTCCCAGTTTACTACAAGTCCAACGAGTGGGCGGGGATCTACGGCATCCGAGAGAAAGACCAGGAGGCCTGGTCAGCCAAACAGGATTGAAGGTGTCCATCGACGTCATCGTCATTATCGCGTGCAGTGCCTTGGCGTCTGGAGCCTCCCACTTCGGCTGCTTCAGCACTGCACATCAGGAAAAAAGACGTCACTTCCTGTAAAGACTCATCCGATCTCATTCATTTATACAGGAATTGTCTTTCTCTCTGTGGAGAAGTTATTAAATGTGGCTGGTATCCAGCCCAGTCAAGGAAATCCTGCCTTTGTTGTTATTTTTTAAACACACATACTTTGTATATATTTGCTGCTGTATGAAGCAGCCAAACCCAAAAACCTCTTTTTGGGGGTTTTTGTCTCACACTTGGTACCCAAGTACAATCTCAAGTGGGGGTGATGATATGGTAAATGGACTGGTTCTTATGTAGCGCTTTTCTACTCTATATGAGCAGTCAAAGCACTTTATACAACTTATTCATTCACCCAATCACACAACCACTTTTTCTAACTGTCTAACATTCATACACATTCACACTCCGATGGATGCATTGGAGAGCAACATGGGGTTAGTATCTTGCCTAAGGATATTTGGCATGCAGCCTGGGATCGAACCACCAACCTTCCAGTAGCTGACCTGCTCTACCACCTGAGCTATAGCCACCGCCTTCCCCCTGACCTGACATCCTGGTTCCCTCTTGCCAGAGCATTTGTGGACTCACTGGTTGTAGACACCCTGGTCGGGAGTCAAACTGCTCACCTGAACTTCCAAAGGCGAGTGGTGTTACCACTATGCTATCGATCGATCAATCGATATACATATATATGTAGAGGTGTGTGTGTATATGTATTTGTGGACTTTCTTGATGTCCCTGTTACTCCCGCTTTTTCTTTGCTGACCTTTAGCGTTACATTCTTGTACTTCCTCTTACTTTAGTTTGATATAACAGCTGTAAACTAACAATAGCCACAAGAGGTGTTATAGCTGTTGTACAAAATCAGTGTTAGTTTTTCTTTTTGTCTGTTGTTAAATTAATTATATCATTACTGCTGTAAACTAATTTACAGCAATTTGTAAACTAATTTACAACTAATTTAAAATGACTACATTTATTGAGCAAGTGTACCTAATAATCTCCCATCAGTTCAGGTACAAAATACTTTCTAGATTAATCATTCGGTCTATTAAAAAGTTAGAAATTTGTGAAACAGCGACAGAGAAAATCAGAAAAATAGTATTGCTTGATATTAAATTACATTTAAAATAGTTTAAATCTGTTAATTGCTATATTTGATCATTTTATCCATTCATCCATCTTCTTTTGCTTATCCAATTCAGGTTGCGGGCAGGAGCTGGAGCCTATCCCAGTTGATACTTAATAAGTTTTAATAGTTAATACCACACCAACAAAAAACCTGAACCAATTTTAATTTGTAAATGTAAAACAACAAAACCTTGAAACGGTGCAGACCGTTCTAAAAATGCCACATTCTGCTCAGTATGGTCAACTTGATCCGAACGACAGAAACAATCATTAAACCTGTAAACACACTGAACAGGATCATGAAACACTTAAATGTTTGTGTCTCACACAAACACACACACACAGGTTGTATGTGAATTGATTTGTTAGATACAAGGAAATCTGCTGCTTACGTGTCGAACAGGCTCATCCCATGTCAGCTCAGATTTGCCTGAAGGAAAATTCTGACTTCTTAAAAGGAACAAATCATGAGATTTCTCCAAAAATAAAAAATTGCTGATGTCAACCAGCCTCCTGGTAGACACACCTGCGGTCTCAATTTGAAGTTCTTGAGGTTGTGCTTGAATTATCGCACTCACAAACTTCAGCCTTTCACAGCTGAGGATGAAGGTCGGGATGTTTTTACACATCACTCTGAAATCCTTTTTTTGAGGGAGCACTTTAAAATCCCAATATCTAGAAAATTTCTAGAGCAGGGGTGGGCAATTCCAGGCCCCGAGAGCCTGTGTCCTACAGGTTTTAGATCTCACCTTGGGTCAACACACCTGAATCACATGATTAGTTCGTTACCAGGCCTCTGGAGAACTTCAGGACATGTTGAGGAGCTAATTTAGCCATTTAAATCAGCTGTGTTGGTTCAAGGACACATCTAAAACCTGCAGGACACTGGCCCTTGGGGCCTGGAATTGCCCACCCCTGTTCTAGAGCTTCAAATGTGTTAGAGTAAATATGAATGTGGAGCGTCAGCAGTGCAGCTCCAGTTAACGTAAAACGGTGGGCGTTTGAAGTCCCTAAAATATTTCAATGTGTGATCTCCGACAGCAGATTTGGAGACTTGTAGAAACCACAGTAGATTTTATTTAGAGCTTCTCACATACAAGACACGAGATATTCTTGAAAACAAACCAAGAAAACGGCACAGCAGCACACACCCTCTCATTGGCCAGAGAAATTTGAGCCATGAGGCTGGAACTAAAAACAAAGCAATATTTCCCTTCTCTACATAAATATGAGTTATATGAGAGAGAAGAGCGTAACAAATTTTGGATCTAATAAATTTACTTGGACTTTGTATATTGCGTCATACCTGGAAATATCACAGTGAACTTTTCCCCCAACATTTAAGCTTTAACAAGTGAAACGATTCACTTTTAGACTGTTTTTAAGACAATTCTGTGTAAACAACATTGTGTGAGAAGCAAAATGTTTCTACAGGCTGTAGCCATCTAAATATTTCAGCAACTTCAAGCATCCTTCATTCCTTCAGAGTCCATTTTCATAGAGGCACAGGACCAGATATTTACCCTAAAACACAAATGTTCCCTCAAAAACATCATGAAACAGCCCTGCTTTCATCCCGTGAAGTATTCATTTATGCATTTTAAAACCAAAGTTTCTTTTAAACTTGATGGACTGAGATGGAATGATCCAGATGAGATTTGCAGCAAAATGTTCAGCACAACAAAGTCTTTCATTTTACAAAAAAATAAAACAAGCTAAACGTGGCTCCTCTTCATCAGCCCCCAGATTGAATCTGTAATCACCGTTTTATGTCCGCCTCCTCCCGGTTTACGATCAGACCGCTGAGTGTCCGGGAATCTACAGCGTCCGGGAGACAGACGAGGAAGGCGTGGTCACCGAAGGTGTCCCTCAGCTTTAGGCCAACATCTTCAGCATCCTCGTCATCTACTTCCTCTTCTTCTTGCTCCCAAACGTCCCGCTTCCCGTCCTGGCTCGGCCGAACCCCATCTTCTTCTTGTTGAACGTGGTCTTCTTCCTGCGCAGCGTCTTGGCGTCACGGCCGTGGATCCAGTCGTCGCGCTGAGCTTCCCACTTCAGCTGCTTCAGACCTGCACACAGGAAGTGTTAGAAAAGACTACACATTTGGTTTATCTGTGCAGCGCAGCTGAATGGGACTGACAGGACTTTCTCTGTGTGGAGAAGTTATGAAACGTGAGACGAGAGACACCTGCCTTCGTCTCGTCTGTTTGTTTTTAACCCTGTTATAACCTGAAACAGCCTCAGCATCCTTCAGCCCTCACATGGCAGTCTGAATGTAATCATTCTTAGTTTCAAGGTCCATTAAATGACATTACTGTAATAATGGAGATGGCTGTTGGGTCAATATAAGGAATAAAACTCTAACTTACTAATGAACATTTCATGTGCTGTAATTATAATAGAAACCATAACGATGACCTAGAGGTCATATTTTTAAAAGGCATCCCAGCACAAAATCCTATCCTCAGCCTTCATGTGGCCACTGGGCTTGTTCCTGCAGTAGTATGAGCTGTTCAAGGTGAAGCTCTGTGATCTCACCTGCTTTGTCTCTATTGGCCATGGCGTTCAGCCCGATGTTGTCAAACTTGGAGCCGGCATTCTCGTCCAGCAGGCAGCCAAACTGACAAAAAAAAAAAAGAATAACAATAATGATGTTATAAGACCTTTGAAATATTTATGATTCCATAATCCTGTTGTGCTTGTTTCCACGAACTCTCTGAAGTCAAACTGACCTCTTCAGCAGAAGCAAACATGGCTGCATCTTTCTTTTCCTTCTTCTTCTTCTGTTTGGAACCTGAAACATTGAACAGTGATCAATAAAATAACCTCCGGAGTCGCTGACTGAGTTTTCTATACGCAGCCAAAACAAACTGACACATTAAATTATGTTAATAATTCTTTGAGCTACAGATCCAGCATTAACCTAAAGATCCGGAGAAGTCGAGGTCCTCGGAGGATTTTCTCTTTCCCTTCTTGGTCTGTGGGGTGATGTCTGGAGTTTCCATCTCATCATCTTCTGAATCTATACAGTGGAAAAAGTTTTTCCCATTTTCAATATTACACTTGAAAAGAATTATTTTCTCTCATATCTTCTGTTCCAGTGATGGATGTTCGTATTCAACACGGCCCAAGTTCAAATAAGGAGCTTGGCACGTGCACAGCTAGTCCTTTCAGCTTCAGACTGCTCTAAACACTCAGTTTCACACTGATTTTCCTCCTCTTGGATCTTTATGATGTCACAAAGAGCAAATATTCTGAATATGGCCATCACAGGAATAAAAGCCTCACCGACAAGTCTTCTGTGAGGGGCAGCCAATGGAGAGGAGCTAAAACTGCTCATTTCAGACAGAGCATGGACTCAGTATAAGATAGGGAAGGATTATTCTGAAATGTGAATCATGCAAAGCTGCTCTACAAGAGTCCAAGAATGAAAATAAGGAGCTGAAAATGAGCAGAATAATTCCACATTAGCAGAAGGATAAATTCCAGCCATCTTTCATAATTTAGCATAGAACCCCAAATTTTGCATTCATTTATTAAATGTTTTTAAATTAATTGTAAGTATTATATTTTTAATTAGGTGCTGCTTTAACAGATGAGTTGACTGAATTTATTAATCTGTATTTTTATAATGATTAAACTTCACTGGCTCCAGAACCTTAAATGTAAATGTTTAGTGGTTTTCTTTGAATTATGGGGTGCTCGTCTAAAATAGGCTTACAGATTATTGGCTCAGATATCCCATGATGCACTGTGTTCCCTCTTCAGTATGTAAAAAACAGTGGTTAGGATTTCTAAAGGTACTGACCACCAAATGCAGCATCTTCATCCTCCAGCTCAGGAACTGAAAGAAGAGGAGAAGGATCAGGTTTCTGTAAGATCACAGGTTGATTCTGTCCTTTAACTCATAACAGCGTGGATATATGAACATCAATATAATCTGAAGTCAAATAATGACAAAAAAAAGACATTTATACAGGCAGAAAAAAATAAAGGCATTGGTGTATTAATTTAAAAACAGAGAATATTGAACTGAAACTCAAAACAAAGCTGGATTAAAATAAGTTTTTGTACTTTGTCATATTTTTTTTACCTTCATCATCATCATCATCACCCTCTTCGTCTCCGTCAGGGTCCATGAACATCCCTCCTTCTTCCTCCAGTTCGTCTCCGAAGTCTTCCTCGTCCATGCTGCCCAGAGACACCTCCTCATCGTCCAGGTCGTCCATGTCCGAGTTGTCCACGTCCGACTCCGAGTCATCTCCTGATTTCTTATCTGTTTTACTCTTTACATTACTGACAGAAAAACAAAAAAGTCATGAGGAAGAGGAGGGTTAAGTCAGTGTGTAAAAGTCTTTAAAGTCTTTATTTGTTTTAGCCAATCAGATTATTCTGTTTTTAGACTAAATAAATACCAACATAATGCTCTTCCTAGTATTTCCTGTATTTGCCCATGTGTAGCTACAGTAATACAGAAATAAATAAAACAATAATACTGTAAACAGAAGGAAAATAAATTTAAGAATGACAAAGTAAATCAATAAATGAATGGAAATAAAACCCAAGAGTAAACCTGAAAACTCACCCTGCAAAGTCCAGATTATCACTGCCGAGGTCGGTGAAGTACGAGTCGCCTTCAAAGGTGTCTGCCAAAAAACAAACAAACAGTTACTCAGCCAGAGAACTTTAAGTTATACTACAAGCAAAGGAGGAAGAACAGGAGGAGCACAGCCAGAGATACAGAAGGGCCTCCGGTGGGCTCCTCGTCCTTTAGCGGGAACCCTGTCACAGCCCAGAGCCGAGCATTCCCCCGAGAACACCAGAACCGGCAGGTCGACCACTAACGGCCGGGTCTCTTCACGGATGAGAGCAGGTTGACATTGAGCACACGTGCCAAATGTTTAACTGTTGAAGGGTAGCAGGAAACAGCACCTCAGACTGGCCAGGAGTTCACCGATTCCCTGATCTGAGGGAAGATCCTCCCATCATCAGGATCACGCCCAGGTGTTATCAGGCACGTGTGGGCCAAACTCACAGTGAGCCAAACTACGACTCAGACTGGATCAGCCTGTGATTTTAATTTTTACCTTTTATTTGAAATATAAAAGATTTTAAATGCAGTTCTGTTTACTTCGAAATTTCAGTGTTTTATGTAATCTGTGTTTATAAATTTAACTGTACAAGTGTCTCGACTGAAGCCATTAACCAAGGATCTGTGATGTTTTCATGAGGAGATACTGAGTATTAAATTAGAGATGATGGTTTATTTACCAAGAAGTTTCTCAAACTCATCATCGTCCACATCCTCCAGGCTCTCGTCGTCATCGTCGCCTCGTGGCTGGCGTTGCTGCTTCTCCTGCTGACGTTTCTTGAAGAAGCTGACGAATGAAACAAAGAAACAAAGTTCATTAAACATAATACAGTCGAAAAACAGTGGAAATATGTCAGGTGACTTTACTGAGACGCACCGATGGAAGAAGATCTCATCAACAGGAACCTGACTTTCTTCTTTGGACAGAAACTCTGCGCTGTTCACTGACACACACAAATAATTTAAAGGCACCACACTTCATCTGACATCACAGAGCAGGTGAAGGAAAAACAAAAAACATAGAAAGTGTGAAATTTGTTTAAAGTTACCTGGTAGCAAGCTGACAGGTAATCTGTGTTTGGGCTTCATCACAGCGGCGTCGGTGTTTTCTAAAGAATAAAAAAATATTAAAAAACTGAAAGTTTACACTTAAAATTATTAATATTAGTTCATTAAAACCATCAATAAACTGTCACAATGTATGAAGACAGCATGATTAAATCTGTTTTGAGCCGAGACAGCAATGAAACCACAGACTAATAATAACGACTGTTCAGGATGTTTTTTATCGTTTTCTATCTTTCTGAGTCTGAATTTTTTATTTTTCTGTTGTTTTCAGCTTGTAAAGACTTTTATTTAGATTGTCTTTACTGTCCACTGTCTCTTGTTTCTCTGCAGGTTGCAGCTGTTTTGCAGCTTTGTGCATTTTTTGTATTTTATTTCATCTCTTTTTTAATTTTTTTGTTCCTCTTTTAAGTCAGTTTGTTTTAATCATCCTTTCTTTTCTGAATCTCTTTAAACTATTTCACAAATGTGAACATTTGACACCAGTTTTCGTCATTTTCCCATCTACATGTGATCATTTTGTATCCATCTGTGTTTATGTTGCATCATTTTTGATCATTTTTACAAAATGCATCCGATAGAATTCGGTGCTTGTTTGTCTTACGTTCTGCTTTGAGCTGTTTGGGGTTTCTGAAGACGAATCGATCGAGGAAGCGGATGAGGGTGAAGTCCTGCAGAGGGTCCCCAGAGTACTGGATGAAGTCTCCCTGTGGAAATAAAATCCTATCAAACATTAACAGCAAGAATCATGACGACTACAGAGCTCCTGAGTGTGTGGAAAGGGGCGGGGCTTTTACCTGCAGAATGGTTTTTGCAAACAGCGACACTGACGGATGGAAGTGCAGAGCGAGCTGGAGAGAACATTAGATATTAGGTTATACACAGCAGCTTGTGAACACAAGCTCTGGTTGAGAACTTTGTGTTTAATGGGACAGATTTTTTTTACCTTCTGCAGCTCCCATAAAGTCGAGCGATCTGCGCCGCAGAATAACGGGTTTCTGTGCAGCGGGTCGTAGGTCTGAACACTCTTCATTCCTGAAAGAAAACAGGACGGAGAAACAAACATGATGAAGCTCGTCTTCTTATTTACTATCATGCTTTATTTTAATCAGCCAGGTGCAACAAACACACATAACTATGTTGCATATTTAAATTACAGCCGGTAAGCTGGAATAGAGATTACAACATGATCTAAAAGTTTTTCCTGATTCAGGCAAATAAAAAAAAAATCTGTCATTAGTTTCATGAAGCTAAAACAAAACAACTAGCTATTAAACAATAGTCTCCCAAGAAGACAATGGGTGGAAATGGTGGAAAGTAAAAGGGGCACTGGCGGTTATATTAGATTAAACCCATCCTTCAACAACAGTTTTCAAACAAAGAAGGTTGACAGAAAGATAATTACGATTTTATGAACATCAGCACTAATCTTTGTGTTTCACAGACCTTCCAGGTTCTGGTGATGTACCCATGATGCTGCAGGTTTGACTTCCTCTGCCTCTGTGTTTGTTTGTTCCTCTAGTTTGTCAGCATCCACGAATCGCTCCTCTTCATCATCATCCTCCTCATCTGCAGCAAGGTCTTTGAACGCCTCCTCTTCCTCATCCTGAATGAAGCCATAATTCAAAAGTTTAAAGCAGTTCATCTTTGAGAGCATTTTTGTCCAAAAGGAAAATCTAAAGCATCAGTTTTCCACTCTCTGAGATTTCTTACCCCCTCCTCCTCCTGCAGCAGTATCTTCAGGCCCGGTTTGGCCCTCATGACCTCCGACACCAAGAAGAGCGCCCCACAGGCGAAGCTGGCACTCTGCTCGGCGCTGATCTGGAGCAGCCGTTTGACAAAGGCTTTGACCCGCCTCAGCGCCACGTCAGCCTTCATGGATTTGTACAGCAGGTTCAGGAACATGTTCGGGCGGGAGGACGACGTCAGCCCGGGGTCCAGCAGCTTCCTGCAACACAGGTGGAGAAAGTAAACACCTGAATGTTGTCTGTTTAGAGCCCACAAACAAGCTGCCAGGCAAGGTTTTCTTACCTGTACAGAGCCACATAGTACCGGTCCGAGATGCTCTGCTGGGAGTCCATCACCTGGAACAGCAGCATGAGCGCCTGCACGGCCGTGTTGAACTTCACCAGATGAACCACTTTGAAGAGTGTGTCCATCTGCTCTCTCACTTTGTCGTCCCCGGCGCTGGTGTAGGGATACGCCCTGTTCACGCCCGCCAACAGCGCACTCAGCATCTTCGACTCAATGTCCTTCTTTTTGACGCAGGCACGGAAGAAGGAGAAGTAGATGGTGATGAGCTTGGCGGCGAGCCCGTCCTCGTCGTGGCTCAGGATCACCTGGCTGAGGAAGCACACGGCATAGTACTGCGCCTTCGGGCTGATGTTGGGTCGGAACAGGAGCCGCTCCACCTCGCAGCACACCACCCCCTTCATGTTGGGGTGTTTATGCAGCAGCGTCTCCATCAGGTACGATGCCTTCGCCGCCGTCTTGTACTCGGGATCTCCAAGCTTGTTTACCACTTGGGTGAGCAGCGCCTTCTCCTGTTCCGGACGGCTGCACAGCAGCTCATGGGCAGTGGCTAACGCCTTTGCCTTGGTGGCAGGCACTGTGTCGTGAGCCACCGAGTCCAGCGCCACCACAAACTCAGCCACGTGGTGCTTCAGCTGGTGCTCAAAGTACCAGAGGATGAGGCGGCGGTCGCGGGCGTCGCGGTTGCCGCTGGCCTTCTCCTCAAGCTGGTCGAACGGGTGCTGGGCAAAGGTGCGGAGCTTCCTGTCCTCGGGCAGCAGGTTGGACAGCAGCAGCTCTCGCAGGGTGTCCATCGCCATCAGACCCATCCGCCGACTGCCCTTCTTCTTCACCATGGTGACTAGGCTCTCCACGTGCTCCAGCATGTGCACCGGAGCGTCCTGAATCAGAACCGTCATGGCTGCCATTCTGTCCGCCAGCACGCCGGAGGAGACGACTGTCTTCATCCAGGCCGAGTTGGCGCCTTTCTGCAAGCTCTTCTTGGTCTTGTAGAGGTTCACCTCAGCCTCGAACAGCTGCTGAGCGAGCGTCTTGTACTGCGAGACCAGAGCAGCATCCTGTGGCGCCGACGAGCCCTCTTCTGTGTAATCCAGCTCGAACCACTTACCACCAGGTTTGATCAGCAGCACCTGCCGCGGTTGGAACTCAAACACGGTCGGGCTCTGCTTCGCCTTTTTTGCCGCCGATACCGGCGCCTCTTTTGTCTTCTTCTGCTTCTGATCGACGACATTGGGCTGAGTGTCAGGTGCCGTCTCCTCTGGTTTCTCCACTTTGACCTTTTTAGCTTTCTTCTCGCCAGCAGCCGTGGCAGCGGTGGCAGCTTCGCCCTCAGGCTTGTCCGGAATGGTTTGCTGTGTCGCGTATGCCCGGATGCCCAGCTTGGTGATGAATGACTCCAGCTCGCCCTCCTCCAGGTCATCTATCGCTCCTTTCATGCCGCCATCAACGAGCTCGTTGGAGTCTTCGAGGCCGGCGAGGAGGACATAGTCGGCCTAAAGACGTAGAGAAGAACCACAAAGAAAAGATTAAAAATATGTGACAAAGAATTCTGATTAACATTTGTGTATAAATTGTATTTAAATGTTTACTTTATTTGATACGTTTTTATTTATTTATGTAAATAATATCATGGAAGCATGGATCCATCCTGAGTGTATAACAACTGTTCAGCCAGCGGTCTAATGGTGTGGGGATATTTACTTGGCACACTTTGTGTCCTTTAGTACCAACTGAGCATTGTTAAAACACCACAGTCTTCCTGGTTACTTGAACATGACACTGAGTTCATTGTACTCAAATGGCCTCCAAAAGCATCAGAGCTCAATACAGGAGAGCACCAACAGGAGATCTGCATCATGGATGAGCAGCAGCTGTCTGATACGATCACGTCATTAAGGACCAAAATCTCCTAGGAATGTTTCGAGCGCCTTGTTGAATCTATGCCACGAAGAATTAAGGCAGCTCTGAAAGCAAAAGGGGGCCCAACCCAGTAACAGCAAAGTGTACCTAATAAACTGTCCGGTGACTGTGCTTTTACGTCACATAAACTTTCGTGTCAGTTCACAAAACTATGAAAACAAACCGACCTCCACAAGTTAAAACGCTCTCTGACTCTGTGAGTGTTGGCCCTGTTTCACCAGGTAAATTCACCTTAGTTCCTCCGAGCCGTAAAACCTCCTCCAGACTGAGCTCCTCTTCCTCTCTCTCCTGCTCTTTCGTATTCTTCTCTTCACCTTCATCCTCCTTTCCGCCGCTGTTTTCCGCCTCCGGCTCGTTTTCTCCGGCCTCAAATGTCACTTTTTTCGTCGCCTTGGACTTTTTACGTTGCTTGTTTTTCGCTGCCATGCTGTTTGCAGCGTGAGGAAAACTGACCCGGATGTTGAATGAAACGTTTCCGGTGCACGGTTGCCAGATCTCATAGTGGGGTGCTTTCAGAATTAAACTCAGAATCCTTTTATTGTCATTAAACATCAAATGAGAACCAGCTCCCTGGTAGTAGAATTTAGAATAAATACAAATTTATAAAAATCTTAAAATCTAATTATACAAATGTACAAGGTCATTATGAGTTAGCCAATATTTTTCACATTTGTGAACAATAAGCAGCCCGAATTGACTATTGGGAGGTTGTAATTGACGTAATGTAGTTTTTACACTGGTAACCATCAATTAGTCACATTGTTACAGAAGAAACCTTTAAAATGTGACAATTCTCAGGCAAGGTCTGGTCTCCCAGAGAAGCATCCCTTCTAAGTGAGTTTACGGACCTTTATTTGAAATGAACCTCAGATAAAAGATATAAAACAGACAGCATAGGTTTTTATTTTTATATTTTTGTAGTCATATATGACTGAGGTGTGATGTCGATACTTGGTACAAATTAACAGAAGATTTTTGGCGGCATTTCCGGCCAATCTGGCAACACGCACGCTTTACTTTTTTTTTTTTTAGATTGATTCGTTACATAAAAACAAATAACTCTAAATGAGATATTTTACACAAATAACTACGGTAAATTATATTGATGAGCACGCTAAAAAAATATTAAATCAAATATTAAAAACGAGTTTACATTTTTTTATCCCCTACGTAACCGTCTGTCCTCCAATCACAGCGTTTGTTGTCCGTCTGAAGCGTCAAGGTGCTGTTTTAAAACACGATGTCAAAGGAAATGAAGAAAGATCTTTCAAAATAAAATGTCAATGACTATTAATGGGAAAGCTACTTTCCACAATGGACTTAAAAAATGTAACGGGACACTGAAGGACAGGTGTTGGCTTAATGTGCTCTGGAATAAATAGAGACAAATTCACAGAGACTGAAGATTAAGAAAGAAGAAAAATGTATCGCTGTGGTTTTCATGTCGTGTAGAATGTATCAAGTTTATAGGCATGAAACATAATTCAGATACATTAGAAAAATGTAGGCCTATTTATACTATTACTGTATCATTTTTTATTGTTTTTTTGCTGCTTTGGGTTTTTGTACAATAATTTATATTTATTGTATATCTTTAATCACTCTCGTTGAGATTCATTTTCTTTAAGTTTTATTTTGACGCTTAACCGGATGGTACCTCTATTACTGCGACGAGCTTAGCGTTAGCATGTGTAGCTTTAACGCTTTTGCACGGGGACGGTGCAGCTTTTGACCTGCTGTAACTTACAGACGGATATCAATAAACGCATTCAGACGTTTTCATCTTGTGTACCAGGAGATGAAACGTCACCTCCGACGGCAGGTTTCTGTTGTTTTTGTATCATTAATGGCCTCGTAGTTGAAGCTAACCGGCTAGCCGCTGTGCTGTCAAAGAGCAGAGAGTCCCTCCATGTGGTTAAAGTAAAATCCAGTAATGAGGCGGTTCTGTTCTTTCCTGTGAAGCAGAATGAGGGCTCTTCTCTGTGTTAAAGCACAGCAGCTGCTCAGCAGAGGTTTTATCCACCCTGTCAGGCCGTCAGCAGCAGGTGAGAGGTCAATTCAGATAATAAATTCAATTAATCGTTTATTAGTGTAGATAAACATGGGGACGGTATGAGATAGAGGCAGGTGATCTGCCGTGGCGACCCCTGAAGGGGATCTAAAGTATCTTTATGAAGTAAAACATGTCATTAAATGAAACAGGAAAATAAAGTAGAATAAAAATGGCTTACTGAATTTGATTTTATGTTTTGGGGTCAAATACTCCTTCCTCCCCCCCTTCAGAAAAATAATAAAAGCTTTTTTTTAATGTATGAATTGAATGTTTTTGTGTGACAGTGCGATGGCGAGCAGCCCCTTCCAAACTCTTCTGCAGCTCTCCACCTGATGGAAACAACAAACCACCCTCCATGCTGCGCCACCTGACCTCCAAAATAAAAGCCACGGGGCCAATCCCTGTGGCAGAGTACATGAGGGAGGTGCTCACCAACCCTGTGAAGGTACAGAATGATTAACTCCACCTTAAGCGTGTGCCAGAGTACCACCTGCAGGTCGTGGATCAGAATTCAAAAGCAAAGCTTTTATTCACTTTTGAATCCTCTGACTTTACTATAACAAATTTAAATAACCCTTATTTGTCTCTTTCTGGCCCTTAGTTCAGTCTCTCAGGTCATCCTCTGTCTGTAACAAACTTAAAGTCTTTTTTCTGACTGGGTGCCTATATAAACAGAAGGTCTGCTCAGCAGGTGGGCGTGGCTTCTAAGCCTGAGATGACTATATTAGGGATATCCTATTCCCATATTATGAAGATCCAGGAGTAGAAAAAGCTGTATGAAACTGGGTGTTCAGAACTTCTGGCTCACAGTGATCACTTACACATACACTTAACTTTGGTGATGTTTAACATGAACTTCCACTATTAGAACAGGGGATATATGACAGAGAATAAGGAAAAGCAGAACGGGTCTTCTGTAATTAATTCAATCCAAGATTACCAAATACATTTTAGTAATTAAAGACCTGTCCTACATCTGGAATGTGTCAAATTATGAACACCCAGACCTCACAGTGACTCCTGTGGTCTGAACTCTCTGGGGCTTTGTGGTAACCACCAATCCGATGATAGTGTTAGCACATAAAAGCAGCAGCTGGTTGTGTTAGAGTGGCATCTTCCACATGATACTAACTCTGATATTCACACAAGGCAGGGGAAGCTGCCAGGTCAGGTCAGGGGTTGTTTATATTCCATTGAAGGGGTTTAAGGCATCACTAATGATGCCAAGAGCCTCTGTGAATGAGGGGAAGATATTCATGTGTTTCTATTTTCTCGATTGTATCGATTGAACATCCACTTCTTTAACCGCAAGTATATAAGAGAAAATACTGGAAAACAGGAGCGGTCCAAAGACTACAAGGATGTCATCTATAATCTGTGCTTTTATTTTGGTATTTCCTCTCTAATGGAAAAACTCTTTTGTGCACAATTAGACATTAAGAGTCATTTTAACATTTTCTCACATTTTATAGTCCAAACAACTGATTGATTTGATAATAGTATTATCATCAGTTTATACTAGCAGGTAAATGCCAGCTTTTCTTTTTTATTGTCATTATTATTTGAAATAATCAGCTCATAAAAAAGAAGTCGTTGTTTTTACATTTTAGGTTTTATGTTTTCCTGTTTTTATTGAGTATCCTTTCCTTGTTTGTTTTTCCCCCTCTCAGGGTTATTATGTGAGGAACAACATGCTGGGACCTGAAGGAGATTTCATCACTTCACCAGAAATCAGCCAGATCTTTGGAGAGGTGAGGCTGGAAAAACACCTCAAACTTTCAGTTTCATTTCACGTAATGTTTCCACTCGGCCGGCCTCTGATATACACTGTTCACATCAGGTAAACGTGTCTTTGATCGGCCTTCATCGGTCATTTTAGTGTTAGCGGTAGACACATACTTCATCAATAATAAATATGCTCCAAAATATTTTTGATTAAAAATTAAAATAGCCTCCTACAAAATTATTATTAATTTGTTTTTAGTTGTTGTGAGTGCTGTGTGCTGGTCCTGTGTCATAGATATCATGATATGATGCTTTTATATCATGTAAAGATTTATAGCGGTATTTGCAAGTATGGTATAAAAAGGCACAGCCCTGTTCTCATGGCACGTGGGATCAGCGTCTAGGTCAAATGCTAATCGATGACGATAAATTCCTGCTTCATTGGTGCTCCGACCGTCTCAGAGCTGGTCACAGTTTGTAGGCTTCTGCTTGTCCTCTTGCTTTTTGAGGAATGAACAAAATTAAAAACGTACTTAAAAACCGAGATCTTCCAGCGATCCAGGAGTCACACGGAAAAGGTGATGACTCAGAGGCTCAAAGAGTTTGGAACTGAGATTGTGGCTTCAAACACCTATGGTCGGTCAATGCATTTTCTTAGCACAGAGGCAGGATGTGAATACAGACTTTCAGTATGAATGCACATGATGACTATGAATGTATAATAAAATACATACATACTTTAAAAAAAAAAAAATTGGCTCCTACCGAAAAGATAAATCACAGGCAGTGTGGTTTTAAAGAAGTTTTTCTTTGTGAAAACCCTGGAATATGATAAGTATGATGTGAATATGATATGATCAGGACAAGAAGACAGATGAGTAAGATAAACACATTACAGGGAGGGCTTTTGTTTTTTTCATGCTGCTTGAAATCAGTGTTCATGTGCAGTAAAAAAAGATCACAAAAAAGTTCCTTTTGCATAAAGTTCAGATGTTTAATGTCACAGATCTCACAGACCTGGTGATCCAGGTATGAAGCTCTCTGCACCGTGTTGTGTCTGTATCGTGCTGTTGCACTGTTTTTTTGCCATTTTCACGCACTTGCACTTTATGCAGTCCTGTCTTTACTGTTATGTGTAGCACCATGGTCTTGGAGGAATGCTGTCTCGTTTCACTGTGTACTATACTGCTACACATGGTGGAAATGACTTGACTTTCCTTGAAAGCAGCACGTTTAGATTCAGTAAGATAAGAAAACTTTGTGCTTCTCCTGCTGGTTCAAACATGTTTGGCCTCCTCCAGCTGATCGGAGTGTGGATCATCAGTGAGTGGATGGGAGCTGGTCAACCCAAACAGCTGCAGCTGGTTGAGCTCGGACCCGGAAAAGGATCGCTGGCGAGTGACGTCCTCAGAGTACGTCAGCCAGGCTTAATGCTTTTCTATAAAAGACTAAAGATTTCACCCCAAAGTGGAAACATCTGTGTCATCAAGTTGCAATTTTTCTCTCTTTAGGTGTTCAGTCAGTTGCAGTCGGTGCTGGGCGGGGCCTCTGTGTCGCTGCACCTGGTCGAGGTGAGTCCGGCTCTGAGTCTGCTTCAGGCTCAGAATCTGACGGGAAACCGCAGCCAGGAGGCCGATGCAGAGGATGATCCAGTTTACTGCCGCGGAGAAACTGAAGCAGGGCTACCGGTGTCGTGGTACCGCCGGTTAGACGATGTCCCGACAGGTACACTGGAGCGGAAAGCAGGCTGTGGTCATACTGGTTTATATGGAACATCTCCATGCCACAAAATTAGAGAACCTGGAGATGTTAGCAGGGTTTTTCCTGGTTAAAGTGAGCACATAAGCACCATTAGTCCATCTATAGTTTAGGAGTTTGTGTTAAAATGACAAATACCTGAAACTGGTTACCAAAGTCATTGTTTCTTTTATGAGTGTTTTGGCCATCGACATTTTATGTTTTGAAGCCAGATTTGACAAGTGAGGTACACTGCACACTCATCAAATCATACCCTACTTTAACATCCACTCTAAATTAGACTGTTAATCACATATTAAACCTCATGTTTTATTCAGTAAGACTTTACTAACACCTAGTCCATAAGCACATTAGGAAAGCCTCTACTTGTACATCAAATGAAAAGTTGGGTCATTACCTCAGAAATATCTTTACAATAAGAAGCCATTCTGCTACCGGAGGAGTTGCCCTCGGTGAAATTGACAATAGAAAAAAAATGCAGGTTTGAGGAAGTGTTCCCTGTTTTTATATACAGTTTGTGGTTTTGACGGTGAGTATTTTCAGTGCTGAATTGATCTGATGACATCAGGCTTTAGGCTGATATATTCTTTTTTACTCTTTACCATTTGAGTTCTTTATGTGTTAGCTTTTAATCTCTATTAAAATGTTTTTTCATTGAGTTTTTCCTCATCTTCCAGGATTTAGTGTCTTTGTTGCTCATGAGTTCTTTGACGCCCTGCCAATTCACAAATTCCAGGTGAGATTTAAAAACACAGTGTGTGCAATATTTATGTAGCAATAAAGCTTTTTCTTTACTATCATATTAGTCCTTAAAGTCCGCTCTGTATACTGTATACTGTATACCAGGGGTCGGCAACCCTAGGCACGCGTGCCACCGTTGGCACGCGAAGGGTTAACTGATGGCACGCACGACCATAGCTGGACTGGCCATCGGGCATTTGCTCGGTGGCCCGATGATTTTTTTTTTTTTTTTTTTTTTGTAACGGTATAAACAATGAAAGGTGGTGGATTGGCCAGATGCTGGCCGGTGTGTAAAATAACTCAGTTGTATGGTGGTGGCTATGGCGGAGCTTCCACAGATTCAGTAAAATTAACAAGTGGTGGAGGCCAGCAGGTGGATGAGGGAGAGGGGAGGCAGGAGGAGCAGAAACCCGAGGCGGTGAACTGAACTTCAGGTAAGAAGTTATGACCTGCAGTCTATCTGGGTCAGATATAAACCAAGTTTGGGTGGAGTTTATTTTCGTTGTGCTGACTTTTTACAGTCAGTTACAATAATTCGTACTGCGTGCTAGCTAGCATGACGGAGTTTCTATACAGCTGGGTGGGTGCTATGATGTTACTGATGGTGAACTTTATTTTATCCATAAGGTTAGTTAGTGGAGTTGCCAACCGTCCCGTACAAACGGAATCGTCCCGCATTCAGAGAAATTATTACACGTTTTGTGTTGAGCTGAGAAGAGACGCAGTTTGTCCCGGACTTCAGCTAGAATGAAAAGAAAGCTGGATTTATTCTGTCGTTACGCTGCACAGCTGCCTCTTCTTCTCTCATTCTCTCCCCCTCCCTCTCCTGTTTCTACTTCAATCATGAAACTGATCAATGATCAGCTGATCGGCTTTTCTCTCGTGTTTGTTTATCGCCCACTTTGCGCCAGAAAGAGGAAACCAGCGGATGTCGCGTTAAACAACAGCAGCACGTTTAAGCTTGATCAGCTGTTGTTAGAATTTATTTAATATTAATTTCTAGTATCAGCTGATGTTTGCTGGAGCCACAGCTGTAAAAGCTGCTGGTCATGATATCGGTTTGGTTATCTGGTGAGAGGAAACATGAAGATGAAACCAGGAGATGTCCTTACTGAATCATCAGAGCTGAACAGGTGATGGAGAAACAGGTTTACCTTTTAGGTGACATGAATGAGTTAAAGTTATGAACTGTTTCTGAGAGACAAATAACACCAGGATCCTTTTCTATGTAGCTGACAGCTGGTAACTGTGCAGGGGCGGGTCTAGCAAAGTTTTGCCAGGGGGCCAGGTAGGGCATTAACAGGGAGAGGGGCGCACAAAGAAATAGTTTCTTATTCTGATTTAAAATGTCTGGCTGTTATTAAATAATTATCTGAAGCTTGCAACCAAAGTTTTTATCTGACGTAAAATGAATAGAAATCATACCAACAAGACAGTGTACATCACTGTCACAACAGCGTTTGTTTTCATTCAAAGGCTTTATGGCTTTAATATCTGGTGGGCTGGTCTCTAGTCAAAATGCCTGGGCCGATTTTTTTGTCCCAGTCCAGCCCTGGGCACGACACGCAGTGAATTAATCTGAGAAGGTGCATCAAAAAATAAATGGCCGTGCCAGCGGTGCACATCGCAAATCAGCTCGCATAGACACATTAGTCGTGCCTCTTCTTAATGATGGTATCTTAGCTAACAACCCCAACTACCAGATTCAACTTGTAATTGGCTAAAAATAACTTAGCCTACTGGTGAGAGGGATGTTGTCAGCTTTCCACATTCCGACACTTCAAAAGCTTCAGGAGCTGTCCGCTCATCACAGCATCAGCACCACGGAAATACACGGATACATCCGTAGACTCGAGACACAATGCATCTTTGGGATGTATGGACCAATGTTTTATTTTCTGATCAAACCAGAAATCTTTAATGAGCAGCTAATTTGTCTCGCATTAACTGGCATTAACTGGCTGAGTTAATGCCAGTTAATGCGACATCGAAGCAGCTGGAATCCATAGCTGTGCGTGTTCATGGAGCTTGCATTTTCACCTGCTGAACATCACTACCTGACAAGTTTAACTGTCTTCAGAACATTGCAGAGGCCTTATTGACAGTATTTGGCTCTACATATCTGTGTGAGCAGATTTTCTCTCACATGAGTGTCCTCAGGTAGCCGTCTGAATGCTGGACACTCGTAGACCTGTGTCTCTGAGTGGGAGACCAGAGATCACATTAACATTTGTATCTCTGTATTAACAAACATGCCATATTGGCTTAGTTTATTTTTCTTATCATTGTTGTGAGGAGACCACAAATAGCATTTGTATTTTCTGTTGTACAGTTCATTTGCTGTTATGGAGTTCTTGTTATGGATGAAAAGTGCTTTTTTTTTGTTTCAATATAGCTGATAACTATTCGCTGATAGCTGCCAACATCTGCAAACAAATATAATTCTATAAAGTGTGTAACTGTTCATATAGAGCGTTATTAAATTTATTGCTAATGCAATCATATGGCACACTGACTTCTGAGGAAATTTTAAATGGCACTCGCCATCAGAAAGGTTGCCTACCCCTGCTTTATACATTGCATTTGACTACACTGTCATGATTGGTCCTACCACCAGATGGCACCAAATCAAAACACAAGAAGTCCATAACAATGCCAAGCATTTAACGGCTGTGTTTGGTGAAGGATAGGGTGTTTATATGGTAGGTTATTTGTGTAATTTAGCAGTGACTGTTCTTTGATTAATTTTTCCATATCTGAGTTTTAGCAAAGTGAAAATTTGTGAATCTATGTGTTAACAAGAAAAACGTAGTGAAGTTATTATGCTCTGCTTTAAGTTTAAATGAAACCATATGAAAAACAGAGTTTTCATGTCTTGTGCAAAGGTTTATGAGTGGCTGTTCCTCTGATGTTTGCTGTTCACACCTGCAGCGCCCTCATAATAAGAACGCCTTTCAGCTGTTTTGTCCACAGAGGCCCATCTAAACATGTCCGTTTCTCTGTTTGGGGCAGAGGACGGAGAAAGGCTGGAGGGAGGTGTTGGTGGACATCGACCCAGAGAAGCCGGACACGCTGAGGTTTGTCGTGGCGCCGGCTCCGACCCTGGCCTCGACATCGCTCGTGCAGGTCAGTAAATGTAGAGCTTCTGTGTCCAGGAAAGCAAAGCGCACATTTATTAACATCTGCTTTTTACAGTTTCCAAATAAAATCTACACTCCTTTATAGTTACCACATCACAGTTTATTAAGGCCTCTCTGGTTCTTGAAACCAGATAAAGTGGCTCATTGTTTGAATTTTAAAGGCTCAGATGACCTCAAAGAGAAATGAATCCCGCCTTTTATTAAGACCCGCTTCTGCCTCTGCTGCCGAGGAAGACGATGACAGTAATAATGATGATGATGTCAGACCTTTGGCAGGATGTTCAAAGTGTCTGAGCTGAGCTGGAGAGGCCAAATCAAGCAGGCTGTGGATGTATAGATGGCATAAATGTGGGCAATAAAAAACCAGATGAGGGCTGTAAAACAAACCTCAGAGAGTCTGTGTGAAGAGTCAATTTCCACAACGTTTAAAAGACTGAAGGACATCAGTCTTTAAAGTGGGTGAAAAAACAAAACTGCTTTTGTAAGTTCAGATAAACCTCCAAGGATATACAAGTCTGGATGTTTGGATTAAAGGGGAATTGTTTTTCCTCTGCACTGTGGAAAATATAAACACTTAAGTAGATGTAGTTTTGGAACAGTTTGAAGTCGTGTGCCAGCTGTTGAGGTGATGAGATTTCTGCCCAGTGGTCTGAATGTCAAAGTGAAGAAATTTCAGAAAGTGCAGGTAAACTGCAGGAGTAATCGTGATTCTCTTAAGGGAGTATTACTGCTGGAAATGTTCTACAGGACTAGAACTACCCTCCTGAAGGTTCCATTGGTGCTTTTGATGGATGCAGCTGTCCCGGGTAGGAAGATGTCGAGGACCTTTAGTTGTAAAGCTCTTTTCTTCACTGTGTTAACCAGGTGTGGGGAACTCCAGGCCTCAAGGACCAGTGTCCTGCAGATTTTAGATCTCACCCTGGGTCAACACACCTGAATCAAATGATTAGTTCATTACCAGGCCTCTGGAGAACTTCAAGACATGTTGAGGAGGTAATTTAGCCATTTGAATCAGCTGGGACACATCTAAAACCTGCAGGACACCGGCCGTTGAGGCCTGGAGTTCCCCCACCCGTGGTGTAAATGGTGGTGAAGGTCCTGGTAGTCGTGATGCTCCACGTGGAGGTTGCATAAAATGTGACATATGAAGATCACTAATCTTTGTGCCAGGACCTCACTTTGCCAACTTTGGCAGGAACATTCAAAGAACACTAATGTTGCTTCGATGAGTTTAAAGTAACCAGACATTTTGTTTGTCTGGGTCAGGAGGTGTAGCGGGTTCGTCAGTCTTTATTTCCTCATTATGGGGCGCTCACCCACGCCTGAATGCCGGCTGGTTTGATTGCAACCTGGGAACGATGTCTTGGTTTACCTTCACAATAGGTGCACATCCGGTGGGTGGCAAGGGGCTTGGTTCAGCCTTCATGGTGTCATAGCTATGATTATGAATACAAACTGATGAAGCTCGTCTGTCGCCTGTCGCAGATACAGCCCCCTTAAGATGGTTTGAGGGATCTGCAAGGCAACAAAAGGAAGAAAAAAATAACTGTTACGGCTCATTAACTGTCTATAAAAGATGGGTGTGGCCATCGTAATCTCACTGATTTTTGAAACTCTGTTTCAGCCAATATTATTTCTGCGTCTGTAGTGAAGAGTCACCTTTTAAATGATCCTTTTCCTACCTTAAATGATGGATAACTGTACCTGAGGGTTGTTTATGAGGTATCATGGGAAATGTAGGAAGACAAAATGAGAGATTAAGTTTAGCTTTTTTATAAACAGGAGACGAACTGCTGAATTGAACTCTCTTCACTTGTTCCGATCAAGTTTATCACACTGCATTTGTTTATGGACTGTTTGAAAAAGTGTGTGTGTGTGTGTGTGTGTGTGTGTGTGTCAGGCAGACGAAAAGCGGGATCATGTGGAAGTGTCTGCAGAGGGCGGGGTCATTGTGCAGCAGCTGGCCCGGCGCATCATAGAGGACGGCGGTGCGGCGCTGATCATCGACTATGGTCACAATGGAACCAAGACGGACACATTCAGAGTACGACACACACATCAAGCCCGCCTGCTAAAGCTTCCTGTGTAACATGTGTTCAGTCAGCCAGATAATAACGTCCAAGTCTGCATATTGTAAAAAAAATCCTCAGTTACTGCGATGGATTGTGCCAGTGTGAAATGGAACTGTGGGGCACATGTGGGCATCGTACAGTGGGGCCTGTGTGGGGCACGTAGGGCAGCCCTTACCTAGGGTGTGGGCGTACGGTGGGTACGCTGCGGGTCCCACTGTGGGCCCCTCTCTGCTTAATGTGGGCAGCCCACAGTGCAGATGTGCCCTACATGTGCAGCTACTGAGTCCCACAGTGGGCAGGGTGGGTCTGCCCACAGTGACCCCACCTGGGCCTCAAGGAGGGATTTTTGGGATGTCATTCACACTAGTTATAGAATTACTGATACCTGCGAATACAACAGAATGATGAGACTTATTTTTCTTTCATGTTTGGTAGTTTTTATCCAACTACTAACAACAAGAGGGATTGGCCATAGACTGTACACAAAAGATGGAGGTTACCACCATTTCTAGCTATGTTAGCACGCTTTATCATAAACTGTACAGCAGACACAAATACCTGCTAATTAGTGCTAATTAACATACTAATATCATCCAAGAATTTCTTGTTTCAACACTGCTTCTAACTGC
Source organism: Pelmatolapia mariae (assembly GCF_036321145.2). NCBI lineage: Eukaryota > Metazoa > Chordata > Actinopteri > Cichliformes > Cichlidae > Pelmatolapia > Pelmatolapia mariae. Next base: position 25,296,645 of record NC_086240.1, on the reverse strand, counting down.
AGTTTTTGTGCACTTGCATGTTTTAACCTCAGAAGCTGCTGCTAGGCTGCAACCAGAGATTTTTGTTAATAAACTGAATGCTTTAGTGTTTAAACTGAATTAGTAAGTATGAGTATGCAGTTAATCAACTAATAAACAATTTCAGGAATAAAGCTTTAGAGCAGCTCAACGGACCTGCTTATTTTACACAACAGTAGTAAAAACAGGTTGACTTTTATGCAGTCTCTAATACTTCCATCAGTGTTTTAAGACCTTATGCACACATTTTGATAGGAACAATTCAGAGTTTGATGTATTTTGAATCTTTAATTGTCGTTTTTATTGATCACATACAGTGCACTCTGTGTGTCCTCCAGCTGTCGTGCTTTGTAATTCTTTTGTCTTCGTGAGGACCAGTTTGAGGTTTAGACCTTCATGTGAGCATGTTTTGTTCAGCTCTAGTGGAAGGAAGCAGCTGTAGGAAGCAGAAAGGCTCCTGTGCGTCAGGCAGGGGGAAACCAGGGTCAACCGGCCCGTCGCTCCTCTTTCTCAATTCTTCTTCTGAGGTTGCCAAGATTTCACAGCATTTTTTTTTTACTGGGTTAGAATTTTTTAGATGGTTAGAAATTGGTTTAGTTTTAAACCTTTTCTTTTCTGTACTTCTTAAACATCCCCTCATGTAGTTTGAAGGAAAAACCAGTGTAAGAAACCCCTACTTAGCTCAAATTTGCTACTGCCACTGTGTAAATAAGGTTTTGCATTGAACCCATCATAGGTTTGCTCATCATTTTGCTCCTTTGCTGTTGGTCAGGGTTTTAAAGGTCACCAGCTCCATGACGTCCTTGCCTCCCCTGGCTCTGCCGACCTCACCGCCGACGTGGATTTCAACTATCTGCGGAGGATGGCGGGAGGAGGCGTGGCCTGTCTGGGCCCTGTCACTCAGAGGACATTCCTGAAGAACATGGGTATCGACACCAGGATGCAAGTGAGTCTTCATCACTGACAGATGCCAATAAAAACAATCAGCATGATTTCTTTTAGTGTCATTTCCTCATTTGGTGGAAATCCAACACCAAAGCGTGTGACTCACTGCTCCGTTTTCTTTGTTTCAGGTTAAAATTTTAATACACAGGCCTTTTAGGGTGCATTCCCACCAGGTTTATGCAAAAATTCATTCACGAGTTTAAAAATATTACAACTTATGCAGAAAATTCTGCAGAGATATTGTCACCATTTCTGGGCAGGTGGAGCTGTTCAGTGAAACTTGCGTTGTGACAGAACTAAAACAAACGAGCACAAAGAAAAGTAAAACATCATATGATTGTAAGACGATCCAAAAACATTTTAGTGTTTCTGAGTGACACGCTGTGGCCCACAGTTAGAAAACCAGGATATCAGACACACACAGTATTCCCCGAGGATTTAACCCCCGGTTGTTCTCCGCAGGTTTTGCTGAGGAACTGCAGCGACCCGTCCACCAGGAAGCAGCTTATCAGCAGCTACAACATGCTGACCAACCCCGCCAAGATGGGCGAGCGCTTCCATTTCTTCAGCCTGCTGCACCCCAGTCGCCTTGCCAAACCCCAGAAACCAGAGGGGCTGAAGCTCGAGAAGAAGAAGAGCCCGGCACCGCTGCCTGTGGCCGGATTCACAGAGCTCAAGTTCGCCTGAAAGAGACGACTTTGAAATTTTGGCTGCTGAGTCAGAAGTGAGTGTAAACAACTATGCTGTCCCAAACTTCTTGAACTGACTGTACCACAAAGCAAACAAAGAGATTTACAGAGCTGAACACAAGCAGACAGCTGCTTCATCACTTCCTTTAAGCCTGTGTGAAATCCAAAATGGGTGAGTCATTAATTAGATTCACTCCTGTAGAGTCATTATGAAGGAGGAAACTATCCAAAAAGGCCAAAACTGTTCTTTTGTAGCTGTAAATATGTTTGTTTCTGCTGTAGAGTTGAACTTTTTAATATGGAAGTCTATGGGGACTTTTGGAGACGGCCTCAAGTGGACATTAGAGGAACTGCAGAACTTGCACTTTAACTTAGAGTGTGAGAGTTTGGACATTACGAGATGTCTGTTGGTTTAAAAGATCATGTTCTGATGTGTTTTAACAAATATTTAAGGAAAACACATTTTGTAGTTTTATGACCTATAAATAAAAATTTCAAAACATTAAAACATTCGTGGACTGTTCTTGTCAGATTTGTCAGATTATGGACACCAGACACTGAATGACTGGATTAAACTGTGCAGCACTTCGGGTCATAGGTCATCTCACGTAGGAGGATCTCGTTCCATCGGTCAGCCGGCTGCCATCCTGCACATCTTGAAGCAGTTAGCTGAGCTCACTGTTGTGCAGCAGCCATTCACAACGAGCCCATCGCTCCTCCGGTAGAAATTAAAAGATTCGGTTACATGTGGTGGCAGTGGCGGTGGGGTCGCTGCTGCCAAAACAAGCAGCCGCCCTCCAGATGAGCGGCGATCGGGTTCAGGACTGGTAATTAAATGATCATTTCCAAACATCCTGCTGCAGATTGCTATCAGCTTTTCCTCTGATTCATGGTGTCCCTCACTGAAGGGTCTGACTAGTACATTTGGAAGGGATTGCATGATTTCATTAAACCTGTTTTGAGCGAAGACGTTTGAAACGTTTATCACCTTGAATCTGCCACCGGCATCCAAAATTTTAGAAACACTTGTGCTTTTTAAATCCTTGAGATTGGAGCTAATTCACAATAGATAGATCAGACTTTGTGTGTAGCTTAAACAGTCCACCCCAAATTCAAATTCATGCTACATCCAACCAAAATATGCATGTACACGTTGCCCAATTTTAAGGGGAACTTGTTCAGAAAAGACCTGCCTTCGATTCAGTGCAGTGGTTATTTAGAATTATTAAAATAGTAATTGAAAATTGAAAAAAAAAAAAAAAAGCAGCAGCAGTAATGTATTGACCCAAAACTGATCCGTTCCTCAAGAAATCCACAAACCTCACTGCGAGCAGTTTATAAAAGATCTACACTGAAGATCTACAACCTTCATTAATATTTGTTCCACAGAGCATATTATTTAACTGAAACAAGTTAAAAATAAATGAATAAAATAAAGATTTGTGTTAGTCTTCATTAATTTGGTCAGATTTGGTATGGACACAGTCGAATCTCAAAATTTGACAAAATCCCCCCCACATGAACTTCACGTGTTCTCTCCATGTTTGCGTGGGTTCTCTCCAGGTACTTGGGCTTCCTCCCACAGTCCAAAGACACGCAGTTAGTTGGGTTAGGTCACTTGGTGATTCTAAGTCGGTGTGAATGGCGGTCAGTCCCTCTGTGTGTTAGTCCTGTGACCTGTCCAGAGTGTACCCTGCCTCTCACCCAACGGTTGCTGGGATAGACTCCAGCCCTGAACTGGATGAACTAATAATTATTTTGCATATTTAAATCTCTGGCTCTCTAATTACTGCTTATTTATAATTATGGTCAATTAAACTCACACTACAATTTTTCAAAATAACAACAAGCCCAAATAATCTGATTTTTTAAAAACATTTTGCCCACATAATTTGTGGTGAGAGTGCACTTCCTATGACTGATAAATGAAGGCAAAGTTTTTGTGTTGAGACTGCTCAAAGCAAATGCCTGAAAAACTCTATGGAGTAAGTCAAGACCTGCGAAAACGTCCGCCTGTTTTTTCCACAGTGCTGGAGCCTCATCTAGAAGACGACTGGCACAGGAACAACAATGACGAGTCACCCGAATTTTGCCGTTCATCTTTAATATTTTCATCCACATGACGAAACATTTCTTGCAAAAATATAAAACGTGAAATAAATTCTCAGGCTGGAGTCAGATCGGGATTGACGAACACGTTAGAGTTCAGAAAGACAAAGGAGACAATAGCAGCTCGATTCTTCTCAGCTCTTCCAGAGTTTCTGAAAAATACTCACGTTTGTTCCTCTGCAAAAGTTTCTGCCATAGAGCCACATTATTACAGGTCGGAGACGGTGATGTATATACCCACTTAACTTTAATATAACGTCTGCATCAGTCACCAGCTAAAATAAATCTGTTAGCAAAAGAGTTTCTTTAAATAGAAAAACTAACCAACTCTACTAATAATTAATGGTACATAAAAAAATATTTCTTATTTGAGTCCAGGAAGTGTTCATTAAATAAACTTCATACTTAAGAACCATTGTTAGACGCAGTGCCAGCCTCAAGTGGCCATTAGAGGAACTGCAGGTCTTGGAACGTGGCATTGATATTGTTTTGATGCTTTAAAGACCAAATCTGTTCTCAAAACTAGTCAGATAAAAGTAATTTAATCTGCAATGAATAAACGTTTTGTGGACTATTTGGCCAACATTCATTTTCTAATTTTAAGATTGTAATTGCAGCCTCGAGGGAGCGCTAACATAGCTTCAAACTTTTGCAGATGATCAAACCGAGACTTACTGACAGTGAAATTCTCATGAAAAAAAAAGTTTCACAATAGTGCAAAGACATCCCAACAAGAATAAAAACTACAGTCGGAAGAGAGCGCTTGTTTCTTGTGAGTTCCAGTTAGTCACAAAAGACGACATTAACATCTACACAGCTTTTTAGAACTAAAATGTAATGACCACCTGCTAAAACTGAGCTGATCTCAGCTGAAAAAGTGAGTTGAGTCTCTGGTTTGGTTTTGGATTAGCCCTTCTAAGGCTCTGCTGGCAGTGCTGACGTATGTTGAAGCCCCAAGTTGAATTCTGGGAGAAAAAACACGATGCTTCCGTGTTTCGGCTCTTAGCGTCCGTTTGTTTATGGCTTTGTAGAAACGAAAAAGATAAAATATTTGAAAATTTTTAATTCTCTGGACCTGAATTATCGCTGCAGTGAGCTGCCTGATCAGCGTGTCCTCGTGGGTCATCACACGCCATCAAGGGGGAAAGCCTGTGGCCTACACAGGGACGCTTCTGTCAACAGTTTCCCGGGTTTGAGGCTAACCCTCTTAAGAGAAGTCAACATGGTCGAGGCCTCTAGGGGTCCTCCTCCATGTCATCCAGGTTGGGCGACATGATGAAGTGTTTGGGGTAGTGCAAGCCTCTCTCGTCAGCGTATTCCTCCCATCGGGCGTCGTCGCTTTCGTGAGTGATGTATCGCTCACCTCGCCGTGTCTCGAACTCCCTGAGGTCCAGCCAGGTCTGGTAGTCCTGGACGATAACGACAACATTAAACACTTTTTTTATGCTCAGCTTTCACTCCATCTTAGACTGCTACAGGAGCTTTGCATGATTCATTGCTCAAAATAATCCTTATTTATGTTAGACTGGACCAGTTCATCCTCCATTTGAAACAAGCCATTATAGCTCCTCCCCTATTAAGCCAACTTTCTTCTGATTGGTTGCCCCTTGGCTGTGTTACATGGCCATAATAGGGAAATCTGCTAAGAAGCATGTCTATAAGCCTGAGAAAATCTATTGTTGTATATTTGATATAGAGGTCAACTGTCCCTTTAAATCAGTAATTTAAGGTATGATTTGATCATTCAAAAACAGAGTTAAAATAATAACTTTATGTCCTGCATCACAGACTGTACACAAAAGATGGACACAGCTTCCAAGTCTAAAACATAAATATGAAGCCAACGTGAATCTGCATTCATTCTAATGGCCAGCAGGGGGCGACTCCTGTGGTTACACAAAGACTAGTGAATGAGAAACCAGGCTTCGCCCGTCTTGCTCTATGACCTCATTACATTTTTTCCTAAAGGGGGGAATAAATGTTTTACTTTCATTAAATCTTTATTTACTTTAATAACGCTCGTGCGATACTGCAGACTCTTCTAAAGAAAGCAGTTTGGTTACCTGCAGCCAGGGGTGGCTCAGCGACTTGTCCACGCTGTAGCGCTTCCTCATCTTCACCTGCAGCAGGTTATTAATCAGGTCTTTGGCTGTCGGAGAAGAATAGTCAAGCGGCGTTAAAACACACAAATTGTTACAAATGTGAACATGAATGAACCCAAGTCCAGATGTTCCCTTACCCTCTTCTGAGATCTCCTTCCAGGGGTTGGCTGGGTACATGAAGGCGGCATTCTGGATCTGGTCATTGATGTCCTCGTCCTCATTGAAGGGAAACGTCCCGCTCAGACTGACGTAGACGATGACGCCGACCGACCACATGTCCAGAGATCGGTTGTAGCCTTTGCTGCGGAGCACCTCGGGCGCCAAGTAGGCCGGAGTGCCGACCACTGAGCGGCGGAATGACTTCTCCCCGATGATACGAGCGAAACCAAAGTCGCAGAGCTTCACCTGGTTGAGAGGGGGAAAAAATGCGGCATTAATCCACTGGCTCTCCTGTGAGTTCCTCGTCCTTCTAATTTATAATTAAACAGAAGGTAGCTGTGGCGGCGGCTATCGTTCTGCTCTGGACCCTTGGTGAGATCAGTACTATGAAAACTTCTGGTTCTTGTGGTCTGCAGTGCACTGGTGTGGAGTACTATCAGACCGAAAGACAAGGCTCCCTGGAAAGCAGCTGAATGACATCAAGGACCAGCACAATAGCAACCAAGTTGCAACCAATTGCAGCACCTGGGTGAGCTGCCTCAGTGTGGGAAAGTGCATTTGTACTAACCTGAGGAAACGGCTCTGCAGAGGCCAGCAGGACGTTCTCAGGCTTCAGATCACAGTGGACGATGTTCTTGAAGTGAAGATGCCTCAGGGCTACCAGGATCTGCAGACCCAACAGTCACAAACTGAATGACTCTTATCAGACATCCACATAAACCCTGCCTAAGCAAACAGACAGAAAAGTGTCTCCTTCCGCCTGAGCTTCCACATTCTCACCTGTGTAACCAGGAACTTGGTGAGCCGTTCGGGTAGCCGGCTCTTCTCGCTGGATAAAATCATCTCCAGCATGTCGCCGTGAAGCTTCTCCATGACCACAAACACCTGCTCGGGCGTCTCAAACATGCACTCCAGGTTAACAATCCCCGGATGGTGGAGGTTCTGTCACACATAGGAGACAATCTGTGAAAACCAGATTCCAACTGGAGCAATCTAATGAAGTAATTAACAGTTTTGTAAAGATGTTATCCATTTTTTAAAACTATAAAAAGGATTCCTCAAACATGATGCTCGATTACATCTTCAGCCTCATTCTAAATATTGTTTGATCACTGCGTTCATCGTGGGAAGCCGAGATTGTGACAGAGATTAAAATTTGATTGATTGTACAGCTCTAACTTAATCTCACATTAAATTAATAAAGCTCGCCACGTCTCACCTGAAGTATGGCCACCTCGTTCCTCAGCTGGCTCTCCTGCTTAGTAGGAAACCGCATTTTGTCGATGATTTTGATCGCCACGTCTCTGCCGGTCTTTCTGTGTTTGCCTGCAGAAGATGAGAAAGGAGATCACTTTGATTGTTTGTAATTGCCTGTAATGCATATAAAATATGTCTCATTTTAACACGACCTCTCACCTCCATAAACAATCCCAAACTGTCCCGAGCCGAGGACCTCGTCAGCAAAGATCTGATACACTGAGCTGATATCCTGAACAGGACAGATTAGAGCACTTCAGACTGTGAGAACATCCCTAACTGTGTTATAAGAAGGGACAAATCTGAAATAAAGAGAAAAGAAATCTGCTTGTGTGTGATGGCTTACCACATTTTCTTGTATCTGGGAGTTGGACACTGATATGCTGATTGACAGTTCCTCTGAGAAGACACAAAATAAAATACATATTTATATTTAAAAAAAAGTGAAATATGCAGGTATTTAAACCCCTTCACTTACAGCAAACATGTTTTTTTTGCCCAACCTCCAAATCATTAAAATCCAATTTCCAACATTTCCTTGTTTATCAAAGACAGAGGTGACGGGAGATTTCCAGCTGGGACCAAACATGCGGATTTCTTTGTACACCGCACAATGAAAAAAGCCCTGATGACGTTTCCAGCTGCGACAACGATCTCCAAATCGTTTTCCAGATCTCACAAGAATAAAAGCCTCTGTTTCCTGTCTCCTCCTTTCATGTGATGGGAGCATTAATTCAGGCTGACACTGAAAGCCGACGGCGCGTTCTGTGCAAAGAAAACTGATGAGCTGACATCGATTTCGGATCGCTGCCCGGGATTTGATCGGGTCACCCCTCTGCGATCAATACCTGCAGTCTGATGTAGATAGGCAGCCTGTTGATATTTAGGTCACCATGCAGAGCTGATGTAGGTTTATCGAGCAGTGGGAAGCACACATCTGCAAAGAGTGCTGAGGAATTTTGACCCAGGGATGCAATTCTTTCACTAGAGGCCTGAGAGTTTGACCATCCGAAACATTCCTAGGACTGCACTCCTGCACACCTTGTGACATTTCCTCCAGTGACGTATCAGATCAAACATACAAAGTGCAAATGCTTGTTTCTGTTCCTCTACATCAGACATTGAACTGGTGCTAAGAAAAAAAACCCCATCATTTTGTCTTTAGATTTAGAGACTCACCCGAGAATAAACTAATAGCATGTATTATAATATTATAATAGCAAATATATTAAAGTTATTGCACAAAAACAGCTGATTCTGAGGGGGTCAGGTTGCTGTGTTTCCATGAAATGAGCCAAATGAAAGCGATCCAGGAGCAATTTGTTGGCAATCTGCATTTTCCAGGAAGATGGAGCGTCATGTCACAAGGCAAAAGTGAGAACATCAAGTTAACATTTTGGATCCATGGCGTGGAAATTGCCAAGAGCTTAATCCGATCAAGAATCTATAATCAATATTTAAAAAACCAAAACAAAAAACAGGTAGATAACCAAGAGCCCCTACACTGCGATCACCTTTGACCGCAGGGATGGATCAGATTTGAAAAAAGGGTTATTTCTGTAAATATTGACTCTTTTAAATTGACGAAATGCTTCTTCCTGTCTAAATCTGTGTGATTCCTGCTGTTCCCTAACAAAGACAAGCCCCGCCACTGCAAGTTTATGTCGCGTAATCATTCGTCAGGATAGAATAACATTTCATAACAATACAATAACAACAATAAAATGGTTGGACCACTGGAAAAAAAAAAAAAAAAAAAAAAAAAAGGATAACATCACATGAAGTCTTTTAATGCTTCAATAATCTTCACAGAACACCACACGACCTGTAAACGCAGCACCAGTGTTTGCATGCCTGCTGATCACTTCCATTTATATAACTTTATTGACACTAATGCATCTGCATCAGAGCAGTGTCATTTCTTTCCTTTTTCTCTTTTGGGTGGGGGTGGATTTCCCTCGGTTATACATGACTATAAAGGTCCAGTGGCGGTCTGTGTGTCTATGAGGTAATAAAAAAAAAGTGGTGTTACATCACCGGTGCATTAACTTATTGATGCCATGATTTCAAAAACAAAACATCCATTTTCAGGAGGAAATTGAAGCTCCGCATTACTTACTCAACAAGTGGAAAACGCCACTGCTGACTGCGTCCCCTGAAGCGCCGCACTTTTATAACACACCAACTGTGCTCAATAACAGCTAATGCTCTTTTACTTTAATTCCACGAGGTGCATTTAGGTGCTCTAATTTAAAGGATGAAACTTAAGACTCTTATTTTCAGACAAAGAGACAGTTTAACCTGAGATGGATCGGAGCTGAGATGAAGCAGAAAATCCTCTGAAATCCCTTCAATCATGTTAAAATGCCAGCAGACGGCGTGTGTCTGTGCGTGTGTGTGTTTGTGTGTGTTGTGTAACGGTGGCCTCCTAAAACAATATTTGGAAGCTTTTCGCAGGCAAACAAACAAACGCACGTCCATTAAAACATAAAAAGTCTAATCTGATTTCAGAAGCGACTCCATTACTGTATCAAAGGGCAAAGATGGGCATTAATATAGTGTGCATGAACCTCACTGGGTGTGCCTCCATTATCAAACATCTGCCTTTTATTACATAAAGATAAAATTTAGAAAGATATTCCATCTTTCTAAAAATATACAGACTGAATATAAAATAGAAAGACTGTGTATACACATCGAGACTGAAGTGCACCAGCTCAGTGATGCAACAGCAGAAAGGTCGTCAGAGGTAGAACAAACCATAACAACGCTTTTCAAATTACTACTACTACATGTACAACAAAAGTAGATGCAATCCATCAGTGGAAATATCCACAGGTTTAAAAATATGTCTATAAGTATACATACAATGGGGGAAATAATTTATCTCCTGCTGAATTTGTAAGTTTGTTCATTTACAAACAAATGAACAGTTTCTGATTTTTACAATAGTTTCATTTAAACAGAGAGAAACAGAGTATCAACCAAAAATCCAGAAAGAACACATTACATAAAAGTTAAATTGATTCGTGTCATTGAGTGAGGTATGTATTTGATCCCCTGTAACCCAGCTAGAGTTCCTGCTCCCACAGACTGGCTGTGAGCCAAATGGGCACGCAGATTAGAGTTAGTTAATCAATTACAGATACTCCTGATCTCTCCTTGTTGTGTATAAAGCACACCTCGCTAAAGAACCGGTTTCAAACATTCCAGCCTCTCCACCACTACGGACAAGAGCAACGAGATGTCAAAGAACAAGACTGGAACAGACTACAAGACGAGCAACACAAAGCTCAGTGAGAAGGTGATAAATGGGAAATGAAAGAAATCTAAAATGACCATCAGTCACCCTCGTTCTTTAGCTCCAAACAAGAGCTTGCCTGATGAGAAAGCTGGCGGATGAGCCCAAAACTACACAGGAGAAGCTTGTTAATGACCCGAAGGCACCAAGAAGACCATCAGTAACACATTCCCGCAGTCAAGCATGGAGGTAGAACCATTACGCTTTGGGACTGTTTCTGACTGTACGGAACGACTTTATCACATTGGGGAGCCAATGGACCATTACAACTTGGAAGAGAACTGATGGTGCTTCCTCATTTCCAATCATTTAATTTAGCTGGAATGAACAAGCCAATATGAGTGTCATCTTATTGGGTTCACATTTTTGATTGGTTGTCATTCCTCAAGAGGTTGGGTCTTATGTAACATGAATAAATGCTGGACTAATTCCTCAAATATTCTGTTTTTTTCTTTTTACACGCTTTTGAACCATAGAGAGAGTAAAAGAAAGACTGGTGTAGCCACCATGATCTTGGTTTGCAAAACCTCGGACTAAACAATGTCACAGTCGCCATCTTGGTGTTTTGAATTGTGTCTGATAAGCCACTGGTTAAATCTCAATTTTTGACCTTAAAAATGACAATACTTCACAAAATTAATTCGTAGTTTGTTTTTTTCAATATGACCTGCAGCTAGCATAACATATCTACTGAAGTCATAGTTAAAAAAAAAATGAGAATGTTCCATTACAGCAAGACCCAGCGCCCCCTGCTGGCCGTTAGAAAAAAAATGCAGGTTTATGACGCTTCTTTATTTATTTAGGTTTTCAGCCATTCAGTTCATGGTAGTATTGAGAGCTTGAAAAGAAGATGACTGGACTTCTTTGGGGGGGGGGGGGGTTTGTTTGTTTTGGCTATTAACTTCTACATTGGCTTTTCAGACACAGCGGTCACATTTGTATTTTTTTACACAAAACTGAATTTCCTGCTGAAGGTACAGAAGGAACAGGCAAAACCAAGAACAGGACCAAAGACTAAAGAGGGTCCGTTACTCACTGTGATCCTTCCCCTGGCCTGGCCCCGTGCCGACGCTAGCCTTGGGCGTGACGGGCATCAGCGCCTGCCGGATGGCTTTCTCCCAACTCTGCCCTACATCCCGTCCCACGCCAGATGCTGTCAAAGCTGGGTTGTGGTAGAGGCCACCGTTGTCCTCCCCGACGTAGTACACCATGCTGCCTGTGATGATCTCAAAGCAGTGTGGGTTGCTACCCTGAGGCAGTCTGCCAAAGTCTTGCGCCGGCTCCACCTGCAGGATCTCAGACAGGGGGATCTCCTATGGAATAAAAAAGAAAGTTTAAATCCTGGGTCTTGTGGATGAAGTAATCTAAAAAGGTCCCTTTAGCCTGAACTTGAATTTCGGCACTTATAGAACATATCTTCTCTGATTTTTGTATTTTTTTTAAGAGTCAGAATCATCCATGAGGTCTTGAAATTATCCAGAGGGCTCCATCCTAGCACCTCTCCTCTCCTTGCTAAAACTAAGACACTCTTTGAATGTCAGTGTTTAAAACTTCTCTTCCTTCCTTTTCTGGCAGAGTGCAGAAACCCTGCACCCCTCCACAAACCCTTAACCATGCCAGATCAAACATTTCAAAAAGAGCGATTGGCTCAGTGGTGTCTCCGCGCTCCTCGGACTCATTTGAACATTTTGCCAAGTTCACCCCGAGCCACGCCCTCCCATCACCATCTTTTCATCCTCTGATTAAAAGGCAGGACGTGCCTTAGAAGCTTCGGGCACTTGGCAGTGTGGCAGTGAGCCAAAGAGGTGGCAGGGAAGCGACCCGACATCTCCAAAAACCACCACAGATCCCCCACCCCCCAACCACCCCACCTCCCTGGCCTTGTGCTTCATACCTCCTCCCTGGCTTTCTCTTCAAAGGAGGATTTCTGCTGCGCTTTGTGCTAAAGGTCAACAGGTCGGCGGCAGGCGCGAGATAAAAGGACGTGAGGTATGAGAGAGGGAAGTGATGGAGCTGCAGCTGAATTCAGTGATCACAGTTTTCAAGGAAATTATTTAGTCCAACTTGGAAGTTCAAAATTGGATTAAAAAAATAAATAAAAGCCACAGGTCTGCACTGTCATTAAAAACACATCGGTGAGCACACTGCTGCTCTGGCTGCTCATTACACAGCTGAAGTTTACAGGCACTCGTCATGGGCATAAATGTCGTGGTAATTTGGGTCTTTTAGTGACTTCTTTGAACTGTTGCTTTTCCAGTTAAATGATTGTGCAGCATGCATCTTTAATGACTTTAAAAAACAAGAATTATGAGCTTGAATTTATTTTGGATTTTTTCTCATTCACACATGGTCAAAAGTCTACATACGGGCTCAGATATAAACATCACACCCAATATTTAGCAAGTTGACCAGAGTTGGTAGCCACCAACAAGCTTCTGGTTCAATATGAATATTTGACACCTTTTATTGGCAGAATTGGTAGAGTTCATTCAAACTGGTTGGTTTCCTGGCATGGACATGACTTTAAAGCATAGCCCACAAATCTTTAATGGGGTTGAGGTCGAGGATTTGCGAAGTCCATTCCAGAAGCTTAAATTTAGTGTCTATCTGTAGATTTGAAGTATTTTTTGTTTATTATTTCATCTACTTTGGCCCAGAACATGATGTTACCTCCGCCATGTAGGTTTGAAAACCTCACCTTTACTTCTGAAACACCTCTTATCACTGTGGCTCTTTATCTCGTATAAATCATAAAGTTTTTCTTCAGCAGTTATTTGGCGTGTCCATGTGGGCAGCTGGAAATTTTAGTCAAGCTTGACGGTGCTGATTTTGGAGAGGGGGCTTCTTTCTTGGTCAGCAACCACACTCAGTCTAGTGATGTAAAACTCACTTCACTGTGGACAGTGATGCTGGTGTTCCACCAGTTTCCAGTTCATGGCAGGCTTCAACCTTGGTGGTTCCTGGGTTGTCCATCATCCGAGGGTGACAGTTTGGGTTTGTCTTCCAGACCTCAGCAAAGTGGTGACATATCCAAACAACAATTTTTTGAACGATGATCTTGAATCTTGGATGACCTTTTTAGATCTTCACTGAGTTCTTTGGACTTCTCCATGATTTTGACTATAGGTCAGTCCAATGAGTGGTGTCAAACAAATCCTTTTATGCTGGCAAAGAGGAACTACCAGTTAAAGTCAATTGTGATCACCAACAGTTAACAGGCCTTAGCAACGTGAACTTAAGACATTGTAGAAACGTCAGCACCACTTCTTAAAAATATTTGAGTGAGTGAATATATATATTTGTCCTTGGATTAAAGAAAGTCTAAAATCAATTCAAACGTATGCACCCAGTTCTTGTTCCAATCACAGTGCGCCTGGCAATTCAATGTCAGTGTTGGTACAACAGATATTTTTAGTGTTTCTTTGCCACCTTTCTTTAAATATATTAAGTTACATTATCAACACAGAGCTTTCAACCAATGATAGACAACCTGCTCTTGGAACAATTACAGTGGACAAGTAGACAGTGATGTGTGTTAATGTCTTATGAGGTTCATGCTGTGTTACGGTATGAACCCGACTCCCTCCAGCTCTTCTCTTCACGTCGTTGCTTTGTTTGGCCGAGCAGCTGAAACTAGATCCGGGGCTCACCGGGTCTCCTACCTTGTAATACTTGGCTCCACTTTCATTCTGAAACAGAGTCAGACTCTTGCTGTCCAGCCTCCAGTAATGTCTCTTCCTCTGCAAAGACAAAACACGTCATTAGGGAGAATGCTTTGAATCTGAGTCCAGAGAGAAAATAAAAATCTTTAAATTTCTTTTAGTTTCCAGTAATCAAAGACTTTCCTCTGAGGTTTTGAGTGATGGATATGAATGGAAGTATCTGAAGTACATGAAACCTTTTCAAACAGTACTATATATAGGACAGAGTCTTTTTATTGGCCAATAATTTAATTCCCTGGATGACAATAGATGTGTTCTCATGATGCACTTAACTGGTAGTCATGCTCTACACATGCTCTACATTTGCATGTAGAGCATGTTTCCAATTTGTGTGGATATATTAAACCAATAACCAAAGCTCAGTGATTAAAATGGATTTAATAATTTCTGCACTGACTTGATGAAGCACCTCGAACTTTCAGACTGCAGTGCTAAAGCTGACGTAGGTTATCAGTGCCCCGTGTTTGTTCATCTCCAAAAACTACCAAGCTGAAATTTTTGAAATTTGGCAGTGAGGTGGAACAAATAAAAAAGGAAGAACGTTTGAAATTTTGGTGCAGATTAACATCACTTTTATTACATTGTCTAAATACGACGCTGGGATTAGTGACGGCTTTGCCTTTCTCCCAGTGGTCGTCCAGTTTACACACCTCATTTAACTCCTACAGCGAAGCACATTATTGAAAAACGCTATTCACATTAGCCAATTAGTGCTTACAGTGTAATGTACAACATTTTATATTTGCATTGTGTTTCATATATCTTGTGTGTGAATATTGCCTATAAATGTTTTAGCTTTTAGTGTTTGTGTCTGTTTTTTGGAATTTTTTTGCTGCTCCTAAGAGCTTTTAGCCGAAGCCAAAGGATTAGACTGGATTGATATTTTTACTTAATTAAAAAATTATTTCAGATATTTCCTGCTTTTGTTGTTGTTCCTGCAAACAGACCAGCTGTGTTTATGTCAGGCACCCAAAGGCCTAAAAAAACTCAAAAGACACCTTAGTCTGTCTGTGTTTTGTGCTTCATCTCACCAGGTTGTCACGGTTGGTGTAGTGCACCAACCAGCCTTCTTTAACCACTGTGGAGCTTTTTCTCTTGGTGTGTTTGATGGACTGGACCACACGCA
The DNA here is from genome assembly GCF_036321145.2 of Pelmatolapia mariae. Classification (NCBI taxonomy): domain Eukaryota; kingdom Metazoa; phylum Chordata; class Actinopteri; order Cichliformes; family Cichlidae; genus Pelmatolapia; species Pelmatolapia mariae. The sequence continues at coordinate 25,281,217 of NC_086240.1, read as the reverse complement.
TCAGAGGGATGTTGCTGCTGGTCGACGGGCTGCGTGAAACCAAATAAAAACATGCAAAGAAGCATTTTAAGGAAAAAAAGCCCACACAAAAATACGATACTAATGAGAATGTCAAAGATTCAAATAAAAAAATTAAATGTATGCAAGTCTTTGGAGGAGTTCCTTCTTTTCTGTTCTTTAAAGCCAGCTCTATGCTCTCTTAACATTAAACAGACTCGTTTGTTGTAGATTTCGGTTACAAACCACATGAGGGTGAGCCATGCTCGTGGTTTATTGCTGACGGGGATAAAAACATGCCATCCAACACTGGACGCCACTTTGAAATTGTACCGTATATCCGAGAGAAATTGAACCTGTTCACATCACACATATCATGATCTCTCTACTTATGACAAAGCATCCAATACTGAGGCTCAATAGATTTTCTCATGAGGATAAATTAAGATTTTTATAATGCTATTTTAAAGCCCGTCACCAGTTCCATTCGTCTGCTTCACCTGATTGTTCTGACCGTCTCGTCATCCTTCTCGCAGTCTGTGCAGGGACCCTCGAAGAAGATCTTGTCTTCGGTGGACTGCTCGTCCTGCTCGTCCATGCTGTGACCTCCATCGCTGTTCACATCGCAGTCCACCTCCATCGTCGCCTCTGAGTCCACACCGGGACTGGCTGGCTCTGAAGAAACAGGAAAAACAGGAGAGTCTGGGAACAGGTCTTAAAACTTCCAGCCCAAGATTTCACTGAGCTGCAGTTCCTCTAATGGCCAGCAGGGGTTGGGTGTATAATGCCAAAGACTTGAAATGAAAACACTTCCCAATCCAATTTAAAAAATAAAATGGTGTTATGGGGTGACGGGCCTACAAGGGACCAAAAGGAGATTAAAAATACTCTGACGTGATCAGTATAAAGTCTGAGCTCTGCAAACGTGAGATTTCTGTCTCCTTTATTTCTTATATAGACTCTTCACTCATTTCATTGTCTCGTAGAGCAGGTCACCCACGGGAAAATCATTGTTAGGGTAATCAGGGAGCGAAATGAAGTCATTTTTTTCTTTTCTATCAAAATAAACTTAATGTTAAGAGTTTGGTAGCATCAGTGCTGCAAAATTAGAAATTTTCTGACATCACTTTGAACTCCGAGAACCTCAGTTGAGGGTTTTTTAAAAATATTTTCTGCCTTGAGCGCAAGAAATTCTGTATTGCAAGCTGCTCTTTAGTGCTCAGGGGGAATGAGCAAATAAAGTTTTGTGTTTTCTAATTTTATTTATGTAATCTTTTATTATTTTCTTTTGAGTTCTTTTCAGTGTTAGTCAGTCATTTTAATTATTATTTAAATTGCTGTCTTTTATTGTTGTATGGAGGGCATATGTTCCAATGAATAATAAAAAAGGAAATCAGATATGGTGTTACAGACAAACAGTAGCCAGGGTGGGAACCCATTTAACTGTCCATTTAACGGTTTTGTTTTAGCCTCTGGGCACAACTGTGACTGTTTTATGGAATCTGGTATAGCCAACTTCCTGTTCCCTGCGCTGGTCAGAAGAACCTAATCGCATAAACTGTCATGAGATGGCAGCTGACGGCTTTGAGATTGCATTTCCTGCTTGATCTTCTCTACCTGTATGAAACCAAAGTGTCCTCAGCGGTCAATAAAAATCCAACAACAGGAAGAAACTAAAAAGAGTCCAAGAGCAAATCTCCCGTCCTTTGCCTACAGCATCAGAATCTGTCTGCAGATATTAAATTTTGCCCATCAAAGGTTTCAGATGATTAAAGCGGTAAAAGTGAAACCGACTCACCTCCGTTAAAGTCGACCTCGCCCAGGCAGTCTCGAGGTACTTTGGCTGCACATCTCTTATGGCAGTTAAATTTACAGTCTAAAAAACAAACATACAAAAAACATATTAAACATTTTAAACTTCTTGAATAACCATGTGACGAAGAGTAACCGATGGTTCCTACAGAGTACTGCAGAGTCTCTCCACACACTTCACAGGGCGATTAAGAAGAAAGTGAAGGAAGGTTAGGACTTCACAGCAGATTGAATATCTTTGGAGTTTGGACTGTTGGTTTCTCTATTTTCTAAGTCTTTCCTGTGTATGTGTGTTTTTGCGTGTGTGTGTCACCTTTGCATTGCAGGCCCTGGCGGAAGAGGCCCTTCAGCAGGCGTTTGCAGAACTGGCAGATGGTGGGACGGGTGTAGGTGTGGACGGAGAAAGTGTGGGGGACTTTCACCCGACCCAGGACCATCTTCTCCATCCAGATGGGCCGGCCGCTCAGCAGGGAGTTGCGCTTCATGGCGCCCAGAAGAGGGCGCTGCAGAGGGGTGGAGAACAGAAACAAAAATGCGAAGAAGAAATAGGATTTATTTTTCTGTTTATGCTCAGATTTCCAAACAGAGAGCAAACTGACCGATAACACTTCAGTAACTCATTTTAGTTTGTATTTAAATTTGTTCTTCATGTAAAAACAAATCATTAAAAGACATCACGCTTAGACGCTGGTGGAAGAAAGTGCTTAATAATTCCTACCCTTATCTACAGTATCTTTCTGTAGGGCACTGCCATCCTGGAATAGACGACTTCCACCAGGACAGAAATGTTTTTCATTTTCATAAAATCAAAAAGTGATCATTGAGAACAGCTTTAGCTTGAGTTTCAGTGACCTTTCATCTCCCAGCAGGGCTTCCAGATCCTCTGACTGATGAGGTCAAGAGTTCAGATTTTATCTCAGTTCTTCTGCCTCTGGCAAAACTTCAGTTTATAGTATTTTGTATGGATACAGAACCAAGACAGCCATCTGTGAATTCAACTTTCAAATATAAACAACAAATGATGCCGTCTTCTTTTTTCTCTCCATTTTTATGCAAGTTATTTTATTAATTACCACAAACATCCTGAAAGAGGCAATCAGCTGAATCTGGAAACAGGCGAGCCTGTTATGTTGTTGCGCTCATGCATGCACAGCTTCACGTGGGTGCTGGCAGACTTATCTACTGATTATCACAGTAAAGGTGCTCTGTGTTCATAATGTGAACAAGAAGCACAAATCTGTGCTGAGGTGACTCACTCTCCTAGCATCATTTACATTTAAGGGAAAAGTATTAAATTTAGTTTTCTTTGTTCTTTTTAAATGCACTTTATGAGGTTTGCAGTTTGCCCTCCTGAAACTCCTTCTAACACGCAATCTGCTGGAGCAACTCGCCCAGCTTGCGGGTCAACAGCATGTTCTTGTTAGTCTGAAAAACTTTAACTCTTTATAGCAATCTACTGACCTCGAAGGAGAGGTCAGAGGTCAAATATATGTGAGAATCATAGTTTCTGAGCTATGAGGATTTTTGTAAACCATTATGTTGGCCGGAAGCTTTTGGTGGATGTAAGCCAAATTTTAAGTTTTATCAGAATTCATTTAAAACTTTTCAAGCTATCGTGTTCACAGACAGAATAACACACAAGCACACAAACGCTTCTAAAAACATGAATTAGTGTAGAGTTTGTTCTGCGTTCCGCTGTATGTGTCTGGATTGAGCTGCTAATGAGTCAGAGTTAGGAAACTTTAAAGGAAACAAGTCCAACATAAGGCTAACACGGTGACACACAACTAGACACTCTCACGCCCACATCTAAAGCCAACTAACACTCAATTAACCTAACGAGCGAGCGTTTGGACTGTGGCGGGATCACCCAGCTGATCTTTAGGTGAAAGTTTCCCTCGTTTTTGGTATTTGATTGATGGTTTTTTTTTTTTTAGTTCTAACTAAAAGGAAATGAAGGGAGTAGTGAGAGCTTAAGAGGTTGATCTGAAACATCAAATTTAGAGATTTGCTCACTCATCGTGAAAGCAGCGCACAGACAAACTCTTTTCCATCCACGAGAACAAGAACAATGACTGTCCTTGTACAGCATGCAGCTTGCAGGGCACTGTCCTGGCAGGAGCAGGAAGCATGTGACACAATGGGCCTGAATTAGTACAGAACAGTTGGATAATCCACCTTGTCACTTCACTGATTCGCCACATGTGCGTGGACCTCTAGACCTCCTAACAAAGTCCAAATTATCTGAAATGTCCATGAAGAAAGCAAGACTTCTTTAGGATCTGCTGCCCGAGCGTGATCACACATCGGGTCTCTTAAAGGAACAGTTTCTTTCTGGGATCTGTAAAATCTAGCTTGGCTGCTTGTTAATCAATCAGACTAACTGATTGCACAACATGCTGCTCGGGTCCACTCAGGTCAGATACGTATGTGGGTCTGACTGTGCTCGGGTCCCCCTCTGATCTGTGTGCTTGCTCAGCCTGTGAGAATCTGACTGTGACTCTCTCTGCTTGTTGGCTTGAACCGGATGGAAAAATCAAGTGGTTTGCCTCGAGCCATCAGACAGAAAGTGCATGTGTGTGTATGTGTGTGTGTACTGGGGCTGGGGCTGCACAACTGCAAGGGAAGTCTGTGCATACATTTTAACTCTTTCAAAAACAAAACAAAAAACCAACTAAAATGAATACGACTACAGAGTGATTTCATGTGAGCGCAGCAGACCCACCTCCTCCTGCAGTGCCGGGCTGAAGTCAGTGGAAGGTGGACGAGCGACAGACAAGGTGGCGCCTGGCAGGGAGACGTTTGACAGTCGCCTCTTCCTCACGCCGCTGCAGTTGTTGGGGATCTTGAACGCACACCGCTTGTGGTAGTTCTGTCCACATCCTGCACAGGAGAGGAATCATCGTTAAGATTCACAGTTCAACTGAAGTTCTGATCCCGAAGTTAATAAAGGAACCGAGTCCGACCCATGGCCTTTAGGAGACACCCCCGGTACCTCCAGCTCTTCCAGGATGAGACCAAGGCCCTCCCCTGGAGGCATCCTAGTCTCACCCTCTCTCTAAGCCAGAGCCCCAACAACAATCGAGAAAGATCATATCTATCATTCATATCTATGATTTCATTCTTTTGGTTTCACAACCACAGATGAGGGTAGAAACGCAGATAAACCTGTAAATCAGCAGCTTTGCTTCCATGTTCAGCTGCTTTGAATCTCTGGCTCTCTTCCACAACATGTTTTTTATCCTGTCTTCCTTCTTTCTCTCCCCAACCAGTCGCAGCGGATGGCCGCCCCTCCCTGAGCCTGGTCCTGCTGGAGGTTGCTTCCTGTTAAAAGGGAGTTTTTCCTTCCCACTGTTGCCAAACTGCTTGCTCATAGGGAGTCGTATGATTGTTGGGTTTTTCTCTGTATGTATTATTGTAGGGTCTTCCTTACAATATAAAGCGCTTTGAGGCGACTGTTGTTGTGATTTGGCGCTGTATAAATAAAATTAAATTGAAAATTGAATTGAATATAAATGTCTGGTCTTGTGCTGCAGGAGGGTCATTTTGAGCCTTTTGTGGCTAAAATGTGCTGAGACTAAACCTCAGGAATGCAGATTCTTGATAAAACACGGCAGGGCCAAAGCAGAGCATGAACCTTTTATTTTTCTTACCAAGGAAATTTTAACCCTTCAGACAGGCCCCGGCTTTTAAGTCCTTTCTGTCCATTTTCTATGCAAAACCAGGTTACTCAACATCATTGGCTTATATGAAATATGGATACGGTTCAGTGAAGAAAATTTCATCCCTCAAATTAACCAGAGTAGGGTCATGCGACGACAGCACAGAGTACCAAGTTTATAGCACGTCTGGTCAACAAGCTGTATTCAATTTGATGCCTGCTCACAACTGGAGCACAGACTTCATGAACAATCTGTCTGTACGAGTAAGGCCAAAGTAAGCCCCATTATTTATCAGATAAATGCATTAAAATGTGTCAAAGTATTAATTTACTCTTCTAAAGGTTCATTTATGCCCAACAATCTTCTCATAGCCAAATTATCTGTTTAAAAACACAGAATTTATTGAGTCCAGGATGTGGTTCAGAAAGCTGTTTACAACATCAGAAGCTTAAATGTGCAGGAAAAAAAAGCTAAAATTTTCTTCCATCAAGGTTGTTTTTCTATTTTTTTTCCTGTTGCTTCAGGTTTGGGAACTTTTCATTTTTAACCATTTCAAACGTACAAGCGGAAGCCAAACATCAGCTGCTCGGGTGTCTCTCTGCTCGGCATCACAACAGAGCGCTGAGATCAAAACATTAAAGACGAGGCTGTCTGAAAAATGACTGCAGGAAGTCGACGAGCCGCTGCAGCTTTAAAATCAGATCTAAAAACCAGTGTGTGAATATCTGAGTGTGTGTATGTGTGTGTGCCTCTTTTTTTCTTTTTTTTTCCTCGAGGTGATGATTTGGTCAGCGCGGACGTGGTGGAAACCCGAGAAGCCACCACGTGTTACCTCAGGGAAAATAAAACTTTATGAGACGTGTTAAAGCAAACATGACATCACTGTGAACTCTGATGGAGGTTTAAACAGTCGAGTTTTATAGGTTTGAAGGTCCAGTTATCGGTCACTCAGAGGGAATAGCACGCAGCCTGCCGGACCTCTATTACATCCCTGCTGAATCACTGACATCACTTCCCATCATAATGTTTAAATAGTGAGGAGCCTATTTTAATGCACACACATCCTGAAAATGATTTCTGATGACTAAATCTGAGACTTTATGCTCATGATCGTTAGACTGCTCTTAGCAGGCCAAGCGAGATATTCCAGATGCTCTTTTTCCTCTTTAAAATTTTCCAGTTCCTCCTGGGAGAATAACCCAAGGTGTTCCCATCATCTCTCCAGTGAGTCCTGGATCTGTAACTCTGGGTCTTCCTATACACCTACAAGGTAGGTGTGCAGGAAGCCCCAGATCACCCGAGCTGGCTTTTTGGCACAAATATATTTGTTTGTGGTCATTTTTGGGGCAATTTTTTGTGTGAATTCATCTCCAAAAAACTCATCTCTGGCTCTACTAGAGCAGCTTTGCATGTTTCATAGTTCAAAATAATCCTGTTTATTTTATAGGGAGCCTTGGTGCAGTCCCTGTTTTGTTTTATTCAGCTCCTCCGTCTGTAAGGCCACCTGTCTCTTCCTTCCATTAGAAAATGTTTTGTGGGACTAAATGTTCCGACCACCCTTCCTTGAAAAGCGTTTCTGGGAATAAAAGTTCCTGGCACGGAGAGCTCTATCAGACCCTTCGCACATCCTCCATCTCGAGTATGAGCTCTTGCCTTCCGGCGGGAGACAGCGAGCCTAAAATGCAGACTGAACTCTTTTAAAAATTTATTTTTGCCCACATCCATTAAGCATTTAAATAACAGCTTTTTTTATGTTTATTGGTTCTTTGTGAAGACAGTTTCTGCCACAGCATTTGAATCTTTGTCCCCTTAGAAAAAATGGTCAAAGTACATCACAGCATATCAGAGGAAAGGTTCTGAGAGTTAGAGCTGTGGGACTAACCCTCTTCCTTGAAAAGAGATTCCTGGGACTAAATGCTCCCGGAATAAAAATACCTGGGATGTAAAGTTCCTTGGACAAAACTTCTAGCCACTGTGTTAGAAAAACAGTTCCTCGGACTAAAATTTCTGGGTTCTCTGAGCGGAAACGGACATGTCAGCAGCCTAGAAGCTTCCTGAGCGCTTCCTCACCTTCACATTTGAGTCCCTGTCTGACGAGCCCCCACAGCATCTCCCCGCAGTCATCGCAGAAGGCCGGTGCCTTGTAGGAGTGAACGTACAGAGTGTGAGGTCGGATCTGGAAGTCCTCCTCTGTGGCGAGAGCTGAAACAGAAACACACACGCAGTCAGACTATGACTGTCTATGTGGGAAGCTTTCCACCCGCGCCAGGAGATGGTCCTCCAACACGATGATGCTCGGGCTCTGAGCGTGAGCGTATCAGAATTACAATCTGACAAATGATTTTATCGCTAGAAATGGTCACACATACACTAAACGTCAATGTTTTGTAACCCCAGAAAGACTTGCCAAAGTAGAAAGCCTCACGTGGAATAGTTGTACCCTGAAGTATTAGCTGAAGTTACACAGGATTTAAAATATGCAAGTAAAGAGAAGAGAAAAGTGTTTAAATGAGGACGAACTTTTCACATGTCACTCTTCAAGCTAACACACAAAAACATCTTGTTATTGGATGTGTTCTTTGCATTTTCAACCTTTAATTATTGCATTTTTTGAAAATGTTTCATCTACTTTAAATGTAATGTGTATGTACTACATATATACACAACCACACAGACCATTTTGTGCTGCTTGTGTGTATAAAAGCTGGAAAACAACTCAACCGAGCAGCAAGAATCACACTAGAGCCGGTTTCATCTTGATCGCTTGGCGCTCTGGTAGCAGCTTGAATGGTAACAGTGAAATAAACCAGCTGAGCTCTGCAGGGTTTTGCAGCAGTAGCAGCGAGAGGTGCACGAGGAGGAGGAGGAAGTGGTCGTGGGTTTGCACCCTGTGCGGTTGTGATATGTTTTCACCCTCCTGTGTAATTTAAACCTGGCGCGGCTCTGCGTCTGGGTGTTCGGCTGTAAAGGTGTCAGTTTTAGTTTTCACAGCCCAACCTGTTGACACAATTCAGGAAGTGACAATCCTATGCACAATATTATGTTTAGAGCAAACGGGGGTGACCCAGGGAGGCGGCGCTGGCGGAGAGGAAACGAGATCTGTGCCAGCCTCATTTTACCCGGAGGATACGAAACTGATGCAAAAATACATAATAAAGATACAATTTAAATGTTTAAAACTTACCTTTGACTTCAGTGTGAAACCAAATACATGGTTAGGCAAATTTGAAGATTCATTTAATAACGGACCGTGTTTTTCATTAAGATATATTTTTAAAAAATTATTTTATTCTTACTGCTGATTTTAAAGTTAATCTATTTATTATTAGCTGGAATCATTTTTGATTCTTTTTCATACCTTAAATGGTCCTGAGCTCCCAAATATTAAACCATGATTTATAGAAAGTCCAAAAAAAGAAATCCCACAAAAAACAACATGCAGTTGTAGGTGTGTCTTCTGTTTTTGCAGCATGCTTTCTTTCTTTACTAATGCTTATTTCATTAATGTCTGTGCATCTTTCTAAGCTGTAGCAGGCTGAGATCTCAGGGACATCATCTACTTGTCTGAAAATTAAGAACTTAAAAACTGGGAAAGACTCAGCAGCTACCAGAGGAGGATATACAATGATTATTGACAAAAATGTAAAAGAATGTTATTTATACAGGACATGCTCAAGCATGAAATTCAGAAGAGAAAAAAGAGAAACCTAAGGTACACTCAAGAGAACAAGACAAGAATCTTCTGTACAAGATTCAGTCTAAATAGAAACACTAATAAAAGCACTAATGGGACAATAAAAGCTGGACTCTCTCTCAGTCTGTTTCTAAACACTCCAAGAAGAAAAATGACACCATTTCAGAACTGAAAACAGGAGAAGAAGAAGTTGAAACAGGAAACAAAGCAGTCACGCATGTTTTCGGCATTTTGTTCAAATGCTGCAGCGATCTTGCTCTGTGCCATCTCAGCATCTCCATCCTTGTGCATTGATGCATCGTGTAGACACTGCTACATGTGTCAGGTTACAGAAATCAGGAGGTGTACGACGAGTCGAAACGCCACCACAAATGCACCATGGGCCTGCAGCTGTGACGACATTTAGCATAAACTCCCTGCAAGGCCGCAAACTGGCTGGCACGGGGTGATGAGTTACACCAGATCAGCTACATTTAAAATTAAACTCTGACGGGGCAGGATTGGTGTGATGGGTTGTGGATGGGTATGGCTGGAGTATTTCTGGCTATGTATGCACACTTGATTTCCTCACTATTTGGAGTTCTGCATGTTTGATAAATGTTTTTAATTCGAACATTATATCCACCAGCTGATGGAAAAAAAGAAAACTGACTAAAATTATTAATTCCTTACCAGAGAGCACCACCTCAATCAGGTCGCCCTCCTGGATCTCCTCAGCGGAGGTCAGACGCTGCAGGATGTTGTCCGAGCTCAGGTCGTGACGGAAGAGCAGGATCTTGTCGTACATCCCAAAAAATCCACATTCAGGAAACTGAGGAGGGAAAAGGGGAGGTGTTATTGCTCACGTCCGAGCTGCAAAAGGTTAATGAAAGAAACGGCACAGACACACGGGTAGTGTTAAACGTGCTGCAGTGTTTTAGGGACTCTAGGTGACTGCATTTGTGCTCAGAGAGAAAACTGATCATTCCAAAACACCGGGCTACAGTTTGAAAGAACAATTATCCAGAGAATTAAACACAGAAAAACAGAAAGCGCTACATTCATGCAAAACTCATAAAAATCAGTCAGGCACAGTCGTAGCCTTATGGTGGTTTTACATGTTCACCTGACTCCTGTGGTGTGGTGGTTGAGTTACAGACCACATGCCCCCCCAGGTTCCCCTGCTGATCGCTACAACATACAGCCGAATACAGGCTGTATATAAAAGACGGACACATCCACTGTGACATTACCCATTAGTTTGAACAGCAGTTTTGAAGCCTCAATTTTGGTTTTATGTATGCTGGATATGCCATTTTTAATTTTTCACTTGCATGAGGTGAGCACAGTTACTCAATAGGGTGGAGTGCTGATTGATTAGTTAACAAATAATTTTAGCATTTCACCCACTGGTGCTTTTTTTAAGAATCAGTCTGAGGATTTCAGGTATCACCAACTTAGCTTTTGAAACCAGGCATCGTGAATAAGAGTGGCTCTAACAGTGACACTGAAGGACATTACAGTTTACACTGTAGTGACACTAAAGCTTTACTGTCCCTTTAGAAACCAAGTGCCAAAACTGAGAAGGTAAACGTTTTATTCAAGAAGACTTAAAATTAGTGACCGAGACCATGCAGCCATCAGGAAAGTGGTCACTTCATTTTTGATCTCAGTAAAAAGTAAGGTCATTTTGCCCTCACAAGTCTTTTTAAACCAGAGCAGGCGCCCCCTGTTGGCCGATAAATATTGCTAGATTAGCTTAATGGCTTCACTTTACACAGAGCCTTTAGGGCAGCTTTAAGTGGTAACTCGTTTCCAACTAGGAACTAGCTAGCTTTCAAAATAAAGCAATCTAACATATTACACCACTGCCGCCTGCTGCGGCTTTTATCCTGCGGTAGGTTTTTAAAATTATAGCCCGAGGGGAAAACCCATCAAATATGACTGAAGAGGAGGACTCATTCATCATAATCTGTGCGATGAAAGAGATAAATGGATTGTGACTCTTACACATAAACACATATAATAAAGCACTTTTTACACTCAGGCAGGCCACTTCCTGTCTCGTTTGTGGGATTTTGTTCAGAAATTCCTGACTCAGTGTTTAGAACCGTTAGCAGCAACTGGTCTTTCAAAATAAGACCGATTTAAAAAATAAATAAATAAATAATTCAAAATGAGCCTCTTAATATACTTGGGTAATGTGTATGTGTGGGGATACACTGATAGTCGTTAGTGTCTTTATATTTTGTGCCATTCTGAGCACAAGCATGCAAAACAGGAGATCGACAGTGAATAAAGCACCTAAGAAGGTTTTGTTTAAAAGAGAATGAACTTTAAAACTGGTGCAGGAAACCCAGATAATCAGTAAATATGATTTTAGTCCTTGAATATAAATTTAAAGTGTATTAGGAAGAAGAACACCAACATTTATGTCTTTTATTTGAATTGCAAAGTTTCTGTGCTCATTTCTTTTTACAGCCGCGCTGAACTATCTGTAAAAGAGCTGCACCAGCCTGCTGACCTTTGACCCCTTTCAGTGAACTATCATCAGTTTATTCTCACTGCAACAATTTTTCCACTTAGATGGAAGTTTTTTTTGTTAAAATCATGACCTCATCGCCTGTTGTGGTCCGGCTCCTTCCAAAGTCAAAGATTACCTAACCTTTCTGTATGAGGAACAGATGACGAGTGATGAAACAAATTCACAGAAACGCCACACTGGGAAACTACCAGAAGCCCACAGCAGCTGAAATAGGTAGAATTAAATCAAGAATTAGATTTCCTGCTGAAGAGCATGAAGGTTCCTCAGCAGCTACAGCTCCTTTTTCTCTTTTAACAGGAAGTTTACAAATGTTGTGGCGACAGGTCCACGTTTGGGTCACTGTCCATGTCTAATGCAAGGCCGCTTCTCTGTTTAGTTCCCAGACCAAAAAACCCCCCAGAGAAAATCTAATGTTTGAGTCGGTGCTGCTTTGCTTGAGGCACAATGCCTCTGCAGGGGGGAAACAGGCCAATAATCTTTCGTAAAACTTTCTCTCAATACTTGTTATTTGGCATTTAGTCAATATAAGGAAAATGGACTAAATGTATTGCATATTTACATTAATATGCATTTGATCACCATCATAATTAAAGAACATTTGAAAATACATAAAAATACAGTCTGAAAGTTTAAAGTACAATAGCTCAGGCTTCAAGCTGCCCTGAATGCTAGGTTTCAGACGTTCTTTTGTACTTGGCTCTGGATGTCAGTGAGACCGGATCTCCTAAAGGTGGAATTTATGGTTCAGCAGGGAAAACACGTTCGCAGTCTGCTGGCAGTCTGGGGATGACCTGTTTACCTGCAAAGAGCTCCGCAGTCAGTGGAGAAATTAGTTTCATGCTTCTCTTACGCCTGGTGACCGTTATTCAGGCCCCCTTGTCAACCAATCAGCATCAGGCAGACACATACATCATCTGCTTCCAGCAATGCACAGTCTGGACTTTTGAGAACTGTGTGGGTTATAACTTCTCTCTGCTTGTTGGATAAATGGTAACATGCATGCAAACAGACATTTGTGGGACCATGAACTCCTTTCTGATTGGTCATCTTAGGTACAGAAGTCCCACCCACCTGCTGTAAAGGCCTTCTGTTTATGAAGGGTAGCTAATCAGAATAAAACTGGCTGAAAGGGGCTCATTTCAGACCTATATTAGATAAATAGGGATTATTCTGAAGCGTGAATCATGCAAAGCTACCCTAGTAGAGTCCAAGAATGAAAATTAGGAGCTGGAACTAGAAACATACTGGTGATAGTTTGGCCTGTTCCTCCACTTATCATTCAGATGGTGCCTAAAACAAGCGATGAATAAATAAATAAAAATCCTGGTTTTAGCAGTAAACTTAACCACTTCATCTGGCTATTCTTAAAGCCCTGCATTTTAACATTAGTGAGACAGGTCTGTCATTCCAAAGCAGTATTTTTTAAGTTGACAAGCATCATCAGTGTGATGGAGTGTATTTAAATCTATACCTTGGTTGTCTCCTTACCTTGACCACGTGCATTTTATAGAAAGTGAAAGCAAGAGTAAAAACAGAGAACAGAGCAGAAAAAATAAAAGTCCAAGTGAGACACAAACACAAGGACTCGCAGGACCAGCTTGTGCTTGTGTGTTAGTCCTACACAGAGCTACAGTTAGGGCCAGCAATATTTGGACAGAGACAGCGCTTTTTTTTTTTTCTAATTTTGGTTATGTACATTACTTCAATTAATTTAAAAGGAAACAACTCTGTCTGAAGTGCAGACTTTCAGCTTTGATTCAGTGGGATGAAGGAAGAGATTCAAATACATAAAAATGTGAGAAACTAAAGCTTTTTTTTTTGGTCCAAAACTCTTCATTTCAGGGGCTCAAAGTAACTGGACACCGTAACTAACTGAAAATAAAATGTTAATTTCTAATATGTGGTTGAAATCCCTCTGCTGGCAATGACAGCCTGAAGTCTTGAACCCATGGACACCACAATAGCTGGCTGTGGTGATGAGGTTTGTCTCTTTACTGTGGAAATGATTCTGCGATCATCCACCACTGCTGTCATTGGTGGGCGTCCAGGTCTATTTGTGTTTCTGAGTTCATTAGTGCTTTCTTTCTTTCTCGGGATGCACTAAACTAGGAGTGGTTTTTTTCTGTTTTCGCATATTAAGGATGGCTTGTTTCACCTGCATGGAGAGTTCCTTTTTCCTTTGACTGCATGTTGTCTGTTCACAGCAACATCTTCCAAATGCAAGCATCTCACCTCAGATCAGCTCCAGACCTTTTATCTGCTTACGTGATAATGACATAACGAAGGAATTGCCCACACCTGCCCATTAAATAGCCTTTGAGTAAACTGTCCAATTAGCTTTGGTCCATTTAAAAAGAGGGTGGCACATGTAAAGGAGCTGAAACTACTAAACCCTTCATCCCATATACAGTCCTGATCAAAAGTTTAAGACCACCTGAAAAATGGCAAAAAAAAAAAAAATCATATTTTGCATGGTTGGATCTTAACAAGGTTCCAAGTAGAGCTTCAACATGCAACAAGAAGAATGGGAGTGAGACAAAACATTTTTTGAGCATGCAATTTATTGAAAACAACACTTAAACTGAAACAGGCTGTTTTACAGCTGATCAGAAGTTTAGGAACACACCTCCAAAAAACCCATAAACCCTTCAAAGCAGAAATCAAAGTTCCAACCATGAACTCAGTAATGAGTAGCTCCACCGTTTTTTTTTTGGTTTTTTTTTAATCACTTCAAAAATTCGTTGCGGCATGCTTGATGCAAGCGTTTCAAAGAAGCGAGTGGGAACATTTCTCCAAGTTGTGAAGGCTGTCTGGAACTGTTGTCCATTTTTTTTTTTAACTTCCCTTGCCATCCATCCCCAAAGGTTCTCAGTTGGATTTAGATCAGGGGAACACACATTATGGTCCAAAAGAGTGATGTTATTCTCCTGGAGAAAGTCCCTTCTCCTGCAGTCATTGTGTACTGTAGCGTTGTCCTGTTGAAAAACCCAATCGTTACCACAAAGACGAGGGCCCTAAGTCATGAGGGATGCTCTCTGCAACATCTGGACATAGCCAGTGGCCGTATGACGTCCCTGCACCTCCTGAAGCTCCATTGGTCCACTGAAGGAAAAAGCACCCCAGACCATTATGGCGCCCCCTCCGCTGTGGCGCATAGAAAACATCTCAGATGGGATCTGCTTGTCATGCCAGTAACGTTGGAAACTGTCAGGACCATCCAGGTTAAACTTTTTCTCATCAGAAAAAAAAAAAAACCTTTCACACCTTTCAATGTCCCATGTTTGGAGCTCTCTTGCAAAGTCCAAAGACATTTTTTGTTTTTGAAGCCCTTCAGTCTCTTATGCCGTCTGATAGTTATGAGGCTGCAGTCGGCACCACTAACGGCCTTAATTTGGGTTGAGGATTGTCCAGTGTCTTGACGGACAACCAATTGGATCCTCCAGCTCAGTGCTGGTAAAAAATTTGGGGGTTTTCTTGACTTTTTTGTTCCATAACCCTCGGGATCATTTAAGAAATTCCAAATGACTGTCTTACCGAATCCCACCTCAGCAGCGATGGCACGCTGCGAGAGACCCTGCTTATGTAGTTCAACAACCCGACCACGTTCAAAAAGGAAACTTTTTTTGCCTTTGCCATCAGAACATCATGACAGTGTGACCACCTGAGAGAAAATGAAAATTTTTTGCATAGATTTTGCCTTTTAAGGGCAAGTGGTCCTAAACTTTTGATCAGCTGTAAAACACCCTGTTTCAGTTAAAGTGTTGTTTTCAATAAATAGCATGCTCAAAAAATGTTTTGTCTCACTCCCATTTCTTGTTGCATGTTGAAGCTCTACTTGGACCTTGTTCTGACCATGCAAGATATGAGGGGTTTTTTTTGCCATTTTTCAATTGATCTAAAACTTTTGATCAGAACTGTATATGGACCTAGCTGTACTTCTTGTAGAAGGATTTCTACAAGAAAAACAGGAGGATTTCTTTGGCCAGATTTATTTTTTTTAAATTGGGAAATCACCACCAGACAGATCACTCAGCTTGATGGAGTACTAAGATTTGAAGTTTAAATAAGTGCATACTGGCTTAATAAAGACACGCCTATACATTTGTATGAAATCAATAGAAGTTACAAAGAAACACCAATACATGTAAAAATGGAACTTCTCACTACCTCTCACGACTTTCTCCGTTTCCTTTTTGTTATTTTCTGCACAATTCCTGAGAAATAATGACATTAACTTCTCTGCGACACGACATCTATAAGTAAAGACTTCATTTAAAGGAAACATGGCAGTGGTTTTGCAGGTTTTAGTTCCTTAACCATACAGCGTATATACCTCACTGCTGGCCACTTTGATACATGAGGTTTTCCTGCTTTTGAGAGCACAAACTCTACTTAATGGCACCCAGACACTTGAGACTTCACTCACAGCTGGTCCTGCAATAAGTAAAGATGTATATGGTGTTTCTCCTAATTGCCTGTATAGTGTATTTAAAACACTGTAACATGGTTTGTAAAACAAGCAGCAGTGGTTTATGATTTATTGATAACCTAAAACATTTTTAAAACTAACTAATCGGCTCCATCCTTTGATGGTGTTTTTAATTTTCCTTTTTATTTATATCATAATTCAGGCGGGTAAATAAAAGTCCATCTCAAATCTTCTAAGTAACTTGATTAGTGAGGAAATAAGGAGCTAATTCGAAGAGTTTGTGCTCTTGCAGCTTTGTGAAGGGTGTGTGTGTTTTTGTGATAAAGTGTGTGTGCAGTGGATTTGGAGTTCAGCAGCTTCTGCAGCCTGCAGACGGAGCAGGTGGAGCAGCTTCCTGCTGAGCTGAGCAGGATGTTAGCAGCGTGCAGAAAGCATGCAGTGTGGATCCTGCAGGCCGCTGTGACGGCAGGAAACAACCCAACAGGTGACGAGGCACAAGCTGCGTGGATCACGTTAGATGTAACACACACACACACACACACACACACACACACACACACACACACACACACACACACACACACACACACACACACACACACACACACACACACACACACACACACACAAAGTGCATCATGAATTATGGCTGAGGTCTCGTCACTAATACCCTGCAGTCATTAGGCGTGCGGCTACACACTGCCTCTCAAAAAAAGAGAGACGCTGACAGTCAGAAACACGGGAACGGGACGGTCTGATCAGGGACACGATAAACAAAAAAAAAAAAAAGCTGTAGAAACTATTTGGTGTCTGAGTTCTCACAGGAGATGAAACTCAGCTCACGTTGGCCTACTTGTGATGGGCCCATCCTCTGAAAACATTGCAACTCTAAACCTTTTGTGGCTCTTTGTACTTGCTGTCAAAAAATTTCAATTAAAAACTGTTTTTAAACTTGTCTGTTGGAGTCAGGGGCAGTTTATGCCACGATTCAGTTGCTGCAACCACCGAGGCCCTAACTTTGGACAACCAGGGGCACCTCATCCTCAGCAATCCCGTGTAAGCACTTAAAGTTAAAAGGGCAGAGAGGTAAGGAGGCTGAAACCCAAGCAATGACTTAAAAGCAAGCAATAAAATATTAAAAGCAGTTTTAACACTGACAGGATTCTAGTATGAGTGATGTGTGGTCATGCTTTTATGTGCTGGTGGAGAGCTGCAGGGTTTTGGACCATCGAAGGCGATATTTTTTTTCTTCAATGGTCAACCACTCAACTCTGATTAAAGGAAAAAAAACAAGACAAAATAATTTCATTAACTCTGTTATTGATCAGTTATTACTTTCTAAAGTTGAAGCTAAGTAGGTTTGGATTGTGTTATAAGAGCTCTGCTTTGGCTCGTTGTCCAATAGGATGAAATAAAATTGTGTCTAGAGGGCATGGAGGACGATGCTGCAGTCACTCAGCTGGCCTAATGTTGTTTCTTTAATCAGCAGAACAGGTTTCAGTTGCACGTTTATTCTTTAAACATGACAAAACATGCATTAGAATAGACAAAGTGCTCCTCTCTACATCAATATTGATTTAATACATAAAACCAATGAAAAAAAGAACATTTCTGCACATTTATGGCTTTATATGTTTAGTTGTTTTATTGTCATGCAGAAGCACTCCTCCTGCATGATTCACGGTTTTAAATAATCCGTGGTTATCTCACACCGGACAAGTTCATCAACTTAGCTGAAGCAAGCGTAGCCACTATCATGGAAGGTACCAAGCTTTTATTTTGAAATTGCACATCAATGAGGAGTGAGCTGTAGCTCTCACCGTGACAAAAAAGTGTGTCGATTAAATCCATTAAAAACTGAGCAAATATATATGCTAAATTTACAGTTTAGATATAGAAAGCAGAGAAAATCTTTACTATTATAAAAACAATAAGTGAAAAGGTCGTGAACTTCTACTGGGCATGTGTCAGCTGTTCCTCCGTGTCTGCAGTGCTGTTCCTTATTGATTTTGCCACCTGAATACAAGAATATTTGGCCAGATGTTGAATGAGATAGCAGCCCGTGGGCCAGTCTATAAAGGTGGACTCTGACACTATAGAGCATCATCAGCTTGTATTCAAATTGATGACTGCTAACCTAACTATGACAATGGACGCCCCGGGCTGCATGTAAATTTTACCACGGACGTGCACTTCCTGTCCAGCATGTTTTTAAAAAAGACAATTCACAATATAACATGATCAGATACCATCAGCAACATGTCATGCACACTCCCAGCTTTGAAATAATCTCACATCTTCCTCTCCCGTCCTGCCTAAGAATGACGTTTTCACACATTAACGTTTTATTTTCTCCCTGGAAAATACACCAACTCTACTTTTACCTCACAGGCATTAATCATACGTCATATGAAACCATGTTTAATAAGAACTTACTGGAACAGGAGATAGAGGCCCCTTTAATCAAAACGAATGAAGCATTTCAACTTTTTATTTTAATTTTAAAAAAGCTTTCAGAAAATCATCTGGACCAAAGAAACCTCTGAAAGCAGGGCTAAAGCAGGAAGCAGACTGGGTGAGGTCTGAACCAGAAGTGAAAACACTTCAGATCAGCTGCCGTGACGATGCATTTGGTCTCCATCCAATCGTGTTGGATATGGAGCCGTCAGCTGACGTTTGCTCTGAGGTGAGCAGAGAAGCGCACTGAGAGGACCGTTAATGCACCAGAGTGTGAGTTTAATACACACTGATCCTCTCTTTATGGCTAATCCTCCATTAACCGGGTTTACACACACACACACACACACACACACACACACACACACACACACAGTAATTTTCCCTAACTCTTCTCTGATGCTATCACCAAACTCCACAGTCTGATTTTGGTCATTAAGGGTCTCAGAGGTCAAAACCTGCAGGCTCTAAGCTTTAACCTTTGACCTCCAGACAGCACGGTGGAGCCAAAACTCCTGATTTATTAAAGACTATGACACATATGACATAAACCACACGCACAATTTCAAAAGGTGCCTCTAGTCCCATGTGTGCTTTAAGTACAGCAGGTGAAAAAAAAAAAGTTTAATTTTAGCAGGTGTCTAGTACAATATTATTCTGCTTACATTAGCATTAGCGATATCTCCCTGTTAACAGCTTGTTTCCTGCACGTTGGGGTGTTTTAAATGCCAATGGTACTTCTCATGTAGATTGTTTTGTGAGGTTGTGTTTGCACAGTGGCCAACTTTGACGCCGGGTTGGTGCTGTGATGACAAAAGTTGAAGAAAAACTGAAACTTCTGGCTCCCACAGATTTCCCTTACATGCATCTGCTGTTAATAACACCAATATCCAACAGGGAATAAGAGATAAATCCTAGAAGTTGCTAAGTTACTGTGTTACAGCAACCAACACATGACAAGCAACTTAAAAAGCAACTAAGGGAACAAAAAAACCCTCAAATTTCTTCTTTCAGCTGCTCCCTTTATGAGTTGCCACAGCAGACCATCTGCCTCCATTCCACCCTTTCCCAGCATCCTCTTCTGTCACTTCAACCCTCTGCTAGTCCTTCACTACATCCATGAATCTTCTTTTTGGTCTCCCTTCTGCCTACAACCTCCATCTTTAACATCCTTCGTCTCTCCTCTGCACATATCCAAACCTCTCACTCTGAGCTGTCCCCTCTGATTCACTCATCCCTAATCTTGTCCATCCTGGTCACACTTCAGCTTCACCTCCTGTTTTTCCTCCTGAGCCTTTCTGAAAGATTACATTAAAGACCCTCCTTTATATTGAGAGAAAATAAAGGTTTGCCGTGCCAAAAGCCTTGAAGCAAATACAAAAGCTAAAAGAGAAATGTTTCTGCACAAGATATATCTGAACATTACCTAAAAAGAAGACTGTGTTTGAAACCAAAGCATAGAAGGATGACACGCACCTGCACTACGAGCACTTCACTGTGATTGGTTGCTTGTTATAAATGAAGAAACAGAACCTTTAAAAATAATCCTGGTCAATAAAACAGCTGCTTAAGATCATGTTTATGTATCCAATTACATCTCAGTGCTTGAAGAGAGAGGGCTGTGTGTAGAAAAGGCTGTAACTTGATGATGGCCTAAACAGTGTTTTTGTTTAACCCGTTGCTGCTGTCGTCATCTACAGGCAGAAAACTAAATATTGTGTCACCGCCCAGAAACTTCTGGACCAAACAGAAAAAAAAAAGTCACAGCAACTGCTGTTTGTGTCACACCTAGCAGAAGGAGGTGAAAACATTTGGGCCGGCAGCGACGTGAAGAGCACAAACAGATAAAACCGCTGCTGTCTTCCGCTGCTCCAATAAAACTCTCGATCGCGCTTGCCGTGTGCGTGCAATTAGCCTGGAGGGACGGCGGTAAAATGTGCTGATGGGAAACGTGAAGGCAAACAGCTGCGAGTGTTTTCCCCGGCATCCGCTCGTCTCTGTCACCTCGCACAGGAAACAACAGGATGCAGCGCAGAGAGGGCCAAGGTTGTCAGAGCGAGTGAGAGCGAGTGGGAGTTTCATTCATCCACTTGTTAAAAATCAGTGCTCAATGCAAAATATGAAAACAAAACTCACCAAATCGTGGCTGTGCATTAATAAAACAGTGCTTATGTTACCTGAGTGAGGACTGAATCAGTTTAAATGGTATGAAATTGGCTCATGGACAACACTCTGTTCCCTGCGCTCTTTCTGAGACCTTTGAACTCTTTATTATTTGTTTTTTATCCAAAGAGGAGCTCAGGTCAAACTTTCTGCTGCTCGCTTTGAATATCCGGAGGTCACTGCAGGAGACCAAACTGCAATCTTCATAAATTAATCATTAATTCCTTTAATTTAACACCCTCCTGCAGCAGCTGTTTAAGGCCACCTGATTCCCCTGTCTTCCAGTCTAATAACCTCACATAAAAGCTTTGCAGCACCGCGACTGGCACAGCTGGCATGAAATTCATCAGCACATATTACTTTATCCATTTATCTGCTGCTAATAAAGGACAATAACTGCTGATTGAGCTCATCTTTCAGAAGTCTACATCAATGTTGACTGATGGTTAGAGCCACTGATTGGCTGGAAAGATTAAAAATGTAAGATTTTACCGATTACTTTTAAAATCACTGCTTATACTGCTTACTCGTATTCTCACACTCAGATTGCTTTCCCTACAAAGAAACATGTCACAGGGCTTATCTTACATTTGTGTAGTATTATTAAGTTTTTATTTAACCAGGAAAATAGAGTCGTGATTAATAAAGTCCTCTGTTAGTGCCCTGGCCCATAAATTAATTCATTTTCATTGTGGTTTGCAACTCATTGTTTCCTGTTGCAAATGCAGTCAAATCTAAAATCCTGCTCTTTCCTTATTTAATACTTTTGCAAAGCCAATCACTGAGCCCGATTAGCCCCCCTGGTGGGCTACACTTCTGCCCCAACTAATGCTAAAGTGAGCAGCAGTGCTGAGAGATGCATGTTTGAGGTCAATGATTGAGAGGTGAATGTTTGCTTTTGGAGTTTGAACCCTTTAACCCCTCACATCGATCTCACACTTGGGATTTTCCTACCTGTCTTATGTAATTAGTATCTGATGGGAGCAGAGCAGATCTTCACACAGACTCTGAGTCAGGTAAGACTCCCCTCACAGATGTACACCATGTTGAACTCAAAGTTTCCAGAGAGCTGAACTAAATCTGATAATCTGATCCTGGCTGCCAACGATGCACCGATCCAACTTCACCACCTCTGCAATAATACTGCCGTCAATCCTGATCCAATACCAGTGTTAAACTAACAAGCTGCGGGGTGGCGGTCAGCACTGTCAGCTCACAGCAAGAAGGTTCCTGATCTTCCAGCCCCATCCTATTGTTTAATTAACAGTAAAGAAAATGGAGGGATTGATGGGTTCGTCGCTGTGAGGAAGGAACTGGGAAGAACTGTTTTATTGTGAGAAACCAGCTGAATCCGCTCAGGGTGTGCTCACATCAGGCACGGCTGCCTCGTACTGTGCCTGACGATAACTTATAATCCAGTCTGAGTCTCTCTGCTCTCTTTTGCACTCACTTTCTGTTTGACGCACAGACAGGTGCTTTTCAAATGCATGCTTGCAAAACACAGGTTTCGTGATTTTGCATTTTGCACATTAATTGAGGAAGAAGTGGCACACTGTCCTCTCACATATTTACTAATTAGTGATTTCTGCAGAGCCAGCCATCTGTCGAAGAAGTGTAGGACAGCGATCGCACTAATGATTGCTTGAAGAGGTAAGCCAGGCTATGTTTGGCCTAACCGGGGAGGCATGCACATTGGTCAAACCAAGCGATCTTTGACGGCCTATCGCAGTCGGGCATGGCACCAACCACTTGCTGTAACTACGCCTAAGTTCCCTAACTTTGTATAAATTTACTGGATTTACAAATTTACTAGGGCGCTATTTACTAGTTTAAAATGATAGATAAAAAAAGTCCAAGGCAAGAACCATAAACAAACTGGTTTGTAAAGCCGGCTCCTGTGGCTCTCATTCAAGTTTTCTATTTAAATCTTAGCGCTGCAATGTAAACGATTGACAGCGATAAAATTCCACAGTCGTTTTCCAAAGATGCCTAAAGTCAGACCACAACACATCCACTTGCTATCCTGCAGTTTAGAGGACAATGACTACAGCGCAGTCACTGGAGACTAACTTTAAAGCACTTTTGTGTGTGTCAGATTCATTACAACATGAGGAATATGCACACACACACACACACACACACACACACACACACACACACTACAAAAACATCCTCCCTCCTCAGATACCCCCGCGTGTGTTAAACTGACCTCAGCGCTTCCTTTGCATTCATTCAGGAGCAACATGACCACAGTTAAAAGAAAAAAAACAAGGTTTCGACACCAACTCAAAGCCGCCCAGCGCTGAGATTTCACAAACGAGCTTACGCCTTTCAGAGCTGCGACTTTTTACTGATAAAAGTTCACAACTGCAGCAGAAACTCCAGATTTTACAATCTCTTAAAGATAAATGGAAACAGCCAATAGTGTGACCAGATCTGAAAAGAAACGGCAAAATCAAAAACACATCTGCTGAAAAACCACAGAGAAAGAACACAAAACGCTCCCCGAACTCCAGCTAAAGGCAAAAAGACCAGCAGATTCTGCTCTGCGTCTCATTTCAGATCTGAATTATGGAATATGAAGTTGATCACAGAAGATTTTAATGGTTTGTGACCAAAACATCATCAGATAAACCACAGAAGACCAAAGGGTCATGGTGAAAATTTGTCTGTGTTTGCACACTGCCTTTGCAATACTTTTCGTATTGAAGTCTTCCTTTTATACCATGAGAAACAGGAATGTTTGATGAATAATAACCCTCTGTGGGTGAATAATACAGCAGGAGACCGAAAATGTTCAAAGTAACATCCCCCACTGTAATCTTCAGCTCACGAATCTGCTGTAAAAATGTACCTGAGGTGTTACAGCTACTCCACAACAGTAGCCATTATATTAGTTACATGATACTAGGATCGCCTTAATTCTCCGTGGCAGAGATTCAGGGTGCTGGAAACATTCCTTTAGAGATTTTGGGTTCAAATTTGCTGGCCGCACATCCCTGATGTGAATCTCCAGTTCCATCACATCTCAAAGGTGCTCTGTTCGACTGAGATCTGCTGACTGTGGAGGCCGTTTGAGTACAGAGAAGTCATTGTCATGTTAGGGAAATGAGTTTGAGACGGTTTGAGCTTTGTGACATGATGTGTTATCAGAACATGGGCGTGCTGCGGTCATACAAGGATGGATGTGGTCAGCAGCAATACTCAGGTAGGCTGTGGGGTTTACACGATTCTCATTTGGTCCCAAAATATCCAAAGTGTGCCAAAGCAGGAGTGGAACATGGTGTGGTCTTCTGATGCTATAGCCATCTGCTCCAGAGTCTGAAACGTTCTTCTTCTGCAGACCTTGATTGTAATGAGTGGTACTTTGAGTTATTGTTGCCTTCTATGACCTTAAACAGGGAATTTTCTCTTTTTAATATCACTCTCTGTAAACCCAGAGTTGATTATTTGGGAAAGTCCCAGCAGATCTACGGTTTCTGAAATCTCAGACCAGCCCGTCTGATACCAACAACCATTCAAAGTCACTTAAACCACCTCAAGCACCCAGCTCATTAATTAAATAAACTAATATACTGCATTTTATTCTTTAGTAGCTAATCAAAGCCAGTCTGGGTACATTCTGAACATTAACAGTATCATTTTTAGCAGTTTTCTGATACACACAGTCTAACATCTCTCGCATGACTCGCCCTCTGTACTTGAGGCACAAGTACAATACGTTTAATATTACAACATTTTTTTTAACTTCTTCTTTCACTGTGGTTTTTCAGTCATCACTTTTAATGGCCAGGACTTTAATTAAGGAAGCGGCAAGTTTCCCCACTTACGGTGACCTCAGAGATCACGCTGTCAAGCACAGGAAGACATCTGCCTACCAGCGAGCCCACTAACACAGACACCGTTCCAGTACTTCTCACACTAACTTTGGTCATTTGACATTAAAAACTGGACATAAAGCCCCCTTTTTGAGAGCAGCAGACACAGACAAGGTGATCCTTACACATGATGTCATCTCACCTGACAAATTGGATGTAAATGAGCTGCAGATATCCCGATTAGATTCGACATGGTTGCACAGAGCTAAGTAAACATTAAATGCAAACCAATTTCCTTTTTCTGACCACACGACATCGCCCAGACGGAAACAAACCCACTTCCTGGCTCTTATCACAGTGGCAGGTACAATGGAAGCAGGTGAATGAGGTCAGTATCCAGGTCACTCATGTGCTGACATTTAGCAGTTGAATACCAGCGTCGTAATTAGACGCTATTACTGCTGATCATCTGCCATTTTAACAAACTTGCAGGCAGGTGTGTTCACTGCACTTCCTGCAAGACTCAATTCAAGAGAAAAATTACCCAACTTCTTTTATTTCAATTGCAGGCAAAAGCCTGTCATGTATAAAAAACTTCCTGCTGGACACGGAAAAGCTTCTGACAGGTAAATGAGCTCATGCAGAGAGCTGAGAATACATTAACAGATCTGACTACACATTTACAGGCAAAACAATTCTCCTCACACATTTATTACAGATTTTACTACTGTCCTCCAGTGTAAATGCTTCTTTCAACACTTTGCAAACATATGTTTTAATATAAAATGATGTTGAAACCCTTGTGCAGACATTTCGTCTAGCACATCTGGATCAGGGAATGAGACTGGAACATGTGCCGTTTTTCTCACAGACATTCGTCGTTTTCCTCGGGCCAGCGTACAGCTCACCTCGCCAAACTGTAGTCAGAGAGAAGGGTCTTACTTGACTCAGTCCATGCAAAGTGGTGGCAGCTCTGCTCTTATCTATACTAATTACATAAAACAGGTAGGAAAATGCCAAGTGTGAGATCGATGTGAGGGGTTAAAGGTGACGCTCAATCTCCAAAAGCAAACATTCACCTCTCAATCATCGACCTCAAACATTCCTCCTCTCACTCAGTACTATTACTTAGTTTAGCAGTAACTGGAGCAGAAGTGCAGCTCACCAGAGGGGCTAACTGGGCCCAGCGATTGGCCAGGAAAGCACGCAAAACGTGTATACTGCATGTTGTCACAGGAAGCAATGAGTCGCAAATCATACAAATGAGTCAATTAAATTTTTGAAGTTCTCTTCCTTGTTAAATAAAAATGTAATAATACCACATAAATGTAAGATAAGCCCAGTGATACGTTTCTTTGTACTGACGTTCACCTTCAAAGTAAAAGCTGCACCTTTTGCAGCAGCTAAGGTGAACGCTCTCCATTTCCTGTTTGCACTTTGTCCAAGTTTCACTGCTGCTTGCAGAAGAGTTGGCAAAACAAGCCGGCGTCTTCCAATCAAACCAGCGTTGATCAAGATGATCTGCTGTAAGCCAAAACACTCATAAGGACATTTTTAGTGCAGTGCTCTCTGCGCTACTGGAACCCCTAACCAATTGTTTGGGGAACACACACTTTTACATAGATAAAGGTAGTTGCTAGGCCAAAACCTTCAAAATAAGAGTATGCCCGTTGCAATGATGGGGGGAAAAACAAAAAGCGAATACAAAAAAAAAAAAAAAAAAAAAAAAAAAATTATATATATATATATATATATATATATATATATATATATATATATATATATATATATATATATATATATATATATATATATATATATATATATATATATATATATATATATATATATATATATATGACCATAATTTGCGTCTATGTACATGGTCTGTATTTACTGATGCAGGCGTGCATTTCAATTAATAAACAAATGTAGGAAGCATTTAGGTTTTTCGCGTTGATCACACTTTGAAACAAGTATCCCAGCTTAATTTTAAGAAATCTGTCATTAATGGATTTGAATAAATTACAGCACTTAAAGTTTAATGTTAGCTGGTTAATATCTGGCTCTTCACTTACTGTATCTAAGCCAATCTGGCCCTCTGAGGAAAAAAAAAAAAAAAAAATTCTGCCCAATGCAACTCTAAACTGTCCCATCATAAACAATGGCCACTTATCCAGGTCCGGGTCTCCCCGTTCACCTCCTCAAGCTCTTCCAGGGGAAACCAAGGCTTTCCCAAGCCAGCCGAGGGACGCCAACTCTCTAACATGTCCTGTGGCTGCCCTGGGAACTCTTCTCAGTAGACACGTAGAAGCCACCTAAGAGCCATTCTGGTCAAATGGCCGAACGACCTAAACTGGCACTTTCGATATTGAGGAGCAGCAGCTCCACCCTAGTCCCCTTGTGTGTGCCTCAACCTTTGGAGGAGGCCCATTTCCACTGCTCATATTCTGGATCTCATGCTTTCGGTCGCCTCGTGGTCATAACTGAGCACAGGATTTTAGATCAACCAGTAATCGATTAACCACAGTGCAGAAACGGTTATAACTGACTAAAGAACCCAAAATTAAATGACAATCAACAAACAACATTCTTATTAACATTCTTTCTTTCATTAGCTCTGAAACTCAAACCTTTCATTACATCTACAAACAAACTATAAAACAAAAACTATAAGATTGTATACTAAATATAACTATATATTAAATAATTCAATTAATATCAAAAACACGAGGCCTAAAGTCATATTAAGAAAACTGAGTGTGGGGGTTTAGGGCTCACACAAAATACTCGACAGTTCGGAGAAGTTAAAGCATCCCAGGACACAAAATCTAAAGAGACACTCAACAGGATAAATAAAAGATTTTATAACAAACTTTTAGTTTCAGACAGCAGCTGTGTGATAATTGGGATCAGAGTTCAAGCTGGAAACTTTGTGCTTTTCAAGGGATTTTCTTGACTAATGAGACGACAAATGGAGCTCGAAAAGCTAAGCTGGGATTTTCAAAAGTTAAAAAAAAAAAAAAAAAAAAAAAAAAAAAAAGCGTTGCTGTTAATGTGTTTTAATTCAACATCTTACATAAAAGGAAGTAAGTGACAGGATTAAACCTCCTCACATCCACATTTAAAACGTTAAAACTGAACACTTTACTCCTTTAATAGCATTTTTAATCACTAACATTTATAAAATAAATAAATAAATACAATTTTAATATTTTCATTTAATTCAAGTCGAACTATTCATTCCTGGCTTCAGTTTTTTTTGTACTCTAATATAGTGGCTTTGCTTTATTCTCTATTCAAAATAATCCTTATTTTATTTAATTTATATGCTAAGCCTTGGTCCACATTGGCTGCATTTAAACTTCTTATTAAGTTATCTGTACCTTGCTTATTTCTAAGAATTTATAAAATCCTGGAAAAACCTGGAAATGAAACATAAAGGCTTATTTGAAGAGTGTATCAACAGAGAAAGAGCCCAGGCGAAAGTCATTAATGAGCTTCTCACGGGCTCAAACAATGGACCCGTTTCTCTGCAGTTTATTACTGAGACTGGAAAACATTACTGGGATAAAAGGAACTACATTGTGTGAGTCATACTAAACACTGTTGAGTTTGGTTTAGTTCAAAAGAAGTGTGACCACTGATCACCTGTAGTGAGGTCATTGCACAGGCTTCCTGTAAAATTGAGAAGTCAAACTTGTAATTCTTGGTTTTGTGACCTTGCGTGGTCTCAGACGTGCTCGTACGCTGCGACCCTGCTCAGGTCATCTGAATCAGGCCTTCTGGTTACTCGCTGCTCTCCACCAAGACTGGTGAACACACATTTACCATATATGCTCCATGCTGCCTGGCATCATAATCAAGGTTGGCACGTTCCAAACTTTAAACCACATTAAAATAGTTTTTTTTTCTTATTTTATAAATTTTAAGCCAGTTTTCATTTTTTTACAGTTGATTTCATTTTACATTTAATCAATCTTTAATTGATTTAACTTCTGTATTTTTTTAAACCACCCTAGTGTAGCCTTATGACTGCTGTTTATAATTATATTATTTTCTGGATTATGTAGTAACCCGTTTACACTATCTGTATTAACTGCATATGGAGAATGATTGATTTTGATTATGTAAATAATTTATGTACATAAGCCATCTATTCTTATGCACTTGAAACACACCTGGAACTATGGCGTTCCACAGGGTTCTGTAGTGGGGCCCATACTTTTCTTTTTTACCTCATTTAAAAAAAAAAAAAAAAACAACAACAACAAAAAAAAAAAAAAACCTTGGAAATTTAAATTTGTCTGACCCTGTAGAATCATGTGATCCCCTAAAAAACACAAAAACAAAAAAAAATAAAACAGTTTTGGGTGAAGACATTTATCTTGTTGCTGTAGGATATTAGCCTGAGCTCGATCTTTGGCTGCTCTCCTCATCTAATATCTATCAAAAAGGTTTTTAATATGAAAATGGATGTGTGTGTCCGTAGAGCCTCTACAGAGAGCCAAAACTGCCAAAATCCAAACCAAATGAAAAGACAAATAAATCATTTCATTGTGTTGTTTTCTTTTCAGACGTTCCCTTTAGGGGTCGCCAACATCTGCCTCCTATATCCTCCTCTGGTACAGCAACCCTCTGTATTTCCTCCTTCACTACATCAGAATCAGAATACTTTATTAATCCCTAAGAAAATTATGTAATTTATGAATCTCCACTTATCTGTTCCTCTTTTCCTCTTGCCTCGCACCTCAATCTTCATCATCCTTTGTCCAATATATCCCACCTCCATACCATCTCACCCTTTCCTCTTTAGCTTTGTCTCCAAGCTGTCCCGCTGATGCACTCATTTCTAATCCAGTTCCTCCTTAAATGCATTGCTTATGGGTTTGCTTGTTAGTTTATTTACCCTGTAATAGCCACCTCATCTGTATACTGAATCGGAAGAGAACAGGGATTTTTTTTTTTTTTTTTTTAAAGATGTAATGTATGTAGATAAATTAAAACAAATGAAAACAAATGATGTAAACAAAAAACAGGGAGGAAAAAATATGAACAAAACAAATGAGAAGAATAAATGATAAAGTCAATATAAAGAGAAATTAATTGATAAATATTAAATCATAAAGTGATGTTAGATTATTTTTGTGCACTTAACTGCATTAAGTTTTAACTGACATCGAGTCATTTATTGATTTAGGCGATTTAAATCCTTTGTGCATTTTAACATCCATGTCGATGGAAATGAAGCATATGTGCAGATGCACTCAGCCCCGCAATGAGATTAATGAGATTCATATAAAAACAGAACCAGACACACGTGAAGCTCTATAAATCTGACACAAAGACAGCAGCCGGGTCATTTCAGAGACACATTACATCCACTTACATTCATTTCCTGGAGATACCCTAACCATAACCCACAAGCACTACTTCCCTAACCCAAATCCTTACTCAACGCTCAGATCATCTGAGGATTGTGGAAACAGGCACAAAGAAAATAAGGTACCTTATAGGGTGATGTCATTTACCTATGACACAGGTATTATCTATTTATTCTTTAAATTATTATTATTTTTTTAATTTATTCTTTCACCTTTATACTAGTCTTGAACTTCTGGTGATAATTGTGTATTTTAAGGGGAAAAAGTAGACTTCTTTTTTTTAAATAAAAAGGCAGCTAAGAAATTATTTCATATTATTCATTTCCACACTTCATGCCCACCCACTGCTTTATGTACCTGCACCTTCAGCCAACTATGAATCAGGTTTAAACCCACAACCTTCTTGCTTTGAGGCGAGAGTGCAGACCTCTGGACCTACATGTAGCTGATTTATTACACAGATATAGGACGGAACCTGTCACAGTGCTTTAAATGGCTTTTATTTCACTTTAAAAACAGTAAAACCTTGAAATATAAGAGTAAAGTCAATATTTTACCCCATTTCTTTTTCGGCAAACGCAGACCATCTGCACAGTTTGTACTGGAGACTTTTGGATTCTACATTTTGAAGACCCATAATTAGCATTTTGGGAACCACCATGTTGGTTTTTATAGCCAGAAGTGACCACATCTGGACCAGAGGGTGCAGTGCTAAGTTATCAGCCAATATTCATTTGCAACAAACAGTCTGCTGACATACAAGAATTTTACTCATTAAAACTTAAGCACAGTTTTAACCATATTAAAAGTCAGATAATTCTAGTAAAAATGCTCTAACAAGAACCAAACACACAAACAAACATAGCAGAGGCGTCAAAAGGTGAAGCCATGCAGACAGCTAGCAGTTACAACTGGTGATACGGTGGCTAGTCTACTAGCCCTTTTCCACTTGTACCTATTAAACTTAACAGGATGTGACTCAGTTTTGGTTGTTTTCCGTTAGAATAGAGTAGCACATAATAAGCGTGGGGTCGTTATAGCAACACAGCCGAAAGTCCAGTGATGTCATTTGTTTGCGACACGAGCACCACAACAAGGGAGGATGTTCGTTGAGGCGATGGTATACCTGCTGCTCGATCAGTGGCTTTTTGTTTGTCTGACTCGGGGACAGCTGTGTTAGTTTGTGTGGAGCCATTTCCTTTGTTTCTGGATTTCAAAAGTGGTGCTTTTAATTTTCGTGAATCATCGAGTGACGCCACTGACTAGCCAATCGATGGCATGCAATCAGATTTTTCAGTGTCCACAGATTTCTTGGAACCCCAGCCAAGTAGGTACTTTAAAAAAAAAAAAAAAAGTGGAAAACTAGTGGAAAACCCTGAAAACTGAGTCGAGTCAAGTCGAGCCGAACTGAGCGGTTACTAGTGAAAAAAAGCTAAAGGCATGTCCTAAGTCCTGCATATGAGTAATTTTAAAGAAATATACATCCTCAAGAACTTTGTTATTATTTGTAGCTGTAAATGAGGACTGACTCACTACTGGAGTGGACATTAGACGAACTGCAGTTTTGGCATGTATTAGTTTCATTTTTTAAAACTTTTGGAGGTTGCTGCTAGCAAAATGAACATTAATTTGTGGATTTTCCATAAAAATGATTCTCTTCATGCATTTTTAGTCAATCACCATTTGCCTTTGGTGTAAACAACATGTATATTCTGTGTTTGGGGTGGCATATGAGCTGCACACCTGAAGATTTACAACGACTACGAGAGTTACAAGCATTTAAAAGCACCATAACACTGACTCCCTCGCTCACATACCTGCGCTACTAACATTCACGTCTCCACCTGAAGCACCACCTGGCCTTGGCAGCCATGGAAACCAGCAGAGTAGAGTACACAGCAAAGAGAGACACTGCTTTAAAGGATAACCTTTATTAAAAGCAAGCACAGTTTTGTAATGCTGGCTATTGTTGCTGAGGAAGAAATTTAACACCTGAACCACTGGTCACTGTCAAATAAGCTAACATGACTTTTTCAGGTTTTCTAACATTCAAATGCAAGATTTAGATGTGATCACAACAACCTGAGATTAAAAAAAAAGAGCTCATAATCCAGGTTAGTGAAGTTCAAATTGTAACTGTGTGTAAATATCACATTATCCAAAACCCTACTGCATCTTTTGAAATAATACAGACAGTGTTATTTTTATTCACCCCACTGAAACTGCTCGTTTTAAAAGTTTTAAGCTTCATAAATTGCTCTAGGATTGTTGAGTGATGAAGGGCTGTTAGTGCTGGGATTAAGTACATTAATAGGGTGCTTTCCAGTGCAGGAACTGGTGGGCAGGTTTGAAAATGCCCCTATAGGGCCAGATGCAGGGTCTTTTCAGGTTAGAAGAAAAACACCTAATCAGGGGGAGGCTGTTCAGAGCAGCCCTTAAAATGCTAGCAGAACTTGGTGGGGATGAGGTAAACAGAGACAGCAACAGGCTTCAACAGCGTAAAACTGTGAAAACATACAAACGCAACCACTAACAATGCCACAAATTATCTAGCCATCTACTATCAGTTCCCTTCATGTTTGTACTTCTCACAGACCCGTCAAGACACTCAAAATTATTAGCCATATAATTATCTACAATTTAATAGAGTTTGCAAAACGCTTTGACAGTTATGCAACAGAAGGACATTCAAAGGGAAGATTTACATAGAGCTAAACAGAGTTGCACAAAATTTAAAAGGAAAAAAACTATTCAGGAGATTTGAAGATTTGAGGCAGGCAGTAAGCAAGACAACTAAAAGATACCCAGACAATAAGAAGACATCACCCAAAAGCGAGTCAATAAAAATGTGTTTAAAAGGGGAGGTTTAAAGGAGTTTCCTCATTCCTGATCCATATAAATGCTTGCAACTTTCACAGTGGTCACAAATAATGAAGAAAATAGAGATCAAGTATTTTCTGTGCATTTTGTGTAAAAGGCCAATTTGTCTTTAAAGGAAAATTCCTCTAATTACTGTTAACAGTAATGCTAACGGCAAACAGTATGCTCCAGACTTGGGAGCAGACAGCAGGACCCCACATGAGGTCTAAGGTGAGCGATTGCTCGAATGAGGCCGATATTTCTACTCTGTAGCTCCATACCCAGATGTACTTTAAAAGATATCAGTAAAGAGTAGAAAAACAGTGCAAAAACTGTTGCTTTTTGCACCAGCTGGAGGCGAGAGTGACTTTTCCTTCACACCACAGAGGAGGCAGTTACAATGAGTCAAGCCCTGAGAGATAAATGTATAGATGACTTTCCCCAGGTATGACTGTGAAAGCATTGGTGTTATTCTCAAGATTATTCAAATGTAGAGGAAGCAGGTCTGGATTTTTTTTTAATTAATTAATGTTGTTGGTTCAAAGCTGAGAGCTCAACCAAATCAAACTCCTGAGTTTTTGACACAAAAGTTCTGATTGTAACAGGTTACTGTGACTTTGAGGTACTAAGTTTGAAACAGAGGCTGGGTTTTTAGGATCACCAAGTCTCAAGGAAAACTCCATCTGTGTAGAAAATCAGTAGAAAATAAAAGAGGACCTAAAATCGAACCTTGCAGAACACTACAGGTAAACTTACTTATGGCGACTGAAAAAGGTTCTTTCTAAAAGATCTTAAATTCAGTTAATTAAAAGCAAAACAAGAGATGAACTGGTTAACCCTTCAGTACCTCTGTGCCCGGCCTGCTTGTTCCTTATTGCACTCATAGTAAAGGAGACTCTTTGCAATTCTGAAAAAGTGACAGATTATAAGACTGAAAGTCACAATACAAGTCTCCTACAACTCCACACATGCTGCTGCTGCTCCTTTGCTTGCTGCTGATGCAACACATCGACTAAAAATGCTGCAAGACCAAAACCAGGAGGCTGCAAAGCTCCGTAAAGTTTTGAAAGCTGCAGGCAAAAAATTCTCTGCGATCTTATCGCTGCTTATCGCCTGCTCAGTGATGATTAAAAATACTGCGGTTTCAGTGTTTCACAATCCAGGACGGGACTGTGTGTGTGTATGGTGAGGGTGGCATGGGATGAGGGTGTAGCAAGGCGACCTGCAGAGGAGGGGAACTTCCCTATACTTTGCCACGACTCCTCTGGCCTCCTACACACGCACGCGGCAGTGGCAGGACTACAGTAAATCAGAGCAGATGCAGCCACCCGCCCACAGACGGAGCTCTCAGCTTCTTGATGTGGATGCAAAAGGAGGAAAAAAAGTTGAGAAATTCCAGCGATCGAGTCATTTTCGGCACAAACCAAACGAGACCAGTTTCCACCTCTTCGCCTCTTTAAGCGTTCCTGCTGGAACATCTACTTTGGGTTTTCAATCAGCCAAAGAAAGAAATGACACTATAAATTATACTGTAGTTTTAGCAAATAAAACATTTTGGTAGT
The DNA here is from genome assembly GCF_036321145.2 of Pelmatolapia mariae. NCBI lineage: Eukaryota > Metazoa > Chordata > Actinopteri > Cichliformes > Cichlidae > Pelmatolapia > Pelmatolapia mariae. Next base: position 25,246,856 of record NC_086240.1, on the reverse strand, counting down.
TGCAATATTTTCTTAATTTATTATTATTAATTATTATCATCATCATCCTGGAGCCAGGAGTGGGCAAGCAGGTCAGTCTCTACATGCATTTCTATGATTTTTTTTCCCTTTCTTTTTTTAAATGCAGATGTACAGCGATTCCCAGGTGGCAGAGAAGGGGGGAAGATTCTGCAAGAGTTGGAAAAATCCTCTGCAGTCACTTTATTTCCCCGTTTTCACTTCTTCTTTTCCTGTTGCACATGTCACAATTTCTTTTTCTCAGTTGTGACACCTAGACCTCATGTTTTGTTTGCAGTTTATCGGCTGATATCTGTCTACATATGCTCACTGATTGCAGCAGGCCAGTAAATCCAGCTTTGCCCTTGAATTCTGTGCAAATGTCTGCACCAAAAAAATTACATGAATATTTACTACATTAGCAGACTTTAAACAGGTGTGATTCTTAGCAAGGGGATGAAAAAAAATTTCTTTTATGTGTGGGGGAAACCACAGAAAACTAACGCTGTAGGTGTGATGATACATATTGGCAGATACTGGAAACAAGCTATCAAATGTGGCTTTATCTGAAAACTTCAGAAGGAGTAGCGATGGTATAAATACACATGTCTGCGTGTTTGAAAATCACTGTAGTAGGCTGTAAAGCTGTCAACAAATATTCCGTAAATTGCACAACAGAATATTTGCCCCCACCTTAACAAGTGAACTTCAGTGGACAGGTTTGAGTGTAGTTCTAAGTTTTTCCCCTGTTATTTTTAGACACATTTGAAAATCATGTTGCCAGCAGGCGTTTTGCTTTAATGTTGAAGCTTGTGCCCATCTTTGATTCTAATCTCACCTTCAAGAAACAAAGTCATGCTACGACCACCTTAAGAATACCGCGAGGATCCGTTCAACACTCAGGTTTAGTGTGTTCCTTTTGTTTAGATTATTGTAATGACTTTCCAAAGAGTATCAGTCATAAAGCATTAAAGTGCAAACACTATTACAAAAACTGAGAAACGTAAACATATTACACCAGTTTTAATGACTCTACACTGGCTCCTCAGAACTTCTGTAATTTTTTTTAAGATTTTACTTTACTTTTAAAGCCCTTCATGGTCTGGTCCCAGAACAGACTGGCAGAGGGAACAGTCAGGTGGAGGTAGGAAGAAGATCTAAGACTGCAAGAAAAGGTGGGTACATGAAGAAGGTCCGACAGAGATGGTGAGGTTGAATGTCCGTAGGAGAAATCTGTTTAATTGGGAGCCAGTGAAGCTGTTGCAGAACAGGAATGATGTGGCGAGTCGAGGTGGGTTCTAGCCATAACGTGGGCAGCTGAGTTCTGGACCAGCTCAGGCTTATAAAGGATACGAGAATGGAAGGATAGACTACCATCAAGGATGACACCCAGACACTTAAACTGTTAAAGAATTTTTTCCTTATATTTTTTTCTTGATTTATTATTTTATTCTGTTATGCTATACAAATAAAACTTGATTATTTTCAATTTTTATTAAAAGAAAGCATCTTAAAAATCTCAATGCTTAGACCTGACAGTGAGAAATGAAGAGATTTTAAAGAAATTTTGCACCCGTGTGGAGCTTTTTAAACAAATATTCAAACATGAATTTAGTTTTGTCGGCTAAACTGTGAGCATGCATGAGAGTCGAAGCCTCCATCACTTCATTTTCATGTTAAAAATTGGAAATCAACTTCCTCACAACAGCCGTGTCTTCATATCACAGAAGTGGTGAGACCTGGACGTACGCACGTATCAGTGTTTTTTGTGCACATTTTTTGGCATTTAGGCCAAATAATGTGCACAAAAACCCCCCAAAAAACCCAAAACACTCTTTCGGTTGTCATTATGCGCAATAACAATAGATACAGTCTATCAGCTGGCTGTTTTATCACTTTCTTTCACTTTGACCACCCTGCTGCTCCTCCAACCCCAAACACACGACTGTAAAAAAGGAAGTGCAGCCGCTGACACAGCAATGCCAACTAGGAAGTGACATTCCCTGTGAAAAAGACTTTTCCTCTGCTGAGGGTGTGAGCTCAGCCAGTGACAAGCTGCAAACAAACACTGCCTAACAGACTGGATGTGCTCGCACAACCCAACCAGCGCTGGAAACGCGTCTGCAGAAAGAAGTTAAAAATGAGAGCATCACTAGGTTTTAATCTCCAACCCATCATGCCTTGCAAACTTGCTGCAAACTGTGTGTGTTCATTTGGGTATGTGTGTCTGTGAGTGCGTGTTGTAGCTTGCTGGGAAATGAGTGATGTAAACGCAGGTGGTACGTTCAGCAGTGGTAAAAACCAGAAAACCAGTAGATGGTGAGAGATAAGGTGAGGCTCAGAGCGGAAGCTAGAAGCTTGCGAAGAAGCTCTGACACAAAGTTGAATGCTTCCCCGAGTGCGTCTAACAGTGTCGGCCTGCCCACTTTGCTTATATTTGGCGACACATTTCAGCAATTTTTTCAGTTTTATTTTTAGACGTGCCTGACAGAATGATGGACTCTGATATTTGTATATCACCGTCTGCAAGCACGCAAGGACCCACTTAAGGGTTTTTTTTGCATCAGACCATTAACATCGGGCTTCGTGCACAAGTCCACACACCTAAAAATTATTTGTGTCCACATAGGATTAACTTCTTGCCTGTGGGGGTTTGCAACAGTCTCTAAACAAGCACAATTCCCGCCTGGTTTGCAAACTACCTTATAAATATCTCACCCTGGTACTTCGGTTCTCATTTGTTTTGATGGTCCTTCATATTATTAAGCCGCTTCTTTAGACAGGCTTTAATCGACTGTCTTGGAATGTACCTACTCACAGTAACACTTAGTGTGTTTGGGAAATCCCCTGTGAGCTGGACGGCCATTCTAACAAGAAACAGGTAAGGAGCAGTTCATGTGCCTCCGAGCTCAGTGACGACTACAAAGATGATGGAGCTGCAGATCATGCAGAGATTGACAGAGTCACTGGAGAGGCAGCGGACTAATCGTTATTAACTCATCACTGCAGAGGAGAACATTTAACACTCCTTCCTCCACAAGTGCAATCAAATGCGGCCAAAGTTCAGATTTGTTGAAGTGCAGAATGTGACAGGCTCGACACACGACAATTAGAAAAGAGGAATCCAGCAGGGCAGCAAAGGCAAAAAAAAAAAAAAAAAAAAAAGGAGGAGAAGTTGATGCTGTGAATTAGAAAGACTGAATGACACGTTGTGGGTTTTCCACCTGTAGGCTGACCAAAGGAGGAAAACACTTTCTTCAGAACAGTTTTCCATTCACGTAGACGTGCCGGGGTTGTGTTTTCTCAGTCGCTGGGATTGTTGTTGGTCAGCACAGATTATAATTGTTACGACTTCCTCCAAATAGCACTCTCTCCTTAAAGCTCTTAAGGTAATCAGGAAAAGAGGTACAGCAAACAGACCGGCATCCTGCTGGTTTGGAAACTCTCCCTTCTCTGGCTTCCTCAGCAGCGAGCGGGTTCTGCACCGGGGTGGAAAGCCGCATCGGCATGCTTGAGCCTTACTTTGATCCAAGGAATCGAATCATGCATATTTATGTGCACATACACACCCCGAATTTTAAAAAAATATTTTTTAGGACTGTTTATTAGACAACTAACAGGGTGGGTTTAGACAGTCACCAAAGAGCCTTGGCTCATAATCAAACCTGTGTCGCTGCGTTCAGCCCTGCAGCCTATGGTGAACTGCTCAACTTGTGTGCCAAACCGGTGTCTGAACTCCGACCTTTGACCAATAAGTTTATATGAAAGGTAAAAAGAAAGTTGTGTGGCACTGAGCCTCTGAAGGTGGAGTGAGGAGGACAAAGGGATGCTAAGGTGCTGAGCCTCATTTCTATACAACTAAATGGGTGGATGTGGGATGTGAACTTTTTTGAATCCTGAAGGTGAGACGTGCCAGTTAAATTCTCCAAACTTCTGCTTTAAGGTTGTGGATTAAAAAAAAAAAAGAGGAAAAAAAAAAAAGGAAAGTGTACAGAAAAAAACCCCTTTGGTTTTACCTTCTGATCCACGATGGAGCAGACGAGCTCCCTGACGGAGGACAGCGACACATCTCCAGGGTCGAGGGTGACCGCCTCCCTCGTGAGTCCGATCTGAAGCAGGAAGGAGATGCCGTGGAACGAGCCCCGCGAGTTCGTGGGGCTGGGCGCCGACTGGCTGCCGTTGGAAAGCCGGCTGCAGATGGTGGCCGGCGGGCTGGGGGAAGGTGATGGGGTGGGCGGGGCCGGGTGATGGGGTAGGGCATGGAACGACCTTGGAGAAGCTGGCAGGGGCGGCGGGCTGTTATCGGTAGACATTGTCTGCTATCTGTGACGTGGTGGTTGGAGAACGACCTCGAAGGTGAACATCCAAAATTGAAAAAAGAAGAAAAACGGTCAGCAGAGCATCGTGCGTCCAATCATTTGTCCCAATTTTTCAGCACTGAAATCCTGCGAATAAAGCTTCCTCTCACTGCAGAGCATCTCCGAGGCCAACCAGAAGAAAAATAGACTGAAGTAAAAGCCTGAGCTCTCGGGTAGATCACCTTTAAAGAGTTTTATAACGTGGTTAAATCCTCAATAAATCCTCTGACCTGCTGGATGAGACTGCTGATCGGGAGCAAGAAAACAACGATGAAATGCTGCAGATCTTCCCCGTCTCTGCTGCTTTCACTCAAAACATCTGCTAGAAATAAAGACAGAGGAAAGATGAATCAGTCAGGAAAAAATAAAATATCTCAAACTTTAAAATCTGTAAGAAACTTGCACATAAATAGACGTCAACTTTGGTGGCACTGAAATCCTTACTGGAGAAGCTAAATAAAAATGTTTATACTCACGAGGTTAAAGCGCAATCAGTAACTTGATGATGTAATGATTAACTGAGCTATTCCATCTTAAAATGTTTGTGTAATGCCACAGAGGTGGCACACTTTTACATCTTTACCTATGCTAAAGGTCACAGTGCACACTGGGATACGTCACAACAATATACCCTCGAAAGCTGGGTCCTTTCATGTGGTGCCATCAGAACAACTGCAGAACAGTTCTTAATATCAATATCAAAATATGAATGTCTAAATATTGTGGAATCTTATGTTAACATATTGAGCTTAAATCCATGTGAAAATAAAAAATAAATGACCATAAATGCGCAAGTAGAAAATTGTGCAGGTGTGTTATGCACAGCTAATTTTCAATAAGTCATTAGTTAAATGAAAATGTAAATGATTTTAATTGTTTATGTCAAGGTTAAAGACAAATTTGTAAAACTTGCAGCCGTCACAAAAGCCTGTTCTGTTGTACCTTTAAATTTTTTCGTAAACATGTTTGTTATTAAAGATGCAGGCAGTGACGACTGGTCCCTCAGCATGAAGGCCACTTGACTGTAAAGAAAAGATGGAAGAAGAGAAGCCTCCTTACTGAGAATTTGGGCATGAAAAGCGAGCCTAGTGATGCGTGAGTTTACAGGTCATTGGCCAATGAGCACATCCTGGATAATCCTCCTTCTTGACTCTAATAACGATCGTAATTTACAAAATGAACTTCAGCAATTTTATTAAATATGACCTGAAATTAGTGGCTGAGCCCAAAAACTCATCAAGAAAGTGTTTACTGAGGTCACAGATAAACAAAGCACAGGTCCCATTTCGATGTTTTAAAGCCTGGAATCTTCTTGGGTGTTGCATAAACATGTCACTTCCTGTGTCCATGATGCTGCATTATACAACACCCACAAAGGACACATCATACTGCTGCACATGATTTTTTTTTTTTAAAAACACACGGCGCAAACATAACGTACGCTGAATGTTGTACGACGGATCACATGATGCTGATTTACTGTTGCCAGTAGGTGGCACTGTGACTGTGACTCATTACTGTAATGCAGGCGTCCTGCAGCTGGATCAATAACTGAGTTGTCAAGCATGTGAAGTTTGAGACAGACTAGAAGATATATACTCAGTTTAACACAGAACTTCAAAACTTTGAAGAAATGTGTTTCGATTAGACTGGCCAAAGATCACGCTGATGCATCTCTGGGTTGAGTTTGTGATACACCTTGAAATTTCAAAAACCTCACTGAAATTAGCTCTTTAATTCAAAATGGTGGACTTCTTGTTGGGTATAAGGCATGGCTCGAAGAGGATTTTCCATACAGCTTGAGACGCGTGTATTAAATGCCATACATGTATGCAAAGCAAAACAGCCGGGCAACTGCATTGAAATTTTGCAGGGGGCACTATGGGACCATTTTGCACCTCTCATATTTAAAACCCATAAAATACAAAGGTTTTATCCACTTCTGACATGTGTGCAAACTTTTTGGTGAAGATTTGAGCATATTTAGCCCCTAAAATAAAATATTGTGTTGATTCGTTTGCAGAAATAATAAAAATAAGCAGCACAACTCCAACAGAGGCTTCATATTTTCAGTGCTCAGGTGCTAGCGAGCCGCTTTAAGGAGTATAAACCTGAAGGGAGAGATACTCTTCATCTTATTTTATCTCATTTTAATAATATTATTAATATAAAAATTTTCCATTTTTTTTGTACTGCATGCTTAAGGACTTCTTTTTTCCCCCAAATATATGGCTCTCTGTTATGTCTCTACAAGCAACAAACCTCACTGAGGCCTGTTGCTGCCCCTCTGTAGGTTTCCAGAAGCTGTTCAATCAAAAAAAAGTTGCTTTAAAGAGAAGACTGGCCTTAAAGAGACAGGAGCATATAAAGATTATTTTGAACCCTTAATCATGTACATGTATTCTAATAAAGCTCCAATATTAAAAAGCAGAGTTGGACATGAGCACTGCAATCACTGCATAATATGAATGAAACAGACTAAACAGCAGATGAGCATTACCGGACGCCTTTGGTGTCTGACAGCTTCCACATGCGCCATCGAGTTGACTTCAAAAAGTTGACTTCATCATCTCGACACTTTCTGACTTCTGAAGCAGAGTTCATTTATAGAATTTTATTGCATAATAACGTCTGAAACAGGTGCTAAAGTCAGAAACTGTGGCTGCCGGCAAGCTGGCAAACCATAAAAGGGACCCATACTGCTCATCTGCTGTTTGCCATCTATCTCAGACATTGTTACGTAGAAACCTTCTATAAATAAATTCTGCACTTCGAACAGTTAAACTGCAGGAACATCAGAGTCAGATTATCGCATTATTTACAGACAGTTTTCATTTGAAGCCAAAACTAAAGTCCTGGTTTGAATAAGTTAAGCGGTGCAATATTGACTTTTGACATGAAAGATATTGTTTTTGTTATGTTTAACTTGAAATAAAAATCTCATATTAAACTGTCGCTTCATGATTGTGTAAAATGTCTGATTTTAACTTAAAACATTTATTAAAGTCGACTTCTAGCTCGTGCACATGCAACACGTTCTCTTTTGATCTCTCTGTAAACTGTAGTTGGGCACATCTGGATTTTCGCTCACTATGAGATGATAAAATAACTCTGAATTAACTGAACCTGCACCAACACTGAACTTTGCCAACAGGTTGTTTGCTTTTCACAGCATTCACACGGATGAAAAACACAAGTTAAAGGTATCATAAGTACCTCGGAGAGCCCGGTGGTTTCTCCGCTTCCATCGCAGCACAAGCGAGCAGAAAATGTGCGTCCCATCCAGCGGCAGCTCGGACCGCAAAAAGGCCGAGGTAAGGAACACAGACCCGGTGAGTCCTCCACAGCAGGTCCCGATGGGACTGAAAGCGACAGTTAAAAGCAGCCAGAAGGACCTTTGGACTTTTGTTTTTGACTCTTTCCTCTCTAAACTCTCCCGGGAAGTCGCAGTCCGACCGAGCAGCTCCAGCTTCATGCGGATCTGATGATTATCAGCTGCGAAACACGCAGAGGCAAAAAAAAAAAAAATGCAGCTCTCACCGGCAGGAGGAGGTCCCACTCTGAGGGAAATTCAGGGACCGGACAGCTGGAGACTCTGCAGCCCCGCTCTTTATGATGGAGGCTCCATAATCAGGCCCTGTCGGAGATTTCAGACAGTCATGGCTTCGGTTGCAGCACAAAGATTAAAAGTGAAGATTCATGAGAAGTAAGCAAAGACTGAACAGCTGAAGCAACAGAAAAGGCTAAAACTCTTTTTCAAACCACTTTGAACTTTAAGCATTGTCTTTTGTCTGTCTGTTTGTGCGGGTATTTTATATATTACATAGTTTTATGTGAAACACACAGATGTAAATAAGCTGCTTTGCTTCAGTCCGGCACATTAATGTTTTTTATTTTGATATTAATGTCTATTAACGTAAACAGTAAAACAAATATCTAACAGCAATTACCGGATTTCAGCACAAACTTTGGAAAAGATGCTGCTTTACAAACATTTCTACTTTTTACATTTGAGAAATTTAGTTAATAAATAATATTAACATAACAGAGATAAATCACTTATGATTTTCTTTTAAATGCAGGGTACTTGAGACAATAAGTCACATTTTGGTACCTTTCAAAGTAAAATAGCATTTATCTAAAAAGAAAAACAACTCATTTAAAATTTAATTCAATTTAGTTTTATCGCAATAAGTGCGCCAAATCACAATAACAGTCACCTCAAGGTGCTTTATATCATACAGTAAAGACCCTACAATAATGGAGACAAACCCTACCAATCAAATGACAATCTTTATTGGGCTAATTTCATAATGTCTATATTTGAGAAATGTCACTGTGTCATAAATTAACTTTTTATATATTTAAAAAATAGACAGTATTCACATCATGTGCTAAGAGACAGCGATTTTAGTTTTGTGCCCCATACACCACACTGTTACAGGAGTCCTGTTCTACTAAAGGGATGCCTTGATCACGACTGGAACACCTGACCTTCCACTTTGCCACATGGTGCTGTCACTGCAGATGTAACATTAAAACTAGGGCAGCATACAAGAACATATATTGCAAGTCCCATGTCCTGCTAAAAGACACCTCTGAGGGTGGTTAACAGCTCCACACAGACAAGCAGGTGATGACTAACCAACCAGTCCAGTGTAGAGATAACTGCAGCAATCCCAGCTGACAGTAAACCGAGAAGGTACCGGAGGTTTAAGACCAGCTGGACCAGATGTGGAAAGTAAAGACTCAAGTGGTTTTACTGTGACAGGAGCATTAGGAGATGTAACCCCCAGACTGAAAGAGTGGCTCCATCAGATTTATCAGAGGTCTCCGTCCTCTGGTCCTATGACCAGATAAGAGTCTGAACCCTCACGCTGCCAGACCTCTGGGAGACAGAGAGGTAAATTTTATTTATAAGCCTTCCAAAGACCACCTCAAAAAAGTCTTTATCTAAAAAGTATATACAGTTTGTATATATAAAGAATATATATAAATATATAAAGAACCCAGAAACGCTTCTAAGCGTCTAGTATTTCCTCTACTAGAACACAGAGTGACTCATCTTCATAGACAATCTCAGAGGCAGCTTCAGTGCTTTCTGTTGAATTTCAACAGGTGGCTCTGTGGCGCCATCCGCTGTCGAAAACAACGCATTAAACGACGTGTCTCGTAAAACTTCTCCAAAAACAACTTTAAAATAATTTTTTAAAGTATATGTCTTTAATAAAAACAGTACATTACGTCATTGATTCTTTATACAGTAAAAACAAATAAGTGCTAATGACCACACCGACATACAAACTGAATGAGCATTAACAAGGCAATGAATAAAGATAATGTAAATATTTGTTATTCCTGCCGGGAACAATGCCCAGATTTATGACTTGAATATGTTCTAATGAAAAGTTACACAGCTGCTGTCTGCCTGAAAATACAGCAGCATTGGCAGGTCTCTTCCTGAAACACCGTGTGCATATTAATATACATCATTCCAGTCTCAGCTGCAGCTTTATCTGCAGCTCTGCAGCTGGCTCAGGGTAAACACAGAGGCTCGGTTACTACGGTTGAGTCCCCCTGTAACAGGGATCCTACAGCTGAGAGGAAAACAGCTTGCAAACAGGAGCACAATATAAACCAAGGGTCAAAGATCACTTTAAAGACCAAGTTAAATGTTGCTTTCTTAATTTAATTTCTTAAATGCTAGCCGTTTTTCCCTCACCAGGCCTTCATTACAATGCTTTATTATTGTTATGTATTTTAATGTAAAAAGAACGATTTTAATTATTACATGTAATTAATGAGTTTTAATTTTCTCTCAACTTGATGATCAAAAGTACTCATTTTAATGTGAAGTTAACATTTTTGGCCTTTCTATTTTCTCTTAATCTTTTCCTTAACAGTGTATGTAACAATGTACAGTTAAATATACAGTTAAATATACCTCTTCAACTAGTATGGTGATGACAGCTTTCTTTAAAAGAGAAAAATTAGAAGTGAAGTGCAAAATCAGCTGTTTTAGATGTAAGTGTCTGGATTCGAGGATTCTGTCTTCCTGTGCTGATGTCTTTTATTATCCTGGCGATGCTGCCCATTAGCTTCATTGTACTACTGAGTTATTGTTGAAGTTTTTGGTACCTGGTGGATTACTTTGAGGTTCCCTCAGTGTGGTGTTCTGATTCTGAGGGGGTCCAGTGGGAAGCACAATGTGAAAATTCTATGTCTTTCTACTTTAAATAATACTGTGATGCACGTTTAAAGATAGTAGACTCAATAAATGTAGAAAAAGCGAGATGTAGTGTTGACATTGTAATGTTACTTTCTTTATCTGAGGTTAAAAATCACCTGTTTTGTAAATAGATCTTTACAAAAAAAAAATGTTTCGAGGAAGTGGTGTAAAGGATTCCCCACTCATGTTTTTGTGGATTAAAGTTGTTTATTTGTTTGTTTGTTTTAAAGCTCATCTATGGTCCGCGTGAATGTTATCAAAAAGTACTTTTTCACACTTACAATAAGTAACTGACTTTTAAAAAAAAAATAAAAATAAAAATAGGCTATTATGGGACATTTTTACTGTCTGATACTCGAGATCAGACTGGGCTGCACGTGGCTCATGAAGTAAAAGCAGTTTGTTTCCACGCAGAGTCAAAGTCATGTCTGATTTCTGCCAAAAGAGGGCAGTGTTCTCTAAAAAAAAACTGCCGTATATTTATTCATGAAGAAGTCAGAAAATATCTTCACAACATATTTGTTCTAGTGATGTAAACCCAGATACCAACACCAATGTTTCACTCAACAGTGCAGTACCAATATTTTTTCCTGATGCTTTATTTGTTTGTTGTACTGTGTATTACTGTAAACAGTAAACTACATTAGTTCTGCAGTAAACCAGTTTACAGTAAACTTTAATCAAAAATAATATGATAATAATAATAATGTAAATGAAATTATCTTAATGGTAGTGCAAATTCCTGTGAAATATTTCAAATGAATGCAGCAATAATATTATAAACACATTTGCAATAAACCTTTCACAGTGTAACTTTGTCCTAAAATAAGGTCCCCTGAAAGTTAAACTTCCCCCACCATGTTTCCTCCTGTGCAGTCCACCCATAGATATTAACTCAGGGTTCTTAAAGCACTGTGGTCGTACATCTTGATTAGCAACCCTAGTTTCTTTCCAGTTTTCTACTTTCATTTCACATCTGTCTCCTCGATCGTTATGGTTTAGACTTCTCACCCATGTGAGCAGAGTCTGCTGAGCTCTTCTTCCCATGGGAAACATCAGCAGAAAAAAAGTCCTAACAAGCCAACACCCAGCACACATGACAGAGCTGCTGTGGAGCTCAGAAGATCAAAGATCTGATTACAGGCCAGAAGAAACATTTTTAATGTGATAATCAGCCGTGCAGAGGCTTTGTTTCATATGAGGCTGAGAAGAGGTCTTGGTAGGAAAACACTTCCAGTAAATGCATGCACAACTCATGCGGACTGAATACTACCAGAGACACATGACCCGATAAAACACAGTCAAAGGCAACACCCACATTATTTTAAAAGATGAAAAGGTGTAATGACGTGGAATGCAAGACAAATATTGTTTGAGTTTCCTAAACAAACAAAATTCTTTCCCCATTTTTAATTTTCTGTGTCCGTTCTCTTTATGAAGGACATAAAAGTCTCACAGTTCTTTACCAACCTGGACTTTTACACATATCTTGTTGTTGTTTTGGTTATAAACATTTATGGGTTGCAAACAACATACATACTGTTATATCACAACAAAAATGGGCATATTTGTAATATTTACATGGGATGAACACTGATATCCTGGATCATGGGATCATATTATAGAAATGTAAAATCTTAAAAAAACCCCGATTCATGATAAATGTCTTTGTTTAGGATGACTGTCTACTCATCTTTAAAGCTTCCGAGCTATGCAGCGACTAAACCTCACACCTCTGAAAATGCTGCTGCGAATCTTCAAATAGGCTCCATTTAAAGATTAATCAATTACATTCTTGGTTTGAAACACCTCAAAATTCTCATTTTATATGATGAATGCTCTATATATACACTTTTATGAAAGTAAAAGTCTCATGGAGATTGAGAGAGTAGCATTGACCAAGAGAAACATTTTCACGATCCTGAAAAAGGGAATAACTTCAGGTTCTTCTGGGATTATTCCGGGAAATGGGGGCAGCGTTTTCAAAAGCTTGTTTTCCGAGTTGTGTCCGTAAATGCTGGGAACACTAATAATAATATGTTGAGAAAGTGAAGGCCACACTGATTATGGTTATTACACATGTGTACAGTACATGTACACAGATAACAGGGAAGTCGTCCATGGTGACATTTAATATAAAAACAAACCAATGGCAAACATACAGAGATGGACATTTAGCAGCAGCGTAGAGAACAGTGATGTACATGATTTACACTAATAATAATAAAATGTAAAGTACAGTGGCACACACTATTTAAGTTCCTTACTGATACCGAGCAGCTGCATTTGCAAGCAAATGACCCTAATCCAGTAAAGACAGAAGTTATACCTACCTAAGTATTTACTTTCTTACTTATTTTCTCATCCCATAAACAGTCATATAAAGAATAAATGTCTGAATTTGACATTTGTAAACATTTTCCTAAAGTATGACTTGAAAAATGTGACTATGATTATGTCATGTTATGATGGGGAAAGCACTTTTTTAAAAAACTGCACAGAAAATTCGAAATGTAAATCTGAGGTCTATAAAATGACATTTAAAGGAATAAAAGGGCATAATTATATTTTGGAATATGGTTGGGACACTTTCAGTGAAGGTGAAAACTGGGATTAAAAGTAGAAGTTGACAAAAAAAGCAAATATGATTAGTCTCTCTTTTTCCTGTTAATCTCTGTTTTGTATTGATGAAAATGAAGCCCCTGATAGGGTGTACATAACTGCTAAGAATATATGTTTAACTATTTTTTCAGACCACCTGCCATAAAAACAAGAAACAAATATTTTAGAAATCTGTACAAAAATATGTTTAACACTAAAAACTATATTGTTATTTAGATGGCAAATAAACAGAATTTAAGTTTTTATACTCTGAGAAGTCAGAAAATAATTAAGCATAAAATTAATCCACTAAAACTAATTTTGTATTCAAGAATGCAAGTAATGCAAGTAATGCAAGTAATTAAGTGGAATGGATAACAGCAAAAATTATACTGAAGCATTATAATATAGGAAAGTGTTTGTGGTGGATTAGGCAGTACAGAACATTAAAAATATAAATTGGAAATGGCTAATATTTAGGGCAGCTGTGGCATATACATAACACTGGGTGGTGGTCTAATAAATTTGTTAAGTACTGTACACATTACAATAAAGCTTGATTATTTTAATTTTTTATCAGCTTTTTGTAATCCTGTTGTTGCTTTGTTGCTTAATTGTACATTTGATATATGTATTTAAACAAAAAGGAAAAACAAACAAACACAAGAAATAAAAGAATAAAAAATTAGTTTCTTTCAAATGCTGTCGTTTAACCTTTGAATATTCAAAAACGTTCACATCAATATACAATTTATATATATATATATATATATATACACTGATCGTTTAATGTTGACACAAATGGCATTCCATACAACACCCCCCCTTTCCCCACAGAAGTTAACAACAGCCTCGCATACACTCATGTGATTGGAGGTAAAGGAATAACGGGGCGTGGTCAAAGCAATGGTAACCTGACACCTGCTCCACGCGCAGCTAACTAGTCACCACAGAGCAGCAGGCAGGCAGTCCGTCAGTGAGTGGCGGACCGTTGGGTCGTTGTTTCACCGTGTGTCTCTGTCCTGTAACGGACCTCTTGTGTTCTTCTCTGTGACAAAATCATGTCCCATTAACGGATTCGTCTCGCCGGTTCTGGAGTTAAATTAAACCCTGGTGCTCCCAGCGCTTTGGAGAAAAATGGAAGCTGTGAGCAAGTGGAACCCGCAACAAGTGGTGGAGTGGATGAGAGGTAAGGCTGCTGAAGAGTAGGAACTAACTACATCCAGTGGGTGGGAGTGGTAGTGGGGTGGGGGCACTTTTTGGAGGAAATTAGCAGTTCTTTGGGGGGCAGAGAGGAGAGTTAATGGCTAACTGTAAAGTTCGGCTTTTTCCGGCCTTAACCTACTTGTCATGCAGGAGTCTTCTTGATCTTTATGGATCAGTGTCGGTCCCATAAACTGCAAACAGTAAAATCTACTACTTTTATGTGATTTTTTTTTCTCTTTGAAAATTAATATTTTTAAAGACGTTTCTAGTTTATGGCTAATTGGGAAGCTTGTGTCTTGGAGGAATGTTTGCTTTTAGATTCAAGGAGTTTACAGCATGCATATATTTAGTCAGAGCTAAATTCACATACAACAGGTAAATATTATTTTTCTTAAAATATCTGAAATTGTTTGAATATTTTACTAATCTAATAATAGTTTTTCTACTATTTCTTCCTTTTATTGATATGTTTTACTTCTCTTTGTGTTGTGTATGATGTAGTAGACCTCTACTACTGGAATCTTGCAGTCCTGTTTGCGAAGTACCCTTAAATAACAAAAATGGGGGAAAAAAACCCCTTGATTTTTACACCATGAGCTGATAAAAGTATATGTTACCTTTTAAAAAAGCAAAAATATTGGCAGGTAAACCTAGCTACAAAGTTGAATAGTTTATAATGCATGGCTCTCATGTTTGTAGATTTGCCAATATGTAGATGATAATGGATTGTATATTAATGTATTCCTAATTACATTTTGTTTATATTTATGAAAATAATCATTTTGTAGTATTAAAAGTTGTCTAAGTACAGCCACAAAGGTGTTCTTAACAACACCCTCATTTACTAAGGGAGCTAGCATTAGCCCCGACAGTGGTGAACAATGTTAGAAAGTAATATATACTTGGCTAGCTAGCAATAACTTGCCTATGCTGTGTAAATCTGGTGATGTTCAGAGACTATAAGAGAGAGAGACATGGTGCTAAAATAATCCTGAATTGACAGATGATTGGATATTTGGTTATAGGCTATGGTTACCATGTAAGCCCCTGAGATATAGAAGCCAACCATATCCGCTCACATTGTTATTTTACTACATGGCTACGTGGCTGGGGTTTTATTTGATACCAAAAAACTAAACACCCCATATAAATAAAATCCACGGTTGATGTAGACGATGGCTTTTTGATATTAACTTACTCTCTTTCTTGTTCACTAACATTGCCACTTTTAAAATCCAGTGTGAAGCCAAATCAGTTTTTTTTTTCCTTTTTGTGGAGTTCATGTTGTTGTTTGAAGTTATTATTTAGTGCGCTACATTTCTAAGCAAACATTGGCTGTTGTTGCTCAGTGTTAATGTTAACGTTAAATCCTTTTAGATATTCATGGAAAGTCTGTTCCAAGTCTTTGAAAAAGGAAGTCATTGCACATTTTTTGTTAGAGGTACCTAAGATTCTCAGGAAGGTCTAACATTTTAATTTATTTAATTCAGTTACTCGTCATATAGACACTGGCAATAAGAAACATTTATTATGTGAAAAGCATTTCTAAAGCACATTTAAATAAGTAAGAATGCAGAAATTCTACTTGAGAATATACTTGAAAACTTGATTATTGTTGTTTTGCAATATAATTTTAGTTTGTATTTAAGAATCTGACTGAAACATGAACACAGTCTAAACACAGATTAAAACAACAAAAAAATCCCTTAAATCCCAAGTATAGTGCATGTTAATTTGACTTGAACATTGTTGGTTGACAGACTGTCTGATAAGGAAACACTCTGTGGTGGTTACAGTGTTGTTTACTGACTGTGGGATTTACACTCCCACATTCACTGAGCCAAGTATTCATATTCATCACTAACAGTGTTGTTAAGCAATAAACAGGCATGACCAGTTAGCACATCTGCCATAAAACGACACTCAGATGTAATAAAGACCTGTTTTTACCTACCAGGACGTGACCCTTAGCAGATGACTATCATTTTATTGTTTTTATTATTAATTTTATTATATTATTCAATTTTCATCATAAATGCATAAAGTACTTTATTGAAAAGCAGTTTATCTCCATGGTTTTAAAAGGCAAGTATGCAGCTTTCCTGGAAAAAACAGAAAATTCCTGTGTAAAATGACCCATTATAGGAAAATTTAGGAACAAGTTCAGGGAAACTATTTTAATTTTATTTTTGACCTTTTAACCCCTCTGAAGTTGATAAGATTGATAACCTGAGAGTTATTAATGTATTAATAGTCTGATATCTGAGGTAAACTAAGCAGACTGGGATAATTAGCCAAGTCAGTGAGCCTCTGTTGCCTTACTGTGCATTTTCCTGTATTTCAATCCTACTATGAAAAACTGTTTATTAAAAAACAACAAAAAATCAACACAGGTCATTTTCCTGCCAGAATCTCTTGATATTCATACCATAAGTGAAAAAAGACATTTACTTACCAAGGTGTAATGACATTCATATCAAACTCTTTAAACCAATATCAAATCTCTGTAAAAGTTGTGCTATGTTTTTATTTTTAGTCCAGATTTGTAATTTTATCTCCCTGGGTCATTGTGGAGGATCTCAGCCTGTGTTTGTATGCATTTATTACACTGCTGAGAGAAAACCATTCAGCCTAGCTTTGCCTCAGTATGCACACATACAGTCATTCACATGCATACATACCAGTGCACTGGCCATTTAGCAGTAAAGACAGTGCAGAGCTAAATGCAGTAAAGTGGTGGGCCTCCTGTCATGTGCCGGGTGAAAAGGTCAACGCGATGCTGGAGGTGCTATTAAACCAAATCTGACCATGTGACTTTGTTCTGCGTGAAAATGAATGACAGACACGTGAGCGTCAGTCCCATGGTTTGATCACAAATGACAGTGAAAAACCTCAGATTTTACATTTGAAAGGCTTCAAAGTGTTTTGTTTTGTTTTCTTAGAAAATAATGGAGTTGTTTACTTAATTGTTAAAGTGGTTATCAGGATAATTTTCCTTTATTTTCCAAAGTTAGAAAGACTTGAGTTGGTAAAGTGGCAAACAGAAGCTTAGAAATGAGATGTGTTGTTGGCTCTGATCCTGCTGTAGTACTGTGGAGTGGATTGCTGCCGCTGGCTGTAGGCAGTCGGGGTGTGTGTTATGTATCTTTGCTCGACTCATGCGATCCAAGCTAGAGGTTCTTTTCATGGAAAGTTTGTTCAGTCATCTTGACTGTAAAATCACAAGCAGGTTTCCAATGAATTTCTCCACCTGACCTCCAACTCAAGCCATTTTTTTTGGTCACTCTGGTTTTTTTATTCCTCTGCTCTTAGTTTTGCTGTCTTTTTACATAGACTATATAGAAAAAAGGACAGCTTCCAGGCCTAAAAAGTCAAGCCATTGAGGAAGTCTCTTAAACATGGATCCCTTTCAGTGGCCACCAGGGGGCACATCCAGTTTTTTTTATCAGTGTTTCCCACAGGATTTCATTGCCTTTGTGACTGTAGTAAGGCATGTGTAGACTCGTGTCTAGGTGAATAAATAATACCATATGCATTCTCTGAAAACAAATAACAACCCAATAATCAGTCTAGAGCAGGGCGATATTACCAAAAATATTTATCACGATATACATTTGAAAATTTGCGATAACGATATAACTGACTATATAATTGACACTAGACAAAATACTTTACAACTCCACAACTTTATTAGTGCAGAAAAAAAAACCCATCAATGTATTTTCACTTAAACAAGCAGCTGTTTTTTATGTGCATTAAAGTTATATAAAAATGTAACAGTGCAAATGCAAATTCCTTGCTGACAATTTAACCAAAAGGCATTTCCGGTGGAAATTGGCCGACATATCCTCAGCATAACCATGTATAATATCCACAAAACTTAAAAAGAGGTTATACACACACAATACGGTAATATTATGTTGAAGTACAGTACGTATCACTCCATGAGGCTCCTGCCTACGATAGCCGTAATGCTTCGACAATCCATCAAGCTGTGCGGGTTCGTAGCTTAGCAAAGTCGTACTAAAACATTTGACAGATTTTCGAGCGACGTGTACCACATAAAATCGTTTCGAGGTCAGTAAACACAACCAGAATTCATACATAAGACACACGGGAAGTTGCAGCATTTTTACAAACCAATTCTGATTCATCCGTTTCAATCAACGATCTGCTTTCGCCGCCATGCTTTTTCCGCCATGTGCGTATGAAAACAAAGGCAATGCACATGCGCGTTTTACCCATATTCTATCGCGATATTTCATTTTCCTATTGTTGCCCAACATTATACCGGTATTACCGTGAACGGTATGATTATGGCCCAGCCCTAAATCAGTCCATCCTCCTGTAAAATAAAAAAATCTATTACCTAGCTTTCCATAGCTAGAAATGTTCCTAATGGTTAAAGGTGGGTAAGAATTGTGTCATCAGGTCTCATTTATTGATCATGTTGTCTCAGACAGACAGTTTAGTAGTGGACAAACAACTTGCCCTTAATTTGAAAGTTGAGCTGTTGCTAAGCAGGTTAAAGGGTCCTTCCCTTCTTGTGTTTCCCGACGAGGAGCCTGCTTGGATTGCTGTTACGGCGGTCCTTGATGTCAGTCCACTGTCTCGAGTATCTTGCTTGAGTGGTCAGTGGTCACAGATACCATCTCCAACATCTTGGACCGCAGATGGTGATTATAGTTCTTGTTCTAGTATGGAGATCGCACTCCAACTCCATCTTGTTCGGCAGTTTTCATGGTAGTCGCTGCTTGCCTCTGCAGCATTGAGCTCAGCGTAGCGTCAGCAGTTCTCCACCTGCTACAGGTTGGAATGTAAGTGTGGCCCACCAGCTCGTAGTGGCGGTCAGGCACATTTAGAAAAAAAAATCGGGCTTAAAGACACAATTTTTATATATCTTTAACCATCAGGAATATTTCTAGTTATTAAATGTTGGGTAGTAGATTTATAGGCTGTGTTTTCATATATTTCATCTGAGATGCTTCTGTTTCATCTTATAATCAAACCATTGCTTTCATGCTTTTCTCTTCTATTTAAATCAACATTAAAATCTTGTAAAACTTGATGAACCTTGCAAGGATGAGAGTACTGTGAGTACAGCCTTAAAGCTCTTAGCTCATCAGTGTTTAGTCTCATGTAAATGTGAGCAGTCCTCCAACACCATGTTCCCCTGTTCTAACTGAAGAAATGTGTGACCTATAAATAAATGCTTACAATAAATACAGTGAGGGTACAATAAGAGTCTACCCCATGTTTCTGTGCAGGCTGATCAAACAGCTGTCACTCACTGGTAAACATATGTCTCAGGGAATTAACTGAACATGTTCAGACAGATCCACATACCTCCCTACTCCCGACAGGTGTAGTTACACATGACGACAGGCTGGTTAGACGGTTGGCACGCTCTAAATATGAGGTCAATGACCTCTTTATGGAGAGGTGCGCGGGAAATAAAAGTCAATGAACAACAAGTAGACTGGAGGAAACTACATAGGGAATGAGTAATAGCAAGCTAACGTATTTAATGCAGTTACAGCGTTGTTTGTTTCTTAAATCACTTCTTCTCTTTTTTAAGTCAGTATTGGTCCTTGATTTCAGCATATGGTATTGATCCCCTCGCCCCCAACTGGTCGCAGCAGATGGCTGCTGGAAGTTTCTTCCTGTAAAAATTGATTTTTTTTTTGCTTTCCTGCTCCCTTTGAACTTCATGCCTTGTTTTTTCTTCAGGGGGAATGGGTGGAATCAATATTTTTATTGCTTGTTCTTGAACAAATAAACTCCATTATTCTGTTAAACATTACCGCTAGCATGCTTTAACCAGGCACCAATAGTGCCTGATGAGTTTGGAAATGGAAACACAAGTCAATATTATATACACTTATATCCTGATTTTGGCCCCCAAGATATACTTCCCATCGTATAGTTAGTTGAGTGTTTAACTCAGTAACTTTAAACTAAATAATTTTTCAAGCTAAAATGCCAAACATTGTCTTGTGTCCTTGCTTCTCACACATGATCGTTTCCTTCTTTTCTTTGCCTCCTTTGATGCTAAATTGAATATATTTGAGTTTCAAGCACATTTGTATGATTAAAGAAGACTTCTGTTGGTGTTTTCGTGGAATTGAGGAGAGTTACCAGTTCATTAAAAAAATCAAAATGATAACATTTGTGTAGATTTTTTTTTTTGACAGGAGTCAAACATGCTTCACAGAAGCTTCCTTTGTTTGTTTTTTGTTCAACTAACAACCTAAAATACCGTAATTTAGTTTGTAATCCAAAAACACAATTTTGGATCACTTCATGTTTGTGTTTTGGACTCTGTAAAGTTACTGAGAGTTTTATTGTCAAAGTAATTTCCAGCTGGTTATTTTACAAGCAGCCAAACTTCTTTGACAAAGGTAATGACTTCTTTATGAATGTATGTAACTGATTTCCCTGTTTGGG
The DNA here is from genome assembly GCF_036321145.2 of Pelmatolapia mariae. Taxonomy (NCBI): domain Eukaryota; kingdom Metazoa; phylum Chordata; class Actinopteri; order Cichliformes; family Cichlidae; genus Pelmatolapia; species Pelmatolapia mariae. The sequence goes on along the minus strand of NC_086240.1, from coordinate 25,226,018 downwards.
CTGTAAAACTGGTTGTAACAAACTCACTGACTTGAACAGTTTTTAGTTTCAAGTTTTAAATCTGACTGGTTGGAAATGCAGAGTCTGTAAAATCAGATTGTTAACATGGACTTTGACTCTTTGACCCTCCTCTTCCTCTCAATGCTTTTTGGCCAAAATAAACAATTTTATCTCTAAAAATGTCGATCAGCAGAAAGCTGCCAGAAATCAGCATCACTGTGGTTTCAGTTTGAGGAATTTTATCTAACAAAGAGCTTCCTGTCGGCTCTTTAAAAAAAACAAAACCCCCAAAAACCATCTAGATTACAGCTGTCACTCGTGAAACCCATTTTAATCAGACTTTAAAAGTGTGGGCCATGAGCATCAGCTGGAAACATCTGTTATCTGCAATCTGGTCAGATTACATTGATCATTTTCACCACCACATGTCTTTGGTGACTTGGGGAAACTTCTTTGTTGTATTTTTGGATTCAGTTTAAAGAGAGTCTTTTTAAATGGGTCACATGACTTCCAAAGAGCATAATTATTGGTAGTTGGTTCAGGAACAGACAGACCAGTGTTGGCCAATGATTATTGAGAAACCAATGCTTTAGTTGAAGGCTAAACTTAAACAGTCTGTCAGAATAATAATATTATAAAATAATCAAGAACATTAAAAATGAGACATTAAAGGGGCTCTATGGAGTGTTTCCTAATTAAGGTGATCGGTGTGTTACCTTACTGTGCTGGTGCCTGTTTAGAAAAGCTGGTGATCATTTGACTTTCAGTGAAGGTCACTGTTTCTGAATATCAAGTTATTTGAGTGGACGCTTCAGTCATGTGACCTGAGATATTAATTCATATGTAGATTAATTTATATCATGGTTCTGGACTGCTGATGTTGAGCTACATTAGTAACAGAGGCACTGACACAGCATTTAAAGCTGAAGTGTAACGGGCCAGTGAATGAACTTGATCAAAAACAAATGAAGGGGATTATGTGGCAGAAGACAAGGGACACTGCAGGTTTGTTCCACAAGCTTTGTTGTGTTTACCTGAGTTTCTGTTTGTGCAAACAGCATGTGTCTAAATAAAGATTCAGAAGTGCATAATGATACAGTATTTTACATCATGATATGGTTAATGCCTGGAAAAAACTTGAAATAAATTGATAATTTCTACTTCACGACCAAATAAAGATTTTTTTATTTGAACCTAAATGAGGATTTTGATAATTTTCCCCAATATTGTATTAATGATGTAAGTCAAAGAACAGCATACCTGTCCTAACAATATGTCAGGCAGTTTGAATGGCTACCTGCCTGTCAGTTATGAGCACACCTGTAAATCAAACAGACTCAAGTGAATCCTCGTTACTGGACTTATAAACCAAAGAACAGTGAGGACGTTGCTGTTCAGGTTTGTGGTGGCGCTTCAGTCTCTCACACAGCGAGCAGCAGAGAGGCTCTCGAAACCCAAACCAATTCTTCAAGCTTAAATGCAACGCAGTGTCTTTTTAGCTTCTTGTAGCCACCCCTGATTTGTTTTACGCAGAGACAAAGCTACAGATTGAGGAACAAGTTGAAACAGAAGCAGACAAAGACAGACTGTAGTTTAGTTTCCCACAGACTCTGAATTTGGCAGGTTGCTCACTGAGCTGTGGTAGGTCTAGCTCACTCACAGTTTAATCAGTTTTAAAAGTTTAAGTTCACAGTTTTGTGACATAAGTAAACAGCTTTAATCACAAATAAATGGATTTTGGATTGACAGGTACTTTATTAGGATGGCCATTTATCAAATGGCATGTGAAATAAATACAGGATTACATGGCTGAAAATGAGCTTCTGTAATGTAATCCAGTCCAAAGTGTTTTTGAGGAGCCTGTCACCGACTTTCAACACATCATCAAATTAAAAGAAAACGATCGTCTTCTTGTGTATCCAGACTCACACGAGTGAAGTTTGGCAGGTTTTCACTGTTTAAACTCAGCTGGAATGAATCCAAATAAACAACGTCTCATCCAGTAAGACGAGATAACCGAAACTTTTGTTTTCGATAAGGAGGACGCGACATCCATGTCATCAGGTTTGTTTAGTAGGTACGACAACCTTTAATCAGTGTAGTCCCGCACAAAGAGCATAAGACAGTCTGGGCTGGGGGTAAAATTCTTATCAAAGATGCACTTCATGGACAAAATGAAATCTTTAATCTGCTGCGTCTGCTCTGCTTGTGTCTGGCTTTCCATCATATGGTCAGTGTAAAAATCTAATCTGTCTAAGATGTGAACATCTTAGACATTCAAAGTAAGGTTCTCTGATTTTTATTTTATCTTTTTGTTCTTTCCTTTTTCCCTGACTTAGCAGTTGAAGTTTCAAAATGTGTTGAACTGGATGCTCATACCATCCGTGCTGCTAGCAGAAACTGGCACTTCAAGGCACTTTGTGTTTCGGGTACAGTGTTTTTCTCACACTTCCAATGAAGCTGATTTGATAAATCAACTTGCATGAAGTAGCTTGTTGTGGATATTGAGAAGGACATGTTGGGTTACGACCCATGATAATTTATCATATCAACCGAAATTAATGGTGAGAATAAATAAATAAATAAAGAACGACAGCAAAACAGCATCAGTAACCTTTAGAAATTACTTTTAGGACTGGGTGTTCAAAGTTTGAGTGTCCTGCCTGAGAATTTATCTCATTTATTCAACAGTTTGTCACAATTTTCTTCAGAGTGTCATTAAAAGTCTTAAATTTAACTTACTTTAATCAATCAGCCAGTTTAGTCTTAAATGAGCAAAAAAGAAAACTGATTGTTCTGCTATCAACAAGTGATTGATGATTCACGTAGCCAGAGATATTGATAACTCTTTTCAGTCTTAGTTGTAGTTTGTAGTGTTATTGGATGTTTGCAGGGAGTGCTGTTCAGTCATGAATAAATGTTACCCTGGTAATTGCACCAGCTCTAACCAGATGGATTTAAATGAGAAGTGCTGATTGTCGAGGAGTGTGATTTTGATCAAAGACTGAACCAGCTGGTGGATGTTTCTTTTCTGTTTTTTTTTTTTTTTTTTTTTTTTTTTTTTTTTCCTCTTAGTTTCTTATCAGTGAAGTCGAGTTCACCCAGGGAAGAGCGGTGAATCACAGGAAGCAGCCGGAATATCTCCATCGAGGCCCTCTTCCTGCCTTTTTTCCATCTGTGAGCAACTTTTGGGTCGCTCAGTAGAGCGAGTGTCTCAAGTCACGTTAGCTAAATCAGCAGGTCCAAATATCCAAATACACTGATCATGCAGCCTACTGTTTACTAGACAGGCTGCAAAACCAGAAACTGACCCCCGTAAACTTTACTTACTTTTACTTCAATTCAGCTGTTTAGCTGATAGCGCTCACTAATTGAGCTGAATTATTGATCATTTGTCTGATTGGTTCAAAAACAGTGATACACCACTGACAGCAGCCCTTTAGAAACTCACCCGTGAACACATTATAATTTTTAAGTGTTTTAAGATGAATTTTGCTCTATTATGAGAGGTCTCAAGTTTTCCACCTCATGTCAGGGTCAGTTGACTAATTCGAAAACTTCGAAGTGCATTTTCCATGTGGAGTAGTTGGGTGGTCAAAACAATTTATCGTATATGAAATGTCTCCTTTTTATGTATTTCACCTTTGATACCATGCTCACCTTGTAGGTGTGATTCCTTCTTTTTCTGAATCGGTGCACAGAAGTGAATTTTAGCCCTAAAATTTTTATGTGGTTATGTCTGGGACTTCTGAAGCTTTTGACCAACATTTGTGTGTTCTATGAAGTAAAAGGTATATATGTATAAAGGTAACGATTTCATTAAATATAATAAATATACTAAAGTTAAAGAGTATAGGGTGGGGTCAAGTGTAGACTTTTTCCGGATGTGATTGAAATAAGCGCTAAATATAACATAACTATGCCTCATACTCCTGAATGGGTACTGTTAAAACACAATAACTTTACACCACTACTTGTAAATAATAAGATAAATATTAAAGTTTGATATAAATCACTGTGATACAGTAGGTCTGCTCTGCTTTTTACTCAACTCCCACAGTTCCCATTTGTTTAGTTTTTGAGGACAGATCTACACAGCGCTCAAGGAAATCCTTTTTCCTCTTGAATGGTGTTTGTTCGACAGAAGGCTGCCTCACACCCCTCAGATGAATGGTCAGGGTGTGTGTGTGTGTGTGTGTGTGTGTGTGTGTGAGAGATATAATGCAGGGTTTGACAGAGGCCTAGTCAAGCTATGAATAGCCTCATTGCTCTTTTACCACTTTTCCTTGCAGCCCTCCACCCTCGTCCTGTTGTTTTTGGGTGGTGGTGTAAAGATTCCTTTTGTTTCGCCCAGTTGGGGTGTGTCGGTCCGGACTCCATCTTTGTGCTTCAACAACTCAACACATGTCATTTGTTGTAATGAAGAGGTGACTGAGGCCTCGACAGGGATAAACCTTCAGTACAGAAAGTTTCTGAGGCGATATCTGACCTTTATCACCCGAGTATCACACAAGCCAACTGGACTTGTGATTTTTGACTGCAAAATTACAAAGTAATTCTCATCTTTCAGGAATCATTTCAGTTTTCTCTCTAGCCCAGAATGGTAGAGCGCATAGTAAAATCTAGACACAGTGGAGTTTTTGGTCTGTATAGCAGTAGCAGTGACACTCTTAAAACCTTTATTCTCTTCTTTCTGAAACTGTTTGAATTTTGCCTCTAGGACAAATTATAACAGAGTTAGGATTATTTAAAGACTGCTTGTAAAATTGGCCCGCCCTGAGACAATGGTTTTAAAAAAAATAAGAGCTGAGGGTATTTTTCACGTTTAACTGCCCAGTAGGTTGTTTTTACATGTATATTAAAAATGCAAACTGTAAGCCCTGAAAACTACTGTTAGATCTACACATTTAACAAATTCAGCATGTTATTTGTTCCATTTAAGACCTCAACAGAGACAAATGCTCAATACAGAAAGTTTTGAAAGGGTATAAACTGCATCTATAAGTAGATATTTAAACTTGTTTTTAGTAGTTTAAATTGATTTTAATGCAGTTTGTTGTATTAAAAATACCAGTAATCATAATTCAACAACCCAAATTCCCAAATAGATCTTTAGTATTATATTAAAAATGCAAAATTTTACCAAGCAACAGTTCTTTTCATTTCTGCTTGAATAAACATAATGGATGTCTTTAGGTTTTCGCTTCAGCGTGTTTTCTTTAAAGGTGGGAGGTATCATGGCGCTCCTCATTTTGTTTGTTTTCATCTTTTTGATAAATGATTAACTCGACTGTTGATGAGCAGCTGGAGTTTAACCTGCAGCTTTTTTGATATTCTCTCCTGTGCTTGAGATGGCTAGAATAACCAACTTTATAATGACCAAGTCTTATAAATACTCCTTAACAGTCAAAATTGAGTCAAGTCTGACAGAGGATGTTAATCATTGGCCATATAAATCCTGCTTGTGTATTTAAGAACCTTTTATTTTTTTTTCTTTCATTAACATTTCATTGATTTTAAACTTGGCCGCTCGGCGCTGCCAAGTTTACCTGACGTTAGCAGCACAACAGCTTTCTTTTCCTGCAGGTTAACGTACATTTTGTGCTACGCTGACTGGTTTGCTCTGAGACAGTTTACATAAAGCCGCTTGTTTACTCAGTCATAGCGTCATAGGACTGAGGCTGTGTTCTGTCTAACCTTGCTTATTTACAATGCTATGCAGCTACGTACGATCCACACGTAGGCACTGCTTTAACGCTTGCTAGCCATGCCTGAGAATTCTATGTGGAGCATCTTTTCTGTTGTCATAGCAACAACCAGTCTTACAAGACAAGCTGGCCAAGCTGCGATTAGTAGTTAGTAGTAGTAGTAGTAGTTTACCTCTGTAAACACCCACAGTGGTTATTTTATCCACAGTCACTTTAACGTCGTACTCAATCTGCAGTGCAGCTAAGGAAGTACAACAAGAAATAATCTTTTTAAAAATATATTTAATGATACACATATTGATACTGTAGGAGAATTGATGTGATAATACATCCAAAAATCTGAATACATCTGAACATTACTCATGAACAAATTACAGTCTGTGCTTTGTAAGGCTTTTTTTTTTTTTTCAGGATGTGGAATCTGGCTGCTAAAGGTTGCTTCAGCCATAAAAATGTTTATTTGTGAGTTTGATTAATAATGAGTGTGTTATTTCCTCAAAGAAGGGAAAAATGGATGTAGAAGGTGAAGCACAGTGTTTTCACCCCTGCATGGCTGGTCAGGCCTGGTGTGAAGTAGGTGTGAACATTGCGTCATCGGTTTTGGAGAGCTGTGGAAGCAGACACCTCCTGTCAGATGTCAGGATGCTGTGGAGGGGGGTTGAGGTCAGAGGTCTTTCACACTGAACTGTTTAAACAGTTTCTTCATAAACGTAGCCGTCTGTCAATCCAAAATGGCCTCCACAAAGTTTGGGGGGGGGGGACCCTAAAAACATGGCTGTCTTACCCTTTTATTAAACTTAACATGTCTTTTACAGAGATGTTCTTGAAGTTGAAATCTTGTTCTTTTAACATAAAAGGAAAATGTATAATGAATGAAGCGGGGTTGCTAGGGCTATCTGCTCAGAGTTTGACACAAATTAGTGAATGCTTTGTGGCTGTATAGCTTATCTCGCATCTGGCTGTGGGGGAAGAGGGTGGCAAGGAGAGTCAAAGTTTGTTGGATTATTTTGTTTTCATAATCTTGGAGAGCAAAATTAGTCACCAAGCCCTTAGCACTGCTGCCATCTTTTGATTGATAACAGATAAAATGACAGATAAAATTGATTAAGACACATGAAGTAATGACCCATCAAATATTAACCTCGTAGTTTTCATGGGTTTGAGGCTATCGTGTAGCTTTGTCATTACGGTAACAATTAAAACTTTCCCACCCTGAGCTGCTGCTTCCTGTCTGCACACAGTTTCCTAGCAGCAGCTGAGAGACAGACAGGCTGAGGTCTGCAGTCGTCTGCAAACATGAGACCGGTCAAAGATGGAGAAGCAAGCTTTTCTTACATCTGTGACTAAAGTAAACTTTGGGAAATGGGGCCTTTAGAAACACACGGGCATCAGAGCAGGTCGATTTAAAACTGTTCCAGTTTTTTCTCACAATTATTATAATATTTTATTATCATTATGAGAGAAAAAAGTGGAACTCATTAAACAGAACAAACACACTTTTTAAAACGCTGGGACTAGACTTATGTTGTTGAGAAAGAGTACATCAACAAACAGTCCAGCTGCGGGCTGATTCGGGCCAGTGACAGTGTTTCTGGATGGATGGATGGATGGATGGATGGTGTATATAAACATACTAAATAGTATAACTTAATGAAAATGCGATATTTTTTTTTCTTCTTTCTTCTACCAAGGGCCAGTACAAATATACAATGGACCAAGTTTTCTAAGACTCAGCAGTACCAAAGAAAAGCTTATCCCAGTATGTAAACCTTTGTATGGCTTCATTAAATATTCTAAAGTTATTGTAGAAAATGGTGATTTGTCAGTGAATTTCTCAATAGTAAATTATATCAAAATTTCTAAAAATATGGTCATCAAAAGAGCAAAATACACTAAACAAAGTGAATGTAGAAATTCAGAAATCATGTCAGAGTTCAGAGTGTCTGTGCACTTTGCTCTCTAATGGCCTTTCATGTCAAGCCGAATTTATTCTGTCAACAAACACGAAAGTTTCAACGGAAATACTGAGATGGTTTTCTCTCATTTTAACTGTGCTGTGATGGCAGTGAACTCGGAGCAGGTAAGTTTAAAATCAGAGGTTAAAAACTGAAAGTTAAAGACAGTTGGTTTTTTTTGACAGTATATTTAAAGAACACTTGCAATAACAGCATTTCTGATGATACAGACAAAAATACTAAACATTCAGTAAAACTGTGTTCATTGTTTGCAGTATTTATGTCTTATCTTTTTCCGATGAAAAAGGTGAAATAAGACTGCATGGGTCTAGAGTAAGCACAAAAGTAGCAGATACAGTATTTTCCCTGGAAATGTTAAGTACAACATAACTGGCTTCACACTTTAGTTTTACAATGACTAAAATAACTGGACCTTGAAAATATTTTCTTCCTGGGATGTTCCGCAGTCAAGTTTGTTTTTGTTTGTTTTTGGGGTTTTTTAATCACATCAGTAGTTTCCATCCACTTTTTGCGTTTCTTGTCATTTCGGGCCCAGCTGACGAGTGCTTCAGCCATGCTCGGAGTCACCAGCTGCTGGTGCCCCCTCCTTCGTAGCCTGGTTGTACTCAACAGTGTGTTTTTGCATCACTTTATGATTTATTTATTTTTTTCTTTCTTGCGTAGTTTGCAAAGCTTTGTGCTAGGTGTTTTAAGGTAGCACATTTTTAAGCATTAAACAATTACTGGAGGCTTCCTCTCAGACATGCCTGGGCTCTTTTTATTGTTGTGTGCGCTAGGGAACACAAGCTCATGGAGTTGCTATAGCAATCATGTCACAATATGATATTTTTGTGTCATTTGAAAATGAATACCGGCATTATCTCAGACGATATGATACGACACAGGTCTAGCTGACACAGGATGTATCGATGGGCATCAAGGAAATGCCCCTCGACACGTGCACTGTTTCTTCATGTCTTTTGAAAAGGTCTCAAGCCCATGGCCTCGGATGGGCTTGGAACTGTGAGTCACTGGCAGTTGTTTGTCTGTAAATGTTGGTGAATGAAGCAGCTGATCTGCTCCCAGCGTTGTTGTCCCTCCTCCTTCCTCTCACCTGTTTGGAAATCAATCCTCTGAAACAGGTTATGAATATTTCATCAGTCTGAACCTGAGCTCAGAGTACACTGTGAAACATTCACATTACAAGTCTGTACAATTTAGATGAACTAAAAACATAAGTGCAGATACAGTTGCTTTTTTTCCCACCTATGCAGCTGATCATGTTAACCATTTACCATTTACCATGTTAAAGCAATAATTATCAAACATTTTGTACCAAAGGGGTCAACCAAGATGTCAACCGAATCTCTTTACATAGACACAAGCGTTTTTCTCCAATATTTCGTGCTCAGTAAGAGATGATCTGAATTGGACCTCTATGGTTCAGTTTTATCCCAGGAGATAACCCTACTGTTTCAGACCATATTTACTGAATAAACGAGGGTTTTCTCTCCAGCTCTTCCTAAAGTAAGAGTTTCTTGTGGTGCTTTTTCACACAGCTACCGTCTGCTGTGTTTAATTATTCGTGCTGCTTGAGAAGCATCTCACAAACCAAACAACTAAACCGCCAACACAAGGCTCTCAGCAGTGTTACAGTGTGGTAATCCCGCTCGATCCTCGGCGCCTGTCAGAGGTTTGAAACGGCTTTCCGAGAGTTTGGGCTGAGCGCCAAACCCGACAGAGCAATCATCGAAATGAGGAATGATAAAAATGACTCGGCAGCTACAGAAATTAATGATGTTTTATGTATTGCTGGAACATTGGATCCAGACCTGAATGTTGGACTTGAGTTTTTATTATTTTATCTGCTTTATTTAACTTGTTAATCTCCCACAATTTGAGCAAACTGTCTAAGCCATTGGTTTTCAGACCTGAAACTATCGAATGTTTCGCATCTGAGCAGGATGTTTCTGCATCACAGGAAGAATCATGTGTAGAAGCTTAACAGAAGCTCATGTTTGCTCATGTTATGATGGTAGTTGTCTCTGCTTTGCAGGGAGACTCAGTCTTTTGTTATCATGCTTTCATTAGCGGGCGATTTGGCTCCCGTGTGACGTTTAGCCGACCCTGCTGTGCAGCTGAGAGATTATCGGCCTCCTCGGGTGACAGTAATGTGATCCAGGCTGTCACCAACACATTTCTGCTGACTGCAAACTGCTGTCCAGCTCTGACCAACAGCAGAGGGAGTTTAGTTTGAAGTGTGGAGATGCGCTACAACCTAGAAGGAGCAGAAATTGTGGATATTTACCTGAGGAAGGTTTGGCAGTATGGTCACAGTTTCAATTTGGGTGTATTGAGAAACTTTCAGGAGCAACTGAACGGGAGCAGAAACCAAAATGAATGTGTGAAGATCTCTGATATAGAAGTTCAAGGCTGTCACAGTAGTATCTCGTTTTCTTTTAGTTCGATGAATGGAGAATTTTTAATTAAAGTTTAATTTACATGTTTTAATGGAGGGATCTCAAACTTGTTCTTGTTTATCATAAACTGATCCATTGCTAATTACCACCTCAAATTAAACTAAATATATTTTGTGACAATAAAGGAGCAGTATCAGTATCGCTGTCTTTCAGTGACTTTCTCATCCCGTCCACAATCTAAAGCTGCTGTTTGTGACTCGTTCAGCTCTCCATAACCAGTTTTCCACCTGCAGCAGGTTCTGGAAGCAGATCTTCAAATCAGACCAGGACTGCTGGGTGCAGTCCAAGAAGCTGGAGTTGGAGTCTATCATTCTGCATGATGAGAGTGTTGACCAGATCACTCTATGAGGAAGGCCCAGTACTAAGTGCTTAACTTTCAAAATGATAGGAAGGGGATCAAAAGACAAAGCATGTTTAAATCAGTTGTTTAAAGTCTGGCCCTCTGAGAATGTCCTGAAGTGTTGCCCATCCCTCCCCCAGATGGTCTAAATTTTACCCTGTTGGGGGATGAGCAGACGACCCGTGTCCTCCTGCTGGGGCCTGATTTGGAGTCCTTCCCAGACAATTTCACCCCCTCAAACTTTGCTGAAATCCTGTGAGTCTTTATTCTGGCCTTTATAAAGGCCAAAATAAATCGAATCTTACCGCTGTAATAACAGTAAGCAAACAAACACGCTCTGTATTCTCGGTGCAACTCTGTGTCAGAGGCTGCTGAACTCGGAGGTGTCCCGTCAGCAGTTAGTTAAGGAGGAATGTTCCTCCCTGCTGTCAGAGAGAAAGCGTGGGCCATCTGTCGTTCCGAACACAAACAGGAGTCGCAGCTTCTTTAATGACCACATGCTGGGGCAGTTGTTTTCTTCTCACCCTCCCAGACATTTTGTTGGCCAGTTGCTGCTCGGCTTCTGCATAACATCATCATCTGCCATTTGTTGAAAGCTTGTGTGCTAAAACTCTAACATTTATTTTTAGTATGATGCAGGATTCCTGTGGATCATTAAAGTCTGAACTTAAATCAAGAAAAAGAACTTGTTGAAATGTTTTGAACAAAGACAATGCTGTGGGGTGAACTTTGAGATGGAGGATTTCAGGCTGGCAGAACGGAGAGTTGTAGAGGCTGTTGAAGTGTTTAATTGCTGTAGACAGTTCTTCTCTTTAGCGTACAGTGTGTGCACATATGCTTAATATTTTCCCATTATTGAGTTTTTCATATTTTTCCCAACCAAACACATCCAAAAACCCTGCAGCGAACATTTTCTGTGCTCATGTGTGTCAGACAGTAACTGGGGCGTAATGGCTCATTTTATTGATCCAGCTAAGAGAACTCTTTGAACTCATTCACAGAGGTCAGAGGTGAATGTTGGGTGCAGAGTGGTGCCGCTGAAATGGGCGCCATCTCCCTTGAGGTCTCATGAGGTCACGGGGCTGAAAGTGGGGTGCTGGCGGCCTGTATGACCATACCGGGCCGCCAGAGAAAAATGTTATTAAGCATGCAAACCTGCGCATTAACCACTGCTGGCAGAGCTATTAAATGTTAAACGAACCAACCCTTTATGGTTTGATGAGTTGAGTATTTCTGACATTTTAAGTGACAGTAGCTGTAGATTTGTGATGATGGTACAGAGGCTTAGTGCTACGAGTTCAATACACGTGAGATCCCCGACAATGTTCACATGCACACGTGTGGTTGAGTTGGCTGTCAAGGATTGATTCACGCCAGAAATTCAATTTGTTCTACACATGTGAGGGGAAAAGGTCTCATCCTGTTCCCTCCTTTCACAGTAAAGGTCTCTTCTCACATATTTCCTGTTGTGATAGAGTAAGCCATGCATTAATAACTACTGCTTAAAGTGTCAAATGTATTTCTTCAAATCAAATTAGTTTGAGTGTTGTTCCTGCAAATGTTTCACAATAAAAGCCTCATTAAGATGTGAAGGGTTTCTGTACAGTTACAAGTGGACTTTCAATTTGAAATATACAGGAAGTGTTGAGATTGTAAGAAACAACGAAATGAGGCGACTGTAACAGAGAGACTGAGATTTAAAAAAACTAAATGGGGCTAATTAAAATTGTCCTAGCTATCTTTAGCTACTCAGGTAGGTAAAGTTAGATAAATAAAATCAGAAAAACATTATACTTGAAACAAAGTCTAGGACTAACAATCAGACAGTAAATTATTAAAAGAAACATTCCTTTTATACAGGAATGTGTTTCTTGGTCTGTTATTAAGTGACGAAATGGTTTGCTTGTTGGTTGGTTGACGGAGGTGATGGATTTAAGAAAAGGTGTGGTTTGGTGAGCTGGCAGGACACTGCCAGGCTGTTGGCTGTCACAGTGACTGATTGAGTCAATAAGGCGATGTTGACTCAGCAGCTGTGTTTGCTGTAAGACCTGAATGGATCATAGAGAGACGACTTTCACTGAAACTCAGATGCTGAAGTCATGCTCTGTCTGGTTTACTTGCATGTGTGTGCCTTAAGAACTCCAGGCTGATTGGTGATCCATGATATACAACCTAGGAATGTGAGCGATCAAAAGCACTTCTGTTATAAAACGCTAATTTTATTGCATCCCTGATGAATTTGTCAGTTTATTCAAATGAATTTCAAACCTGAGATTTGCTGAATTAAAATGGTGAATTTCATCAATAACCTGTTCTGTGAACATTAAATGTGCTTCATTGTCTGTGTCTCTCTCAGGTCTGGATGACAGCCTGCAGCAGTACATCCCATCCTTCCAACAGCTGCAGGTGGATGGGGAGAAGCTGCTGAGGATGTGCCACCAGGAGCTGCTGTCTCTGGGCGTGGCGAGGGTTGGACACCAGGAGCTGATCCTGGAGGCCGTGGATCTGCTCTGCGCTCTGGTCAGTTAGAAATCAGAAAATCCCACATTCTCTTTTTACTTCTGATAACGTTCCTGTTTAGAAATGTTCCTCTACTATATAACTGTGGATTTCAGTGTCCGCTGTCATCACCCATGAGTCAGCATGTTAAATATACCCGTTTCAAGTCCTTTGAGATATGTCTTTAGCAGTGTTGACCTCCAATTCTTGTTCAATCAAACAATTTCTAATGATGCTGATGAGAAACTGCCGAAGCTTCTCTCTGTGTGAGACTCTGCTGAGATGGTGTCTGGACCACACAAACACCTGCCTTGTGTTACAAACCATGAAAATGTTGTAGGCGAATGCATGCACTCAAGTTAACTGAGTCATTAGATTTCACAGTCAGTAAAGGGAAGATCTCAGTTTGAGCTTCACAGTTTGAGCTTCCATCCATTTTTGGCCACTTGTCCACATCTAGACCATGGTCATGTTTTTCTGGCTTGTCCTGGGAGTCCACTCCAGGGGAGACTCAGGACTGGAAATGCCTTGGAAAGTCTGGAGAGTCCAGGAAGGAGGGAGGTTTGGGAATCTCTGCTTAGACTCATTGGCTGATGCTTATAAGTTCAGCAGCAGAGCAGAAGATGATCCTTTTCTGTCCATCACTGATGGCAGTGCATTAAACTTTGTGTAAAAGTTTCTAGAGCAAAGATTTGTTTCTTTTAAATAAAAGTTTCAATTGCATTTAAAAACACCACAACAGCTACCACCATGCACATTACACGCTGCCTGAGGGGGCATTAAAACAGCTCAATGTTCATCATAACAATCATAAGACCAGTGCTGTGATAAGAATCCTACTGCGTCTGATATATTTGGACAGTTTTTCTCAGAAAGTCTGAAAACTGAGCAAGAGAGGGATTTTCTAGGAAACTACAGAGTTTATCTTCGGTTTTTTAGGCTTAATGCCACAAATGAATGAAAGTTTAGCGGTAGTTTGTGTATCTCAGGCCCTAATGTGATTCTCCTGTTGTGGCCTTTAGTGGAACTGAGTTTTGGTTTAATCGGTTGTGGCTAAAAAGTTTTGTATTCCTGTTTTCACGCAAACAAATCAACGGCAAACATTTATATGATTTCTAAAAAAAATGTTTCACTGTGAAAAACAGAGCTGTGTGATATGTTTTTAATGCCCAGAAGGTGTCAAACAGGAGCAGAAATCTTTGTTTAAAAGCACGTCAGTTATGCATGAAAATCAGTAATGAATTAAATAATCAGTGACTTGAGCCGATGACACGTGGACATTGAAACAAAGAGATGACAGAAGAGTAAATGATCCGGTGACTCAGCATGGAGAACGTCATAAGAGGAAACTTCATCTATCATAGAGTTAATATTGGAAGGAAAACAGAAAGGGTAGTAGTGATGTTGAAATTAAATTATCCTGAAAGTGACTCCAGCTTAGGCCGGTTAACCATATCCAGACACAAAGGTGGTGGTTAGCAAAAGGCATTCACAGACTGTATGTGCGAATCACACAAAAAACAAGCTAATGAATGTGAACTTTCTGGAAGTTCTGTTAGTTTGTTTAAACAGAGAGCGAGACTAAAATTTAATATTTGCATTAAAACCTCAAACAGGCACTATCAAAAAACCTAGAAAGACTGACTCACCCGACTGTCTACTTAGCCGTATAATAAAAGGTTGTCATGGAAATGTGTAAAGTAGCTAAAATTTTGCATTTTAACTTGGAGACTCAGTAGTCATTAGAGGACATCCTAAACATCCCAATATAACACCAAAATGTAGTTTTCTGAAATTTGTTATGGATCCCTGCTACAACCTGACAGCTGTATGCTTCCTTTTTGGAGAGTGCCATCCTGGTATATATTTTTACTTTCTAATCTATTACTTGGCACTTATTAGCACATGTGTGTATGTATATTTATGACAGTAGCTTGCTAGCTAGCAGTTCTTATCCACAGGCAATATATTAGATGGAAACAGCCACTGTGACATCACTAATAGTCGTTATAGTGATTTGAAACAGGATATGAGGAGCGGGGGCTGTAGTGTGACACCACACGCATCTTGGCTAATGACTTGTTAGTCAAAAGCATATCATGGATAATCCATCTTTCTGCTTTTAATAATAACTGCACTTAACAAAACTCACTTCATTTTCTATTCAGTATGACTTGAAACTAGTGACTGAGCCCATGAAGTCATTTGAAAAGTACTGCAAAACAACAAAAGGCTAATTACCCTAATTATCCATAGGCAGACAGAATCAACCACAGTCGCCCCCTGCTGGACAACAATGCAGTTTTATGGCATTTGCATGTTTCAGAAGATGCCTCCAGTCTGTGGTCTTACCCCCCCCGTTAAGAGATGGTAAATTCTTGACCCTGAAAAACTAACGTTGAGGCTTCATAATAGCTGTGTGGTGGCTGCAGTCTTTGGTGTGACCTGTTTAAAGTTTTGAAGCACACACACAGCCCCTCAGTCAGCTGTTTATGGGCTCTAATGTCTGTGTGGTGGTGAAAAGGAGGATTTACTGGCTGTGCTGAGGTTTAATGTTGTGACTGGCCTGAATAGGATTCAGTGGCCTTTTCTTAAATGGAGACTGACACTCTGCTGTACTCGCCAACAAATGGTGACAATAAAAGAATGAGTGACCACAACAGACACTTATCAACCGCACTAACTACAAATTACTGTGTCCACCATATCAACTTTTCTCCAGTATAGTTGGTCAGATTGTCTGACTGCTGTCTGATAATATGACATTTACACGCAGACATCTGTTTATAACTGAACTTTTCAATATTTGTTTAAATGTCAAAAGCATTAAAACACAGAATACTTCATTGGCTGAAGATAAGATTCCTAAAACTCCCAACATTTCAGGGAAAAGTCTTTTTTTTATATGTATTTATATATATATATATGGCTTTTCCTTATAACAGCCGTCCCTCAAGATTTTGTCCATTAAAAGCAATGCATTGTCCGAGGTAACATTTAGTCCTTTACTGAATCAGTGGAATCGTTAGTACAGTGTGGGATTTGCCCAAATAAATGACAATTTATTTGCTTCTGGCTTATAACAGCTTTGTCTTTCATATGATTCAGTCTTTAGGAATGTCATAAGGAAAGGCAACTTAAAGAGTGCTAGTCAGACCCCTTCTTATACTGTATTTGTGTTTGCAATTAGCTGATCTTTATTAGATTCCTGACCCCAGGTAAGGCTGAACAACCTGACACTGACAGTAGCGTATTTCAGATTTTTAGTCTGTATCCCACATCCTCCCTCAGCCATGTGACAGGGACAAGTGACGTGTCATTTCCTGAAATGCTTTCACTTACCTCTGGAAAAATACAGTTATGACATCACACTGAAACTAACCAATCAATGTTGCGATCAGAGCACACACAGCTCCAAAGTTTCAGGGAGCGTTTTCCTGCAGCATTCAAGCAAGGTCAAATGATGTGTTGTGGGTATTTTTTGCAGCATGAGGCAGAGTTTGCTGCATTTTGGGGTGGAGCAGGAAACAGATGTGACCCTCCCACCTGTCAGAGACCCCCCCACCCTTCCCCTGACACACACACATTCAAACACAGTTTTCAGCATGTAGAGGAAGAGTTTTGTTCCAGCGTCTTGTCACATGATCAGTTTACAACTGAGGCTCATTTAACAGAACAAGAGAGGCCTTTTCTCCCCCGACTTTAACCCTCAGTACATACCACAGACTTATTCTGATAATTGGAGTGACATTAGGCAGCCACAGGCTCTTAATGACCCAGATTTTGTGTAATGATCATGATGCACTCAATGATCAGGGAGGCCTACAGTTGGGTTCACCGCTGTTGAGGGGAAAAAGATGTTTTTGTTTCAGCTCAGGTCTCCTGATTGACTGGAGGCAGCCCTCTCTGTTCCACAACAGACGTAAATTAGAAACGTAAAAAGAAACTACAGAGATGATGCTCTGGGGATAATAATGTGGAAGAAAAGAGGAAAAGAGCATTGTTTTATATTGACAGTTACATTAAACATTTTCTATAGATTTTGATGTGTTTGGCATATTAATTTATGCAGATGTTGGCAAGATTTGTGGTTTATGTTGCATTTTATAAATTATTTTGTGTGAGATAGTTGATCTCTCTCTTCTTTATGATTTTGGTGATTTTGCCTCGCCATATGAACAAAGTGAAGCTGACACAATTAATCTGCTACCAGAGAAGTTTCTATTTAAATGATGAAAATTTGTTGGTTCAGTTTGTTCAAATGTGCAGATTGGGTACTTTCTCTGTTTTTGATGACCTTATAAATTTTGTTTGTTGTGCATACAAACGCTATGACAAGACAATGATTGATCTGTAATACTTCTAGAGATCTTTCACTTCAGTGCCCTCATTTTCTGAAAGTTTTAAAATACTTGAACCTTCTAAAAACCTTCTGATAGTCATGCTCCTTATTTCACTCCATCACAGCCCGGCATCATCCCGAGCTCTTTCTGATTGACACCTAGGGATCACATCCTTTCTAACACGATTTGAAAGTTCTGCCTGAAACGTGAGGTCAGGTGTCATGTTGTGTTATGAAGGATGTGTTTTCTGCGTTCAGTCAAGGTGGAACGTCGATTTGGCTCCAGATGTTTTGTTTGTCTTTGAGCGTCATGACGCCTCAAACATCTGAATCGCTGCAGGCGACAAAGTGAATCAAAGGTCGTGTTCAGACCTGCAGATGTAATAACACATAAATGTAACACATTTGCACTTATTCATAAAAATAAACAAAAAGGTATCAGATTCATTAAACTGATTAATTAAACACGTGGCATTGATGAGTCATTTCATTCTGAGTCATTTAGTTTGAAGTTGATGTGGTGGGGATTTTTTTTTTTTTTTTAAGTCGCATAATCGCTATGGCGACTGGTTTGCAGGAATGTGTGTGTGTGTGTGTGTGTGTGTGTGTGTGTGTGTGTGTGTGTGTGTGTGTGTGTGTGTGTGTGTGTGTGTGTGTGTGTGTGTGTGTGTGTGTGTGTGTGTTTTCATTAGGGAGACTGGGTGTGTTTGTGGTCAAGGGTCATGGGAATCTCTAAATTCCCTCCAATCGTTCCTGAACATTGTTGTGTGTTCTCAAACAAAAAGTACTTTGAGGTGCAAAACACAATGTGGACTCCTCAAACTGCAGCTTTGTGCAGTGTAATGTTTCCGCAGTGCCTCTTTCAGAGTTTCCTGTGGCAGCATACTTGTGCCAAGGTTAGTGAGCCAGGAAATAGTGACAGTGCTGATGGGAAGTGTAGTCTTTATGTTTAATAACTGAGTAAGAAGCAGGTTTGTTTCACTGAATCTTTCATCTTTCTTTAACAGAACTATGGCGTGGAGTCGGACAACCTGAAGACTTTGGTGGGGAAGATGAGAACAGCGCACCACAACCTGAGCAGTGCCGTGACACAGCGCAGGAAGAACCCCGCCTACCACAGCAAAAATTCCAATCAACCCACCAATGAATTCCTCACCGCCGTGGTCGAACTGATCGGCACCGCCAAGAATCTGCTGGCCTGGCTGGACAGGTAACCACGACGGCATTCACAGTATCCTTGTGTTAAAAACTAAACATTATTTGCTCATTAAAACAACCGCGATCTCGTAAAAAAACATAAAAATAAAACTGGATACCATGATGTTATAGTTGATGTTTTCATCCAGGCTTTCTTCCTTGGATTTGTAAATTTAGCTGTACTTGCATAATTACTCACACAACACTTTCACTAACATGGCATTTGTTTTTATTAACATGTCAGTCAGAAGTTCACTAATAATGTGCAGCTCAGTGCACAACTTTGTTCCTTCTAAGACAGCGGTTGTACTCTCCCCTCCATTCTGATTATTTTAGTATCGTGTTTCCTCGCAGCGCTGCTCCAGTTTACTGCATCGCCGCTTTGACTCCTTCAGCTTTTTTGCAGCTTGTATCAGCTTGAAACACATTCCAGCTTGGCTGCAGCAGCTGGAAACAAACATGGATGCCCTATAATGCACCTGACATCTGAAGTGTGTCAGCTCGCTCACCCAGAAACACCTGAGGCCACTTCTTATTCAGTCTGCATCCAGTTAACTCATCCAAAATGTTTTCATACTCGATATGTTTGGGTTGGAACAACTATTATGATCTGAAGTTAATGAAAACTTACAGAAAGTCAAATTTTCATTCATTTCTTTGATGTTCTGTCCTTTTTTAAAATTTATTTTAAAGTGTTCATCATTGCATGCTGTTTTGTTTCACTGTTTTTCACTTGCTTACCATTGTTCAGTCGATCAGTGTGAAGCAGTAAAAGATCAGAGGTCGTGTATAAATAAAGACCGAATAGTCTGCGGCCCTGCTCGTATTTTGAATCCGTTTTACAACATTGCCCTGTTGTCTGACAGCACTGACATGATTCTATAATTTTAGTTTCTCTCTTCTTGCCAGGACTCCTCTGTCGAGTGCCAATGACTTCACCTCAACTAAAGGCAAGATCATCCAGCTGTGTTTGGAGCTCACCTCCACCGTCCAGAAGGTCAGTGACGCTCAGATGCTGCTCTGTGTTTTCTTCAGTGTTTCTGTGCTTTCCTGAGTAATTAACGGATCCACTCTGGGAAATACAATCTCCACATGAGATCTTAAAAGAGAAACAGACCTCTGATGTTTTCTGTGTGCAGCGACTTGTCATAAAGACACATCACAGAGAGGAAGGAGGTCATGAACTAAAATGTTTATTTTCTGGATCTGTTGTTGTTGGTGGTGATGATCATGAAGAAGCTCCAGATAACTACTGTATACATGAACAAAGTCATTTTGATGGCATATCTCCTTCCGATAGCTGTAATAAACCAAAACAAACAAGAAATGGAGATCCTGACATGTTTCATACTTTAGAAACTTTGAGATTATTACTAAAATGTAAATGAAAGCACACGATGTGGAACTGCAACAAAACCAGTTCATGGAGAGTGGGAAATGTCAGGTTCGTGTCCTGAATACATTTTAAAAGTTTTACATTTATAATTAGGAAGCATCCCAATTCTGTGAAGACGTATATTCATGCTCCATCCTAAAATGTTGCTGCCCAAAGAACATGTCATCTAAGCAGTTTTACACTCACTAAGGGACAGAGTAAGCTATAGACTGTATTTAAAAGATGGACATACCCCTGATGTCTGGTTTTGAACACATTGTGAAGCCTCAGTTTTCACATTTTGATAGTCTCACTTTACTGGAGCCAGAAGTGACCATTTGGTTAAGGTAGTGGATTGCTAAGTTATCAGCTAATGCTAGCTGGCTTGATTATAAAACCTGAGAATTTCTCTTAATTTCAATGTCTTTACCACACAGAGTAAAAATATTTGCCAGAAAGTTGCATTAAAATGCTCTGAACGTACTGACAGCAAAAACATAGTTGGGAAGTTTACCTGAGGTGAAGCCTAACAAACAGAGACTGGCTACAACCACTCACGCACTATTCACCTGTCATTTAAAGTGACAGGCCCCTAATTATACACAGGCATAAGCTAATACCACTTAAGATAGTTTTTAAAAATTTCACTCACTGTACAGTTACCATGAGGAGGGGAATTAGCTTCACAAAACAGTTTGTTTCATATCGCCTTCCTCTCAGCTGTCAGTTATCCCATAAAGAAAAGTGAAAAAAATCAGGTTTTCTCAGCTCTGTCAATGCTAAATCCACAGCTTAAGGATCTATTCTATACAAAGTCTTGTGCAACCACGCATAAAGTCATGAATCAGTGATGAATTGTATGTAACCCTTTACATCGTTGCAGAGTCTACCTGAGGCAGTCGTGCTTGTCACACTCGGTTACACACAAAATATGAGGGAACTAATTGTGTGAGAAGTTCAAACATGATGCATATTAATGCAGCTGAGGCGTACAGACATGTTTTATGCAACGGCAGAATACTTCAGCTGCAAATCAGCCAGACGTTTCATTAGTTTGGAACTTTATAATTTCCTTTAGGGACAGCAGAAGTTTGTTTCAGAGCTTCACATTTTGCAATAAGCTGGATTTCTCTTCATTTATTGAAGTATTCTGAAGCGGCCGTGCACTTGGATGTTTTCTGCAGCGTGCCACCTCCCTGCATGTGTCTGCAGAGCTTTCTGAGGCGTCGCCCTGCTGCGCTGTCGTGCAATCATCCTGTCGGCGTGTTTACGGGGAACTGTTATTTCTCCGACCGCAGCAGGAATCCTCTCGGTGTCTCTGGGAGGCGTTCACCGTCCCTGCCTCCTGGTTTCACTCTCCTGTAGGCTGTCATTTCTCAAATATTTGTTTTGCCGCTGATTCCCTTTCTCCCGTCCCGTGTCTGTTTGCCACACTCACAGTTCTGGCTTCTGAATGGAAAACCTGCCAAATTTGATATGAGCAAGTTCTCCTTTTCCCCAGATGTGAAAATGCTCCACTGCATCTGTTTTCTGAAACAAAAAACTTCTTTAACCATCAAGATGAAAATATTCTGTCTGCTGTACAGTAGCATGATATTAACCTGAAAGTTCTTTTCTAATACAGAGCAACATAAAAATAAATTTACTGTCATCATGACTTTTATTTTTTTCCATAACTACTTGTAAAGGTATGACTGTCAAGGCGAGATCCCATACAAAACACAGCTGTAGGTGTTTGGCACCAGAATGTTGTGTGGAAAAAGTCTTATTTAGCAAATGATTCAAAAAATTACAATATTAGAAAATTGATCAGAAAACAGTAAGAATAGGAGTTAAAGAAGAGGAGGGTGAAGCATTGATTGATTGCCATCACTGAATGACTTTGTATGGAGATTTTGTTTGATATCAGATGTTACAAATTCAGTCTTCTAACCTGAAATATTACCAAGGACATCCAGACTTCAGATCTGTGTTCATGAACTTCTCGTCCATCCTGACACCTAATTCAATTTAGTGTGAACAGTATTTGCTTTTGAAGCAATACTAAATTGGGTCACATAGTTTAATCATGTGACTCTGTTTTCCTTACCAGCATGGGTAATTTCCCGACTCTTATCAGTTGTTTTTGTGTCATACACAACTTCAAAATAAAAGCATAAAATAAAATAAAAAACAAAGACAGGGGCTGCCTTGTTTCTCTGATTTTTTTTTTCCTCACATTGTGATGATAATGAAGCAGATGTTGGACAGATGTTTGTGAGATCTCTTAGTCTCTGTGTTTGTGTCTGTAATTCCAGGACTGCACAGTTTATGAGATGGAGGAAAAGATTCTGGAAGTGGTGAGTCCTGCTTTTGCTTTTCTTTCCTCTGTTCGAACATAGTAGAAGCTAATCGTGTGTCTGTGTGTGTGTGTCTGTGTGTGTAAGCTGCAGGTTTGTTTATTCAGATCAGGCACATCCACTTCCTGTCTTAGATAAGACTTCCTGTTGTTTCAGGATTCACACTTGGATGAAGTTCAGTCGCTTTCCTTCTCATAGCCAGTTTGTCATGTGACCTCTCTTTATACAGTAGCTCAGTCACCTTAAAGAAGGCCAGCTCCCTGTCAGCTGTGGGCTGTTACAGCAGTGGATGTTCATTTTAAACATGCACATTGTTTAAATTCATGTGGTCAGAGGATATTTTTCTGGCTCCTGAAAGCCCCTCAACGGGTACATTACAAACCTGTGTCTTTTTATTTGATAATTAAATCATGTTTTAGTGAATGAAACCTTGTGTCTGGGCTCTGAAAATTTCTTACACAGGAAAAGCTCTTTGAGTCTACTTTTTCTGTACTCGTCGCATCTATAAGACATCAACTTGGGCAAACTTGGCTTATAGTGACAAGTGGACAGAAAAGCTTCAGCTTACAGTAAACAGAACGTGACTGGAAATGGACCTGATGTTTTATGTACACACTGTTTTAATGCTCATGGAGACAGATGGGCGAGTATAATGTGAATAAAAGTGTCTTTATGAACTAAAGATTTAGTCCTAAAAACTGCTGAAGTATAACATTGGTTTTGCATTATTTTTTAGTTCTATTTCCAGTACTTTATGGGATAAATATTTATGAAGCAACGTTACTTCATTTTTGTAAGGGGAGCAATAAACTCAGCATATTTGAAAAAAACAAACAGCAGGAAGCTGACCAGTTATATCCCCAGAGGAGCATGTTTTCCTGGTTTACTTGTAATTTCCTGTTGGTTTGTGTTTTCCTGGTCAGCTCTCTGCTTCCCATGAGCTCGGGTTCGGTGCTGCGCTCCAGGCCTGGGTGTCTGGTCATTTGTGATGATAATATGAGGCTGTTCTCGCTCTGCAGAGGCATCAAGCTCTTCTCCTGTACAACAAAACCAAGCACCTTCCCCACGTCCGTATTTGGAGCTTTTATTTGATGCTTTTCCAACTCCTGTTGCATCTGTTGTTTTCTTTCCCTTTTCCACTGAAAGGTCAGAGGTTTGGATCAGGCAGATTTGGTGCAGGAGGTGATTCAGCATTTCAGATTAAATTTAGAGCACTTTAGAGTCATCATGGGAGATGTAAGCTAAGACCACCATGCTGCCAATGGCTTTCTGTCTTGAATCATGTTTTATTCTTTATTCAAGAGAAAACGCATGACAAAAAGTACCTTGTTTCGTTTTCAGTCCAACGATATTACACAAGCTATAAAACACTAAAATGTAACCACAAGACAAGTCATAACATCAAATATGCAGTTGATGTCGTTTAAAATGGAACCGTGAAACTCATGCAGTGTACAAGCTGGTGTGTAGAGTTTGATTCCAGAAGGTTAGTCAGATGAAATGTATTATTTTTTATTATTATTTTATTATGTATATAATTAGACATTGTTGCATATGGTCAATGGTCAAAACGGTACTTGCAGTTCAAGGATCAGAAACGCCACTTAAAAAATTGTAGCCAATAATTTTCTCGATTAGATCATGGAAACAAGATAATTATTGTCAAGTCTTTCAGTTGTGAAATCCAAACCAGCACATCTATTCTTACATGTGCACATGTTTTTTCTACTGCAGGGTAGGGTTTAACCAACAACAGCAATATGAAAAACTGGTGTTAAATAAGGCAACGCAGACTTTAACTCATATTTACACAAACCAGAGATACGCACCTACATAATGAATGACAGCTATACAAAATCAATGTAACCCACATACATGCATAATTATAAACCACTGATTATACAAAACAAGAATGTTTTCCCTGGCATTTTTTAATAACTGCCAGGTGGGTGACACCTGTGGTTTCAAAAGGGCTTCCAGTTTTATAAAAGTGTATAAAATCTGAATCAGACTCTTATATCTTTTGAAATAATTTTTGGGGTTGCAGTATGGGACAGAAGAGTGAGCAGTGTAATAACACACTGTAATACACTTGTTGCCTGATCACTGGGTGAACACTTGCATGTATCCATCCATTGGATAAGCTGAACCTATTTGTATATATTTTCTTGTTTTTCAGTCCCGAGCGCTCAACAGCATCTGTGAGAAGACTGTCCAAGCGACTTCTGACCCCGCAAAAAGGGAAATGTCCTGTTTGGAGGAGGTTCACATTACCAATGTCAAGCCTGGGGAGGGACTGGTGAGGATTTTTTTTGTTTTTAAAGGGCATAGAATAAAAAAAGAAAATACACAAATGGGACAGAAATGATCATTTCCCCGTTGGGCTGTATCAGCGGGATGCCGCTGTCCGATAAGTACTGACTGCTGTAAAAAGAAAAACCCACAATCTGACCCCACTTCCCCTCAGAATCACTAACAGGTATTTTAGTGCTACGCCATGAACCACAGCCAGCGTTGAATCAAAAACAGAAACAGATGTAGGTCCAGAAAGGAAAACCCCACCGCCACCGCTGCAGCGAGGAATTACAGAGGAACTGTGGGAGGTGTATTTATGCAGAAGATCCATGTTTAAGTTCTGTTTTATCTTTCAGGGGATTTACATCAAATCCACCTACGACGGGCTTCACGTCATCACGGGAACAACCGAGAACGTGAGTGAGCCTCTGGGTCTTCTTCACCACTCATGTGCCATTTATAGACTTAAAAAATCTCTTCTAAAAGTCTTCATCACTACCAGAGATCTTGGAAACATGCAGTCAATGAAATGTTAGTCTGTTAAACTCTGTGCTTCTCTTTGTGTGCTGTTCAGTCTCCGGCAGATAAAACCCAGAGGATTCATGCTGGAGATGAAGTCATTCAGGTCAACAAACAGACAGTGGTGAGTCGAATAGCCACAAGTTTCTCATCATTTTGGGAAATGGCCTGAGTCATTTTCTTAGATGGAGAGATGCCACACACGTCTGTGAGGCAGGACGTAGCTTCAACACTTGACTGTAGGATTCCCAGGTATTAGTTGTAGAACAATCTTCTTGGATGACAGGTGAAACATATTCACAAACTTCACAAAGTCCAGCTGTCTCTTTTTTCCAAGCGACAAGTTGTATCTTCTTTATTTTGTCTTATGTATAAACTGAAGTGTTGTGACTTTTCAGTATACAGGACTTTTTCCTTTCTGTCATATATTTAGTGCTACAACAGTGAACACTCATGTTAAACGTGGCCTTGTGAAATAAAAGGTCAGACTTCAGACTGCTCTGAACCATTTTGGGGCATTTCAGATGGGCGAAGAAAACACAAGCTCCACCCACCTACAGTTCAGATATGCTTATTTTTAGCAGGACCAGCCAATCAGAAGGAAGTTGGCTTTAACATGTTTTTCACTAATGACGATATCACAATATTTATTAAATGTATGTTCTCCAAATAATTATTAGTGAGATTTACAGATTTTACAATCATGAAAATGCAAATGCATTGATGTTAATAAAATATTTATTATCATGTAAGTGTAAATGTGATGTGAATTACATGAAACTGACTGTAAGCCAGTAAACGGCTTGTTTCAGACAGTACTGAACCAAGGCCAAGTATAAGAGGAGGATCCGTTTCCACATGTTTCATGACAGTTCACAGCTCACAGAACATGAAATGCTTCATTAAACGCTGAAGTTCAGGGTCGTGAAGTTTAAGGTCTTTCCTCATGCTAGCGCTCTCTAGAGGCTGCAATTCTCTGACATTTGCTCTGGGGTTGGTCCAGGTGGGCTGGCAGCTAAAGCACCTGGTGGAGAAGTTGAGGGCGGAGTCTGGAGGTGTTGTCTTGATGCTGAAGAAGAGGCCCTCTGGACCTTCTGCCAGCTTCGCACCGGCTCCACTGAAAAACCTGCGCTGGAGGCCGCCGCTCGTGCAGGTGAGCCGCAGATTGTATTGTGCTGAAGTGCTTCTCAGCAAAATAAACAACTAACTCCAGGGACTGTCTCCTCCTTTTGATCCTTCCTGATGGAGGCCCTCTGTGGTGGCAGATTGTTCTCCTGTCGTGGAGAGGTCAAATGATGTGGGAAATCCCAAACTGGAGTAGAAATGAACAAGTACTTGTGTTGCAGTTTTTCTGCCTTTTTTATCCACAAGTTCCACATAGTTTGATGAAACCAAAAACATGATGACTGCACAATAAAAATGAGGAATTCAGGCCTAAAGTTCTGTGTAAAATGCAACGCTTGAACATGATCTGGAGTCTTTTGTTTTCTAATGTATTCTCGCTTCTCTTTTTCGCTGTAACATGAGCTCAGTATTCGGACTTCCCAAAATGAATCTGAAATGCAGATTAACAGTCCTAACAGCCCCCGGCTCAGGAGCGTTTATTTGTGTGCTTGTATGGACGAAAAGAGAATTTCCATCAGCGAAAAACTTCGCAGCAGAATTGAGCAGGTAGTCTGTATATCCTGAAATCTCAAATTCGCTACATTACCTGTTTTTTTTTTTTTTTTTTTTTTCTTACACACAGACATTTTTGTGAACTCAGTCACTGAGAAACTGAAGGTTTTATTTCCCCATCAACAGATAAATCAGTGTTTGGCATAACACGTACTCAAACCTGTTTGCTTCTCTCTTGCTTTCCTGATGCACATCAACAGAATTTTAAAACATCAAAATTCACAATCAAGCTTTTATGATTCACTTTCCTGTTTTTGTCATCAGGATTGAAACAGTGACACAAATTCACCCAATAAAACTGACTGATTACAATCCAGCCTTTACTTGTTAACGCGCTTCTCTTCACTGTAAAACAAAGAAGTCGTCTGATAAAGTCCTTGTTAAGATTTTTTTTTTGTTCTTCTAATATTAAAACATGCAAACATGTTCTTGTAAACCTCCAAAATTAAACAATGAGCTTGTAAAGGGCAAATTTTAAAGACAACATTTTCTGAAAGTTTGACCTTGAAGAAGAGCTCAACGTAACGTGATATTTAGAATCACCATATCATTTCTTACATGTTTATATGTTGTCAATACAAATAATGGCATTAAGAAACATAGTTTGAAATAGCTCTACATAACTTTATTGACACTTTGGCCTTCAGATTCATCTACTGGCCCTGAAAAAGAAGTGAGGAGAGGTTCTTTTTCCTGGTTCAAACTGGACATTTGGGAGTGATTGTGTTTTTGATTTTAGAGAAGTCGAAGTTTTTTCCTGTGGGGAAAAAAAAGAAAGGAAAAAAAGCACGAGTGCACAAAGTTCCGGTTAATAACGGTAAATGTGGAAGGATAATGGATTCTTTCTGCAGAATTTTCAAGGTGAGGCATAGTTGACGCAGGTCCTGAACCTGCAGCAGCTGTAGTGTTGTGACAGACGTCACTCTTTGAAAGTGAAGCAGACTGTGTCGGTAAGTAAATCAAGCTGCTCGTGGCGGTTTTCAGTCCTTTGTCGTAGCTTTGAGGTTTCGATTCGAGCAGAAAACGCAGCAGCCTCTCAGTCTGCAGCTCCTCTGAGGTGAGCGGGTGAAACAATGGAGCCCTTCTTCCCTTTTCCTGAAAAAAAGGAAGATAGGAAAAACTCTGCGTTGATGTTAGATCTGCGGTGGCTGACTCACACTTTAGTTTACAATGTGACAATCCTGCATTCACCAAACCACCTTCAGGGGTTTTGTGCTGACAGGGGTCCAGGATGTGTGTGTTTAGGGGAGATAGGAATCCAGAAAGGCGCTGGGTAGCTCAGCTGATGAGCTCAGGCTCCAATCTCAGTCTTTCAAAACAGATCTGAGATCTCTTATTTCATCGTCACTCCCACCATTCACTTTAAAGGTTACGCCACCTGCACTTACATTCGTTTATCTTTTGTTTTGTGAAGTGGGAACAATGACAAGCCCTGAAACTATTAGAATGAGTAATAATAACTTAAGAATAAGTTAGCTCAGTCAGTTTGGTCTTAAAAACAGATGACTGAATCAAGTAGCAAAGACCGGGGTCACTAATGGAACCTCTTATTCTTTGTGAGACAAGTGCTCCACCACTGGAGCCACACCCACCCAGCTGAACTCATCTGTCAGTGTTGGGGAATTAAGGTAATGTCAGAAAACGGCATAAACTGAGTTGACATGACAAACAAGTTGTCCCAAAAACTGCATTGCTGTTTTTTACGTCCGTGTTTTATGTGGGTTAATGGAAGGGCAAGAAAGTGAGAAACTGCAGCAGGACATCAGCTGTTTGCTTGTTTATGAAACAACTTTGTCTATTTTCTTTTTTTCTTTGCTTCTTAATGAATTTAAACACTGAGTGAATAAATTCGCTGTTTAAACAAGGAAAAAAGTAAACTTTTGCTAGTTTTAGCTGTACATGAGTTCTAGGGTTAAACTTAAACATCTGAAACACTTTGTGTTTATGATGCTGTTTTTTGTTTGATCAAAGGGCTTTAGAAAAATGTCTTGCTCCTTATTTAAATGCTCCTAGGCGTTTATATGTTGGCAGTTATATTGAAGCATCTTACTGGGTCTTTACATATTTCGAAACCGATTCATCAGATTTGCTTTGAAAACCTCAGGTATACTGCAGCGAACCTGAGGTTGACTGAATGAATGATGAAATGAGCACTTTTAAGGGAAGTGTATACAAACACCGTGTGTGTGTGTGTGTGTGTGTGTGTGTGTGTGTAAATGTGTGTAAAATTGGTAATGAAGCCACTCAGTTTTTGCTGATTTTGGTCTTTCATTGGATTTTTCACAATTAGGAACATTCACAGTATCACCAGACTAGATCAAGTCTGGCATGGTTAAAAGTGGCTGCATCGAAACGTCCTTCAGACGTGTTTTTCAAAGTGCAGGTGAAACAAAAAAACAAGCTGAATGAAGTTCCTGTGTTTGTGAGAACTTGAAAGTGAGGAAGGAAACAGAAAAGCCTCCTCTGCTGTTTCTCCTCTGAGCTGGAGCGACTTTCGCTTTTGTTTGACGATAAACGCAGTCCACAAAGTCATCGTCTGCTGTGTGCGGAGACACAGAAGCAACCAAAAACACAGATTAGAAGAAACAAACCAAAAGTGTTAGTTACATGTGATTCTTTTGTTTCCTTTATTAACCTCCTAGGACCTGGCGTCCACATATGTGGACATCACATTTTGGGTTATTTAGACTAAAATACTCAATTTTGCTCTACATGGGCCTGATATCCACTTACGAGGACATTATACTGCTACTGTTCTATCAAAATTTTAAACGATTATTCTCATATGTGGCTCTTATTTTTCTTAAAAACAAAAATAAGGTAAAAAAAAAAAATCTGGTAATTCTTTGTTTTTACATTCATCAAGCCCCAATATGCCCAAATATCAAAGAGAAATTAAAAATGCATGTCGTTGAAGAGTTCGGGTCTTAGGAGGTTAAAGGGCTTAAATTTGTCTTTTTTCTTTATCAGACCTCTCAGGGAGCGCCAAGTCTCTATAAATCACGAGAGTCAGAAACCTCAGACACTCCTGGAAAGAGAGGGAAGACGACCATCTTGGATTTGTATATCCCTCCTCCCCCAGAAGCGCCATATGTCCCGCTGTAAGTACCTCACACAAGCTTCAGGATTTCAGAATCATCTTTTTTTTTCTTTCTTTTTTTTTTTTTTTTTATGCCTGTAATGCTGAGTTTCCCTCTCCTTGTGGCAGAGATGGGAACACAAACGTGTTTGCAGGTGTGAAAATGCGTCCCAAGTCACCAAACTCGCATCTGGATGCAGACATGCGGCAGCGACGCTTCACTGTAGCAGAGGAAAACCGGACGTCTGTCGCCCCTCCACCTGAATCCAGCCATCCTATCCCAGTTCGCCTCAGGCAGCGCTCCTCCTCACGCTGTAAGGACACAAAGGCTCGTATTAATCTTAACCTTACTCTAGAGCAGGGATGGGAAACTCCAGGCCTCAAGGGCCAGTGTCCTGCAGGTTTTAGATATCACCCTGGGTCAACACACCTGAATCAAATGATTAGTTCATTAGCAGGCCTCTGGAGAACTACAAGACATGTTGTAGAGGTAATTTAGCCATTTGAATAAGCTGTGTTGGATCAAGGACACATCTAAAACCTGCAGGACACCAGCCCTCAAGGCCTGGAGTTGCCCACCACTGCTCTAGAGCTTAGTCTAACAATGAAAACAAAGCTCAAACTATATTTGGAATAAAAAGGAAAAAGTTTAGTCTTGTCCCAGTGTTTTAGTTTTTTTCTGACTCAAAAAAATATCCAGACTAAGTTTATAGGCCAAGTGATTCCACGCCCAAGGGTCAGAATATGAAGCGACAGCCAGCAGCCAGTCATCACATCACAAAGACAAAAAAAAGCATCACAATGAGGGGAAAAACATGTGGGTTAAGATGAGTTATACAACACTTACAGTACCACAGGAAGTGAAAGCACATAAAACCACAATCAACTGTTTTTTTTTTTTTAGTTGTTGTTGTTTTTTTTGTTTTTTTTGCTTGATGCATAGACTGTTCTCACACATGCACAGCAGCCCTAAACTTTTGTCAGAGGCTCACTTTAACCTCACAATCATGAAAGACCCAAACTCTTTCATGGCATGCATTTTTAATTTCTCTTTGCTATTTGGGCGGATTGAGACCTGATGAACGTAAAAACAAAGAATTACCTAAAAAGTTTTTTTACCTGATTTTTGTTTCTGAGAAAAATGAGATCCACATGGAGGACAATCATTTTAAATTTTGATAGAACAGTGGCAGTATAATGTCCTCGCAAGTGGATATTAGACCCTTGTAGAGCAAAATTTAGTATTTTGGTCTCTAGACTAGACCAAAATGTGATGTCCACATATGTAGGCGCCTGGTCCTAGGAGGTTAACCTGCCAGTTCTGTAGTTCAGTCCCTGTGATTTCATGTGAGAGAATAGCAGGTCAGATGATGTCATGTGTCTGGCCCAATCTAGCCCCAACAAACCAAACAAAGCGTTTCTACTAATAAGACTGTATCTTCAAAGAGCTTCTGTTGACTTGAAGGCTTGATTTCATGAACAGTAATTCCTCCCTGTTAAGTTTGGAGCAGTTTTGTTCTGGTTTTGGTTGGAAACACTGGGATATAGTGCCACCTTTGTCTCTGGAGTCACCACAAAGCAACCTGAATGCATTGTATTATATTTTGAAGCTTTATTGGGTCATAGTAATCAAGGACACCTTAAGCCAGGAGTGGTTCTTTGGGGATTTAAAGATGAATCATTGATTTAGAAAACAGCAGATTTTTAATTTTAATGAGAATTTTTCTCAGCCTGATTCTCCCGAGAAGAAAAACCCCTCAAAAACATTTCTGTTAGACTGACTGCAGCTAGCTGTTCATGGGCCATATTGGTTTGTGCACTAATATCTGGCTAAGTGTCAGCCTGAGGTGGAAGTAGAGGAGTAGTGTCTCTGAGATGGAGCTGATGTTTTGCTCTTTCTGGACTCTTCGCAGGTAAACCCAGACCCATCTCCATGCCTGTGGAGGCATTTTCAGGCGTGTCTGACCAGCTCTCCAGGCCCAGTACTCAGGGAAGGAAAGGTAAGTCCCACCTGTCCAGCTGGACCAGACGCAGTGAGCGCCAGTAATCTGACAGTTATCAGTAATAGCCATCTGTCCGACTCATTAAAAGGCAAGGACAGACTGTAGCAGGGATGGGCTGCGTGCTTTGAATTTTTACCTGGTTAATCATTAACCCCGAAAGCTGCCACTGCATCTGCGCGACTCATTTCATACTCGGCTCAGTCTGAGCGTTAGAGCACTTCACCTTGACGAGCACGGTGCGCGTTGGCAGTTTGTCCAAGATAACAGGCAGTTAATGAACGGTTAAATAAAGACACGTGAAGAGGTGGACTGTTTTCCACTGACGGCAAACATGAGGCCGACAAAAGAGCGAAGGTTACACACTGCTGCATGACCTGTGAGGTTTATTTGTTGAGTCATCCTTAGAAGTTCAGCGTCGTATTTATTTCTAAAAATATTCTTCTTCTTTTTTCTTTTTTTTTTTTGCTTTGTTTGCATTATTATTTTTCTTTTAAATGAACAATTGAAACAGGAACGTCAGTTATGTCCAGATGTATCTCAACTGTTTGTTTATAAAGACTTACTTTGACCTGCAACTTAACAAGTCAACTGTTACTTTTAGCTGTTTTGTACGATTCAACAGGGAGGATGGAAGGGTAGAAGCTCATTTAAGGAGGAGGACTTGCTTATTATGTCTTTCACTCACATGTAAATCCAGTATGTAGAACTACCTCATTTCTTCTTCGGTACAAGGTTGTCGTAATTAGGAACATGAAAGCCGTCATTTGAAGGTCTCACAGCTAAAATGAAACAAGACGAATAATTAAATAATTAACCCGTTGTCTTCTAACAGGTAAGGACGTCCTGCACATGTATCGGAGTAATGAGGGCATCAGCACCATCACGGAGGAGGAGCCGTGTTTCCCTCTGCCGTACCGAGGTCACCCATCTGTACGCGGCGTCGACCATATCAGGGGCAGCCAGTGCTACATTAACGCCAACCTGCACAACACGGCCACCATACCTTACCAGGAAGTGGGGTCCAAAAAGGCTTCTGCCTCCACTTCTGCCGCTGTCTCTCCCACTAAGGGTGTAAACAAACAGTCCACGTCGCTGCTCGGCGGCTGGCTGGCTCGACTCAAGCTGCTCAGCCACTGAGCAGGAAAAGCTGCTTTTGAATTTTATTAGATGAGACAATTATTCTCACCTGGTTTCTGGAAGAGTTTTTAATATTCTGCTTTTAAGTATTTAAAAATTAGTTTCACGGTCCTGAAAAAAGGCAATGCAGTACATCATTTTATAGTTCTGGATAAAAACTGCAGATCGTGGACTGTTGGAGTTAACTGAACATGTTAAGATGGTGAGGAATTCATCTCAAAATCTAGCACCACAGCAAGGAAAAAACTAATCCAGAAAATGCATAGTGCTTTCCACTTAATGAACCTGATACTGGAATCTACTGATCGCTCATTTTCTGTTTGATTTATCAGTCATGGAAAATTGGAAGATTTTAAAGTCGTCAAGGAACCTTTGACAACACCAAGCTGAAAACAAGCCCCACCTGAGGGGAAAAAAACCCACTGCAACTGTTACAGTTTTTATATGTATTTTTTTTTTAATCATAAAGGAAAGTTACATCTCAGAGTTGGTTTTAAAATTGCTGCTATCATTTAGCAGAATTATCTGCAGATGTATGGATGCTTCAAGGATTGGTTTGCTGCAAAATTCCAGCTTCCATGTTTTCCCTTTGGCCTGTAGTGCTGTAAATTCATCCAGATACCTATATATATATTTTTGCCTTCTGGTCTATGTTACAGACCTAAATGTCACCTGTGTTGTGGCCCAGTTACTCTAAAAAGACCTCTGCAAACCTTGTTATGGAACTGTTTACACCTGACAGCTAAACGAAGAGCGCAGCAAGCTAAATGCAGCTCAGCCAAGGTGATTCAATTAATGTTTGATTCTGTTGTTCAGCTTCATCACAGGTAGATGGAGCCTGTTTATTGCAGAGTGAAGAAAGAGTTGTGGTACAGGGTGTAGTTTGGTAAAAGGAAAATTGTTCTTTCTCAGAACTGCTTTTGGAATAACTATGTCAGGATTTCTGGAAAAAGTCTTCTCTGCTGTAGTTTTTTGGCACTTTTAACAGCACAAAAAAATCTCACTTGGACAACTCAAACCAAAGCGGTCTGTAGACTGATACAGAGGACTACATGCAAGAGATCAAATATAGAGATTTGAATTTGTGGTGAACTGTCCCTTTAATGTTTTAATTTTATAACCTGATCTTCCTCACCTACTCATATTGAATGTTTCACATGTAAGGAGGAAAGGGTTTTCTAAAGATGATTTCTAAAAAATGTTTCATGACAGAAACTTCAAATATAAAAAAACATTTTGAAGGCGTTCCTCAGGGAACCATCTCGGAACTCTTCAAGTTTTTAGATTTTTACCCAGTTTCTAGGTCATGAATATTTGGTGCCTTTTTTACTAATGAAACATTATGCAAAAGCTACTAAGCTGCTAGAGTGACTCTTACTACAGAAACTGGGCAATATGGCTATAAACTAAAGTGTTTTTTTTGTTTTGTTTTGTTTTGTTTTGTTTTCATTTTAATCTTCTTTTTCTTCTTTATCTTTGGACATGCTTTTTTTTTAATTGTAATACTTTGGGTGTCAACAGCTAACAATTAAAATAGCTCAAATGTTGACCAACAGAAGTGAGTTTCCATCTTCCAATTAGTTTATGTCAAAGTTGAAGCTGTGATTCTAATGTGGAAGATTTTATTTTCTGTCACAGTGTACAATAATAACCTCTTCAAGCTTTTAGGAAAAGAAAATTTAGCCGCTCATATCATATATCATATACTGATTTTAAATACAGCTTAACTGTTATATTTAAAGAGGACCTTTTTTTAATTTCCTGTCATATTTACTGTTTAAACAGTGGTTGCTCATAATTAAAATTGGCCAATTTGTGGGTCGATTTGGATGCTTTGACTTGTGGTTCTTCTACATGGTCTACCCACTGGATTTGAAAAGAGACAGGCTTTAAAGGGGGAGGAGCTTAAACAGCTTGTTTTAGGAGGATGAACAAATTCAGCAGTAAGGCCCAGGATCACATAAATAAGGATTCTTTTGAACTGCCAGTCATGGAAATGGACACTACTAGAGTCCAAGAATGAAATTATCATGGAAATGAATAGATTTGGTTTTTGATCTGTTTAGTGTTGAATTAAAGCATTTCTCAGCATTGCTTCTTTTTCTTTTTTTTAACATTGAAAATAAAGGTTTCACGTGTTGACCATCCAAATTCAAGGCAAAACTTTGGGGCTTTGATCTCATTAAAGAAATCTGAAATGACAGATTATAGCATGCTGAATCTGTTGAAGATGAAGCTGGTCTTTGTTTTCAGTAGACTTTTTGTTTTATTTATTTATTTATTTTTTTTAAATTTTCAAAACTTATCAGTGGATTATCAGAGCCGTCAGGTTTAAGATTGCTGAAGTGTTTTTCTAGTAAAAACACCATTTGTAGTTAAGGAGCCATTAGTGCCTCTTTAGATATTTTGGTTTGTATGCATAAAATGGTTTCTAAAAATGTTTTATCTTTTGTTCTTTTCTCAAAGAACTTAAGATTTGTATACATTTCTAACTTTATCAGGGATATGAAAGTGTTAAAAAGATTTTAAAAAAATGCACATTTCTTTTTAACAGAGGGAACACAGCAAATAAAAACCGTGAAATGATTAACTAGTGTTTTAGTACAAGGATTATGATTTCAGAAAGCAGTTCTAAAGCTACTCTACCTGAAAATATGCTGCATCCTTTTATAATAACTCAGAATGTAAACACTTTGTGATTTATTCTTTGTGCTAAAACACAAAGTAAAGAGAAAAACTTGAACCCTGACACAGAGTAGACTTGGTAAATATATTATGGGGTGGAACAATTCTGAATCCGAAACTGAAATCAGGATAGAAACATCCCCAGTATTGCATTGTGGTTCCAACTTGTCGTACTGTGGAAGCTGTGATGTTTAAACATTGAGGTAGTAAATGAACTGGAAGCATAGCATATTAGTGGAATTCATTTCATCTCATGATCCAGTCATGATCGAGTGATCAGGCCACTGTAGCTAATTGTGGTTTCAGTCATTCGTTATGCTCCTAAAATAGATTTAGAATTAACTTTGATAACACATTTAATGGATTTAAATACATTTGAAGTATCTAATATAAGATTTAATTATCTTTGTCATTTGGCGGCTTTGTCTGCAGCAAGCTGCCAGAAATTTCAGGTATACTTTAAAAAAAGAAGAAAATGATCACTTTCTCATCTCAAGTATTTGTTTTTCTTTTTATTAATGGACTCAAGAAAATGTATATTCTCTTAAGAAATTCTTTGCAGGTTTAAGGTTTCTATAATGGAAAAATTTCCCGAGGGCGTCCCTCAGGGAACCTTTCTGGATCCACTGATATTCAAGAACTGTGGACTTAAATGTTGTTTTTTTTGTTTGTTTTTTTGTTTTGTTTTTTTAAGTCTTAACTTTTCTAAAGGGTTTTTCTAATTCACATTATTTGCTTTTATACAAACGAAACCTTATGCAAGCATTATAAAAGATTCTCAGCATGTATAGAAAATTTTTAAATGGCAACCGTGTGTTGTTTCTGAGAAAATCTATAATGTGTAATTTTTAAAAGTGAACATGAATCTCTTTACTTTTTAAAAAGAATAAAGTTTAAATGAACACACAATAGAAAACGCAGTTGCTTCATTGTGAATGCTTGTGGAGGGAGTTTCTGCTACAGCTTTACTTGGCGTGACATCATAAGGAACTTCTGTTAGCTAATGTTAGCAAACTTACCAAAGTATTAGTAGCCTTTAAAGAGGACCCGCTTCTCTTTTCCTTTTCTTCCAAGTCTCCTGTTCCAATTGTGGATGTTTATATTATGTATACTGAGAGATGATAACACGAACATGGTCACGTTCGGCTCAGAACCACACCCGCCACCATAAACTGAAACTCGGTGAATTAAATATAAACTCCAAATCGATTCACAAACACATAACAAAAACTAAGAACCCAGAAGATCAAAATCAACCAACCAGAAAAAATCTGATATATAAAGATCACAAAGATTACAAAACTTAAACAACGCCATGAAGTCAGAATCCAAACTTGACTAGAAATGAACCAAAACTAAGAACAATAAAAAAGAAGAGTCCAAATATTAATACAAAGAGTAAAAGCTCAGGCACAAAACCCAGAGTCCATGACATAGGTAAAAAATGTAGGGCGTAGTTGAGTGAAGTAAAAGAGTTTTGTAGAGAAAAGTAGAAGTTTGACACCATCCTTTATTTTTGCCGAAAAATGAATAGGATTTTTTTTCATGCTTAGTTCTATAAATATATAAATAAATTGTAGAGCATTTGAGGTGCCAACTGTAATGCTGTGTTTGAAGTGGGGTGTTGCAGAATTGATCTAAATGTATAGTAGCCATAAAGGCGGAGGAGTTAAAATGCCTTGTTTCAGAGGGAGGATGAGGAAGTGCAGGAAGGCCCAGTGGTGAAAAATGAAAACCTGGAAGTGGAAATGGGCGGAACTGATCCCTTTTAAATCAGCTGAAGTGAATAAGGGGTATACGTTTATTTATTTTCCTCTAATGACCACTTTTGGCAACAGCTGTTTAGCAACAATAACATAGTTAAAGTGTTGAAGTTCACTTGTTTCTTGTTGATCTAAAGTGAAGGTGGTTTGTAAAGTTGTCCTTTTGCCAAACTTCATGCATCATAATCTGATTTTGCTTTGTCTGATTATGTAAGCACAAACGGTCCCTCTTCAGAGCTCTGCGTTTTGTTGCCTCTGTAATGCTTTGGAAAAATAAAGTGCAATTTATTTTGAAACTTTGCGTTCAATATTTTTATTTTGTGGAAGTTATAGCAAAGCTTATAATTTATATTTTAAAGTTAAAGTTAAGTTAGCAGCTGGATTATAATGATACGTTTTAAGCTACAAAAACATAAAAAATGAATTTGAGTACAGAGGTTCAGTAGGGTCCTTGGTTCTCAAAAATGTGAGGAGCACTGATATTCTATTTGTACCTGATAGTCATATGAGATAAAACATTTGAATATATATTTTAGAAGAAGCATTTTAATTTGGTGACTGCAGCTAATTTAAATACTAACAAATGACAAAACCATTTAACCCATGCTGTTCACAACCTGTCCTAGATTCTGTGTCACATTGATGATATAGAAGTTTCATAAACCTCATGTATCAGTTATGATACCCCTGGTGTTACAGGGTTAACCTGCATTTCTGCAAGTGTTCCTGAGCCCATGCACCAATTTCCATGACAGAATTGTATTTTTTTTTTTAATGCAGTGATGCCTGAGGGCATGAAGGTCACTGGCATCCAATAGTTACTTTCATCCTTGTTCCTTGCACACAGAAATTTCTCCAGATTCTCTGAATCTTTTCATGATATCATGTAGTGTAGATTATGAGATGGTCAGTTTTTCATTGAGGAACCTTACTCTGAAATTTAAGATGCATCTTTTTTGCAGCTCGTAGTTTTCAAGGAATATGATAATGTATCTGTTTACATCCTTCCACTCTCTTCTGGTTATCCTTATCAGGGTCGCCGGGGGGAGGCTGGAGCCTATTCCAGCTACCAGTGAGCGAGAGACAGGGCATACTCTGGACAGTTTCCAGTCTCTCACAGGGCTAACAGGATATTATTTAAATATTTGATAGATTTTTATCTTCCACTGGGAATAAAATATTGACTCATGAGATTTGAAAATCATTGCATTTTGTTTTTTATTTACATTTAACACAATGTTGTACCTTTTTGGAGTTGTATTATAGCTGCAGATAAACCTTCATAAGAAAAACTGAGATGGCCATGTTAGGAATATCTCCTCCCACTGACTCAAGAAAAATACTGTCTGACACCCATCTGAGCTCACAGAAAATACTTGCACATTCACTGACTTATTTATTTTGCTCATTTTTAATATGAACATCCACCATTTTAAGAATAGATATATGACATAAAACAAGAAAAGGCAATAACAGGTCCACTGTTTAAATGCTAAATCAAACTTTAGATTTTCTGGTGTTTTTTTGTAAATAATTAACGAATTCTGTTGTTTGAATCGGGCTTTGCTGTGTTACAAGATCAGTGTTAATGAAGCAAAGTGTAAGCTGTTCATTATCTGGTTCTAAATGAGCTAATCCCTCAGGTAATAATCTTAAAGGTCACATGTGAAGTTTTCAAAGACTAACAGCTCCATCATGTGGACCCTGTGGGGAACTGCAGTTTGAACTTACGCCTGTTATTGAACTCTTATTCAGCTCTCCAGCTGTGTAATAGACACACTCAGGTGTGTCTTTAGAATAGTCCACATTTTCTTCTGTAGTATTTGAGTGGATGCTCAGGAAATTTGTAGCAAGCAAATGTTTAGAGCTAAAATATGCAGACTGGTGCATGAACACATTTCACTCCACTATAGTTGGCAATAAGGCGGCCTTGAAGTTTTATTTTCTGCTACAAGAAGGCTGAATGTCAATGACATGTGTCTGTTTGATTTGAGTGTAAGAGGAAAATGGTGTGAGATACTGAAGACAGATGTCTCCACTGTAACTAAACAGCACTGCATAAATGTGCTTAATCTGTTGAAAATAAGTTTTATTTTCTACAGAGCAAACGGGAAGTTTCTGAGAAACAGACGAGGGCATAAAGATCACGAAGAGCACCGAAACAGGAAGGACGCTGTGGAGTCTGAGTGGTGCGTTTATGTAGAGCGTGAGTGTGATTTTGTGACTTTGTGGTCTGCTGCTGTGTTAACATAACTTCTCACAAGCGGAGCACACTTCTGTTCCTCCTGTGCTGCGCGTCTGTCTGCAGGAAACGCATTACACTGCCGGACACCCAGACTGCAGGTAAGGGCGCTTGTTTCAGCAAAGTTTCTTGCTTCAGTCCCCCCTCTGTTTTGTTTGGCGTGTGTACAGAAACCTTAGCTAGAGAGAGACATGTAAAGTTAAGACTAATGAGACCACAAACATCTGCCCAGTCTCATACAATTAGAGGTGAGTCTGTAGAGGGTTTTTTTTTTTTTTTTTGTGACCGAGGTAAACTGGTTTTACAGTACACAGGAAAAACAAAAAAAGCAACCGTTAACAGATGAAATATGCAGCATCATGCAATATCTCTAATACTGTAAACCTGTAAAGTGCAAGATAAAGTGTTAAAAAACAGACAAAGAAACCAAATTTCATGATATCATATATTATTTTTTAGCTGTGTTTGACCTCATAATTACACCACATGATCTTTACAGGTATGCGTTCATACATTTTCCTACCAGAAACTTGTGATTCAGTGCAGTTGCATTTATACAGCACCCTATGAAACAGTTGCCTTGAGGTGCTTTATATTGTAAGGTAAAGTAAGGTAAGCACTTGGTAATGGAGGGGAAGAAGAGACCTCCAACAGAATCAGGCTCAGGAATGGGTGGCCATGCTGTGACTGGTTGCAAAGCGATGGGAAAAAAGACCAAAAAACAGGATAAATAATTCAATGTAAATATTAATACATGTTTAGCTATAAATGCATGGGGAGTGGAAAAGAAGTGCACAGTCCATCATGGGAAGTCCCCCAGCAGCCTGAGCGTATAGCACACATGTATACCACCTACTAAACAGTGGAACATGACGCCCACAGAGATGTTGTATACGTCTCTCAACATATTCATGATCAGCATGTACAGGATATCTTTGCCTTATCTTCACAGAGATGAAACGCAGTGCACAGGCTGAGGACAAGTAAAGTTTAAATATCAAAACAGAACTCGGACCAGGAAGTCCGCTTAGCCTACTTGCAAGGTCAGCAATTATAAAGTGTCTTGCTGTAGCAACCATGATTTAAGGCATGCTTAACACAAAAAATGTTTGTAATCTTACAGGAAACACACACACACACACACACACACACACACACACACACACACACACACACACACACACACACACACACACAGAAAATCAGTGTTTCCTGTAAATTATGCTTGCTAATTAAGGAAAGACAAAGACTTCAAAGACATCAGACTGTCTCTAAAACCTACAGACTCTCCTACTACCTGCACACTAACAGCTGAATTTACATAATTTACACAGAAGTGACTGGACAGTACATGGAGACTTCTGCATACTACTATGACGCATGAATTACCACCCCCGTTAGAAGTGAAAGGTTAAACCTGAAGTTTCCCCAATAACTTATACAGAACAGTGCAGAACTGTGATGCCCCTCCCTGCCCTATCCTAAATGTGTGAATGTGTTAATATTCATGAAACCAACTTCCACACTGTGATATAAATGAATACATAACTTCATTTCCTCTTCCTTTCTGTTTGTGTGAGTGTACCTAACATCAGACAGCTGACATGAGAATGTTGTCAGCTGCTGCAGGTCTCTCTTCCATCCTGTCTGGCAGCAGTCTTCTATGCTGTTTGTGTTTTGCTAGTTTTGGGTAAATACCTAATTTTCTACTTAAGCAAAGCTTCTTGTCACATACCGTGCACACATTTGAGATGAATGGGGGATCATCCAGGATATTCACACCACGTTAGTGTTTGGGTCATTGTTGAAAACCACCTTTCCTTGTCGTTGCTAAATGGTTAGGTAGAATGGCTTTCTTGGGTCAGGCTTAACATTTTGTTTAGATGTGTTATTTGAAGCAACTGTTGAGTTAAGTTTAGTTGTTGTATTAAAGAGCAGCTTAAGTTCCTATTTTTGTTCCTATTTTTGTTTGGTACATATACTCATCTCTTCTCTTTTATAACCACATAAGTTCATGAGTCATGTATTCCTTTAGTAGGTTTACTTGAAGTGAGCTTTTAATGCTGGTAAAACTGGTGTGTAAATACCCGTCATGCATATCTGTCCGGAATCGAGGGTTGGGATTAGTGTGGGTGGATTACCTGGGACTTTTTGTTTTTGTTTGTTTGTTTGTTTTTCATTTTATTTTGAATATATGGTTACCCTTTTCAAGAAAAAAAAGTATTTAATGCTCATGTTCATGGTCTTCATGCCTTCATTACTCCAGCATAGCTCTCCCCACTTACCTGTCTCACCTACCTGTCACTTCCTCTGTAGCCTGGCTGTGTGTGTTTGTCGTAATTGAGTGGACGGCTGGTGTTGTGACGCAGTGTGCAGATGAGCCCCAATAGGGGACCCAAGGGCTGACCCTACACCCTCTGTGGTAGGGTGTGGGAAATGGGGGTGCCTACTGAGTCAGTTGTTTCTTGGCTTTTTCCTTGTGGGGGAAAAGACTTTAAATAACACAAATAGAAACTAAGAAATAAACAAATAAACCTTAATCTAATATTCTTATTTCAGAGCTTATCCCAGGGTTAGGGATGATACTGATGAAGACTTACACCTGGTAGTGACATAAAGTTTGGGTAGAAAAGAGACAGAATTTATTCAAAACATAGACAAAATTCAAAACCTTTGCCCACTGGGGCAACAGGGGTCAAATTTCACTTTGAGTGAAGTTTGGATCACGTGAGAAGAGATCAGCATTAGTTCCTATTTTTGTTTGGTTCATATGTTTTTTTGTTCTCTACTGTAACCACATAAGCGTATGAGTCATGCATTTCAGAAAAATGACTCTATTAGTGTCACCTTTGAGGGGGTTAAACAAGAAAACATCAAGGACGGTAAGGGTCCACAATGGCACTCTGCACCTTTGAGATGGTCCAAATTTCAGATATGCTGAAGGTTATCATGGTGGCACCTCTGATCGCACTGCACAGGTCGACTTTTTTTCTAGTTTGTTTTGAAACCAACAAATAAAAAAATGAAAGTTTACAAAAACAAAAAAGGAAGAAAACGTTGCTCTGATGGCTCTTGTGACAGATGCTCTTCAGTGGGGTGGGTAGAAGTCCAGCAACAAAACCCAAACCCTTGCAAGCATAACAGCGCAAGCATTGTGTTTACAGGTAAAATTATGTTTTGAGATGATTCTTCAAGCAGACTGGCAGAAAAACTATCAACATGCATCAATTCTAAGTCATCACTGATCCTAATAAAAGAAAAAAAAAAGTTTTATCTTATGACAGAGTGCCTTGCTTGTTCTCTATTGTTATTATAATACCACAAATTATCTGTCAAGACTTCCTGAAACTTGTTTTTATAGAAAATGAAAGGGCAGACTCAACAAAGAAAGAATGAAACAGTCTGATCAAAAGAGACAGAAAAGCAGCACTATGATGTTGTTTATTCTAAAATTAGTGCCAAAACCGAACATCAGAGTGTGCAGATAAACCGGTAAACAGTGGAATTAGGACAGCATGATTTAAAAACATTTGCACTACCCAGGCTTTTGTATTTCTAGGACACGGTGGGGTCTACAGAGCAGATCAGGAGTCTGTTTGAAAACTCATAAATACCAAATCAGGAAACCAAAAGTGGCTGAACATAGGATGACCACTGTACTGAGGCTCTGTGGGTTTCAGCCTGCTGCTCACAGGTGCAGGCAGCCAGACAGCGTGGGTATTTGACGAACATGTGACAAAAATATACAAAATTACTGAACTGCTTGTTAAGTAAAACTGATAAGAAAAATCAAAGTGAAATAAAATAAACATAAAAATGTAGATACAATTGAATGAATAAAATTTAAAAAATAAGTTTCAATCAATAAAATAATGTTAAAAGTAAATTAAAAATGGAAATACAGGAAGATAAACTGTAAGAAGAACAGACAATAAAAATCTGTCTAAAAAGATAAATATATAATTTAATAAGGAGCTGAATAAATAAAAACGGATATACAATAAAATAAAGGTCAACATTTTAAAACAATAGAGGTAAAAGTAAATACAGATGAATAAGGTAAATATTGTACATTAAAGTGTCTCAGGTCTTATAGCTGAAGAAATAACTCAATAAATCCAATAAAGCAAGCAGCTCTGAAATTAGTAAAAAATAGTTGTCGAGTTGTCTGAGTACATGTGAGGCCCCTAAGGAGCGTCATTGTTGGTTGGCTCCTCCCTCTGATCTGAAGATCTGAACCTGTAACCTGCCTTCCTCCTCCTCCTGCAGAGTCTGCAGCCATGAGTCGGCGTCGGGTTTCGGTCAAAGACCTGGGAGCGGTGGACTGCCAGGGCTGGCTGCACCGGAAGAAGGAGAGCCGTAGCTTCCTGGGAAGCAGATGGAAGAGATACTGGTTTGTCCTGCAGAGGAGCTCTCTGTACTGGTACAGCGACAAGATGGTGAGCCACAGTTATCTCACAGTTAAGCCCTACAGCTCAAACAACGTGCAGCAGAATTCAGGTGTGACATGTGCATCAGAAAATCTGTTCCCGGTTTGTGCAGCCTTTGCGAAACATGAATGAGCACTGTATTCTTAATCTTGGACTCTATTAGAGTAGCTTTGCATGATTCATAGT
Organism: Pelmatolapia mariae; assembly: GCF_036321145.2. Lineage (NCBI taxonomy): Eukaryota > Metazoa > Chordata > Actinopteri > Cichliformes > Cichlidae > Pelmatolapia > Pelmatolapia mariae. The sequence continues at coordinate 25,181,767 of NC_086240.1, read as the reverse complement.
TCAAAATAATCCTTCTTTATCTTATACTCCTCATTTGATCCTCTATCCTTATTTGAGCTGCCCACCCTACCTTGAAGCTAGCTTGATTCTGATTGGTTGCCCCTCTTAGAAAGGTTTAAATAGAGGTTGGGTGGGGCTTTTGGTGTCTGAGTTGACCATATTATGGGTACCTAACTCTGTGACATCACGCAGAGATAAAAAGTAGAACTAAATATCTGAGTGCTGAAGCTCACGATGTTTACCTGTACACACAGTGACCTCGTGAAACTTTCGGATATGATGTGTCAGACAATTGCATCAAAGTTGCTCCAAAAGCCACGAACATGCCCAAGATATCTAGTTTAATGGCTTTAAAAAGTGGAGGGGAGCTCTAAATAGATTTTAAGTGGGTGAGTTATGCATAAAAATAACCTTTGCAGTTGAAGTCCAAACTGTTGTTGAAGCAGGCTGAGGTTTTAGCATGGGAGTCTGTGGGGCCTGACTCACTGTTGAAGTGAGCCTTAGAGGAAGTGCTGCCTGTGTGTGACACACATGACAACTTTTAAAAAAATAAATAACTAAATTATGTGGTTTTGAAATTTTTTAAGTTTCTACTTTGATACAAATACATTAATATTCCATATAAATGGGTCTAAATAGAAACATTTCTTATATGTTAAGAATCATATGTATATCCCTTTGTTTCTGTGAAGCTTTAAATTTAAATAAGCATATAGTCAAACCACATTAAGACACAAAGTAGGTCAAACTGCAACCAAACAGACAGATAGAGCACAGTCCACAGCAATGTGCATCCTCTGGCCCTGACCACTGACACTTTGCTGAGATCACACAGGAACCTGAGATACAGACACGTTGTTTTCTGCAGACTTCACTGCATTAAAGCGTTTCTCGTCAGTTTTTCTGAGCTTTTTTTGCTCCTCTCTGCAGGCTGAGAAAGCTGATGGATTCATCAACCTGTCAGGCTTTACCATCGAACAGGCCAAAACCTCCAGGAAGAAATAGTATGACATGGTTTTTTGTTTTTTGTTTTAATTTTCCCCTCTTAAACCACAAGACTTACTCAGCTGTTTGTGCACCCTCTGTTGCTAAAGCACCTTAAAAAAATGTCTCAGTGGTGAGAAATCCGCTGCAAGGCATTTGTTTTCCACAACTTTACCAACTGTTTGCTTTATATAGCGCATTGAATTAATCATTACTTTGCTCTGTGTTGTGTTTCAGTGTCATAACAGCCAGTCATCCTAATGTAGTGACTATTACTATTGGTGCTGAGAGCTACATAGAAATGAATAAGTGAGTACTTTTAACCTATTTTTATTATTTTATCATATGTAATTTTTAAAAAGTTGACCGATTCTGCTTCTCTTTATTTCCTGTCATTGACTGTGCAGGAATGAATTCTTCTATAAAATATGACTTGGTGCTACACTTGGTGCTGAATGATGTTATAGAGATTTGGATAGACTGTTTAAACCTTACACATGGAGCAGCCAATCAGAGATTGGCTTAAACGCGGTCAGTTCAGTCTGGTAATGCATGTGATGCTGGAAATCAGCATCTTAGGCCCACTTCGAGGGTTTATAACAGCAGAAAATGTCATTATAACTTTTCAAACTGATCCACATAAGGCAGGAACTGTTGAGATTTTGCAGACATGCTTGTTTCAGAATGTCCTCTCCTGACTTTAGTGGCTTAGTCTTATAGAAAAGAGTGAAGCCTCGAGTTAGTGACATTTGCACTTCAGCCAGTGGTGGCTCTTTGCTCTGAACTAATAATTATCACTATTCTGTGTCACAAAGTACAGTCATTTCCTCTTCCCGTCCTTTTAATGTCATCTTTCTTTTTATTGAGTCATTGCAGTACACTGTGTAGTATGTTGCATGTTGTGTGTCATTTGTAGAGTTTAATGCAGTGTGTGTGTGTGTGTGTGTGTGTGTGTGTGTGTGTGTGTGTGTGTGTGTGTGTGTGTGTGTGTGTGTGTGTGTGTGTGTCTGTCTGTCTGTCCAGATGGATCAGTAAACTGACAGAAGCAGCTGAACTAAATGAGGCAATCAACAGTGAAGGTGAGAGGATTAAAAATAAGAATCTACCAAAATGATGATCGTGACACAGCTGCAGTCTGAAGTTTCCACACACTCATGAGCACGACTGTCAGGGTAACTCTGGGCTTTTTATAATTTCTTTGAACTCTTTAAATCAGGCGTAACATTATGACCACTGACAGGCGACATGAATAACATTGAGGCACATAAGGGTGAACATTTTGTTCTCAGAAACTGGCAAACATAAAGATTTGAACAACACGGGCCAAACTGTCATAGCCAGACGTCTGGGACAGAGCATCTACAAACCTGCAGCTCGTGTGTGGTGCTTCTAGTCTGCAGGGGTCAGTATCTGTCAAAAGGGTTCCAAGGAGGGAACGGTGGTGGACCAGTGACAGGGTCACGGGGGGCCAAGGCTAACTGATGCACGTAGGGAGCAAAGGCTGGCCTGTGTGGCCAATCCAGCAGACAAGACATTGTAGCTTAAATTCCTGAAAAAGTTTATGCTGGTTCTGATAGAAAGGTGTCAGAACACACATGGTCTGCATAGTTACAGACCAGTCAGGGTGCCCATGCTGACCCCTGTCAACCACAAAAAGTAAAGAAGAAGGACTACCTGCAAATTCTTCAACATTGCCTCAACTCTGCATTTGAAACTTGTTGAAACTGACACATTTGGGTTCTCCTGTGGGACAATGATCCCAAATACATTAAAACTGGTTAAAGCAAATTAACATTAAGCTTTTAGAATGGCCTTCCCAAAACCCTGACGTCAGCCCTAATGAAAATATGTGGATACACTCAAAAGCTCGAAAGTCCTGTTTTTTTCAGAGTCATTAGAGATGTGTGCTGTGCAATCCTTCCACTGTGGAAAAAGAACTGTGCAGAGAAATCATTAATGCCAAAAAATACCATGACATACTCACGATGAGTGTCTGTAAACTTCTGACCACAGTTACTTCCCACTAACGTATCTCTCTTACTACTAACTTTTCACACACTGCACCCTCTTCTTTTCTTTGATTATCCCAGCTTTCCTTTCCATCTTTACACATTTGGTTTTCTAAAATTTCATTCCTCATTCCTGTCCCTTTCGCCCACCTTCCTTTCTTTGAAGCAGTCTTCCTATTTTTCCCTTTTCATATATATTTTCCTTGAAACACTTCCTCTCCCTTTCCCATTGCTACATCTTCCTTTCCAGTTTTCATTCCCTTTTTCCCATTTACCCTTTCCCTTACCCTTTCTCAGTTTTTCCTTCTTTTTAATTTTTTTCTTTAAATCATTCTTTCACTCTGATTTTCATCACATCTTCACATGTGCGTTCCCATTTCTTGTCCCATGTTATCTCTTTCACTGATCTGTTGATCCTCTAGTTTCCTTCACACGTCATCTATTTATTTTCTGCTTTGGTGCCTTCTTTACATTGTCTCTATTTATGCATTTCTCTCGTGTGTGTGCAGAGCGCTACAGTGAGGGGAGTGATCAGGATGAAGAAGACTTGTCGTTTTCTTCTCTTGACTCTCAGCTGGATTCAGTGGCCACTCAAAATGTAAGTAAATGCATGAAGTCCATAAAAAAGAGCTTAATGTGAAAGTAAAATAGGCACTAGCCATACTGTAGAGGGGTAGTACATTTGGGAACAAATGGTCTTTGGGCTGCAGCATTTTTAGCTGCAGTACCACAAATGACCACTGAGGAAAACTCTGGCAAAGTTTGTTCAGGCTGTTGTATTGATTTTGATTGATTCGATTTGAAACCGTAGTTGGTAACACCAGTTTCTGAAATACTTTGGCATTAGTTTGGGGTGTCATCATGATGCCCATCTTTATGTACACTGATCAATAACATTAATACAAGCTGCACTTTGTGCATGATGAGGCCAAATAAGCTCTGACCTGTCTGGGATGAACATGAGACTTTTGGGAATGTTTTGAGGGGGTCCAGTACCAGATCCTGACTGGGCTCGTTCAGAGTGGGAATTGGGGAGTTTGGAGGTTGGGTTTTTTCTTCCTGAGTAGTATGTCAGTATAGGTTTTCAGTCATCCAGGTCGTGGTAGTGTTAAGTACTTGATTTGAAGTCAAGTGGACTTTTGATGACATTTGAAGTAATCCAGTGGTCTTCTTCAGTTGTGATGGGGACATTATGCTCGCTGTTCTCCCCCATGGTCGACAACGCCATACGACAAAAGTGATGTCACATCCACCGGCACAAGCCGTTGTTTTGGTGTTGGTTCAGCCAGTGGCGCATCTCTCAATTTTGTGTAAGACTGTGTCTGTTTTCTAACCCCAACCCTTTCTGAAAACAAAAAAACCTCAAACTCTGTGATTAGTTTGCGTTCAGTTTTGAGTTCCTGTAACAGCGCTGATGTGGAACTTTTGACTGAATGGGAAAACCTATTGTTCCGAAAGACACTGGTGGGTACGCATGCTGTAAATGCTGGTTTAAATGGTACGTAGCTGTGGCAATATCACCATCAGTATTTGAAGCAACCTGTGCTGGTGGGTGTATTGGGGCACTAAAAGCTGAGTACCCAGCTCCTAGGCCTTGTTCCAGATTCCGATCTTCATCTGGAATTCCCCCTCAATTTGGATTTCCTATTCATAAAGTTGGAGCAGCCCAACTAACCCAAAGCAGCAGTGAATGTTACATGATTGGCTCCATCTTTCTTTTTTTTTTTTATATAAACCTGTCCCGTTTGGTTCTTTTGCCATCAGAATTATTGTCAGCGGAGAAGAGGGACGGGGATAAAGAGCAGAAAACTAAAACCAACAAAATAAGCAGACAAAAAATACATATATCGATCACCTGGATCACCTGTTGAGAAAGAAAAAAGAAAACAAGCAGAAGAAAACGAGAGTAATAGAATAAACAACATCACAATGATATATGGGAATATAACACTAAATACTTAATATTAAACATTATTGTGCAGCACGTAAGATCGACAGCGCACAGTGTGCTTTGAGGTAGGAGCCAAAAAGGGTGTAGTTTGTGTGTGTGATCACCTGTGTGTACACCTGTGAGCATGAGCGCGCTTGTATTTAAAAGGTTCCTTAATGTAATGATCTGCTAGAGGGTGTGGGGGGCCACAGTCCCATCCTCCAGGGCATGAAGCAGGTATGGAGGAGATCAAAACTCCAGACATCCAGAGGCCCCCAGAACACAAGAGACCAAGGAAGACCAACAGAGGGGCAGCCGCGCCACTATCCCAGAAAGAGCTGAGGAGAGTCCCAGATGAGGGATCACTCAGCAGCCGCGGAGCAGAAGCCAGGGGGGGTTGCAGTGACGTGCCCGTGAGCTCCGCCGGCAGCCAGCTGTGCCTGAGTGACCGAGCCCCAGGCCGAGAGGCCGAGGGCACCCCACCCCCGAAGTGGCCCGAGCGAGCCCCAGGTTCCAGGCCCCGATAAGCAGCCACCAAGGAGTGAGCCGGTGTGTACCCGGACGCCCACCCCCGGACACAAAGAACCACCAACGCATTGATGTCTGAGGGCGTCTGCCACCGGCAGGGGAAGTGGTGGGGGGAGATAGGCCTCCAAACCTTGGAGGGCCTGAGATGTCCCCAGAGAGGTGGCGTCTGATACCCAACCTGACATATAGACACAGACATACAGGCACACTCAAATACAAACATCCATTCCCACCCTCATGCTCTCATAGGCAATTACTCCACACTCAACCAACGTGGAGACAGACAAAAAGAGACGCTGTACACACAATCACACTCCCCAGGCGTACTCTAAGAACCGGGTCTAGGTACCCTTGCCCCTGGAGGGGGAAACTGCACCCAGACCCAGGTGGTGTTACCCTTTTCCCTGCAGTGGGGAGAAGCAGACTGCCCCGACTCCGCAGCAGCAGGGAGGCCCCACACACCAGACCCCAGTCGGACGGCCAACTCCTCCTCCTAGTCCCCCCGCTCCAGCAGGCCGCAGAGACCGGGGGTGTGAGAAGACTCCAAACCTCCCTCTACCCGCTCATATGAGTGTTGATGTATATGTGTTCTAAGGTGCAATTGGCTCCATCTTTCTAAGAACCAAAACAAGTCCTTCTTTTCCAACCTACTACTGGACCGCACTAAACTCAGGAGTAACATTACTCCCAAGTTTCTAATTGGTAATTGGAAGGTGGTATTAGTCCCAGGTGTTTAACTTTTCGTGGTTTTGTCACCTTATAGGTGGTTTTCAAAGTTGCTTGACCGCCCTCTCATCATGTGTGTGACTACATGAGACAGTCACATCACAGACCAGGTGGTCTGTGATGTGAACTTAATGTAGACTTCAGAACAATTACATTATGTTTTAACCCCCAATCATACCTTGAACCATAATACATGGTGGGAAAAATCATTACAAACAATTCACACCTTGGTATGGTGAGAACTAAGGTTTGAAATTACACATGGACTATCTCAGAGGGTTCACTTGTAGACACAGAAGCTTTGTCTATCTTTAAAGGAGAGACCACATATTATGCACTTAATGAAAACAACAGAAGAACTGCATTCATTGTAATTCTCTTCCTTTAATAATTACTCCAACCCTCACAGAATCCCAGCTCGAACTTCACTTAATTATTCCAGCACACTGATTTCAGATAATCTAAGGATCTTGGCAAGAAAAGCGACTGGACTTCTCTGAGTTTCTTTAAGTCTTTACTGTACATCTTTGCTGATTTGATGAAAGCTGGGATAACCTTAACATTTGTGTGTTCCTTTTCTTTCCCTGATGCCTTAGAGGGAACAGTTTCTGCCCGCTGTTGCAGGGTCCTGATTACTCTAAGTTTCTTCCAGATGGTAGTGTCAGCATAGGATTAATTAACTGTGTGCGTGGGCTTCCGGTAAACTTCAATGCTGAGGTTTCCATTCTTCTCAATGTGCACAGCACAGTCCAGAAACGGCAAATTATTATTATCCTTTGTTATATCACTGAGTTGACGTGAACAATGATTCACATGAACAATTGGTGTCATCCACGTATCTGTACTAGAGGCTAGGTGCTGTTCCTTTCCTGTTCCACCTAGCCACTTCCACTTCCTCCATACAAAGGTTGGCTAGAATGGGTAACACTGTGAGGTCATGGCACACACATGTCCTGATAATGACCCACATCCTTTTTCATACCTTGGCACATGATCATTAGTAGGTCAACGAAACTCATCATGAAACCAAAAATACAACAAGGAAGATTCAGAGTTGCTGAGCAGCTAGAGTCCTCTATCAAACTATTTTGACATGTTTTCCTGCCAGAAAATTTGAAAAGAAGATTCAAAAAGAGATATCATATTTTTATTTAAAATGGTACACTTGCTCAGTTTAAACATTTGATAGGTATGTTCTCCTGATTTCTGAGTGGGTTTTCTCCAGTTTGCTCCCATATTCCAAAGACGTGTATGGGGTCAGGTTGATTGATGGTTCTAGCATGCCCGTGAGTGTGAACTGTTTGTTTCTCTGTGTTAGTCCTGTGACAGACTGACAACTTGTCCAGATTGTATCTCTCACTGGGATAGGGGTTAATTAAGGGTTAATCCTAAATTTAAAATGACTGAAAACACATATTCTGAAACACTTTCTGCCCTTTTCACAGGGAAACCGTCTTCAGCCACCCTGGGAGTCTTTATCCTGCACCTCACTCCCTACAGTCTCCTCAATAATCACTGAAAGCAGAAGTAGAACCAGTTCGGCTGGAAGCTCTTTGAGCAAAAACCGAAGACAAAGACCAGTTTCTGAGGGCAGCGGTCGTCTGTCCTGGCTGGACCTCCCCAAGCAGGATGAAACCAGCGGAGCACAGACTCCTCCTCTAATTCATGTTAGAGAGGAAAAAGAGGAGGGCACAGTCCAGGGTAAACACCTGCAGTTACACGTGGTTATCATGTCGTCTGCTGCTACTTAAACTTACTGATTTCTTCCTGTTTCCAGAAAAAACGCCAGATGAGATGGAGAGCCTCTACAACCATCTGAAAGCAGCCAGCATCTCTCCAACTGGACAGAAATTTCAGAGGGACTTCAGAGCCTCATTTATCCGGCGATGTAAGAATGAAAAAGTCAACGAAAAGGTTCACCTGGTCCGGATACTCAAAAGCACATTAAAGGTGAGTCTGAACTTTTGTCTTTAACTAAATGCCAAAAAATGAAAGGGTTAGGGTACTCAGTTACACGTACTGTTATCAAGCAGCAGACCCTGGGGCTGAAATGTCAAAGGGCCATCATTCATCAACTGATGGAGGAATCCAAACAGCGTGTTGATTCCTCTAATGGCTGCTTCAGCCTGGCTCCAAAAGTGAGTCAATCCCAAAAGACCTGTTAAAGTGTCCAACTTTACAGTTGAAATAAACATGCTTACAGCCAGTTTAATATAGGAAGCTAAACCACATACTTAGATAATATCAAACAAGAAATTCTTTATTTATCCCAAAATTTGGGAAATTACTGTGTAACAACAGTCAATTACATAGAAATACACATACGAATATGATACAATGAGCTATTCTTGAAAATGAATGCAGGTATCATGGTGGTAAGGATTTTCTGCACCTGTCCTTGAAGCAGCAGAGCTTTATTATCCACATACATTCACCACGGCCAGAGTTGTTTGGAAGCTGCTCACGCTGGTCTTAATTAGCTCACCAAGCTTGTTCGTATTATTGTCCAAACATGTCACATTCCTCATGATGATTGCTGTAACAGCAAGTATAACATGAATCTAAAAAAAAATAAAACACTAATAGACTTTTAAAATTTGACTTTACAAGCCCCACATACTTATACCTTCAAATAACTCATTCAGAACATGAAGTCAACTTTATCAGGTAATAAAGTAATTAAAATAAAACTTTAAAAGATGTAAATTTAAAACATAACAACCTGCAAGATACCCATGCATTTTTAGACACCATATTTTCAGGCCTCAATGACAGTGTTTTTGGCGACTGCTGTGTTAATTTAGTTTGGTTGGTGGTAAATAATTAATGGTACTCATGGCCATTGATCAGTGGTCTTTGATCAATGGCCAACTGCAATGTTGAATTCCTAAGCTATCAGCTAATGCTAGCTGTCTGGCATAGTACAGGGTCAATCTATGTTGACACGCAGACTGACTCTCTAATAAATCCCTAGATTTTTATTCAAGGAGACTACTTCTGTGACTGCCTCTATCTTTATTAATGATATTAATGATTAATGATAATTAATAATATCTCCAAACTATCGCTCCAGACCTGAGCTGTTTTCTTGTAGCAGGCTTAAACAGTTTCTTTTCTTCTGTAAAACTGGACATTTTAACAAGGGAGTTAATGGGAACTGACCCGTTTAGTTGAGGACACCCTCAACTAAACATTAGCGTAATCTACACCCTGTTTGGATTCCTCCATCAGCTGATGCCTGATGGAGGATCACTGCATGTTTCTAACACTCGTGTTTTTCAGGCTAAAGAGTCCGAGCTGCTGGCTTTGGAGCAGATCCTGAATGAACCAAATCTCACAGCGCTCATGTACAGGGAGTGGAGACTCTCCAACACCATCCTGCTGCAAGATATCCTTCAGCACAACCAGGAAGCAGAGGGTGCCACAAAGCCCAGATGGGATAGTGTCTGAGATTTTAGAGCTGCCCAACACTGCTGTACAGTAACGGTTTCACACTTATGAAGTCTGAAAGACACTGAAAGACAAAAATGTCTAAACCCCACCATCATCCTGTGATGAGAGGAAGTTGGTTCCTACTCTGGATCGAATAACGATGCTACAAGTTTACTCGAGGTTAACTTTTAAACGCTTTTCACCTCACTTCTATTCACGCAGCAGATTGGAATGTTTGCAGGTCTTTAAAGCTTAGGAAACACTGTTTTTAATTTCAAGCCAAAACTTTAATTTGTATTTGATTAATTTTTATTTTTTATAGTCGGTTTGCTTTATTTTTTTGGATGTGTTTTTTATATATAATTTCTGTTTATTTTATTTAAAAAGAGATGACCTTCACCAAGTAGCTTGTGTGACTTTTTTCAGTTTGTTTCTTTAGCAGAAATCCTCCAAAGGTAATGATGGATCTCCATGATGGTTTTATGTGAAGTGGGGCTCATTCCAACTTAGAAGTGACTAAAGTGTTGGATTCAGCAACTTTTGGAAGGATTCTTTGAAATTGGAAAAAACTGACATGTTGAGTCACAGTTTCACAAATACTTTTCATGTTTAAATTTAAAAACTCTGGTAGACATTAACTCGGTATATGGACTGGTTCTTATTCAGTGCTTTTCTATCTACTCTTCCTGAGCACTCAAAGCGCTTTATTCAACACGTTCACACATATCCACAGCCACCTTTTTCTATGTCTAAGTGCTTTCTACCTAACATTAACACTCTGATGGATGCGGGAGCAACTCAGCGTTCAGGATCTTGCCCAAGGACTCCTTGACATGCAGACGGGAGCAGCCAGGAGTCGAACCTTCTACGCCTTAACTTGTTGTTGTAAATAAAATATTACAACTAATCTGGATTCAGGAGCCGAGTTCATGCCAGGTGTCCGTTCCAGTTATCAGCAGTGTTAAAGTTTACTCAAAGTAAAAGCAAATGTTGAAGCGGGATCTGTTTATATTTGTTGATACTTTTGTTGTGTGAACAAGTCTGAAGCAATAATTTTACGGCAGCTTGTTTTCTACCTCTGAACTCGTTCACTGCAGTGTCGTCTTGGGGACGTCTCACATTTTTATTATCCAACACAAAAATCCCATTAAAGCTGGGGCTGCGGTCGAACGCTGGGTTTTAATCTGCTCATCATCAAGCTCATGCCTTGATTTAACATTTACAATAATTCAGTTTGCGTTTGTTTTTACATCCAGGTATAGGATACTTTATCATACGTGTGTTTTGTTTGTCTCTGAAGGGAATGAAATAACACAGTAAGAACATGTTGTATTCAGTCTTCTGAATGCAACACATCTAGAAACTCTAGAAATGCTGTGAAAATATTCTGCTCTCAAACTGGTGGAAATGTGGGAACCGAAAGTAGAACTGGGTCTAAACTGGTGCTGCACTGGTGAAAGACAGGTTTTAAAGTCTGTTAATATTTTGCTTTTTGCTGTATTTATTGTACATTTGCAGTAAAACGTTTGAAGTTTCTCATTTTGTTGAGTCATTGTTTTACGGCACACTGTAGGAACCCAGGTACTGACATTTCTCCACATTCAGATTTAAAGTTTGAAAAAGCGATTTCAACAAACCAGCTTCAGGAGGTTGAGGCTCCAACAACACGCGTTATTAAAACTCCTAGATTTGGCCTCTAGGTGCCATCAGATTAAGAACAACCAATGTTGGAATCCTGTTTATGACTAAGGGCCACAGGTAAAATGCGTGCAGGGGCAACATTAGTATTTATGAAGTGTGTATGATGTGTATCAGTTCTTGTCATAAAAAAAAAAAAGTTCTTCCTTTTAAACAGTAAGCTGGCATTTCTTGATACCAGAAAAAAAGCTGCTGTGACAAAGAAAGAAATCTGTCAGCATGAAATCTTTGGACTATAAATATACAAAATAAATGCATAAAACTACAGAAAAAGTTCTGAAAGCTCTTTGTCCACACGTTTTGCTTTTTATTTAAATTTAGTGTTAAAGCAAAAATTCTGCCATTTAATTATTTTGTGTAGTATGAACGGCCATGAGGGAGGTTTTAATCTGTAGGAAAAGCTGTAAAACTGAAAATACAAAAGCCCAAAATTTCTTGTGGTGAGCAGCAGATCAAACAGGTTCATTATAAATGGCTTGGAGTGCACATTCAGGCCTGTATGACTCATTTAGACATTGAGCCATGGCTCTGTAAACATGCAGACATGTCTGCCATTCAAATACTCTTTTTTGAATATAAAACTATATGCAAACTAAACTGTAAATTTAATTAAAAGAAGCCATTTGTATTTAGTTTTCATAAAAGCCTTATTTTTAGTCATTTACTACTACTTGGGAGAACTCAAAGTGTAAGACTTGGACAAGTTTGAAATCTTCTGTCCTCCACAATGGAAAATGGCTCAACATAAAAACGGGTGTCACTATTCTTAAACTCTTTGCAGTCTCCAGTATTACTGAAATGCAGCCAGATGATGCAGATTTTACGGTTTCGCCCCCCCCCCCCGGACAGCCTAGCATTTAAATTCAGGCTCCCATCTGTGTACCTGGCTTGTACCACTACATTCACTGTCTTCAGTCAGCCACCCAACCCTTCTTTCCAGTAATGGTATGATCTGAGCTTTTGTGAATGGCGAGCCAATCAAAATAAAGTCCCATCCCTGCCTGCCTGCATGGATTCTCAACAGGGCTGAACATTTTGCTCCCGCATACCGACAGGTTATTAATAACTGCCATATATCGTTTGAAAAGCTTAATAGTGCTCCGTTGGTCTCCAACGTGCCCTCTGAGAAGGAAATCAAAGACCACAACCTGCAACAGTAGTGACAGTAAACAAATTTTATTTTGTCATCTGCATTTACAGCTGGAATTCCGGGAATTCAAACACGACGTCTTTGCCTGTGAGCTTCTTGTAGACACCAGAGAAGGTCTCCACCTGAATCAGGAAACAAAATCAACGTTAGTTTAACTTAACCTGCCTCTTATTTACCATCATCACTTTTTCTTTACATGATATAAAAACAACAACAACAACTAAGGCTGCAGGACAAACTCCCATCTGCAGCTGAAGGATTTAAACAGGTCTATTTTTTATGCCAGTATGTTGTACTTAATACAACCCCTTGGATTTTGGATTCTTGAACAGACACAAACAGAAACTGAAGTAGGACTTTGATCTGTGCATAAAACTCAAAGTAAAGGACAAGTTAAGCCATAAATTGAGTTTCTGTTTATGATCAGTCTGTGCACTGCATGGTTTAGCTCCCCAGTAATGGCCCCAAAGGACTCTGGGAAGATGTAGGAATATGCAGGACGCTCGTCCTCACCGGCCGGCAGCCGGGGACAGAGCTTTCTGTCCGACATTGTGGAACGGGACTGTACGTCTTGGCTCAGAGCTATGCTCCCATACGCCACCAGGACAGAGCCAGGAGAGCAACTCTCTGGATGTCCACGTCGGAACAAAAAGGTTTCTGACTTAAAACATCTCCAGACATTTAACCGATGGACACATGCTCTATGTCTTATCCTTTTAATAAATCACGTTTTTGGGAGGTGTTTGGTGTGACAACCTGACTTTTTCCCCACACCAAACAATCCATCCACTGATTAATAAGTTAAAGACTGACACTTGAAATCATCGTTATTAATGTTTCCTGAACATGCTTTACAACTCACTTTGTGTTCGACGTTGTTCTGCTGAGCCTTGTCCAGGTGGACCTTGATGAGCCTGCTGCTGTCCAGTTTCACTCTGATCCTCTTACCCACGATCTCACTGGGGAACACCAGGTCCTCCAAGATGGCGTCGTGGACCGCGGTCAGAGTGCGGCTGAGGGAAGAATTGGGGGGAAAGAAAAAAGGTCATTAATGCTTCATTTCCAACTCAGTTTAGTTTAAGTGTGTGTCCACAGCGAGTTTGCGTGCTTCAGTTTAGTTTGGTTCTTATGTGTTGAAAGCTTTAGGTTCTACTTGAGCTTTTATTACTTCTCTACACTGGTGGGGTATTTATCGTGGGCAGAAACACTTAATCATGCTGACATCCTGCTCGTGTTAATAACTTTGAGCAATACTAACACAAGACATTTCTTCCTCCTCAAGTCTGGTTTTTATTTTATTTCAGTAAAGTAAAACATTTTTCCCGATAATAGTTTTATGTTACAGCAATAATCTTGGGAGTGAGGCCCTGAGGGTCAACACCTGAGGCGCGGTGTTGATTACAAAGCTTGTCTCCCAAGGCCAGCCATGGGTCCCTGCAGGCCTGCCTCCACTACACGATGTGTGCTGCTGCAGACCTGCACGACAACCACAGGCTGATCAACAGGATGCCAGCCTAGACAGCCGTCACCTCAAGCAGACTGGAGAGGTTGCAGACCATGACTTACAGAAGCAACGGGCTATAGTACCCTAGTGAGTTTCACTTCCTCTAAATAAATCTTACTGAGAGTTTTAGTCAGCCTGGTCCGAGCTGAACTTCGGATTACTGTGTTTTACCAAACGGTTGAAAGACTCAGCTCTGATAAACCGGGAACCAATAATCACATCAGTAAAGTTTTCCTTCCAAAGCACCTGCAGCGCCCTATCAAACATCCAACTTTCAGCACAAACCGGGACTCTTCAAAGAAAATAAAAACATTCAGTCACGCCATCTTTGGTTTCTATTAATGATCAGTCTGTGCACTGCATGGTTTAGCTCCCCAGTAATGGCCCCAAAGGACTCTGGGAAGATGTAGGAATATGCAGGACGCTCATCCTCACCAGCCAGCAGCCAGGGACAGAGCTTTCTCTCCAACGTTGTGGAACGGGACTGTACGTCTTGGCTCAGAGCTACGCTCCCATACGCCACCAGGACAGAGCCAGGAGAGCAACTCTCTGGATGTCCACGTCGGATTAGATTTAAAAACGGGTTTATAGCATCATTCTGTCCAGTTAATAAACCTTTCTCCCTTTTTTTAGAAACACATTTGTAGATTTAAGTTTACAGTTATCCTCACAATTCCTTTTATTTTGAAGGACAGAGAGAAATAAATCTTAAGGGTGTTACCTCAAAAAAGATGCTTCAACACAGTATTAACAGAAATTTTTTTTAAAAATCATTTATACACAATAAAGCAATTTCTAAAGCTTAAAGAGACCACTGCAGATGTATTAAAGTCATGTGATGAAAATGAATATCAGAAGAACTTAATTTTCATCACATGCATCTGGTAGCATGCATTGCATCAGTACCTCCACAAGGTGGTGGTAAATCGCATGTAACCACCACCAGGCTACCCGATGCTGGACTGATAAAAGGGGTCTGAGAAGGTGACAGAAGATTGAACACTTTACAAACCATAGAAACAAACCCAGAGAACACTGAAGTTCAGAAAAATGAAAGTAAACTAAGCACAGTGTAAACGTTGCCAGCTCAAGTTCATTATAGTGTTTTAGTATCAGCTCCAAAAAAAAAAAAAAAAAAAAAAAAAATAGTTCAAGAGTATTAGTGGAAATGCTCATCACTGCACCATCTTCCCTCCATTCTTTCACTTGAATCAATGTCAGAGCTGGAAAGTGTCTAACATTAAAGACTCCAGATCCATTTTAACACATTGACCCACTCTTGCGAGTCCGCTGCAGAAATCTGTGAGATCAAATTTAAAGCCAACTCTCTGCACTCACCTCCTGGGACGCTTCTGCTTATTCTTCGTGCGGCTTTTCCTGGTGGGTTTGGGCAGAATTCTCCTCTGAAAGTCAGAAATGGTTCAATTAATCTCCAACGAGGAATTGGGCAAACAAAAGCAACTACAGAGCAGCACGAAGGTAACAATCAGGTTCAGGCTGATATTCTTGCTTACATAAAATGGTTTTATTTCATTATCAGCCTATAAGTTGAACCCTGATTTGAAAAGATGTGCACTGCATGGTTTAGCTCCCCAGTAATGGCCCCAAAGGACTCTGGAAAGATGTAGGAATATGCAGGACGCTCGTCCTCACCGGCCGGCAGCCGGGGACAGAGCTTTCTGTCCGACATTGTGGAACGGGACTGTACGTCTCGGCTCAGAGCTACGCTCCCATACGCCACCAGGACAGAGCCAGGAGAGCAACTCTCTGGATGTCCATGTCGGATAAAAGAATCACCGCAACACATGGACACATACCTCAGCTCACCCCTGTTCTTAACAGGGTTATGCATTTTAAATAATGTTTTCCAGGCATCCAGCTTGAAAGCAAAACGTAATATTTCTGGATATCAAGTAAGTCATCAAAGTGACAGTCACAGCGATGGTATCCTCACCTGTGCAATGAAGACCACGTGCTTTCCACTGAACTTCTTCTCCAGCTCCCTCACCAGGCGCACCTGAATCTTCTGGAAGGACTTCAGCTGAGGGACAGGAACGAAGATGATGATGGCTTTCCTGTTTCCACCAACCTCGATTTCCTGAAAAGAATAAAGCAGCAGTCATTTAAGAGCACAGGGGCTCTGAAGTGTGGTGTGACGCCATCTGGGCAGGGCAGGAGCTCTCCACGAGGTGCCCAAATCCCAGCTTTGGATCCTTGAAGGAAAATGTCTTAATGTTTCCTAAATCTGTGGCTGTTAAAACTCTGAGGAACTTGCACTTAGCTCTAGGTTAGTACGAAAGAATTTTAGTAAAACACGACGACTTATAACACCAGTACGTATCAAAAAGTGTGCACTGCATGGTTTAGCTCCCCAGTAATGGCCCCAAAGGACTCTGGGAAGATGTAGGAATATGCAGGACGCTTGTCCTCACCAGCCAGCAGCCGGGGACAGAGCTTTTTCTCCAACGTTGTGGAACGGGACTGTACGTCTCAGCTCAGAGCTACGCTCCCATACGCCACCAGGACAGAGCCAGGAGAGCAACTCTCTGGATGTCCACGTCGGATTAGATTTAAAACTTATCATAAAGATAAATTAAAGCTGGATTTTAAATCAGTGAAAAGCAGCAAACACAGCAACAGGCTTGTTTGCTGCTCATTCAATGACATGAAGCTCATGCACACAGGCTCGTGTGAACTCTCACCTTTGCTGCAGTGATGTTCAGCTCTCTCAGCTGAGCCTTCAGGTCAGAGTTCATCTCCAGCTCGAGCAGAGCCTGTGGAAAGACCAGTCAAATGAGTAAAGCAAGCACAACCACATCACTCATCCTACCTCTGGCTAGCTCAAACACTTTCTATTGGCTTCATATTTCTGCTTCTAACATTAAAAAAGGAGAGCCCAATCCCACCGATGGCATCTTTTCCATGTGGTCATTAAAAGAAACGAAACCATCCCTTTTTAAAATACATTTTAAAAACTGAAAGTTATTTTGTGAGACTCAATTATCAGCTGCTGCACCAGTAGCTTCTTTATCCTGAAGACAGACTAACAACTCCACCATCTTGGACTCCAACTGGTGACGGTTATGCTCTTGAGCCTCAGTGAGCTTCAGCTGCTGAAGGTTCAGGATTACATCACCTTCCAACTTCCAGGATCTCTCCACAGCAAGGAGAAAGACTTCCATCACCAGCTGCTGTCCAAGACAGCAGAGTTAGAATCTGAGACAGCTGACTGATCGCCATGAGAGCAACCAGTTAAGCTTTAGGGAACACTAGATGAGAAATACCACAGCCGCCTGGTGAGCAGGGTTAAAACATCACTTCAGTTATTGTTAAACTAATCAGTTAAGCCAGGGGTACAGCTTTCTGTCCGACGATGTGGAACAGGACTATGTCTACACTCACAGGTGCATTAGCCTTTTCTTTTTTCAAAGAGAAAACATGACCTGGGTTACTTTTTTTGCTTGCTGAACTTATAATGTATCACCACTATTGCACTGCAATGCTGGTGCTGCTGGTACTTTGTCCACCAGACACTTCAACGACAGCAGAAATATGATATAATTTTAAGGCCGCATCACCCCATCAGTCCACCAACCAGTAAGTGGACAAAACAACCAAACAGGGCTGTCCTAATGAAACACTCAGCCTTACAGGATTGAGAAGAACCAGCAGCTGAGACTTTAATGTCAGTCATAATTAAATCACATTAAAGACTCAATCACACACAGCCTTACATTCCTCCAACAGTACAATTCTTGTTTAAATAGTCACTTAGAGACAAGAGAGTTCTGATACTGTACATGAACCCCTGTACACTTTGAAAACTTAGACAAAAAAAAAATCAGTGCCTTTTTATTAAATGTAATCATTTAATAAAAAGGCCTCATATTAACAGAGTGCAGTTATGTAATGGCTGACCAATAAATCATATAGATTTCTTACACCACACATTAATTCATGATGCCCTTTACCGTTTTCTCCCCAAAGGCCCCCACAGTTACTCATTCAGCTGGACTGACGCTTCAATAATACATGGATCTGTGATGCCGTTAGACTTTCTTACCTGAGAGATCCCAGACTCAAACTCGTCTGGCTTCTCGCCATTAGGCTTCACTATTTTGGCGCTGGTACTGAACATGGCCTTTGTCTCTGCACGGAGAAATAAAAACATTTAGGTTAGACCCACCGGCATCCGAACATATTTAATATCCACCCTTTACTGAAAGCCCAGAGCACCGCTAACCTCCAGGCGTAACACCTCTGAGCTAACCGGGCTAGCCCACAATAGCACAGGAGATGGATATAACAGTCCAATGGGCATAAAACGGCACATACATATTAACTACTTGAGTCACAATTAAAAGAACTGAACCTCCGAACCTGGAAATTAACTCAAGCTCTTCTCCCCTCGGTTTTGTGACGGCTAACTGAACACATGCACGGCCTGTTGCTAGCCGCTACTCGCTTGCCGAACTCATTGAGCAGAGCCCCTCTACTATGTCTTATTTAGACATTAAAATGAGCCATCCGATACTGCAAATCACACAATCTAAGCTATCACAGGCTTCACTTGCCTTTCTGTGTATAAACCTTGCCATTAAACACATTTAAAGTACATTTTAAAACAGAAAAGCCAGTCCAGGGTAAAATGGCACGACTAACCTCTGTCAACGACGGCCAAGGAAGAGGCCGGAACATCGCGAGAGTTGGATTAATCCAATCGGGAGCGACCGTTTTTTCTATCGCGAGAATTGTAGAAACGCTCGGAGTGATAAGAACTATCGCGTGAGTTTAGTAGAAAACAGTCGGGGAAACTGCAGGCAGTTGATTGCAGTGCTTTTAGACTGATTTTTGTTCGATTTTGTTTACTGCAACATTTTCAGATAGGGATATACGGCTAATGAAGAAACTAAGATGACTGCAAGACTTATTAGACTGGTGTTAAATATATAAGGAATACTTTGTTGGGCTCTTTCGGGTTTAGCTTTCCCGGACATCTGTACACCTGGCTGCTAATTTGGTCCCATATTTCAAGGTTTTATGTCAAACCACGCCTTCACTACTCAAATCTATTGACATTTGAATGTGTCCGAGTTAATATCACGATGCTAGCCACCTTCGTTCCCCTGCAGTGTGTTGGCAGACAGTGATGTTTAGGCTGACTGGTCTTTTCAGAGTTGCATGCAGGACCTTTTGTAGCGCTGCTGACGACATGGCGAAAGGGAAGTTTTTCTACGCAGTTAGGAAAGGACACAAAACGGGAGTCTACACTTCATGGTGAGACCGGACACACCTCAATGCCTGCACATTTGTTTTTAAGAAAATCAATGTTATTGGCTATTCAAAGTGCATGTTCTTTCAGTGAGAGTGAGTGGATGCCAGCTTCCGTTCAGATACACGAAGATTTCTTTTTCTCCTTGAGCTACAGCAAAACAACCCACCGGTTTTAAGATCATATCAGTTTTTCCCTGTCAGTACATCCCACACTTTAATTCGGCATGGAAGCAGAACATACACAGCTTCGTTTTCTCCGTTTTTCAGGTGGATAGCCTTCAAACAGTTAAATGTATTTCCGCCATTAATGTGGCTCATTTGTGAGTAGGAGGGCCTAAAATTGATTTATTCTTACATAACTAGAAATGTAGTATGTCTTTGGTTTGTCTATATTATAAATAAATACAAATAAAATAAACAACACGCCAGGACCAGACCGGTGAAACTTTACCTTCTGTTAGTGCACAGAAGTTTAACTACACATTTAATCTTTGAGAAAAGAAACTTTGGACCCATTGTTACAAGCAGTGGCGGTCCTAGCCTGTTTGGCGCCCCGGGCGAACACGCCCTCTGGCGCCCCCCCGCTCCCCCACTCCCCCCCCCACACACACACGGACGCACACACGCACACACACATATATGACCCTATATATGAAGAGAGAGAGAGTATGCATAGCATGCAAACGGCTACCAAACAGACATCATAATTCGTCATACAATGGGAACAGGACAAATCAACAATTGACACTGACTAATTAACATTATATTATTGTATATATTGTTTGGAGTTTAGTCTCTTACTGTTACTATTTTTACCATTTCTTCTTGGAGGAACTGTAACCCACATAATTTCCTTAGGGATTAAGAAAGTATTCTGATTCTTAATGTTTTAGGATACATGACCTGCCATTATCCAATGACACATCTGCTTACCTGTATCTTTTGCTCGTTTCTCCTTGTAGGAGCCATAATTAAATGTATTGAATTTTAATGATCACTGGGTTTTCATTTGTTTGGTTGCTATGGTGATGTGTAACGGGAGTCACGTGGGTGCTAGCGGTGACATTAAGAGGGCGTTGTCAGTCTGTCTTTCACTGGTTTGATTTTGACAGAGAGGAGGGCTGGGTAGCCGTAGTTTTTGTTGACAGCAGCACAACGAGTTTCCCCTTGTTGCATTAGAGCTGTGATGTTTTAAGAGTTTGAATCGCGAGCCGATCACATTGCTCTGTAAACTTTTCAAGCACTTTAATAAACAAGCAAGCAATTCCACCTCTCGCATTGCGTGAAGTTGACAGCGCGTCAGGCAAATAGGCAGGCTCCATCCCCGGCCTCTAGCGACTGTGGAAGTCGCTACACTCCTCCTCTTCTTTTCTCTTTTTCTTAAACTTTAAAAACGGGTTGTGTGTGAGACTTTAAAGCAACAAAATATAAAATATACATTTTAAATTGTTATTGATCCCTTTACCCCTGGTCCTAAAGTGTATATTTATTTTCTTACTCTTCTTATATTTATTGTTTGTTTACTTGCACTGCTGTAACTGGAGCCTCGTCGTCTCGTCTCTCTATATACTGGACTGTATGTAGCAGAGATGACAATAAAGTTTACTTTACTTCAGCTGCGAGCAGGCGCACCGAGGGCTCTCGCGCTCACTTTTCGCGTATAGAATTTCGAAAAAACATCGGTGCAAATTATAAGGCTGTATCATAATGTCTGGTGTTTTCGTGTTGTTGGTTTGTTTTTATTTTGTTTTATTTTGCAAGTTGGTTATTAGATGCTGCTCCAGCCACCCAGAGAATGGTTACAAGAAGGGAACATTTTTGTTATTGTTCTTCTGTTACTTAATTAGTTTAATGTACCGTAAATGGTAGGAAACAGTCAAAAGTTAAAACACAGTTAAAGTCATCCTCCAAAGCTGCCCGCTTGGCCAGATTGGAGTCTGCCCTAGATATTTTCTCTTATTTCAGACCATTTTGAATGCTGGAAATTCAGAAATCAGTAGTTTCTGAAATATTCAGGCCAATGTGTCTGCCACCAACAATCACTGCCATGTTCAGTGTCACTTAAATTCTCTTTCTTCCTCATTCCAGTGGCTCAGTTTGAACTTCAGTGGGTCATCTTGACCATGTCTATGTGCCTGAATGGATTGAGTTGCAGTTGAAAAGGTGTATCATTAAAGTGTCCGGAGGGGAGAATGAAGACGTCTCAAGATTTTTATTCTCCTGATTTTTTACTTTTTATTTTTATTTTTTTGTCATTTAGGGACGAGTGTAAGAGCCAAGTGGACAAATTTCCTTCTGCCTCCTTTAAGAAGTTTGCCTCAGAGCGAGATGCCTGGGCATTCGTCAGAGGGATCGAGCCTTCTGCAGTTCCAGATGTGAAGAAAGGTGAATATTTTCTAATTTTATACTCTTCAAATACACACTCGAGAAGCTATAATTAATTGGAGCTGGGATTGAGGCTGAACTCGGAGCATCTTGGAACTGAAATGGCCGTTAGTTTGGATTCCAAGAATATGTTAACCCAGCCACTGTGTCTGTTTGAGATGGTAATACAGCATGCATACAAAGCTCACAGGTGATTTTAAGTGGAGAATCAGGTACTTGCTGCACACTGTTCTTGATGAACTTTTTGTGTTTGTGGCTTTCAGTAACTCAGAGCGTGGAGTCTGATGTCACTCTGCTTCCTAAACGAGGCCCGGAGCCGCTTGAGTACATCCCTCTTGGCAAAAAGAGATGTCACTCGGAGGAGAAGGCGGGGCACCAGCCCAAACGAGTTAAGCCATCAGAGAGCTCGACATCACAAAACTCGTCATCAGAGAGCTCTGACGGATTCACGTACATGGGTGAGATGTGCAAGATTTAATATACTCCATTCAACATGATGTTATGGGGACAAAATCATGTTATTTACTACATACAGAAATATTTAAATGTAAAATGTAGAAAATGGAAGCAATAAAACTTGAACTCCAGTCTGAGCTGTTCTGCGTTCTCTGTACAGGTGACGCTGTGGTTGTTTACACCGATGGCTGCTGCTCAGGAAACGGACAGAGCGGAGCACGGGCTGGCATCGGGGTCTACTGGGGATGCAACAACTCGCTGTGAGAATATGTGCACGTGTTACAACAAGCATGTTTTAAACAGTTCCTAAAATCTGCTCAGTCTAAACCTCCATAGTGAAAGTCTTAATTGCATTAATGGATGCATTGGTTTCTCACATTTGTTGCCTCTGGCTTTATAGAAATGTTGCAGAGAGGCTGCAGGGAAGGCAGACCAACCAGCGCGCAGAGATACAAGTAAGATTTACACCTCAGCATGAGAGTTTCTGTCTTAAAAGTCCAGTTTAAAGCTCAGTGTTAACTGTGCAGGTCTGCACTTAAACAGTACTTCTTTAATTTTTAACACTAACACAGGGTGATTTTCATTCTGTTGCTTTAGAACCTTTTTAAAAGGACCACCATGACACCCTTTTTTCCTTTTGTGAGATGTGTACGGAGAAATAAAAGAAGAGCACTTCAATTTGCCAGTTATTGTTTTGTTTTAATATATTTTAATGGGAAGTCTGTTTTAGGGCTGTTCGATATAACGATATATATCGGATGACGATAGAAAAACGTCTATCGTTTCATTTTACGCTATCGTTTGTTTCGTGGTGTCGCAAAATAAACTGTTTATGGCAATATTTTTTCATCATTTTGATGGTCACTGTAGTGGCTATATTAATTTCTTAAAGTTCTCTCTTTGTCTTATATTTAATATAACCACACTACGGACGGACAAGCGCTTGTTTTTTATGCGTTTTCGTTAGCAACAACGACGGTAAAACCACGGCGTGTCCGTTTGTTTATTTTCCACATAAACCTTTCACAATAAAGCTCAAGATCCTGTTGAGGCTTTTCAAAATAAAACGAGTCACGTGAAAGATGCAGAGTATTTACGGATGAGAAGCAAAAAAGAGCCGCCAGGTGCTAAAAAATAAACCTTAGACTCAAACGTTAGAACAGACTTTTCTCCGCAGCATGCTGTGTAATAAATACTTACAAAGAAAACAGTGGCCGTTACAACTTATGTCTAAAAATGTATAGTTCCATGCATCAGCTAAAACACTCGACTCCAGGTACACGACGCCCAGCTGGAAACACTTCACGCAAGTCGAGATGCCCGAGATTCACAGAATTTACAGGAAATGTTACATTTTTGCAATTTATATCGTTATATCGACGATAGATTTCTTAATATCGGGATATGAGATTTTTGTCATATCGCACAGCCCTAGTCTGTTTTTTGGGTGTCAGGTAAAATCTACCTGACATTAGTGATAGTGTTATAAAACTGCACGTTAGCGTGCTAGGGTTAAAGCGAGGAGAGGCTGAGGCAATTTTAACCAGTTTAAATTACTGAGGGCCAGCATATAAAGAGGCTTATTAAATGCTACAGCAAATACAAAGAAGCGCCACCTGATGGTCATAGTTGGAACAAAACTAAAAATGGCACCACGAGAATGAAGGTTTTAAACTCACTTTCTGAAAACTTTCCTGAAGGAGCAGATATGTAAATGTACCTATTTATTGGAAAGAATAGCAAGATGCAGGCCTGTAAATGCCTGTTTGTTATTTTATGCTTGGATTTTTCTCTATAAGCTTTAAAGCATAACTAACTGACGTCTCTGCTCTCGCTGCACCAGGCGGCCTGCAGAGCGCTGGAACAGGCCAAACAGAATAACATCAAGAAGCTCGTTTTATACACAGACAGCAAGTTTACGATAAACGGTGAGTCACAAACTGGAGTCATGCTGCAGTCATGTTGCATTATCACTCAGATTCCAGCTTTTGAATTTCCCACTGAATGGGTAAAGGTTTTTCTTTTCTTTTTCCTTCATGCAGGTGTGACCAGCTGGGTGAAGAACTGGAAGCTAAACGGCTGGAGGTTGAAATCTGGAGGTCAGATTACCAACAAAGACGACTTTGTGAAACTGGACAGGCTGAATGGACAGGTGGAGGTGGTCTGGGTAAGTATCAGTGTTTCTTTGCGGACGGGGTCTTTAGATTCATGCAGGTCAGAAATAAACAATGTTTTTACATTTACCACAGGAGTCTTTTTGCAGTCAACCGCCCCCTGCTGGAGAGGTGATAAATCTGTCCGTGGCCTGAAAAATGGCCACATGGGGGCACCGAAGGCTCAGTACAGTCAGACAGAGCAAGCAGCCGAACAGCTTTCCTCAGAGGCTAAAACTGTATATATCAAAGGGACAGTTTCAGTGGATTACTTGGATTAAGATGATTATGGATTGTTTTTTGTTTTCTGAAATGTTATGCTTTTGATAAGCAGATGAAGTGTTACATATCCAAATAATTTTCCTATTTCAAACGTCTTCAAAAAAGAAAAATCTGAGCATTCGGCTGAAGACAGGTTCAGCGTTCCTGTTTCATTTTGTTTGCACGTTAGATTCATAATTCAGAAAATATCGTAAATTTTTATTATTTTAATCAGCTCTGAATGATAAAAATTTTAAATGATAGAAACTCCCTGGTTTGTTAATAAGACTAAGTGTTCGGCAAGTACACATTTTATACTAAAATATGCTAATGTTTCTTTCATTAGTACTAATTAAATGTGCTAATTTGAATAAATGTTGAATAAACAACAAAATTTTATTCAGACTAGTCTCACAAATGTGTAAAAGGTTCCTGCACTGCGTCACCTTTTTCTGTTCTTAGGTTTAAAAAAAAAGAAAAGAAGTAATTTTATTCCTCTTGCTGCTGGATCATCTGGGTTTTTATTTTAATTGTACAAAGTCAGGCTGACACAAGGTTGACTGTCACTTAATTTCTGATTCAATTATTCGAATGCTTAAAAATGTAAAATATACGTTAAAATAAGGGTCCACAAATAAATCGTGAATGCCAGAATGATATTACGAAAGGGTTCAGATGTATCGTGAGGGAAGAATTAAACCCCCTCAGTCCAAATTAGGCCCAAAAAAGGTGAATATTCAGGTTTTTTGAAGGTGAAGCCAGAGAAATTCAGCATTTTCTGCTTGGAAAATGTAACTTAAAATGATGATCTCTTATTACATTTTTCTCTTCACTTCTGGTGGATTGTTTTGATGTGCTCTACCAAACAGAAAGGTAGTCTGATCTGGAAACGGTGTGACAGGTTCAATTTAAAAGTAACAGTCAGAGGAAAGCATCAGCAGTATTGTTAATGCCTTATCTGATGGATGAACCAGTAATGGTAAAAACAGCCTGTTTGAAGGTTGTACGTATCAGGATGTAATGAAAAATCTTCTGGTCATTTGCAGGTCTTAATGATTTAAATGTGTGATGAGCACCCCATGATTTAGCAGCAATAATTTGAAGTAATCATTTACTGTGACTGCATTACAGACCGCAGTACTAAACAGTCTTAGTACTGCATAGTACAGCCATATCCAATCATTTGTTTAATGCTCAGTAAGCGTCCAAGTGATTGTTTATTAGTTGTTGTTTTCATGTTTTTATACTTACTTGTCTGCTCTTCTGGTCCTCCTCCAGATGCACATTCCAGGTCACGCCGGCTACAGAGGCAACGAGGAGGCCGACAGGCTGTCGAGAGAAGGAGCGGCGAAGCCTCTGCAACCAGAGCACAAAGAAAAAGACGAGCACCTTTAAAGAAATCTGCTGCAGGACTGCTTAATGCTCTTCTTTGGTTCTTTAGCTTTGAAACAAACCTTTCAAATAAATTTGAGAGGTTTGTGTTTCTTGTCCGTGTCAGTTGTGACTGTACCGAAGCTTGAAGGTTGCAGAGAGTCTGCATGCTCATCCTTTTTCTTTTTTTGTGTTGAATGTAAATTTTGATTTGTTTTGGGTCTGAATAAAGATTTTAAGTTTCACCTGTTGTTTCTTGTTAAGTAGCAAGAAGTGAGAAGACAGTTCTTGTGTATAAGAAGCAGAACAAAGTTGAGGAAATCAGGTGAGCTCAAAAAGGTTAAGGAGATGAAGACATGTTGATGAGAAACTTGGACGATGTTTTTAGTTTATTCTGTCTCGTTGTAATCCCCGCAGCCCTCCAGCAGGAGGCGCTCCAGGTCATCATTCGAGCACAGACAAAGGGCTCCTGAGGATTTGGGGTTTATTTAAGGATCTCCTCTCGTACTGATTGACACATTTTGATGAACGTTGTCCCAAACACGCCAGTGCTTGGGGAATATTGTTTTCAAATCACATGTAAGTAAAGTTTATTACAGTGAAACTGAAATGAGAAGGAAGGCGTTTGAGATCAGCGTCTGAATCCAGAAAATCCTGTTGCTCTGTCACAAAATTAAACTGGGAGATGTCTGCTCCCAGTCTGACAAACCAGTAATCATTATCACATTATACAATATTAACTCTCCTTATGGGCAGCTTATCAGAGTAATCCTTGTTTTCTGGACTGAAGATGTACATTTATTTCAGTTTTCTAAAATAAAGTTTTATTGTGAAAAACACCTTCACTACATTAGCAGCAGGTAAATTCCCCTCAGAGGAAACTCTGACATACTGCTGAGGGCAAACACAAAACCTCCCAGAGACTGAAAGAGACGTGGTGCATTAACAAGTTTATTTTATTTAAAAAAGGACAAGCGTTAATTAAAATGCTTCAGTCATGCAGGCTCAGTTTAATCTGCAGGTTGGTGGCATTTATAAAGGGTAAAAGAAAAGCAAAGATGAAGAAGACAAAAGAACATCATTGATAGAAGCATAATAAACAACATTAAAGGCCACTTATAAAGCTCACAAGCACAAAAACACATGAACCCAATTACAAAGATGTATAAGACAGTGTTTATCTTTAAAGACTTGGACACTGCTTCCATGCAGAAACGGGCATCACCTTTCAAAACAATTGAGCCGTTATTGTAAAAGAAACAGGAATCCTAAATAGAAGCATAAATAACGAAAGGAAGACATCTATAGAACTAACAGCTGACAAGGAGGAAGGGCAGCACTGTCCCCCTTTATTGCTTAAAATGTAAATTCTCACATTCCTCACATCTTAGCCTTCCTGTAGTCCACCAGAGAGGAGCAGAGGAGTCAAAGCAACAGGCATTTAACTTAATGAGGCATCCTTCTTTCAGAGCCTCATTTTAAACCAGCTAAGTAGCCCAACTAAATCTTTATGTCTCAGATGGAGCAACAGCTTTTTGGAAGGGACAAATATAAGCTAAATAATCAAAAATCTCCAAGGCACTCTCTTTTTATATGAAATTATATTTCCTTAAGCTCATGGCATCATTATATTCAACCTAAAACTCCGACTCGTTTAGACACACAGGCACACACATGGGAGAAAACGGACTCCATGAACACACTGACTATTTTCCAGTTGGTGCTCTACCAGTAGGAAACTTCCGTTTAGGTGAGAGCGGAAAATTCCACCAGGAAAACTCCACCAATAGGAGGAGTCTTCAATATCCTAGAATTAACCAAAATGAATCAAATTCAATCCAAATCAGATGAGAAAAACAAAACACAGATAACATAAATGTTATAACAAAGAAATAAAATCTTAGTCCTCATTTACTGTAAGTTGGGGTATTCAGTAGTTTCCTTTTGGTTAAGATGCCTTTTTCTTCAAGATGTGGTCAATTCCAAGTGTTTATATTATAAAAGTCCAGGTAGTGCTTGGAGGTAATTAATGTTACCTGTGCCTATAGGATATTTTATATTCCCAAATAAAACAGTGATTTAACTAAACGTGTGCTGCTTAAAGAGTCCTTCTCCTGTATTTTCCAGCCGTGCTGTGGCATATTTATATACTTAAAGGTGACCTCCCCCTCTGAGGGTACACCTGTGACTCCTTGATTATATCTCCTCCATCCTCCAGATGCTTTTTAACAATTGAGACTGAGACTGAGACTGATTTACGTGTCATAAGCAGGAAAACGGAGCAGACGAGGAGCCACAAATTAGAAAAATGAGAAAGGCAATTGGACACATTTGAAGCTAACGAGGGCAGGGGAGAAAATCAAAGGAGAGAAACCTGACACAGGTAGAAACAATCAGGAAATCAGAGCGCCGAAGACAGGAATTCAAGCCGCTTATTATCCAGTCAATTACAAATGTAATGTTTGACTGTGACTTTAGTACATATGTCTTTTTATATTTTTATTACTTAACTTGGCAGGAGTTACATATGGTCATATTAACCAATTATAAAGTGCTAATCTGAGGCTGCACCTGCTGAAATTCCAGAGTGCAGTCTCTTTAATATGCTGTGTTGTTGTATGCATCACTGCTGATAGGTTAACTCTTCATACACGCTCACAGAATGAGATTAAACTAAAACTATGTCGTTACCACAGTGAAAAGTTGTTCACTTGTGTCCCTTAAATTGATCTAGTCCTTTCGATATTTGGCGTAAGCACCCTTTAAACTCTTGACATCAATGATGACCGCTAACCCTGCAAGTAAACCCAGAGCTCCGCAGAGGTTTGAATCACACAAAAAGCACCTCCGAATTGAAGGATTTAGCCATGCACCCAGTCTTTTATTTTGCTTCTCTGTGCAAGTCCTGTGTCAGGCTTCCTGACCTCCTCATCTGGTCTGTGCAGCCCGACAAGCCTAAAAAATAGACACGGCTATATTTTAAGTGAAGCTCAGTGAATCAGATGCTTAAAATATTCCTGGTGGAATGACAAACATTGTCTTGAGGAGGTGACAGGATTGGAGCTGGAACGCGATCCAGCATGTGGGGTGTTCTCGTGATAACCCTTTGCAATCAGAACATGGAATTTATTATTTATTTAAATTGTGCTTCCAAATATTAGCAATCCGTGGGCAAAAAATGGACATTTTAACTGGCACACCTCAAAAATTAATGAAATTCTTTCCAAATGAGTCCTGTTTCACTTTCTTTAAGACATGGGCTTGGGTTTGTGACCTCACAGGGTTCAAAATGACACTTGGTTGCAGTTGGCAGACACGTTGTTTTGAACATTTTGGAAAACCCATCTGAATGTCTTCTTTTTCTCCATGAGGCCTAAACCTTCTGCTGCAGGACTTGTTGTTCTTCTCGTGGCTGAAGTTAGTTCCTCATCTGTAGCTGCTTCAGAAGGAATTCAGAGCCAATCAGACGCCTCCCTGATATTATTGGATAATAAATGGAAACATCTTGTAGGCCCAAAACTTCTGCACACACTGAGAAAAGCTTTTTTCTCCAACACGGAGAAAGAGGAATTAGACTCATTTGTCCTTCCTCCTCCTCCTCCTCCATTCTCCTGCAGCCTTTCGATTGGTCGGTGTCGATGTTGGAAACAGGACGGAGGCTCTGGGTTTCTCGCTCTGACCTCGACCGCTGCCTTCCGGCAAGCGTGGGGCACCGCGACCCCGCCAGAGGCAGCCCAGTCTGAAAGAGAGTGCCTCTGAGGGTCAAAGGTCACCCCGCAGCAGCTTCACCTCCTCGTTGGCTGAGACTCGTTAGCACTCCTCCTCAACACATACATGCCTCCTTAGCAGAATGAGCTCTGGCATCGTTCCGCCGCTGCCCTGCTGGAGGGGAGGAAGACCAAACAAACTGCAAAGAAACTTAACTAACCAGACATTAGAAACATCCTGCTCACACTTCAGCTGGAGGTTTTGTCAATTTTTAGATCATCTGCTCTAAAATAAACCACAATGTTCTGCTGGGGTTGCAGAACTCTCTGACACCGCAAACCGTCTGACACTGAGCGGGGGATGTTCGCTGAAGTGCTCGCAGTGCTGACGGGGAGAAAAGAAAACTTCACGCAGGCGTTCAGCCGCTTGACAGGAAATCAACCCGGTCTACGCCGCTGCGTTAGCCAAGTCGCTCCAGTCCAAGTAAAGTCTCACGAAGTTTGAGGCTTCGGAGTTAAGGTCCTGCTTTCGGTCGTGTGCAGGTTGACGAGGCTGCACCAAAGTTGCTTAGAGGTTAGAACTAAAGTGTCTCACATGGTACTACGCAGAGCTTTGCACACACGCATCTAAATGTTATAGCTCTACTTTGTCAGCAGGGGCAGTGTTGAGAATATTTATAATAAATGGCAATGTGGGCTGCTCGTGTCCATCTTCGTCCCGTTGCTGGTCCTTCGGCCGCAAGCAGGGCGCAGCTAACTTCTTTTCACTGAAATGAAACACAGTGTTGGAAACAAGTGAAACTCTACTGCAGCAGCTGTCTGTGCTCCTCATGCAAGGTTTTTTGATCTTTTATTTAGCACCTTTTCCTCTTTGTGGAGAGCTCCGATGTGGTTCTTCTTCCCTGTTCAAGTAAACCTTTTAACCAGTCAGCAGTCTACCAGCACAGAGCTACATGCTGTTGGCTTTTTGGAGGACATTAGTGCAGGACCAGTAATTGCAAAGTTTATCCTTAAGTCACTAAAGTCATGTCTAAATGTTTGAGTCCATAAACACTGGGGTATTTTCATATGTGAGCATCTGTGCTGCTGTTTAGCACTGGATACTTAATGGGCGTGTCACAGTATGTGCTCTCCCTCTGCTACCACTGTGCAAACAACTGGCCGTGTCTCAATATGCGTACTTGTGTGTACTTGCTTTCTCGTGGACTTGTGATACGTCATCAGCCGCAGACCAAGTACTGTTCCAATTTAAAGTATGCTCAAAATTCCCAGATGTGTTCTCGCTCCTCCTGTTTTATTGAGCATGCATCAGTGGTGACTTAGTGGACTTGGTGCAGCCAAATATCCCAGAATGCATGAGCTGCTGTACCTCCCGCTCTTTTCTAGAATCCGACGCATGCCTGGATACACAGACAGTGAATGGGAGATATGCACATTATGCTGTGGCTCATTTACAAACTAGTTTATGACATTAGTGAGACGGGGCTGGCAGTCCCAACTCGTCATTTTCAACATGCAGGGTTTGTGTTCTGGAAGGTAAGTCGATCTTGGTGCGTCAGCCTGAGCACTTAAAGACTGAGTCAAGTCAAAGTTTATTTCTATAGCACATTTAAAATAACCTCAGCTGACCACATTTTACTCATGCTATAAAATCACTAAATCAACAATAGAAATGCAGTAAAACACACAATAGAACATACATTTAAATGATCATTTTCTATTATATTCTGCTAATCTAGAAATGAATGCCATCAAGACTAAGTACGTTTTTGGAAGTGTTTTGAAAATCACTGAGTGTCTGGGCAGCTCTTCTATGAAAAATTAGGGATGGACCCAGGAACATCCAAGGGTAGTTGGTTCATAGGTCCAAACAGTAAGCAAACCGCAGGATGAGAGCATGCCAGAGCCTCATATCTGAGTTAGTGAAGCCGTGGTAAGTCTGAGTTCATGTCAGGTGTAGCTGCTGTCATCCTCTGAGGTATTGTCAGAAATATCTGGGGTCATATCACTGGTTCCGGGTCTGATCACGGCTGAGCTCATGAGCCAGGCTCCTGCTCTGAAATGATTTCTTCCCCATCTCTCCAGTCACTGGCGCTTCCTTTTTCATCAGACACGAGGCAGAAGTGTAGCTCAGCACGGTGTCATCGGCGATCAGGGCACAGAAGGAGTCACAATCAAAGATGGTGAGATGTGAAGTGGCATCTGTTTCCATGACAGTTGTCTGTGTCCAGCTCCTTCCACAGGAAGAAAATCCAATCCAGGGTAATTTTGAGGTGACTGGGGAATAGTTATCGAGGTTAACTGAGCTCCGCGTGTCTGTTTTTGTTACCGTCAGTGATAGCATACCACCCCCACATACCATATATACATACAATATATATTTTCCCCTTAAAAGGGAGGTTTTCACTACTTCACTGGGGGGTCAGACCCACCGCACGTCCTGATCCCTATAATTCAAATCTTGTGGTCAACGTTTCTTAAAGATTTTTGTGTTTTTTATTGACTCTTCTGGTTTCCTAAGAGGAAGGCATTGGCCAAAATCTCTCTCTGATTTGTTAAATAATTTGCTCCCATCGGGATCTGATTTTTTATTTCTTTTTTCGCTTTAACAAATCAAGCAAAGAGGCAGCTGCTCAGATTTTCCTCTCTGGGTAAATTTGTGCTAATCAATGAAATCAGAAAATACTCGAGGTCAAAACCCCGCCAGCTCTCAGCTCATTAAGAAGCTAACACATTTATCTTTAAAAATAAAATCTCAATTTGTTCCCTTGTGCTGATGTCAATCAGTCATGCTGACATCAGCTTAATTCCAACTCTGGGCTCACAAATTTGAAGCATAGTATGTAAATGTATGTAGTCTGACCCTTTAGTCGTTGTGGCCATATGACCATGTGATGGTATTTCCTGGCAACAAAGGATACAAAGACTGCATTTCTCTGCTTTTAACACTTGGATGGATGAATCTGTTGGTCAGCCAGGTCACTGAACGCACCGACGGCCTCAGTCGGACTCTCTGTCTGATCAATTTTTCCTTCATACCCACCAATCAGTGGATCAGCTATTTGCAGTTTGGCAGGTTCCTGTCATCCGGGGCTTCATTATCTCGTCTCCCTGCTGATTTGCATCGTGGACAGAAACGTATGAATCAATCTGTGCCCTCGTGGAAAGTTTGGCAGGCTCAGCGCCCCTGCAGCCATCTCGGCGTTTGTAAAGTTTCACTCCAAAATGAGATTTCAAGCATTTCAAAATTATGACGCCCACTCTGATTAAAAAAAAAAAAAAAGAAGAACCCAGATTCTGCCATGAAAGTAAAACTCATTATGGAAATACATTGAACTTATTGACTATTCATGGGATTTGCCTGCAAACGACGGGAAGTTTCCAGAAGGGTGTCTGTGGTTTTTGAGATCCACAGAGGTAAATTTGTCATAAGTAATTATTTGTTTGGGTGAGTGTATTACAGTCTGTGTTATTCCAGGAAAAAATATAGAGAGTAAAGTTACAGTAAATATCAGACTCTAATTTACCTGTAAGTGTCCTCTTCTGCATTTTTCTAATGCAACACAATTATAGCAATTAAAGGAAATCTTTATTTTGTATTGATCTGTGGCACAGGTGAGTGGTGGTTGACTCTCTTTTGCCTGTTCAGCAGGTGCGAATGTGAACATCTCTGTGTGTGTGTCAGACTGGTACCCTGACCTGAAAAATTTGTTAAGAAGATGAATGAATGGGTTATTTTGTGTAGATAAAAAAATAATGAGCGCATTATGATGACCTCGAGGTTTTAAAAAGCAGAACAAAAAGAAAAGAAGTTTTGGAAAAAACATTTCAGAGAACACAAACAAAATTGTGTAAAAGCACAGTAACCAAACCTAAAATACTAATTTCTTATGGATGTTTTATATTTGAATTAATGTAATCAGTTGCATCAAGGTGCTTTGCATGCTTTATATAGGAGCTGTGGTAAAGATCCCACAGTAATGCAGATAAATCATCGTGTTTCTCTCAATGTTCCCAAGTTTTTTCTGCAGTTTTGGAGGAGGTATTGCACCACTGAGGGAGGCTGCTGCCTTCTGGATGTGCTGTTGCCATGAAGGTCTTATATTCACATGAAAGCCAGGATCCGAGGCTGACCAGCAAAACCATGTATTGTAATGAGATCATCAGTGTTAATCGCTTCACCTGCCAGCGGTTTCAATCGATCGGCTGTCCATTTGTGTGTTTTTTAAGGTTTCACATCCCTCAAAATGAAATAATATGCATGTAGCTGAGAACCACAGTCTGAATAAAGAAATCAGGCAGTATGAAGAGACGGACTATTGTGAAGGAAACTCCACTTTAATATAAAGAAATCCCTCAAGAAGTGAATAAGGACAAAATGCTCTTTTTAATATCTTTTACATGCACCAACAAAACTGCTTATAAACGATTCAGTGAATACTGCAAGTCATCTCTGAGGGTACTACAACTTCTCCACTCTCTAATAATGATCAGGCTGTGTGCTTGTGGCCGAGGTCCAGCAAAAGACAGCACTTGTTCCCTACTCACTCGAGGGTCCCTTAACAGACACATGAACACTATCAGAGCCTCACAATCAATCAACACCATTAACATCATTAGGTTGCCATGACCTGGCCATGATAACATCTCTACCAGAACTTTCCTAACTCTTCTGATTATGAGATCTTACAACTGGACATTTTAACAGGTCAAAGTAGGAAACTCACTGGTGTAAATAATAAAATTAATGATGACTGATTTGTATTTAATGTGCTGAACTGCTGGTCCAGTGTCAAACTTCAGGCTCCAGACTGTAAAACTTCAAAAAACATATGCAACATAAACTTAGGCAGGTAATCAGGACTGTGTAGGCTGCAGTGATAATATTGCCCACTGATTCAGTTCCTCTGTTGTTTATGTTTATGCTATGTCCTCCAGAGCACAGTCAGGATAACTCCTGAAGGACTCAACTGGATTTTCTTCTTTGCTGGAATCCTCCAGATTTGGTTTTGCACAGTTTACTTTCATCTTTGGATTTAATTCTTGTCTTTTTGTTTCCCCCCACAGTGGCATGACTTAACTGTTTGCAACCATCAAACTGTGACCTTCTCACCTTTTTAGACTTTTAGATGCCATTAGGTCATTTCAACAGCCATCTTTGAAACTCTATCACTGTGCAGCACGAGACTGCTGTTTCAGAGCTGCGACCAAACACATCACCGCTGTTCTTTCACGCTGGTCATCTTTTATCTTGGACATACAAAAATTGCACACTATACACCAGACATCATGCAATCCTAATTTCCAGACACACTCCAGTGTATGTTCAGCACATTGTGCGCTTGCAGGGCTGCCAGGCCTGTGTGACTAAACCAGCCAAATACCCAGAATTGTTTTCGGGCCGGAGCATTTCAGCATATTGTGTGTGCTTAGCCATGTTAGTGTGTGCGCTGATGTGGAATTGCTTTGGTAGAATTTTAGTATAAATACATGATATAATGTATAACATGCTAAATTGATTCAACTTGCAGCCAATTTCCATGGGAAAATCTGTGCACATACACAGGCAAAATTACAATATTTGACTGTTTCTGTGGCTCTTTGCTCAATGATGCTGGTGATGGTTTCATTCAGCAACATAAGATCACATGCTGAACACCTCTAAGAGCTAATTTAAGCTAGTGCTCTGTTAGTTCAGTCCCATTAAACCCTCAAACATCTTTTTCTTTGCACTCTTTACTTTCACCTTTTGTTGTACGTGATGAAAATTTAGCTAAGCTTATAATCTTGCTGATTTTGGCTTTAGTATGACCCCTTGTTATCCAGTTTTCTTTAAAAACCAAAAAAAACCAAAAAACAAAAGCTAAAGCATTTACTGCAGGAAGCTCATTTAGATGTGAGCACAAATTAATAGTTTGAGTCCTTAATCAAGAAAAGTCATTTTTTACAATATGTTACTTAATCACTTGCTAGAAAAAGTAATTTGTTACGCAATCGGCTGTATGACGTCTGTGTTACTCTGTAAAATGACCTGAAATCCATTGTCACATAATTGCCAGTCAACTATAAAAACCAAACACAAATCCCGGAGGACAGAAACAATCTCTCTTTTAGTTTTTAAGCACGAACAATAAACTGACAAAGCAAAGATCAAAACCAGCCACAAGAGACTTCAAAGTGTTCACCTCGGTGATCCTCTTTTACCATTTTCCTCCACCTGTGCAAGGGAAGAAAAAAAGAAACGTTCTGCTGCCCTGCCTGCAGATAACTAAGAACTGCTGTAACAGCAGCTGTAACATAAGTGCTGAATTTTGTGCAGTGACACATTACCGTGTTACTGAAAAATGTAATGTCATTACAGAGAACTATGAGTTACAGTCTTCAGTCACAAACAAGCTAAATGTATCTATTTTCCTGTAATGAGTGCAATTATTTGACAGAAACAACAAACCGAAAATCATTAGCATGAAAAAACTGTTAGCCTCTGCTCAAGCTAACGACACCTGTGTAATGTGAACCCCGACTGCTCCCCCTGGTGGTGGTACGTTTTACAGCCCAAATAACACAACCTCATCGGCTTAGCTTGGCTGACAGCAACACAATAAACTCTCACTTAATTGAAAAACTGCTTAATTCTGCGTCCAAATCATAGCTGGTATAAATGGACATAGTGACTGTGATGTCATGATGTATGAAGCTATGAAGCCTCGAGCTTGGCGATGTTCACCTTGGTGTTTTGAAACCAAAGAGCCCACCATGGATAATCATCCTTTGAATCTGAGAATGACCAACTGTTATGAAACTGACTTAATGCTCAATATGACCTGAAAGCAGACGGAAAAAAAGGCAGAGGCGTCTCTTTTCAGATGTGGAAGCTACATCCATCTTTTACCCTGCTTTTATTTACTCCAACAGTAGCAGTTTAACTGGCGTGAACAGCTTTCCCTGTTCAAGGCTGTGGCTCTTCATCCTCTTAAAAGCATATATTCATGTTTAAGTTGGCTCTGCACGGAGGAGTTACATGTTTGTACTGGATTTCTCAGCACAGTATATGAACTAAGCAGTCATTGTTAATACTCGTGCCTTTCTTACTGTAACACGTCTAAACGTCTGCCGTGAGACGCTGCTGGAGGCATAAGAAAATAGGTGGCTGCTTGTTTTTGGTCTGTATAAAGGAGGAAAGTACGGGTCGTTTTCAGGCCCATGCAGGCCTCAGCACGGCTGAGGTGAGGCCAAGGTCGTCAGGGTGGAGGTGCTGCAGTGCCATCCATCAGCTGCCAAGGCTCCAATTATGCAGCAGAGTCCTAACCAAGCGTGAGATGTCATTACACAGATGGAGCTCTAGAGGAGAGAGAGTGAGTCTGCATCTGTTTGTCTGTCAGGCTGCATCAGTGTTCATCTGTGTGTGTGTGAGTGTGTGTGTGTGTGTGTACACATTCATTATCTGAGGCAGGATAGCTGGAAACAGTCTTGTCTATAGTATTCTTTTTGTGTGAACAGATGCTTCCAGCTGTGGGCTGGCATATGATAATCTGTGTTGCTTTTTAATGTCACCTGTGAATTCTTAACATGATAGATGAATCTACCTCTGCATTACTTACCGCGCAGTAAAGACAATGCTCCACCAGGCTGTGTGTGCACAGTGTGTGGGCAGCTGTTGTCAACATTCAAATAGTGACAAGAGTTTGGTGTTTGGAAACGTAAATCTCTGTGGACTTTCCGAGTCAGGTGTGAGCAACAGCAAAGTTAAAGCAATGCCAACAATTAGCTTGCTGACAATGACGTTTTAAGGGATTACTCTGACATGAGTAAAGTCAAATTAAAAACAATGCTCCCCGACCTTCATGGCTAAAAGAAAGTGTCTGTCTGTGATCTGTAGTGACCAGGTGAAGTAAATTCACCTAAGTAAAATTATAGTTACTCTAATATTTGTAATCATTTTTCCTTTTCCTCTTTTGATAGTGTCACTATATTAAACATTTTAAACTGTATATTTATGCATTACTTCATTATTTTACTTGTACAGTGGTAATATATACATAATTATGCATGTTTTTTTGAACATGGCACCTTTTAAAAAGTAGAATTTAACTGCCAAACTGCAAAGCAGTATCATTACGGTCATACTATTTATTTACTTATTCAGATAACGTAACTATCAATGTTTCTATGCAACAGGGGCGGAGGAACTCCAGGCCACAAAGGCCAGTGTCCTGCAGGTTTTTGATCCAACACAGCTGATTTAAATGGCTAATTTACCTCCTCAACATGTCTTGAAGTTCTCGTGAGGTCTGGTAATGAACTAATCATTTGACCCATGATGATATCTAAAACCTCCAGGACACCGGCCCTTATGGCCTGGAGTTTCCGCCGCCTGCTATAGACCTTTATTGCACAGTACAGTATATGTTGATGTATATGATGGTATAAGACCTTTATATACACCAAAATCAAGGTGCCAGTTCCTCTAGTGGCCACTTGAGGCTGAGAAGATGGAAATAGCTTTGAAGCCTCAGGATGAGTGTTTTCAGCATCGTCATCTTGGTTTCCAAAAAATGGATGTGACAATGTCATGAGATTCTCATTAGCTGAAGAGGATACGACGGATAACCTCCATGTCGAACCACAGCATAACCAAGTCTTACAAAACAGATTTAATTTTGAATACATGACTTTTATATATAATAGGATCCAGAATGAGGGACTGAGCCCATAAACAGGTAAATTTCTACAGAGGTCATATCAGAAAGCTGTTTTCCCATAAACTTCTATTGGACCAGAAGCCTTTTTAAAACCTCAACTATTGCCGTCTGGTGGCCTTCAGACCAAACAGTGAGTGGAAGTGAAACTTAAAAATCCACGATGGGGCTCAAACTCCAGTGTGCTGGTCAAAATTTGTGTTTCTGGTTCGCACCAGTTGTTTCAGAGGGCAGGAACAAACAAATGATGTCACTGTTTGGTTACAGGACTTATTAGGGGAAAGGGAACAGTAATTGTGGAGGAACATAAAAATAGTCCAGTGGAAAATTTCCCACTGTGACTCTCAGGAGGCTCTGAGGCGACCAAACGCTGAAACAGAAACACAAGATCAGAATTATCATAAAAAAGACTCGAAAAGGTTTTTACATCAGAGGAAAACACTCAGCTGTCTCCAGCATCAAACCCCAAACTCCCACTTTCACCTCCTCACCAAAACTGACTCATAAACTTCTTCTAATTGCTGCTTTCAGCGTTTGAACTCGGCACCGTGAGCGCCCAGCGTCCTCATTATGAGAAGAGGTGAATTGTGGGTAGAATCTGCGGGTGGTTTGACAGCCCGCTGTGAGCGCTGATGTTTCAAAATGCGGGAAACAGGAGGAGGGAGACGAAAGAGAGGACGGACGAGATGGAACAAAAAAAACAGATTAGAATTGGGGGAAAAAAGCTGGCGAGGGCGAGGAGCGAGGAAAAAAAAGACGTGGGAAAGGAAGGAGATGACAGCGAGGGAATGGGGAGAGATTTGAGGAAACATACGGCAACGATAGACAGAAACAAAGAGAGGAGAAGGAGGGGGGAGAGGAACTTTGGGAGGACGAGGTGGATAAAACTGAGAAGAAAACCAGGTGGATAAATAAAGTGGTTGAAGAGAGTGGAGACAAAGTAAAGAAAAGTACAGGCAGGTGAGGAAATAAAAAAAAAAGTAAATACGGGGTCACTTAGAAATGGCCCTGTGTGGTTTTCCAGTGATCATGTGTCTGGGAAGTTCTTATTTTGAAGTATTAACTAAGTTAACTTTCATCTCAATAGTCACCAGGACATTAAAACTGCATGTCTGGAATCTTCCTCTTTCAGGTGCTCCCTTGTCAGGGGTCGCCACAGCAGATCATCTGCCTCCATCTCACCCAGTCACCAGCATCCTCTTCTTTTACACCAACCTCTGCATGAATCTTCTCTGTGGTCTCCCTCTTCTCTTCCTGCCCAGGTGCTCATCAGTCTTCAACATCCTTTGTCTGATATACCCACCATGCCTCCTCTGCACAAAACTGCATGCATGGAATAAGTCATATCTGATAAAACAACCTCCTTAGAAAGAATTAGCCGACTTTGACCCCTCCAAACACGATGTTTTAAAAAGCTTTTTTCCTCCCCGATAATCCAAGTACCATGTCTCTCTTCTATAATATCAGATAAAATGATGAGGTGATGACATTTATATCCAAAAAAAGTGAAAGGTTGCTTTTACCGTGACATCCAAATGTTCAGCAAAAAGACTTTTCTGGACATTCTGCAGAAATTCTTCCATGACTCAGTGACAAAAGGGGATACTGTGACCATAGTTCATATTTGGTCAGATACTGACTTGGTGACACTAATCTTTATACTTTTGTGACTGCACAGCTCTTCTGTGCTGCTGGGTTGAAAATGTGTTAGAATTTGTAGCTTTGAAGCGGATTTGAAGCACTGTCTGCTGTCTGTGTTTGTTTCCACTGGCCCAGCTTTGATTAAATATTTGGATTGTTTTTAGATTTTTCTATTAGCCTCTTGTGTACTCTGCATTGTCTCTCCACTGCAAAATTGCTTTAATACTAAAGCAGAAGTGCCTAAAATGTCATTTTTTTAATGGCCAGCAGAGGGCGACTCCATGGTTTGTAAAAACAAATGTGATTTGTATTGAAATCTACCAGAAAATCAATCTTTTGTATCCTTGGTCTGTGACTTCAGGAAACACTTTACCTATTGGTTTATGGTCTCAATCAATAGTCTCAAGTCTTTTTGAGTAAAGCATGACACTCATTTGTAAAACATGATCCCAATAATATATTGTAGAGTATATTTAAGGGCAGGCCTATCTTATAATCGATGGACTGCCACTGCACAGAGTGTCCCTCGACTTGTCATTCAACTCTGCTCTGCCCTTTTGATTCCTAGGTTAAGACAAAAAGAGGGTGATGGCAGAAAGACTCATGGGTGAGGTGCCTGTGGCTTTGTCCATCTTGTGCATACAGTGGGTGAGGGGGAGGGCACAAATCAGCCGGAAGTTAAGTATTTCTTTAAATATACAACTCTCTGCAGTGACAAATGACAAGTCACCTGTTTGGATGTACGTTATTACTCTCCAGCTCTGCTCTCAGCTCTGCATGGGTTAGAAGTGGGACTGTGAGGGTACTGCAAGCTGCCTGGTGGCTGTTAAAATGCTGCTCAGGTCTGCAGCAGGCTGAGATCCAGTGAGACAGCCGGCAGCAAAAAGGCAGACAGCCTGAATCCCAAGCACACATCCTGCCTGCCTCAACGGAAAACATCTTCATCCACACAGCTCAGCTGGCAGCAGGAATTTTGCAATCAGACTTTTTAGTTGGAGGCAAGATTATTGGAAGAAAGACAAGGCTGATGGGAAATGTGGTCTTAATTTAACCAAACACAACCAGCAACAATGCAGAGCGGCTCTTCGTCTGCTTCCGTAAAGGCCTGTGGTGTCTGCCACAGGCCTGCATATTTCTGCATAAATTAACTGATTTTTGGCTCATTTTTCCACTCGGCATCAATTGTTTCACATAACTTGCTTGAGGGGGACCAGATCTTCCCAGTCATAAGCAGTCATATGAAGAATTATTATTTCGTAGGCGTATTGTAATTGAATAAGAGGGAAAATATCTCCGGCGCTGTGTGAATTTTAGCTTCTTCTCCATGTGAAAGTGCCGTTAAAATGAAAAAGGTGAAATATGGGGGTTTCAGACTCCACCAGTGAGACATAACAATAAATAAACAGTCTTCTTTTGAAGTTGCACTCTGTTTTGAGTTTGATTTCGACTAATCGATCACAGAGTAATTTCCTGAGGTTGCTCTTTTACTCATCCAGTTGGCAAATCCCAAATGAGATGTGCTCTTAAGGCTGCTTCAGCCTGCCCAAAGTCGACTCTTTCAATACAACGCATGGCAGTCTTACTTTTGACAGCAAACTTTCATTTATAGTCATAGTCTTTTATCTAAAACATCATAATTTAGGCATCCACATTTTTTTAGTTTTAGTCACACGGTTTACAAAGCATCTCATTTTTGTTGACATCAAATGCAAAATGTGTCCATATGTGTGCTGTTCTCTTCCTCCGAAGCGCCAGCATTTTGTTGCGTTTTCATGAAAAACAGGGAGCGTGGAAGTTAGATTTCCAGTGGCGGATCACTCTTACTACACAAGGAGATTACTTCTGCTTGGAACTCATCTCGCCTTTCTACACAAGTTAATAAGTTCTGATTGGGTCTCATCTCTTCAGAATATTTTCGCAGTTATCATCTTGTTTTTGTCAGAAAAAATCATAGTTGTGCGTTGGTCCTACCCTACAGAGTGTTGTCCACATGCTGCAGCTGTTTTCCACCATCAGCGGCTACTGAGACAAGCAACTGGTCTGTGGGCTACTCTTGGGTTTTCTCTTGAGGGAAGCTGAAGTTCTAACATAGTAAAAAGTGAAAATCAATTGTTTAAAGCAATGAAATGTTTC
Organism: Pelmatolapia mariae; assembly: GCF_036321145.2. Lineage (NCBI taxonomy): Eukaryota > Metazoa > Chordata > Actinopteri > Cichliformes > Cichlidae > Pelmatolapia > Pelmatolapia mariae. The sequence continues at coordinate 25,139,726 of NC_086240.1, read as the reverse complement.
TGTTATGCAAATAACTGAAAAACATGTATGACTCAGGAGTATAGTCTGTAACTGTAACTGTAATGTGTGTGTGATGTGAATGAAGCTCCTCCTTATCATGCCGTTTCTCACTCAGTGCCATATCTGTTGTCCCTGATGGCTGATCTGTCCCTGTGCTGGAGTCTTGCTGTTAATCTCCTCATGTCTAGCTTTCCATGTACACATGTGGAACGCTGAGGAGGACTCAGAGCACAGCCATGCCACCAAATATAAATTACAGCAGATGGAAATGCTGATCTTATTTTGACTCACAGCCCTTGCTGATATTTTTGGGGGTGAGGAAGTGAGCCAAATATTTCTAAATTATTCTTTTTCTGCTTTGCATATTTCCACTGATGGAGACCTCAGCATATGTAGAAATCATCCGCAGACTGTGCAGCAGTTTTTATGTGTTAACAAAGAAAACAGACATTTATAGATGCTTCAGAGTCTGTAATCTGTTTTGATTTTTTGTGTGCTGCTTTGATTTTGTGCTTTGTTGAAATCCTTTATAGGGACTGAAATGAAAGGCATTAAGAAAACATCAAGCAAGGCTGTGAGTTTGGTTTCAGATCCAGTTACAACTGCTGTGTAAATCACTGCAGAAACCCAGCCTAATAAATTATTGTAATTTAGTGTAGTCATGACTATAAAAAGGTATGTCCCCTGCACTTCATGTCTTTGGAGAAGAGTAAGTGAAAATAAATCACTTTTAGTCAGAATTCTTTTTCTCTTAAAAACAAAAACTTGAGTGGAGTCTGTTTCTCAGGCTTCACACAGCCCAGGCAAGCTCTTTAAATAATCCAGGGTGCTCGGGAGAATATGGCTGTAAGCATCCATAAAATGAGGCAGGGCAGCCTGCAGATTGCCTGAGAGCCAGAACCCAGGGCAACAAGAAAAGTTATACACTGAAGTTTCCATGCAAATTAAATTCTGATAGAAGTTTCAGAAAATCCTCAAAAGAAAGTGATAATTCATGTAAATACTGTTGGTGAATTTAGATTACTTAGGTAACGTCATTATTGTTCTAACAGTTAAGGGGGCTTTCAGTCTGTGCTGACAGACTGAAGCAGGACCGTCAAACCAGTAATTATGTAAAGATCATATTTCACAGAAATATGGAATTTATGTTCGTTTTATTGATTTATTTTGATTGTCCCAACTATTGTATTGTCATTGCACCCTGGCAACCACTCTCAACTAGGGAAAAATGAGTATTCCCTAACCAGCTGATGAGAGGCTGCCGGAGGTTTTTGGTTGTTGCTGAGTGAAATCGGTTGAAAACAGATCGCTGCACCAAAAACCAATTTGTGGTGATTGCTTTGGTCACTGGAAGATTGATGGGGTTGCCTGTAGTTTGCATCAAAGATGCCAACATTTCTGCAAACACTCGCTAACTAACCACCAAGCAGTAGTGAAACTTAGTGTGATGCAAATTGGAAATGGACACTGTCTGACTTCAAAGTAAAAACAGCATAAATGACCTTCTTCATTGTTTCACACATGCTTAGCGAGTAGTTCACAAGTATTTGCACAAAAGTCTTCCCTTAAAACTATGGGTAACTGCACCAATCTTCTAGTGACCAGGTTTTCTATGAAGCACCGTATACCACTGTGGTACCAATTTGCCTTGGTATAAGCTAGCAACCTCCAGCAACCACTTTCCAACTGCTTAGAGAATGCACATTTTTCACTAGTGGCCAGAGGATGCTAGAGAGTCATTTTTGGAGCAGTAGTGAGAACACAACCTGCAGCTAATAACACATTTTGATATCAATGTTTCCAAAAGAATGCATTGTGATTGTTTGCGTTCATCAGTGCATCAGTGGAAATCAAAAGTCTACGCTTATAAATTAGATCGCAGACTTTGCCAAACTGTCTGAGAGTGACTGCAGACAGTCAGAGTTGGACCATAACTGTTTGGAGGCAGGTTGCCTCTCACCAGGTGACCCGTGGAATCATCTGATTGAAAGGGGTCATCCAGAGGTTGAGGTTGCCGTTGTATAGGAAGAGTTGGACCTCCTCCAGTGCAGGAATGGGCAATAAATTTTCCAAAGGGGCCGCATGAGTAACGGGGACCCAGCACCAATAAAATGAACTCTACTCTGCTCAATATTCATTTTACCTCAGATTAAAGTGCCTCTAGTGAGAATAGATGTTATATTTGGGCAGTGAAAATGTGAAAAGGGCATAGTAACACCAACAATTTATCACTATTTGATCAACATTCCCCAAAACAGTAGTGAACAAACTGAATGAATGTTTTAACTTAAAGACTTTTAACTTACAAACAATATGCTATTGCTATTTGGCTTGTGGTTTAATTGCTTAATCTTTAGTTTTTCAGTTCATTTTCTTGTTCAGTGAGAAAAATCTGGTTGTTTTTGGGCTTGAACAAGTGTATTAAAGTCAGGTTCAGTTTCTGACATAGAAATGTGAAGGACAGTCGCATCAACAGCAGGATCTCCCTTGCATTCGACATCTGAGAGCCCTGGAATGCCTTTCTTCTCACAGAACTCTCTAATTCCTGCTCTCAGGTCCCACATTCTTTATACCACTTTATCCAGTCCGAGTTGGTTTTTCAGCTGAAGCTCCAGATTTCCTGCAATGTCCTTGATCTGTCTTGTTACGGTTCGCCAGGAAAGGGACACAGTTCTCAAATATTTTTTTCTCAGGGCATATCAGTGGGGCACAGTCCGCCAAACACTCTTTGATAACTCCCCATCAGAGAATGATTTACTGGTTTTTGTGATTTTGTGGGAAATCGCCAAGCTGGTCATGACTGCTTCATCCCTGAGTGTGTAAAGCTGAGTAAAAAGTCCTTGTTGCTTTTGCAGCTCTCCTGGAAAAGGTTCAGACGTCTACACGCGGCCTGCATCAGTCAAATTCTTGTATTCCTTTGCATGTTTAGTCTCAGAATGGCATTCAAACAAACTAAGCACACAGCTTTACCTTTAACTTAAGCAAGTAAATACACTGCTCAAAAAGGAACACATTGAAAACACATCAGATCTCAATGGGAAAAAAGTCATCCTCCAAATCTACACTGACATGGATTCAGCAATGTTAGGAACGAAAGGGTGCCACATCATTTGATGGAAATTAAAATTATACAGCAAAACCTTCTGGCAATGACACGTATTGATGTGCCATCGTGGAGGAGTTGGGCTACTTATTTAACGTCTGTAGGGTCCAGCTATCACCTCATGCTACCAGTAATGATCCTGACGCTAGCCAAATGCAAAACTAGTGAAAAAAACAGTCAGAAAAGATGAGGGAAAAACTGATTAACAACCCCCTCGGCTACTTACTGCTACTGACCAGAACAGAATGTGAGGGAAAAAAATGCAGTCACCTTCAAAAATAAAAGGTACAAAGTTGTATTGTAGTTTCGAAGACGTTTACAAAAAAGCACTAAGCCATTGTCTGATTTATTAAAGACTGTTTGGTGTCTGAAATGGGACAAACTCCACACTGATTTGTGTTTGAATTCTGATTTCCCACTGAGCTCCTTGGGGAGAATGAAAGGGCCGGATGTGGTCCGGAGAGCGTCCGAGACCGCGGTCTGATCCAGTGTGACAGAGTCGGAATTGAACAGCGAGTGAAATCAAACGTCTGCCTAATCTTTTGGGCAAACGTTTTCTAACTTATTCCGCTGCTCCCCCTCCTGCCTTCATTATACTTCAGCATGTGATTGTTTTTTGTGTACATAAGTAGGTGTATTTTCGCAACTATTTCACAAACTGCCATGGTATTGTGTGTAATTCTTTCAGACTTTATAAAGCTCACTCAGAACAAATGTAGTCACCGTCGTCCTCGTAAGAAGCAAACTCTACTTCCTGTTGAAAGCTGGTGGAAGGTCATTCTAATGTCACAGATATACCGAAGGTCAGTGCAGTGAATATTAACCGTTCTACCAAAGCTGCACATCCTGGCCTTGTTTACATTTACGTACAATGATGTTAAAATTTTTATTTAATGATCAGCATTCATTTATTCATTACTGTTTTATCCAGAAATCAGAAGGCTTCTCAGTGTTGTGATGTTTCCATTCATTTCTGGCAGCTTGAATGAATTCCTTCAGTAACATGGACAGCGCTGTCTCACTCTGTCTGTCTCTCACTTGTATTAAATGTTAATCAGCCTCCTGCAGACTCAGCTGCTCTCTCTGGATTTGTGTTTCTTAATTCAGCTCCAAAGCTTCTCCTCATTCTTTATGCAGAAGTCTTAGAGAGAAAAAAAAAACCTGCAGAGAGACAAACCGCACTCCCAAATTACAACACAGAAAGACTGACAGAGAGCTATTCTTAGAAAAAATGTGAAGTGTGTCCCCGGGGAGTTACCAGAAGAAAGGTTGAAAGGTGATCCTCTGGGGAGGTTAAATGCTGTCAGTAAATTTTATGCTAATTTTGTCCACAATTACTGTAGATTTTTGACATTTCTTCAATACAGGTGCAATATTTGCCCTGAAGTGGTGCAAGAGCAAAGGTCAGAGGGTTACACAAATCATTAAGATTCAAACCCCTAGGGTAGAAAACTATCCACATGCACATTTCATGCTAATTTCAGTGCTAATAGGTGATGGGAGATTGAAACCAACCGCGATATAAAAATGCAAAGACTAACTGGCATTAAAATCCATAAGAGGAAAATTAAAGCTGTATCAATAAATGTTTTTTTTCTACTTGGCTGCAGAAGAGCTGTAAAGCTCTCTGCTCTCTCATGTGTTGCAGAGTTGCACAAGCTGTCCTTTAGTATCTGGACGTGCTGGGTTAAGGCAAGAGTGAGACAGCACTCACTCCTAACCAAATAACATGGCATTGCATGTAAACACACTGAGCTAGCTACATTTTTAAATGTGCAGGGTTAACGCTGTTGGGGTAAACTTTAAACCAAATCTTGATCTTTTACCCATCGGCCACCAAGAGCATGAGTTTGGATGTATGAACTGCTAATTTCATCCAAACCAGAGATCATGAGCCATGCACACGTTTATCTTAATGTTTCATCTTTACACTTAAACTATGTTTTAACTCACTGTTTAATTTAGTTTTCACGCTGTTTTGATAGATTTGGGCACCTGCTTTGTTAGGCTGAAGAAAAGATGATAGGGAAATACGCTTGGCCATCCACTTTATTAGGTACACCCTGCTAGTACCCCCTTTGGTTTCAGAGTTGCTTTAATTCTTCCTGACATGGATTCAGCAAAGTGCTGGAAAAATTTCTCAGAGATTTTGATCCATATTGACATGATAGTATCACACAGTTGCTGCACTGAACTCATTGTCATGTTCAGGAAACCAGTTTGAGATGATCTGAGTTCTGTGACATGCTGCTGGAAGCAGAAGATGGGTTCACTGTGGTCATAAATAGATGGACAAGGTCAGCAACAATACTCAGGTAGGCTGTGGGACTGAAATGATGCTCAGTTGGTACTAAAAGGCCCAAAGTATGCCAAAAAAATATCCCCCACACCATTACACCAGCCTGAACAGTTGATACAAGGCAGGATGGATCCATGCTTTTATGCTATTAATGCCAAATTTCTGAGTCTGCCATCTGAGTGTCGCAGCAGAAATCGAGATTCAGAGTCTGAGTAGCCTCAGCTCTCTGTTCTTAGCTGACAGGAGTGGCACCCAGCATCCTAGAGTCGGTTGTGTGGGAAAATCCTGCAGTTTTTAAAATACTCAGACCAATAACACCACGCCACGTTCAAAGTCTGAAAAATCACCTCTCTTCCCAATTCTGATGCAAGGTTTGATCTTCAGCAGGTCATTTTGACCGTGTCTACATACCCTAATGGACTGACTTGCTGCCTGTGATTGCCCGGTAAAGATGAACAGGTTTACCTAATGAAGCTGCCAGGCTGTGCGTGTGGTGCAGGCACGAAAGTCACTTCAGTTATGCCACAAGAAAAATAAAGAATAACTCGTGGTATTGTACACAAACAAAAAGATGACATTTTTGTCGTAGTTGAATGAAATGGCACGAGAACTGGCTGCTTCACCAGCTAGTCTCTGACTGTGTCTGCTGCTTGGTGCTGAGCAGACAGTGTGCAGCAGGTTAATCAGAGCGTGTTTTCTGTAAACACCTCCTGCTGCTGGACTCAACAATCAATGTGCCTTAAAGCCAAAACCACGAGCCACCAGTTATTCTCTGAAATTAGTGGGAATGTCATACATGTTTAAAGATTTTTGAAATTGTGGTTTGATGGTAAAAAGCAAGTTTGTCATCAGCTAATGTTCTCAATTATGTTTAGAAATGTTTTGATATATTTAAAAACCAACAACAACAATAAAAAAGCATTTATTTTGTGTATACGTAAGATAAGAGTCATGAAGAACATGTATTTCTTTGCATTCAAGCCCACGGTTTAAACATGCACACACACACACACACACACACACACACATGTCTGGTTTGCTATCCTCGTGGGGACATCCCATTGACATAATGCTTTCCCTAGCCCCTTACCCTAACCCTAACCATTAAAAATGAATGCCTAACCCTAACCCTTACCCTAAACCTAACCATAACCTAATTGTAACCCTGACAGTAAAACCGCATTTTGAGTGTGAAAATTGCTTTCAACCCCGAGGGGACCTGGATTTTGGTCCCCACGGTGCAGAAAGTCCCCACCAGGATAGTAAAAGTCAGATTTTGGTCCCCACCAGGATAGTACGAACCCGTACACACACACACACACACACACACACACACACACACACACACACACACTGTACTCTGTATGTGTGTCACAGCTCATATCAGAAGCCCTGTCGCCACAGGGAACCACAGTTTGATTGATGGCAGCCGCATTTACGCCATCAGCTTCCCTGTGAGAATCCAAAATGGCTGCCTGTTTCCACGGAGACAACAGACGTGCCCCCCTGCTAGGGAGATGAATGAAAATTCTCCGTGTTCCAGGAGAGGCAGACGGAGGGAGTGAAAGAAAGGGAGGTCACGGTTTTAGTCGATCTGTTTTATTGCGAAAGAAGCCGTCGTTAATGATGATGCATGTGTTGGGAAGTCCTGGATGGTGTCCAGCTGTTCAGAAATCCATCACCGAGCTTGTGACGTCCTTCCTCTGCTCCTGTGTAATGTTCTGGTGACTCAAGACGTTTAGACTACGAGTCAAATCCATACAGGATGTTATTATGTACACTTTAAGCTCTTTATCCACCTCACATCCACAATCAGTTCAGACTCATCAGTTAACCTAACATGCATGTCTTTGGACTGTGGGTAAAAGTGCAGAGGAAACAGAAGCAGGCACAGGGAGAACACGGAAACTCCACGCAGAAAGGCCCCAGACTGGATTCACAGCAGGAATCTTCCTGCTGGGAGGCGACAGTGCTAAATGCTGCACACTGTGCCACTCACAGTAACTTATAGAGTACTAAACTCTGTTACATCCAATGTAAAAGATGTCTTAGCTGATATAACTGTTCTTCAGCCGTGCTACCTGTGCTCCATCAACCTCATCAGCAACTGTATGAAAGGACCAGCTCCTGCTCCGAGTCTCTGCCAGTTCATCGGCCTCCTAAGTGTGGTAATCAGGCTCTTTTGTAACTCCTTTGTGAACGTACCGTCCTGTTTCTTTGTTTCCAGTGCCTCCCTGCTGGCTGAAGAAGTGCTTTCCTCCACTCATGATCCAGCCTGTTTCCGCTGAGCTGGTCAGCTTCCACCGAAATCCTGCTTCCCCGTCTGCCTGCTCAGCCTCCATTGACCTCCTCCTCTCCAAGGAACAACCCAGTGGACAGACACCTCTCCGCATAATTCCTCCCGAGATCCAAGTGAGCACTGTGTTTCAGTTTCTTTTGCAGCAAAGGACAATTCTAGTGGATTAACTGAATCGACTCGTCTGGACTAACCACTCCCCCGGGTCCCCTTAGTGTCTCTCTCTTCTTCTGGTGTTTGAACTTCACCAGTTGTTTTTTCGGTTTTGAATATTGGTCTGACTGGCCTTTGACACCAGGTGTTTTTTTGAGCATTTATTTTCAATCCCTTATCTAAAGGAATGAGGATAGAGCCTCAGCATTAGCATGACATAAAAATGGTCCAAAATATGTAGTCAAAAAGGAATGACACAATCTAACCGAAAAACATGAAAAAGTTCACTTACCAACATACAGCTGAAAAAAAATGTAGCCCTCGTCTGTGCATGTGTGAGTGCAACAGCACAGTTGGCTAATAAGCTTTTTGGGGGTGAGGGTAGGGATGGGATAACCACCATCTTTGCTGTTACTGAATTTTCCAGATTTGCAGTGCTGGGTCTCAGCAACTATTAGAAATTAGACTGAATGCCCCCTGGAGTCTAGACTTTGGTGGTGATGGAGATGAAGCAGTTGGAGTCTTGGATGAGGCTCCCTGACCAGAGTGCCCAGAATGAGGTGGAGATGGGGAGGAGGTCAGATGCAGAATGATAGAAGAACAATGAGGTTTAAATCACTGGGAACACAGGTTGATTGGCTTGCAGAAGGTGGCAAGAAAATTGTTGGACCACAGTGATGATGACAGAATTGAGTCTAACAGCGGGGCAAATGCTTAAGTGATGTAAAGAGCTCAAACACTCAGCAGTGTAGGCAGAGATCTGCAGGTTTGCTTGAGCTTTATTTGATCCGTTTTATCTCTAATCCATTTATTACAGGTTATAATCACTCAACAGCCTTCCAGTAGTTAGCCAATCAGATGAAAGTGGCTTTTTGGAAGGGGTGGGGGGTTAAGAGACCGAAGCTAAAAAGTCTTGTCCATAAAATTCTTTAAGCATTTGCTTATGTAAATTAAAGGCAATTCAGAAGTGCCTTAAACCTAAATTCTTTCTAATGGCCAGCAGGGGGCATTTCCTCTGCTGGCTGTCCAGTTGTACAGAAATGAACGGAAAAGAAGTGTCACTTTATACAAAATGATTATCATTTAACAAATTATGTGAGATAACAAAAAAAAAAAAATGCAGATAATGCGTAGGGTATGATTTCAGGTTCAGATCCACTCCTCATCAGTCACGTTTAATTTAAAAACACCAAGACACCGATGTTTAAAGATTCAGCTTGAGGCTCTTAAAGCAGTGCCCAAGTCTTGTGACATAAACAAAAACCCAGCTTCACAGCCAAGTGGTTATTAGAGCAGGAATTTGGCTGGGGAGGAACACTGCAGGGACATAAACTTTTCCTAACCTATAGTATAATAGCTTCTATAATTGCACATCAGGCTGTTGTGGAATTAATTGCACGAACATTAGATATAAGTCAACTAGCAACAGTGTGTTTGTGTCCAGACAAGCTCTTCTTTTATTTTTTATCTCAGCAAAAGAATTGAGAATAAGCAAACTGGAAACAACAGGAAAAACATATTGTGTATTGATTCTGTTCAATCAATAAAGACATTATACATTAATAGATTTTCTTGTGTTGTGCATCATGTAAAATGGTGCTGTATCGTTTAAACTTCAGTTTTATATTGATTAAAATAAAACATGTCCAACATTTCAACATTCTTCTTGTTCTTTTGTTTTTTTGATGGCTTTGTCCCTGTAGAACATCCTTGAATGTTTAGGAAAAAGTTCATGAGAAATATTTAATTTTTTCCACTCCAAAATCAAACAGTCAAGTAACTGAAACATTATCTGGGTCCTCTCCGTGCCTAAAGGACAGAAATGTAGATGTAGGAAAACAAAAGACATAAAGTCCATAAAGACAACGCAAAAAGTGGGTTCGATTAACTGGGTAAGCACAGGCAAAAGTAATAAAGGTAATCATACAGACAAGATTTCATACAAAGAACACAAGCAAAACTTAACCATCAAAACGGGAAGCAACTCAAACGTCATATACTGAAACACGGAGACAGTGGAACGCTGACTGGAAAACACTGTGGAGGTTAGAATAAGGAATACAATTAAAACAGAAAGCAAAGAATGAATCAAAAACAGGAATGTAAAACTGAAAACATGACTAAAAAATATAAAACTGACAACATGACCTGTCTCCATGATAAAATATCCACTTTCTAATAAATGTTTCTGTGGCTAAATTCTCTATAAACTCCTCAAAAACACACTCCCATGAGCTTATTATTATTATTCTTTGACAAGTCTTTTTTAAAGTAAGTAAATCTGTAACTTCTTATTCACACTGATATTTGCGTCTCTGAGAAAAACCAGTGAAGAGGACTTCATCCCCATCGATACCTCCACCTCCTGTCAGCGGTGATTTTCGTGCTTCTCTGATTGGCGATTCATCACCCGGCTGCTTCGCTTCAATCCCTCTTTCTCTCTCTCCTCCAGCACAGAGGCCGCGCAAGATAGGAAATGACCTACATAGCGTGGCGGCTCCCTCGCCTCGGCTGTCGTTTGCATTTCAAGCGGTGATGAATAATTTACACACACATGCACACACACGCTCGCAATTCCCAGACCTCCCCATCCGAACATTGAACGTACATCCCACCGCAACATGACAGGCCTCAATAACGTTAGATAACTGAATTCAAATATGGATCCGTATGTGTGTGTATGTGTTATGGAGGAGGTGGTAAGCTCTTTGAGGAGGTGTTAGGAGGAGATGTGCGTGCAGGAGAGGGGCTGAGAGAGCTCAGGAACCACAGGTGAAACTTTCTGTCTGGAGTAGGAGCAGAAGACGAAGAAAGAGGGGGCGGCAAGAGAGGTGAAAAGTAGAAAGGAGGAAGAAGAGATGACAGGAGACGAGGGGCAAGAAGGAGAGGAAAGAGTTGGATGTGGCAGAGGAGGTAGTCATGCAGTTCAGATGTTTCTTTACTCATGACTTGTTGTTTGAAAGACAGAAGTTTGGGGTGTTTGCACTGGTTTTGCTGACATTGTGGGGTCTATCACCTGTTTGCTCTCACCTTTTGGGGGTGCGGGAATAAAAAAAAAATCCCTACAATGTATGTAAAGATAATGTAAGTAAACATAAAATTAAAGCCAAGGCTCTTTTTAGGTTATGGTCCAGTAGATGTTGTAGTTAACATTGAGGAAATAAAGGCAATTAATGTAATGTCCTATGAAGTAATAAAAACATAACTGTGTGTGAGCCATCTGAGTGACCTACAGAGAGGACACCCAAAGCCTGGGACTCACCCCAAACAAACACAAGTGTGATTGCACTTCTATATAAGTATGACGAGCCTTCATGTGTGATGCCGTTTACCCCAAACTAAACCTGACTGTTTTCAGGTTCAAAGTGCTTAAACAGCTCCTTCAGGATCGTCTAGGCTGAAGCCGATTGTTACAAATAAACTCAAATGCAAATCCAATAAAGATGACAGATTAAGTCTCACACTCTTTATTTAAACACAAGGAATCATTTAACAATGGAAAGGGCAAAAGGAGATCAAAGGTGAGCTTTCCAGGTCTCAGGGGAGAGTAGTTTGGCCTGGTGAGTGATTTCCAAAGTTTCCACAGAGAAAAAAGGACACTGATTCAGTGCACTAACTGGAGGGAATCCACTGGGGACTTTAGCAGGGAAACACTGGGAACAAGGAGAAAGGGAATTAAGACAACAAAAGAGAGAGCAGTGTTTTCGAAACTTTGGGCGATATCTGATGGATACTGGATACAAAAGTCGGTTCTTTTGTGCTGTGGCTGATAAGGTTGATAACAGGTGGAATTCCTAAAGGACTGAAAACTACAGACTCCAGCTGACTGCTGGACCAAACCTTCTAGAGGGTTCTTAGGAGTTGTTCATCGAGATCTAGTAACAAACAGATCTGGTAGGGCACATGTGGGGTACACTCTAAGAGTACGAGGCTCTACATCTGTTGTTATAGGCCACCAGGTCTTTGTATAACTAAAGCGAGCGCTGAGTCTGTGTCCTTTGCACAAAGTCAAGTGATGTTTTGAGTGGGTCTTGGACTTTGTCATGATCACCCCTTGTCTCCGATCATGTTTCTGATGTTCATGAACATGATCTCATGGTTTACTGGGGGCGGGGAGGCTGTCCATTTTTTGGGAACTTCAGATTATCATTCCGTGTTTATGCAGATGATGTCATTCTATTGGTATGCTTCTTTATCCTCTCTTACTGACATCATACAAGCCAAGAGTAAAAAAAAAAAAGAAGACTTAAACTGAGCATTTAAAGCAGCCTGAAGTCTGAACTTCTGGCTTACAGAGATTACTGACCTCATTATTTGAAACTTGCTTGAGATGTGCAATCGCCAGTGTAACAGTGTGAACATATATATGCATGTATGGCATTAAATAAAGAAAGAATAGGTCAACATTTGACACAGATAAAGTTATTTTAAGGACTATTTGAGCATTTGATGAACTGAATACGAATAAAGTCTATTGTGTTTTCACTGATGTATTTTTTAAGCTCTGATAGATTAAAAAAAAACAAAACAGAATTTGCCTACATGTTAATTTTAAAACCTACACAGTATCAAGAGTTACCCTTTGAGTATTAAGAAAATAAAATTTGTTCAGCTATAAGGTGCGGGAGTGTCTATAGTGAGACACAGGGGTGTAATGTGGTGCTTTAAATCGCAGGAACAAACATGATTAACCCTCTGGTGGGTATGCGGTGGGTTATATTTAGGTATAAAGTGTATTGGGCTTTATTTGAGGGTACATTGGTGTAATGGGAGGTGAATGGGGGGTATATGAGGTATAATGCTGTAATCAGTTCACTGCAGGAGGAAAACCAGTGGAGCTTATTAGCTTCTGCAGAGACAGAGAGAGAGCACGCTCATGAGCTCGGCGCTCTCTCACAAGACTACTAATCCTGTGCAGTGAGAGCTTTAGGCTTTCAGATGTACACACACACACACACACACACACACACATGTCTGGTTTGCTATCCTCGTGGGGACATCCCATTGACATAATGCTTTCCCTAGCCCCTTACCCTAACCCTAACCATTAAAAATGAATGCCTAACCCTAACCCTTACCATAAACCTAACCATAACCTAATTGTAACCCTGACAGTAAAACCGCATTTTGAGTGTGAAAATTGCTTTCAACCCCGAGGGGACCTGGATTTTGGTCCCCACGGTGCAGAAAGTCCCCACCAGGATAGTAAAAGTCAGATTTTGGTCCCCACCAGGATAGTACGAACCCGTACACACACACACACACACACACACACACACACACACACACACACACACATGTTGTATATATCACTGTGGAGACCTTCACCTGATATAGACACATTGGCAGTGTCCAATATATCTAATTATACCTCAGCATTTTCCTGATAACAGTTTATCAAATGCTAACATGAAACTGATATGAAATCAGCGATAGCGAGAGCCTTCAGAGGATTATCAGCTGAATCTGCAGCTTTACGGTGACTTTCAGCGCGCTGTTTGGCTGCTGGGGCCCTCAGCTTTACCGTTTTGGTTCACTGCTCTCAGAGCATCATTTCTGGCTGCAGCAGAAGCTTTGGTTGCTCCGAACAAACATGGCAACAAACAACAAAGCCTCCGAGTTGCGGGAGGTGGGCTGCAGTCAGAATGAGGATTTATTTATTAATTTTCACATCGAGTTCAGCTTCTGGTTTTGTCAGACCACAGTTTAATATCTGATTGTCCACCTTCTTTTAAATTAACCTTCTATGACTTTACAGTTGCTTAATCCTGAATGTGTCTGTAGAACTCTTTATACCAAAGATATGCACTGCATTGGAGATATGCAGGTTAAAAGATAGGCTACTAGATATAGTTGACTGGACAGCTTTTATTTCAACCTTTGTGCATAACTGCACAAATCCATCCTCAAAAGACACATCGTAGAATGTATTTTCTTCAAATCTAGATATGATTTGTTAGTGAATGGGTTCTGTGGACATCTATCCTAGTCTGCTGGGGAGAAGCCACAAAAATATATATATAAAAACAGGAACACACTGCGGTGAACAGTAAAAAAAATAAATAAATAAATGAATCAATAAAATCTGGTGCTTCTCTTTCCAACATCCAGGGCTTCCACTCTTCAGGAAACAGGAAGCAGGTAGGGAATATTTTCACAGATCCCTCACACCCTGCTTGCACACAGCCTTTTTCAACTCCTCCTCTCCAGCAGGCGGTACAGTCAACACATTCTCACTCGCAGCTCGTCAGATGGTGATGTTTGGTCAGAAGCCCATTCTCCTCACATTGTAACGCAGGAGTTACCCCCCTTTATTATCGCTGATCTCAAAAGTGAGCAACAACAAAAACCTGCCAAAGGCCACATTAGGAGCACTGTGTTGAGAACAATGGCACTGTCCCAGGTTCTTTTATGGTATTTGTTGAGTTCTGGTTTCTGTTCTGATTTAATTAAAATAGTTTGTTTTGTTTCTACATTCATGTTTTTCTGTTTTCTATGTTGTCTTCCGTATTTAAACTTCCATTTTTTTTTTTTGATATTTTCTTTGCTTTTCCTTGCCTGTGTCCTTTATGCTCCTGTTGTTAATTTCAAGCACATACACCCAATGCTGTTTGGACCAGTTAAGCTGATTCTGTTAATTTTAGTGAGTATTTGGGGCTTCTGGTCATGTTTCAGCTCTATTTGAGTGGTTAGCAGTTTAATCACAGAAACATTTCCCTGCTAAAATTCTCACATGGTTTCATTTCTATAACTGTTTGAAAAGATGAATAATTAATAGTATTTCACAAAGAGATATGCCTGGGATAAGAGAGACTTGCAAAAAATGAAAATGTTTCCTTTTTTTCTTACCCGCTAACGACCTGAAAACACCTCCGATCTATATTCTGACGTGCTGCGGGGGAATGCATTTGCACATAGTCTAAACTTAAGCAGTAAAAAGTGATGCATGTCACAAATTGGTGACAGTTTCTCAGCTGCAGAATGAATGCTTATACTTTTAATATTGTATTTTTTAGATGATACTTTTGTACTTTGACTTGAGCAGGATGCATATTGAGCAGGCTGTTTCTGTTGTAGCAATGTCACCTTGATTTCAACAGTGAAGTTATCATTACTGATGTAAATGATAAACAAAACTTAGCAAACAAGCATCAAGATGCAGTGAATCACTATATATTATTAAACTCTGTGAATAAAGTGCAATTTTACAAGGCACAAAATTAATGATTGGGCATATGGATCGATACAGCTAATCAATAAATGACTCGTGTAACCATATGGATGTGAAATATTAAAGTTTAAGAGTCACCCCACTTCCTCTCCTGCCTTCCTCAGAGGCTGTGCTGCAGCTTTCTGGCTCTGCGTCTGGAAAGATGCAGCAGGGCAAAGTGCAGCGCTCGCCGCCCATGCGTGCAGCTGGGGGAGCGCTCGTCGGCAGCCATCTTTATGTTCTTATCTTCCTCCCATACGCCCCCCCGCAGGCCAGGCTCAGCCCTGCTGTAATTGACTTTCTCCCACTGAGCCCAGTGGAAGCTTCAGGCTGCAGAGCTGCACTGAAAAACCTATTACACACTGCTGCACACCTACACACTGCAGACCTATAGAGAGGGAGAGGAGGGAGGGAGTGTGTGCCTGAATTCATCCAGAGGAGTCGACAGCGTGTGTCTTGGTACAGATCCAAACAGGTAGGAACGACAGAAATCTGATTAACCAGCTTAGATCAGTGTGAGGATGATGGATCTGTGTGTGTGTGTGTGTGTGTGTGAGTGTGTGCGAAGGTGTGTGTGTCTGCTTTCAGACAAACCCATCTGCAGAGGTCTGAAACTTGCTCAAGTTTGTGTGATCTATCAGAGTAAAAATCCTGCCTGCTTTTATTGTCAGAGTTATATGAAGAGAAAGTGCGCGGCAGCCGATACCAGAGGACAAGGTCACCTTCTTCTGTTTTACTGTAAATTTTCATATTATTGATTCAGACAGTATTCAGACGCCTTAACTTTTTGCACTTTGTGTTGGTGTTAGAAACTTCATTTACAATTCATAAAGATCAAGTGAAAGTATTACAAATAAAAACCTGAAATGTTTTATATTTACACCAGTACCTTGCTCGAGCATGTGATAGAAGCCTCTTTGGCAGCAGCTGTAAACGCTGCCAAATGTCACAGGACATTTGCCCCCTGAAGTGTCACCTTCTCATCCACCTGGGGACTGTTTCCAGCACAGTTGCTATATTTAGGGTGTTTTTACACCTGCGGTGTTCGGTTGGTGCACTTAGTTTGTTTCGCAATTGGACCCAAACAACTAAACTCAGAGACTTTGGGGTGGTCTAAGTCCAGTTCCAAATGAACTCCACTGTGGTTTGTTTGTGAAAGAGGTGTCAAACAAAAGGCCTGGGGACCAAAATTAGCTATGCAAAGACTCCAATCTCACTGCAGAGCTTTGGAAAATGTAAAGGACGACATAGATTTTGGACTTTTAACGATATTTAAACTTTTGAAGCTTTCCCTACTGATAAAGACCAGTTTCACTGGTCCGGCCCACTTAAGATCAAAGTGGGCTGCATGTGGGCCATGACCTAAAATGAGTTTTACATGCCTGGTTTATGGTGTGAACGTGATCAGACCGACCCAACTACCAGGTGTATGTTTCAAGTTTGAGCTAAACACTTTCCCGTAGCCACATATTCAGTGATGTGCAAAGGTGAACTAATGGGCTAACAGCTAGCTGTGAAATTAACGTATATTCTTCATGTTCTCCAATAATCCAGAACACAAACACTTCTTCCTGCATTTACTTGTTGATCTCAGCTCAGACACATCTGGTCAATTAGTGGACTGAACATTCTCACGTGGTTTGAATTCACCTGGGTTTTGTTCTGTGAGTAAAGAAAACAAACCAGAGGAATAAAAACGACAGGTTCACAAACTCGTCAGCTGATTTGGACCACAGTAAACGGATTATAGGTGTGAAAGTGCCTTTAGACAATTACTCTGACTGCATGGTGGATGGTGAGCAAGAAATGTTTTGGTGCATTAGTACATTACAGTAGACCTTGGAGACTTGAATTTAAGGAGCACTAGCATTTGGGTTCAGAAATTGTGGAATCGTCTCCTGAAAACCTGCTGTTTGTTTGTTTGTTTGTTTGTTTGTTTGTAGCTGAGGCACTCATGAGACAAAAATTGGATCATTTTAACTCTGAAAGTTGTCTTTTTATTAATTATTTAGATAATTAAAGCTGTGATGCTGTCAGTGAGGCTTGCAGCTAGCAATTGGGATCATAAACTCATCAGGAAAGTTGTTAGTGAGGTCATAAGTCAAGGGAACAGAAGTATTATTTTCCCATGCACTTTTAGAAATCTGGACAATCAGAGGAGTCGCCCCCTGCTGACCATTAGAAATCATGCCTATTTCTGCTACCTCAACATTGGTTCACTTTATAGAACCAGAGGATATGTCCATCTTTTGATAAAGTCCAGGGTCTTGACAATTTGGAGAGTGTTTCATTCTAGATAGCAT
Source organism: Pelmatolapia mariae (assembly GCF_036321145.2). Classification (NCBI taxonomy): domain Eukaryota; kingdom Metazoa; phylum Chordata; class Actinopteri; order Cichliformes; family Cichlidae; genus Pelmatolapia; species Pelmatolapia mariae. The sequence continues at coordinate 25,122,362 of NC_086240.1, read as the reverse complement.
TTATTTTTCTCCTTCAACAACATAATAAAGTTTGTGAAAAGAGAAAGGGGCTGAAATCTTCCAGAATTCACTTTAAGAGTAAAAATAACACTTGGTAGTCAAATAACTGCAAAAATCAATAAAAAAGCAATATAAAAAAACGGGACCCTCACTCACTCTGTTGTATTTACACTGAGTTTCTTTTTAAACAGAAATATTTTCGAGCCTCTGCTTATTTCAAGTTGTTTTTTCTTTGCCTAAAGTCAACAAAACACAACTTTTTTTTTTTTAATTAAAAATGTGCAGACCAGTAAAAGCTTGTCTGTGGGCATGAAGGTTAGAGGGAACATAAATATTCTGTAAGTGTTCATAATGAGGAATATTTCACAGCCAGACATTATGTTACATAACCCTGATTATGTGAAAGCAGCTGGCATCGAGGTCATTCTTGAGACTATTAGAGGAAGAGAGGAACTTGGAAAAAGGACTTCGAGGGAAACTTTTTGGGGTTTCAGCACTTAAATGAAGAAAATCCCAAGGTTTAGTCAATATATTGAATTAAATCCAGAATTTGTAAATGGAAAAGTTTTTTGGTGCAGAAGTTCCTCAGGTTGAGTGAATTAAACCCCTGTTAGGTAACTTTTTTGGATGGCTTCATTCTTGCATATTTCATTGTGAAAATGCACTGGAGGAGTCGATGGTCAAGCAGCTTTTTTGTTTTCCTGCTGGATTTTTGCAGCCTCTCCTTCATTTTTGGTGCTTTATTTTTTCAGACATCCTAATGAAGACTTTCAGTTTACAGTTTCTCTTGGCTGCTTTGTCTCAACTCTCTAAACAATGTGTGAAATCCTTCACAGTTTGTTACTTGTGCACAAAACAAAGACCCTTTTCTCATTGTCAGTTGTTTGCCCAAAAATTTAAGCACATTTGGGCAAATAACTCAGGACAACTGTCTGCACTGTTAACAAATATTGTTGGGATGTCTTTGCGAGAATGACAGAGCATGTTTCCTCTCTCCAAAATTCAGTCACTGGTCACTTTATTAGATACACTGCTCAAATGTTTAGCTGCTTGTTAATGCACTTATTTAATCAGCCAGTCACATGACAGCAACTCAGATCACTTGGACATGTAGACATGGTCAAGACGACCTGCTTGAAGTTCAATAAGAATTAGGAAGAACGAGAAGACAACTGTGAATGTGGCCGAGATAGGTCTGAGTATTTCAGAAATTCCAGATCTCCTGGGATTTTCTCACACAATCATCTCTGAAAGATGAAAAATATCAAATGAGCGGCAGTCCTCTGGCCCTATTGATGTCAGAGGTTAAAGGAGAATGGCCAGACCGCTTCAACATGGTGGTATTCTCTTGGCAGCATTGTTCAAATGAGACAGCCTACCTGAGTTTTGTTGCTGACCACATCCATCATTATGTGGCTGCAGTCTACCAGTTTTCCGATGGCTGCTCTGAACACGATAATGCTCCATTTCACAAATCTCACATCATCTCAAATTGGCTTCTTGAATATGAAAATGACTTCACTGTATTCAAATGGTCTCCACAGTCATCATATCTCAGTCCAATAGAGCAGCTTTGGGATGTGGTGGAATGAGACACATCTGCGGCAACTGTGTGATGCTCTCATGCCAACGTGGAGCAAAGTCTCTCAGGAACGTTTCTATCACCTTGTTGAATCTGAGCCAAGAAGAATTCAATCAACTCTAAGGGGGTCCAACCCACTGCTATCAAGGTGCATCTAATAAAGTGGCCAGCAAGTTGTTGGAGGAAAGATGGCATTGCCTAAGTCATCAACAGCAGAATATTTCATCTAATAGTCATAACCTACCCTCAGAGCCCAGAGTTAAAATGCATTTACAGACTTGTACCCACAGCAACAACTGAAACAGCAGAAATTTTCAGAGATAAACACGATGCTAAGGAAGGTAAGATCGATGGATAACCTCAGAATACATGAAGCAGAGCTGGAAAACTTTTGTTTAAACATTTTCTGAAAACATTACCATCTGTGTTTGATTAAAGTTTGGAACAGCAGGTTTTTATTTTGTTCCCAAAGCGATTTTTTTTAAAAGCAGGATGATGTTCTCTGGAAGACGTCTAACAATACTTGATGATAACCTTAACAATGGCATTGTGTATCAATGGTAATGTTGGAATAATTCAGAAATATCATTTAAGAAGCCGAGGTGGAGCACCTGGCGCGACTCAGTTCCCGCTGATGCTGTTGGTGATGCATTAGGACTACATAGAAAAACAGAGGGAACTTTTCTCTTTTAAGAAAACTTTGCAGAAAGAAAAGAAGGTTAATCATGCTTATGAGGATCTAAGCTGATCTGAGGATTTTACAGGAGCAGATGATACATCTCTGGGTCATAAAAGAGCCCAAACTATTGTTCCTGGCGATGTGGAGAAGGTTTTGAGACACCACTTACAGCACTTTCAGTTTTTCTCCACTTTTACAATAATTTAATTTCAGTCTTTTAAAGCCTTTCATATGTCTTTTCATGTGGCCCCGTGTTTCTTTTTTATGTAAAGATTTGAAATAAAGGAGCTGAATGTGCTGCTCTGCAGAGAGACGCTGTGCTCTCTTGATGAGCTGCTCGAGCAGAAGCGCTGCCCTGATGCTTTTTGCAGCTAAAGTTTTGAACTAAATAGAAACCTGACCTCCATAATATATGAGAGATGTCAAGAAACGTTACAGATTATAAAATACAAAACTCATTACAAATAGAAAAGTTAAAGCTAACCTTATGCAAATTTCAGAATTGTTCTGATTATGAACCGCAGCAGTAGCAGCATTAAACAGACTTTCTTAAAAGCAGCTGCATTAGTTCGAATCAGTGACACAACAGCTTAGATTTAAATTAGATGACTAAATAATTAAGGCACTATAAATGTTCTAGTCTAATTTAAAGGATAAAGTCTCACAGATTAACAAACGTGAGTCCTCATCATCTACAACAAGCCAACATTAAGGACTCCACCTGCTCTCTGATTAGGATAAATCTGCAACAGGAGAAAAAAACCCTTTTCTTCTGCTGGCTGCTGCTTTCACTCACAGTGGGCTATCTTCCTGTGCCTCTATGTACCTTACCTCACATGTGTAAAAAGACATTTTTGGCAGCCACTCTTTGTTGATTTTCTAACTTTTATCAGAGCTTATATGACATTCCAGATTACTGCCCAAAGCAGAGTTCGAGTATCGCGGGATCTTGTTCCAGGATCTGGAACTACAGTAATGTGTGTGTTGCACTGGACTGTTGTGATGGGTCGGGAAGTGAATCCTAAAATTTACCAAAGGAGCTATGTTCTAACCCTCATCTCATCGTGAGCTCAGGGTGGAAGAATGAGGTCAATGAGTTTCCTCTGTGGGGTGGCTGAGTTTAGAGACTCTCTGATATTTGGAGGGAGCTGGGGGTAAAGATGCTGCTCCTTTGCATCCAGCTGAGGTGGTTGTAGTTTCTGATTGGGGTTCCTCTTCAGTGCCTTCTTTGGAAAGCTTTCAGGAAAAGCCCAATTGAAAAGAGACCACCCCAGATAGACCCAGAACTCCCTGAAGATAGCTAAGTTTGAAAAGTTTGGATGGATGGATAGATGGAAATAGTAGATTATCGACCCCAACATTAAAGCCATGGTTTGATGAAGTTGCAGAAATTGATCATCTGATGTTACAGTGAATGTCAGTGCAGAGGTGCTTACTAATCATAGCCTGCGGGCCCCATGCTGGAATATTACAGAGACCCAATGACTTTGACCCAGGCTCCAAGCTCCCCTGATCCTAATCTAATCAAACATCCATCCACTTGGAATACACCACAACATGTCTATCCATCTCCATGACTCATAGAAGCGTTTGGCAACATCCTCATGCCATCAGCACATGACACCCTTAGAGGTACTGTACCCATTCTCCAACGGCCCAGAGGGAGCACCTAACCCTAACACAATATTCAGTAGGTGGTTTTCAGGCTTTGGCTTTAACAGCATTGATCCATTTTCCTAAATGAGCTTCCTTAAGCTTATTTCTAATAACATAGTAGTTTCGCATAATTCCCAATCCAAATGAATGATTATGTTCATAATACTGGGGCTGGGCAGTTGATCTTATGTCCAACTCAAGGGATTTATCTCCTCTTCTTTTAGCCAGTAGCTCTCAACTGCTGGGTGGGCCATAGGGATGTGGATGCTCAGAGGAAACATATGGAGTAAAACTAAACCGAACTACCCACTGATTACAAATTGTGGTGAGTAGGGTGTGGCATTTGAAATGGGGCTTGAAAAGATGCTTTAAGCCAGCTTTCTTGTGATTGGCTCCCTCTGATAAACAGAAGGTTTGATTAGGAGGTGGGTTGGGCTTCAATGCTCACATATTATAATAATATATTAGCTCTCACTGACATCACACAGATCTAATTAAAGAAAAGAAAACTGCTTCTGGCTCATAGGAATTATTTGTACACACTTAATCTCTGACATGTTTAATATCAGCATCCATCATTGTAGCAATAAAAATCATAAAATATACACTTAAACTGCTTCTCTACCAATTAGAATTTGGCAAGCAAATGGAGAGAAGAGGAGGCAGTACTGGGGGGACATGGAGGTTATGATGCAGGGCAGCTGGCCTGTAAGTGCCCATATGTGGAGAGCTGGTCGAGAAGTAAAAATTTGGCAAATAGCAGATTTCTGCAGCAATAACTGACCGATACAACAAAACAAGTCCAGCAAACACTGAAACTCTGCAGCAACATAAACTGTTGGCTCCAGTAACTTCATAAGTCACAAACCATGGCAACAACAGACGTATCCCAGTCGTGTCCAGGCACTTCCTAGTTTCCCCTGGAAACAGCTGTCTTATTTTCTCCTCTGTGCAGGATTTTTAGTAAATGCCACACAGGTGAAAAGATGTTTTCTTTCTGGTTTGCCACTGTTTTTACTTTGTGTTCTCTCATAAATTGCAGTTCTTGGAAATTTCAAGGCCACTGTAAGTTTTAATATTTAGTCAGACTGACATCTTTAACAAGCATCGCAGGAACTGTTTCTCAAGTTTCCAGAACTAAACCTTGAATCCAAAACTGAACTCTCCAAAAGAAGTCAAGGTAGAGAGAGCTGAGGAAGCAGAGACAGACACTGAGAGAGAGAGAGAGTGAGGGAGAGAGAGACCTGTGTGTTTCTTTTCTCAGGCTCAATGTTTTATTGAAAGGAGAGTCTAACTAGGTCAGCCTGTTCAAACCAAGCTCTCTCTTCCAGCCTCTCTCCCTCCATCTCTGTCCTCAGTTCACTCTGGTCTGCTGTCAGAGCAGAGAGACGAGAGAGGGAAGAAGAAGGGATAACAGAGATGTGCAGGAGGACACGCAGCGATGGAGAGAAATACAATGATTCAGTTAAAAGACAAAGCGGTGGATCAGGGGAAAGGTGGGGAAAAGACAGCGTGGCGATGGATGGAAGTGAAAGTTTAAAAAATGGGAGGGAAGGAGGGAACTTTAAAGGGGTGGGGGAATGAAAAGATGAGGTGGATTGGTGTGGTACTGCTTCCAGGAAATAGCCCAAGTGTCTAGTAGTGTCTAGCACTGAGCAAGCTTCTCTCTCCTCGTGATGTCTGTGGAGGCGAGGAAAGCAAACTGAAATGACTGACAGCTCAAGGAGAGATCAACAAGATGTTTTTGGTGTCTTAAACTTCATAAAAAAGTCATGTTCAAATTCTACCATGCAGCTCTGAGCTAATGGGGTCTAATGGGGGCATTTAAGGTTTATAAGCTCTAATTCTGCTACTGTTTTCGATATTCTGCTACTGTTTCACTCTTCTGCCACAAGGTAGCACAGGGCTGTGCAACATTTTCAGCATAGCCCAGTGCCCAAACAGCATTACAATTTCCATCGTTCATCATGTGACTCACACTGGCCACAGTGAGCATTACCAAACCTGATTATTCCTAATTCCTGTTATTCCACTGCCCAGGAAGCCTATTGCTCCAAAGCTGGCTGTAGTTCATCTAAAGTTGATTTTAGTTTTCACAAATACAGCATTGATTATTTTACCAATAATAAATAAATAATGTCCTTTTGTTCCTTTTACAGAGATTGCAGTTTTACAGAAACATCTAGTGCTAATTCCTAATCCAAATGTTTAATCTATAAATTCAAACCTATGAAACAACTAAGGAAAGGAGAAATGAACAATTAAGCTAAATGTTCATACCAAACATGAATGTATTTTCCGAACTTTTAGTGTAATGAATGATTCATCCAAATATCCTTAAAACTAGAGTTTAGAGAGGCTGTCGCAATCCACCCCCACCCTTCATATCAGCCCAGATGCATTCAAAGGATGAGTTAGAATGAAATCTGTTTCCATATGATGTAAATTTTGTGTTTGCAGTACGTTTGTTTCTACTTTTACTTCTCAGATGGGATGAAAATGAGTTGTCAGTCATTTTATTTGAGTCCAGTAATTTTTATAAGATAAGAGGTTTAATGCATTTGAAATCATGCAGGTAAGTAGAGGATGCATGTAGGATTCAAACTGGTACTCTGGTGCTGGCAGTGAAATGCCCCCTTCAGCCTCCAAATGTGGCTCTGACTGCCTTTCAAAAATGAAAAATGTGCATATCAGTGTGTACATGGACACTTTGTTTGTTTTGGGGTTTTTTTGACATATGAGACCAATCTGATGAAAATTGTGTCCAGAAACACATTTTAATAAAATAAAAATCATGAATATTTTACAAACTGTTGCCAAAATACAGAAGAAAATACGTTAAATATTAAATCCTCCAGATTTGTCTCTTGCTATTTCCCACTTATTTTCCAGCAAGCATAATTCCCCTGTACTGCAGAATATCCAGAAACCACATATACAAGTTTTAATGCAAGCCTGCTCAACTTTGTGCTTACATAAATGCATTTATACTCTTCTCAATTATAAATGTATATATAGAGAGAGCCTTAAAAAAATGTACATCACTAGATGTCTTCAGCAGAAACATGATGAGCAACAGCTGTAAAAAGAGGTGCTCCTCCCAAGCCAAGCCAGCATGCCATGTCAGGTGTGGATAATTGGTGACTAAGGAATTAAGTCCATGCAACAACCAGTGTTGGGCAAGTTACTTTGAAAAAGTAATTAATTACAGCTACTAGTTACTTCTTCAAAAAAGTAACTGAGTTAGTAACTGAGTTACAATATTCTAAAAGTAATTAATTACTTGAAAAGCAACTATTGCGTTACTTTAAAAAAAAAAAAAAAACCCTCTGGGGTCCAGGGTATAATTGCCCATTTTTAACTACTTTTGATGTTTCCTCTACATTTCACCTTTAAAAACTATTTACTTTGCCTTGTTTGGTATCATTCTTTTCAGCACAACCTTGCGTGTCTGAATTTGTCAAATGCTTTTTCATTTTGACATACTGTATTAACACAATTGATCTAAAATCAGACAAAAAACAAAATCCGAGTAGAAAAAGTTATATTCTTTACTGTAACAACCACAAACATGTTTAATGAATCATATTTCATAACTTTAAATGCAAATATAAATTGTCAATTTTAAAATCCTATGCACAAGTTTACTTTTACCCTTTTTTTAAATAACCATTTCAAACTATTTAAAGAACAATCAGCTGTTCTTCAATAAGATGCCACACAAATTATTTGTGCCACTCCAAAAAAATAATTTCTGTCCACTATAAAGGAGAACATCACAGCCTGATACCTGCAGGTCTGACAGCAGCAGGTGTATCACTCCTGTTCTCTACCTGGAGACGTTAGTCACCTCATTGTTCTGACACACAACACAAAACTATCCACAACACTACACACTAACTACAAAAGACAACACATTAACTACACACTCCAAACACGTTAAATGTCACAAATCTCTCACATCTCAAAACTCGCTCTCTCTCTGTTTCTGCTGTCTTTCTCTCTCCCTCTCTCTCTCTCTCTCTCACCGTCACTCCTAAAACTTCCCCCTCTTCCTAAACAACCAAATGTCATGTTGCCATATAGTTTTTGATTGGTCGGCATGGTGCATTTTTCCACCAAGACCAAAAGGCAGGGTTTTTGTTGTTTTCTTTTGGGGTTTTTTTGGTCATAAGCAGAGAGTGCTTGCTAGCGCTGTCCTTAGACGTTAAACATGAAGAAACTATTAAGGAAAAAACGCCGCTTATATATTGTTTATCATGACTGTGGTTTTACGTGGCCTATCAACACAATTTATAAACTGGTATATATCACCTTGTTGCTTTGTCTTTAAGTGGTCATGTGATTGGCTTACCACGACTACTTTATTCTTTCTCAGTCAAACAGCAGCACTCATGCGATTGTTTTGCCCCCTTAGCTCCAGGTGTTGTGCCAAAAAGTGATCGTCGGGCAGAAAGTGATTGCCGTCCGCAGGAGCGCACGCAGCTGCTTAAAGCTGTAGCGCTCAGATTACTTACAGCTACTTCCGTGGAACTGATATAAGGTGCGGTAAGCTGAACACAGCTTCAACCGTCTGTTTGTTGAAAAATAGTAACGCGACCGCACCGCATTTTCTTCTTAGTAACGGTAACGGCGTTGTAACGATAGAAATAGTAATTAGTTAGATTACTCGTTACTGAAAAAAGTAACGCCGTTAGTAACGCCGTTACTTGTAACGCCATTATTCCCATCACTGGCAACAACCACAGAGTCTTGCAACTGCAAGGCAAGTAGAGGCAAAACAAAAAGCCGATATCCCACAACATCTACTTTAGATGAGTTATAGGTCATTTATTTCAGCAGCCATCCTCTAAAATGACACTTGTCCAGCGATGCTTGTCTTTTTGCCTCTTTGATGCACCAGGGAAGCAGTTCCACTGGACAGTCTGAGCGCTCATCCTCTGGAAAAGCTGCAACACATCTGTACCAAATAAAAGCTGGAGAAGGAGAAAAGGACACTTTCACAATGTGACACCCCAAAAGTTGTGTTAATGAACATTTTACTCTCAAAATAAAACTGCAGTGTGAGTAGTGGCCTACTCCAGCAGCTACTACTAATGAAGAGAGTCTAACCTCTTTGTTCACACAGAGCTGAACAAAGGGAATTACACACTGACACATTTCAACGCCTATGGAGAGACTTTTGTCTGTGTGTGTGTGTGTGTGTCTGCAGGGTGCAAAAACAACACACACACACACGCTCTCAGAGTCTACAGGCTTGAAATTAATTCAGAAAAAAAGCGAATGAGAAGGAGGGATGAGGAGGTGGAGCGGTGGTGGTGAATGCATCGCTATCCTTGGAGCCTGCACGCGCGCGTGCACACATCATCGGGAGCGTCGCTGGGCTTGCGTGCGCGTCCTCGAGAAATAAAGAAAAGAGGATCAGGAAGAAGGTGAGAGAGAGAGAGAGAGAGAGAGAGAGAGAGAGGTAAAGGCGCCGTCTTCTTCTTCTTCGCTCTCTGCTGCAGTGTCTGATTCTCCCTCCACCATCTTCATCAACATCATCATCCTCTTCTCCCTCCTCTCTGTCTGTCTGGCCCCCCCTTCTCCTCCTCCCCCTCCTCCTCTTCCACCCCCTCCTCCCCCTCCTGTGAAGGCATGGCCAGATATCACAGCGACAAAAGAGAGAGACAGTGGTAGAGAGACCTTTAGAGAGAAAGAGAGAGAGTGAGAGCGAGGGAAGAAGGCTGCAGACTTTCAGACCTGAGAGGAAGAGGAGAGGAGGAAGAAGAGATAGAGGAGTCTCCATCTTCGCCATTTCAGTATGTTTTCCTTCTCTGAGGTTTCTCTCATTCTCGCTCTTTCTGCGGCTCCGGTTACGTTGAGCACACTGCTGTAATTTTCCTATAGTGTCACGCTCGCGTTGTTTCACAGCTCAGTTGTGTTGACAGTCCTCTTATTATTCCCGTAAGAGCGCGAGGCTGTGGAGTGTGTCTGTGCCGCTCTCCGTGCGCCTTCGCGGGGACATTGTCTGACTGTGGCACCTCTGTAATCTCCCTGTAGTGAGTCAGTCATGCTTGTTGTTCCCATGATATTTTGCACATGTTTGTCATGTTGTGCGCTGTTTCTATGGTGCCGTGGCTCTTTGCCTCACTGTGCCTTTTGTCACGCGTTGTACTGACTTTAATATTCCTGTGATATTCCCATCGCAGCGCCACAGTGAGCTGTTTGAGCCGCTCAGCCTGTGGTGACCTTATGCCACCTCTTTGATTATGTTTATGCTCATTATCGTGCTCGTTTATGATTTCACTTTTATTGCTTAGAGGTGTGAGTGAACAGACCCGGGGCTCCGTAACATCCCTGTAATATTTATGTAATGTTCCTACTGGGTGCCATGAAGCCTGTATTGTTCTGTATGGTGAGTGTATAGGATACCTCTGTAGAATATGATAATCTGGGCTGAGACCACTGTATGTAATGCTGTTTATTCCTACCTAATTTTCCTGTAATGATTTATGCAGAGCTGAAGTGAAGTCTGCGTTGACCTTTTGGAACCTTTAACATCTCTATTTTCAGTTTGACATGTTTGAATAATCTGCTTTTCCCAGCATGGGAAGAATCTCCATAAAATTAAGGTAATTGCTTAAATCCTTAAGAGATTATTGACGTCTACAGTAAAAATAAAAAAGTAGTTACATTTTTAACACTTAAAGTAACTTAATGCTGCATTTTCGTTGTTTACTTTTAACAGCAGGCAAGAATGCAAAAAACGTCATACAATAACATAAAATACATGCTAAAATTGACTAATTTAGATTATGCGACAGCTTCACATGAAACCTGGATTACTTTTAGACTTCATCATCCAACCCAACCATCAGTGGATTATATAGGAAAATCTGTCCTGGCTTATCTTCAGTCTGCTAGCTGTGCAGGCGCCTATGCTGAGCTTATTGTACATATTCATGTCGAACCCAGTGTGCAAATTAAAGTTGCTTAATTTTGAAAAAAGTGTTAGTACAGCCGTGGGAAATTACATCACTGAAACTCTTGAATAAGAACCACCTGATTTCCCTGCTGGGGAAAATTTTGGGGGGATTGGAAGCTCTGAAGCAAAATCAGGGCATCTTTAACATTTATCACTCGTGTCTTTACTGAGATATTAACTAAAATTAAAGTTTCAGAAACTTTCCCAGATTTAAGGTTCCTTCAGTGCATTTCCACACAAGGGTCAAATCCACAGGAAGATAAAGCAAATTAGCCTGCTGACACATCAAATCTGGACAGCAAACCCAGTTCTTCATTGGTATGAAACCTCCTGTGCTTCCTGATTATCATCTGCTACAAACTACAAATAACAAAGAACCGGTGTGCAGTTGAAAGTTTTCCAAAAAAACTGGGTGAATAAAATTGCTGTTAAAGGCGCTAACACAATCAGTGCATTCCCGACAGGTACAGTACACGTTTATGTTTCCCTTAGGACCAATTACTGGACCCCAAAGTAACCATGTGTTTCTTCTTAAGGTCCTCAAAAGGCACATAGAAGTTCTCAAGCAATAATATTTGTGCAGCTGTTTGGCAAAAAATAGAAAAAAGAAATATTATGATATAAAATATTAACTTTATTGTTTCATTAAAATCAATATATATCCTTACAAGCTTCCTTCTTTTTCGTCTTGCATATCAGCAGCAGAGGTTTGCACACAAGAAGGTCCTGGACTTTGAATCTTCTGGAGGTCTTTGTGATTCTAAATTGGCCAAAGATGTTAAAAAGATAAAGAGTTGTGAGGTGAGCAAGGCTAGAAAAGTGCCTCACAAATGTCATTTCCACATGTATGAATGAATAATAAAAAAAGAAACCTGTAAAAGCCCCTGGGCCTAATTTTTCCTTTTTTAAAGGGTCCGTTTCTGTGCCGTCACATTAACGTGCAGAGTTCTTACCAGAGGTTCAACACCGGCCTCTGTAGGGAACCAACCCTGAGGGTGCAAATAAATACCCCCAGTCCAGGGTACAAAGGCAGGTTATTAATTAGGAAGTTCATAAGAAGGTTTTGTTGTCGTCATGAGCATCCGATCAGAATGCATTTAATTAATAAGCTATTAGATTATTATCCAGTGAACAAAGGTTTATTATCTGACTTAAAGTTAATTTCAGCCACGATGAGAAATGTGAGAAAGATGCACACTGACTGCTAAATTGGAACCGTCGATGGTGTGAAGGTGAAAAAAGTGAGTGCTGCCCTCAAATAAGGTGTGACAGGTGAATTCAATCAGGAAATGAGCAGGTGACAAAGGAACAGGAGAGCAAGTAGTGATGAGGAAAGGATGCGAGGTGAAGAAAGTAAAGAAACATTAAAACCTTTACTCAATTAGATAAATATAATATTCTACAAAAAACATGTACTAGCATAATGGAATTTCATTTAACAGATTATGTTTGTTTGTTCTTCTTCTGTAGTTTTCTTTATTCTTGTATGGATCTTATAGTTGGGGGTGAAAAGCTAAAGAAACTAGAAATCTTTCCTGCAGTAGCGCCTTAAAAAGTACTGCTCAGTGTTGTTGTAACTACTGGGGAATCATTTTGGGGTTAAATCAATCTCACTGGAAATGGATTTAGACCCTGGCTTCAGGTGGACTTGACCCTTGAAACTGGAGAGGTGGGCCGCTGTCTGGACGTATAGTATAGTCAGAGTCAGGGACAACATTCAAGCTTTTCCATGAATGAGTTCCGATTTAATGCAGGATTTCTTTAAACTGTCTGAGGTGTCCACCAGTGAATATAAAAGAGAACTTTAGAGGTCAAAGGCAGGCTGTCTTAGCGTAGGATGAGTGTTTGCATAGATATCCTTTATATATAAAATATACTTTATTCCTTGTGTTTGTTTGGTTCCATTTAAAGCAGAAGTTCATAGTTTTGCATGGATAGCAAAGTGTCGAGACTGTAGTCTCAATCAGGCGTGAGGATTTTTGTCCAGTTTCCAGTGGCTTTATTCCCTAAACGTGTATTAAAAAAGAGAGACTCTCAGATGCTTCTATACATGACGAAAGATTTTATGAATTTCATGTGAATGCGCTCTGCAAAGTAATGAAATATTCTAGCTCAGGTGTTGGTTAAAGTTTATATTGTGCTTTTAAGTGAATCATTTGCTGCGTTAGCATCCGTTCCTGTAGAAGGTCCACCGCATCAAGTGCTTTTTCTCCACTAACCGACCTTAAGTTGATTTAGGTTATAAAACCCACCAACAGCAAGTCGGCACACTATTCAGGACAGTTTGTGATGGTACAACTGTTTATGTCAAATATCAGGGAAACTCCACCTACTTATGAATTATGCGTCATTAGATTTTTGTGAAAAATGTCTTCGTTTTTAGATGTTTTTGTAGCCTTTTTAATGCATTTTTTTGAATTTGTGTTTGAAGAGTGCTTTAAGTGTTGTTGCAGATGCTGAAAGTCGATAGTTTTCTAAAACTTGCTGCTGTCCTACCTGCTAATTTAGAGCGTGAGGTTGTGTAGGGTGAAAGGCCCAAAACTTTATTTACTTTTTCATCCTAAGACAGTATGTCTATGTCTTTATTTAGACATTTATGTTTATAGATGTCTGTATTTTCACCTTTTGTCATCATTACTGGGTGATCACAGTGTTCTTGGCTGAGCGAGCTTTGATCTTTGACCACGTCTCTGTTGTTTGTCGTATCGCTGTTGTTGGAGGGAATGAAGTGGACTTTAGTTCAGTGATGTCAAACTCGTGCTCCAACCCGGACAGACGGGAAATTTTCTGTGAAAAGGTTTAGGATCACGCTTCTCGTTGATCTCAGCATGTGGTTTTGCGTAAACGGTCTTCTTCTCTGCTGCGATGAAGAATGAGAAGAGACCTGACGAAATATAATCTTCCTGTCAGACCGGGTGTTGTGGCTCTGCATGAACCGTAGGAGATTTCTCTCCTGGCTGTTTTGCTGTGTAAACAAAGACACCAGGTGAACTCAGTTGAGAAGTAATGAAAGAAAAACTCCTTTATTTTCTGTCGGCTCTCTGCAGAGTCTGAGTCAGAGACAGGCCAGAGCCCGGCGATCGTTCATAACTGCAGAGGAAAATAAACCTGCCTCATCTCCGCAGCCCAGCACCACCTGTGTGTGACAGAGGATATTAAACACAGGTTCAGCTTACACTTGACCAGTCATAGCAGACTGCTGGTCACAGATAAATTCTCCATTCACACCTGTGGGTCTCTTCACATCACAGATAAAATCATTCCTGCTGCTGCTCTCTGTGCTCAACGAGCTGTTGTGTTTCAATTTGCAGCATTCGGGAAAGTTCAGCTCAGTTTCTTTACAGCCGGGATGAGGATGTCACTTTGAACATCAGGCTGCCATTCACATTTGTTATGCTAAGCTTTTACTCAACAACTGACTTGCAAATCAGTGGTTGAATGCAGATTTACAGCAGTAAGGTGGGGGAAGTTGGAGGAATTTTGATTTTTGCAAACTATAGTTTACAATGTAGTGGTTTACACATTCATCTGACACATGAGAGACCTCGGGTTCAAGTCTTGGAGGAGACAAAAATGCCTGGGAGGGTTGTTTCGGTAAAAATCTGCCAAATCAAATATGTGGGTCCATCTGCTGTGGGATCCCCTCGTGAGTAAGGGAGCAGCCAAAAGAAGTTTTAAACGATAGTTTGCAACATGAGAAAGTTTGGAACATTTCACCTAACAAACCAAAGCTATACTGGTTACCCAGACACGAAAGAGCCCAGTCATTTAAGAAACAAAGCATAATATTGTCACAAACTAATTTGTGGTAGTTATGACAACCAAGGGGAAACTTCCTGTGTTGAAGTACCAAAAACTGCAATTCCTCTAATGGCCACTTGAGGCTTCCTCCAACAGTTTGTCAGTTTTCCTGACATCTAAATGTCCAACTTTAAAGCAGAAATAGACAAAAACAGTTTGGAGCTCCTCCTAGTTCCCCTTTCTTAACAGCTGAAACACCTCAATTCATTCATGTGTGTTTAGGCTTAATTTAGGGGCGTGGATGCTGTAGCTTATTGGTGTATGGGCCTCACTTCCACAAATTTAACACTAGAAGTCCCAGAGAAGAGCCATTTGGCTTTTCTACCTATAAAACCCACCGTCGAGCCAAATGGCTGGTAGGCTTTTAGCTAATATCCTTAATCACCTGTGAACAGCTGCTTTTGTTATGTAAATAAGGTGGGGCCATGCTGAACCACTTGGAGTGGTTAGTTTCCTGAGCCACAAGGAAACTTGTGTTTCAGTTTGCCTTAGGGAGAAATCAACACACATGGGTGTATTTCCTTTGTTGCTGAGATTTATTGATAAAACAGTACAAAAAAACAAAAATAAAAAAACAACCATTTGTACACATATTTACAAATAACAATAAAAAGTGAGTGAGTACATTTCAACATTTTCAGCAATCACTCACAATCCTGGCACTGCCATGGTATCTGTAGTCTGCATTTACCACATGTGTATCTGTAGCAGTGAACACATCGCACAGTGGCATGATTATTCTTGCATTTGTGTTTGACCTGACACGTGGCTCTTTTTCCAGGGCTAGGTGTGGAGGGTTGTGTCCGAAGCAACTGTTCTTTTCTTGCCTTCTTCCCAGCCATATGAGAGTTAGCCAACTCTCTTGCAAACTCCACCAGGAAGTCCACCCGTCTTTCCTGCGTCCCGTTGCATGCTTGATACAGCACATGTGCATTCAGTGCTGCCATGTCAATCATGTTATAGAACACGGCAACTGGCCAGCGCCGTGTTCCTCTGCGGACCGTGTACTCCCGCACCATCTGGTCCATCACATCCACGCCACACTTTGTGGTGTTGTAAAGGGTGACAGTGTTTGGCTTCCTTTTGTTGGTGTTATCAGTCTGAACCACGCTGTGCATGCTGCTAAGAATATAGACTGTCTTCTTCCGTTTGGCCGCATACGCCGTCAGCGTGGCAGCAGAGGTTGAAAACACCTAAGAAATAAGATAAATTGTTATTTCCATAGCACTTTTACACACAATGAAACACATAAACATAGAACCACAAAAGACCTGCAGCCTACCTGAGTGGTGAATTCATTGCGATTTGTGTATCTAGCGGATTGAGGAATTTCCCGGCGAATCTTGTTGACTGTGCCGAGGATGGTGGTTTTCCGTCTAAGAAGTTTTTGCGCAAGTGAAAGCGATGTGAAGAAATTGTCCGTGGTAACATTTCTGCCCTTGTCTAGGAATGGTTCCATCAGCCTCATCACTACATTTTCAGACAGTCTCTCCCCACTGGGACGATTGGGGTCCTTGCCAAGATATAGGAGGACATTGCAAATGTACTTGGATTTTAGGTCGCAGGCCACCCAAAACTTGATCCCAAACCTGTCAGGTTTACTTGCAATATACTGCAGGAAACAGCACCGAGTCTTTGATGGGAAGAGCTGTTCATCAACGGTGATATGTAGACCAGGCTGGTAGCACGTGATGCAGTTGGTGACAAATGATCCCCACACACTGGAAACTGCAGCGAACTTATCAGTCTTTGCTCGATCACTGCGGGTGGACCTGTCATCAAAGCGTAGGTGTTGCATGATGTCTTGGAAGTGGTTACGCGGCATAGTTCCAATGATCTGTGGGTTTCCCAGGTTTGCTGACCAGCAGTCACGTAGTGATGGAACCCTAGTAACCCCCCGCAAGATCAAGATCTTTGATCAAGATCAAGATCAAAGACTCGGTGCTGTTTCCTGCAGTATATTGCAAGTAAACCTGACAAGTTTGGGATCAAGTTTTGGGTGGCCTGCGACCTAAAATCCAAGTACATTTGCAATGTCCTCACATATCTTGGCAAGGACCCCAATCGTCCCAGTGGGGAGAGACTGTCTGAAAATGTAGTGATGAGGCTGATGGAACCATTCCTAGACAAGGGCAGAAATGTTACCACGGACAATTTCTTCACATCACTTTCACTTGCGCAAAAACTTCTTAGACGGAAAACCACCATCCTCGGCACAGTCAACAAGATTCGCCAGGAAATTCCTCAATCCGCTAGATACACAAATCGCAATGAATTCACCACTCAGGTAGGCTGCAGGTCTTTTGTGGTTCTATGTTTATGTGTTTCATTGTGTGTAAAAGTGCTATGGAAATAACAATTTATCTTATTTCTTAGGTGTTTTCAACCTCTGCTGCCACGCTGACGGCGTATGCGGCCAAACGGAAGAAGACAGTCTATATTCTTAGCAGCATGCACAGCGTGGTTCAGACTGATAACACCACCAAAAGGAAGCCAAACACTGTCACCCTTTACAACACCACAAAGTGTGGCGTGGATGTGATGGACCAGATGGTGCGGGAGTACACGGTCCTATAACATGATTGACATGGCAGCACTGAATGCACATGTGCTGTATCAAGCATGCACCGGGACGCAGGAAAGATGGGTGGACTTCCTGGTGCAGCTTGCAAAAGAGTTGGCTAACTCTCATATGGCTGGGAAGAAGGCAAGAAAAGAACAGTTGCTTCGGACACAACCCTCCACACCTAGCCCTGGAAAAAGAGCCACGTGTCAGGTCAAACACAAATGCAAGAACAATCATGCCACTGTGCGATGTGTTCACTGCTACAGATACACATGTGGTAAATGCAGACTACAGATACCATGGCAGTGCCAGGATTGTGAGTGATTGAAATGTACTCACTCACTTTTTATTATTATCTGTAAATATGTGTACAAATGGTTGTTTTTGTAGAAATATTTTTTGGTTTTTTTGTACTGTTTTTATCAATAAATCTTTTGGAGATTTATTTTCCTGGATGACTGAGAATGCATCAAGACGAACACAAAATGAAGTTCACAGCTTTTAGCAGTTCCCCCTCCCCACACACAAACAAAGAGGCAGTTTGCAGTTAGAAATCCGCAATCATTCACACACCCCCACTCCCCTCCACAATTCTCAGGTAACAACCCAATTTACATATGAAATGATGCTAACAGACTAGCCAAGTTAGCTTCCACTTGGCTGACAGAGGGTTAGAAAAGCCTGGGACTTCTAGTGTTAAGTAAGTGAACTGCTGTGCAGGTAATTGTAGTTGTAGCTGTTGCAAGTGAAATCCTGGTATTTAATTAGTCTGTCACTTAGTAATAATTAGCAGGCATTGTTGTATCGCTGTATCATTGAGCAGTTCTTAAATCCACCCATTATATAATAAAAACTATAACTAATACCGGAACTAAAAAACAAAACAAAAAAGAACTTAAATGAGCTGAAATTTGATTTAAAACTAAAACTGCAGAATTCTTGCAGTGGACGCTGTGGGTCAGCAGTCAGACCGTTCTCATTCTGGGGGTGTAAAATAATGCTGTTGTATAGCAGTTAGTATGCTGTTGGTTATGGTATTAGTAAGATGGTGCAGTCAACCTGCAGTTTTTCAGTGTGAAGGATTACAGGGTGTGTTATAACCCAAACCGTGATCTTTCGGCTTTGGCGCTGGTACAATTCCACCCAGAGACTTAAATTCCTATTGGGGTGGGGTCAAGGAAAGCATCCTCAGAGCTACCAACTGTGGCAACTCCTTTTGGCAAGGAGCAGCCGGCAGTAGCTTTCTAGTAGCGACTGTGCAGCATTCAGCTGTCGGAGACAGACATGAAGTCACGTTGCCTTGTGAAAATGTGATAGATGGCAGTCCCATTTGGATCTCTGGGGTTCAAAAAACTCTGCACCCACAGAGCTGATGAAGACTGGAGGAGAAGCTGAAATTAAATCTCAACAGGGCAAATGTTATAGCAAACTGTTCCCTGGTTATAAAGAACATCACATATCAGAATGTCGGTCGTCATGTCTGCAGACAGCTCAACAAATGAGGAAACACATGAGGTGGTCCAGGGGCAGCGCTCGATGTCATTTTAAGTGGGCCAAAATGGCTTTTCCTTCATAATGTAGGACATAGCAGCACAAAACATGACAAAATGAGTTCTTTTCTTCAAATTTCACTTCTTGTCTTATAGCCATCATGAAAGACTACGCATTCTTAACACATACACATGCAGTGCCATTTCAGTAATGGTGTATGAACTGTAAACGAGTACAAAAATGACTTTAGCCAGCCTAAAACACCATCAACCCCAAAGATATGTTACAAGGAGCAACCAAATTGCTTTTATTGTTGTATCAGTGGCTCAAATAATGACACTGCCATCGCCATTTTACCTTTACAGCCTTCATTCATGTGGTGGATCT
Organism: Pelmatolapia mariae; assembly: GCF_036321145.2. Lineage (NCBI taxonomy): Eukaryota > Metazoa > Chordata > Actinopteri > Cichliformes > Cichlidae > Pelmatolapia > Pelmatolapia mariae. The sequence continues at coordinate 25,103,233 of NC_086240.1, read as the reverse complement.
CTAAGTTGGCATATCAACTTTGAGAAACACTGCCCTAAGCACAACCAGCAAGAGAAAGTGGGAATATAAGAATCAGCTAGTGGTAAAACCAAACATGAATAAATACAAACTAAAGCCTCCTGGCTGGTGAACCTAACACTTCGAGCTATCCAAAAACGGTTGTAGTATCTCTCCATGGCCAATATTCCCAGTTGGTGCACCAACACCAGAAGACGCCTTGTGTCTAACAAAGGCAGAGGAAACATTATGTGATGCTCTGTGATTAGAACGCACTGGGTCTGTGCTGGAATTATAACTGACATCGTTTGCGGTTTCCAGAAAATTCCAGCTCAGGAAGACAAGCACCATACGAGACATTGGCATGAAACCGACATTTGCACGTTTACGTAACATCTGAACATCAGACAGTCTTTCTCTGTGATGTCACACTGTCAAGTCAGACCGACGCGACCTCATCTGAACTGCCCGCCTGCATGTCTGTCTGTCCGTCTGTCTGTCTGTCTGCGGTTTATTAAATCTAAGCTGCTGCCAAGACTGCCATCAATCTGATTACCTCACTCTGATCAATGGAGGTCACACACACACACTCACACACAGACACGATGCAGAAGGCTTCATCACAGTCTATTGTGGAGCCTCGAATGACTCATAGTGTAAAAATCACAGACGCACACACACTCTCTGGATAAGGACACACACATTTTCAGTGATTCAGTGTGGGTAGATTCTGTTCTCCATGAAGAGTGTGTGTGTGTGTGTGTGTGTGTGTGTAAAATCATTCATGTTAGCAGACCGACAGCTGGTTTCTGTGGAGTCCGACTCAGAGCATTGATTACTGGAAAACTTAGTAATATGTTTTCCATCTTTTATGACCTCTGACCCCTGAAACATCTGTAATCTTATCTCACAGCTGGAGTCTGTCTGGGTGAAAAACTCAAATATCTTAATTGTTAGGCTTCCTTTCATAAAAAAGGTAAAAATGATTCAGAGAGTCACCTCAGATTCGGTTGGATGTTTTCTGTTCCTTCACACACACACACACACACACACACACACACACACACACACACACACACACACACACACACACACACACACACACACACACACAAATTCAAGCAGGAGTAATGATTGTGGATCTCTGTAGCCACTCACGACCTGCTTTGTCTGCTTGTTACAGATCATTAAAGCTTCACACATTGACCGCATCCACTCGTCATCCTGTCAGTCACTCAGCCCCGCCCCGCTGCTCTTTGCCACAGAGGTGAATGATGGGAGGTGGAGGAGTCGTTAGCGGCCAAATCTGTGTCTACATGATGAAAAATGACAATTCGATTGAGATTTGGCCACGTGAGCTGTGAGCTGGTATCTAACACGTTGGTTTCTTGCTTTTAGAAGCAAAGTGTTGTTTTTGCTCCAGTGAACCTGCTGAAGGTTGGATAAGATTTCCTTACTTTTATTCATTTTTAATTTTTATTTACTTTAAACCTTTTGTCCTCTGTTTAGTTTTTGTGGATGGTTTTTTCATTTGAGTGCTTTCTGTTCTAACAAATGTTTAGTTTCACTTCGGTTTGTAATAGTTTTAGTCTTTATATAATTTGCATAGTGTTTGTCAGACAAGCCAGTTGTCAAATACCAGTCATGTAGACATCACAGCCTCAATAAACAGAAGCACCAAAACCTGCTCATGCTTGTTTTGTTGAAAGGCATCAGCCCAAACAGTTTTTTATTCTTTATTTTTTTTCATTTATAAGAATGCTATATTATTACACCTGAGTTTTATGCCAGTTAACAGAAACTTTTTTTTAAGGATCGACTGCCCCAACTTTGTCCAGCTCCTCCTAAGTAAAACAAACAAACAAAGAAACACTATAATTTGACACTGAGTTACATTATAATTAACTTTATGGAAATACCCGATCCAATACCAGTGTTTGATCAACAAGCCAAATTCCTCACTCTGTGGAAGAGACTGGGAATCATTCTCTGACGTTTAGGGCAAGGTTATTTTACCACAAGTACAACAACCGTTTTCCAAGAACGTGGCACCAGTTTACGGTATGGGTCGCCTATTTAACCAACGGGTTAAATAGGCGACCATATGCCATATGCGGTAAGGCTAATGCGAATGCCTGGGTCCAAGTCTGCTTGGATACCATTTACTAAATGTCTTTCTTCCAGCTTTCCCTGCCTTGTCTCCGCTATCCTACCAAACAAAGACTAAAATGGTTGCAGTCATTGGAGCTCTTTAGTCGTGTTGACTTACTTAATCACAGTTTGTGTTTAAGCACAAAAAATTGCAGACATACAAAGAGAAGCTGTTGGTGTAGCACAGCTGAAACGCCTCCAAACTGCTGCCACTTTGCTGTTAGGCTTCTCGATGATTTCTCTCAGTAGAAATCGCTGCATTGCTTCTGAGGTGCTGCAGTAAAAACACAGAACAGCATGAAACTGAATTTGATAGATCGGGACATTGCCGCAGATACTTAGCTCATCAGTGCATTGTAACCTATAGTGTAGTTTTATTGAACTACAATAAGAGTAGATGTCACAATAAAATTCATTTTCACATATAAACAATTACAATAAACAATGTTTATTTTTAGAAGTTTGGTCAGTCAGTCACCGTACTCAGGCAACTAACATGCAAGCAAGTTTGCATCATTGCTCTCTAGGGTCTTGTGGTCAGTGCCAGTCTTTAATACTTTTTGGATAAAGTAATTACACTACATTGCAGAGTGTAATGTAGTGTCATTATTTTATCCATATAGGGGACATGTTTTAAGCTGGTTCAGCCTTCATAGATTTGCTTCTGTCGCTGCAAGCCTCTTTGCAGCCCACCTCAACTCCTCCGTTTCATGCTACATTTGACTTAATCAGTGTCATATCTATGGTCACTGATGACTGCTCTGTCTTATTTGTTGGTCTTGCTCATGCCTTCCTCACTTTTTTGTATTTTCTTGTCTGAACACGTAAGTACTGGAAGTTTCAGAATAGAGCCAGGCTTTCAAATCCACCTTACTGCAGACAGAACTCCCGTCTTGCATCTCTTGGAGAGCAGTTCCTGCTCTAACATCCAAATTTGTGTTCATCAAAATTGACTTGATGCATGCTCAATCATCCAGGTAAGGAAATCCCAAAAAGTTCATTCTGTTCATCTGGACATAGGTGAAGAAGTCCCTTGGATGAGTGACGACTTGTTTCTCCCGCTGAAAACATTCCAGATGAACAGAATCAACTTTTTTGGGCATCAAAATGAACGTTTAGCTTTGCTTCCTGTTTATGTTCTGGAGTGTTCATTGTAAGAAGCACAAGTTACTGTACATGTTCTTTACACTCACACTTATCTTGTTATTAAGAGCCAAAAAAGCACACTTAAAGTGTGTACTTTGTTACTGGAAAACACAGCATAGAGTAATGATTCAGACTGACACTGCTGGACTGGGTTTGGAAGTAGTTTTGTTTTCAGTAAAGTTTATTGTCAGCGATCAAAACTTTGTGCTGAGCCTTAGCAGGAAGTAAGAGCCTTCCTTAATTCTTCCATATCCCTAAGTAAGCTTTAGAGAAGATAAAGTTATTTGAAAATGAAGATCCTGAATGTCCATCGAGCCAAATCCTTCACGTTCAGTACATTACCCTGTGGAGTTTTTTTCTGCATCCTTCAAGCCTCCTCCTCCACACGAACCTGAAAGAAATCGAGCTCATGTTACTGGAAAAAAAAATCCAGATATCGAGAAGCACGACTTGTTGCTCACAGTCATCCTGTTAAGAATTCATAGCATGTTAAGATGCTGACTTACATAAGAGTGCTGCGAGTTTCTTTGTGAGATGAAAGCAGGATTATAATATAGTGATCTGATGACTCACTGACACCCATGAATTAATGTTGGCCTTTAGCCTTTTGGCATTTTACAACCTTCTGCTGCATCTCTTTTATCAGTTTTTCAGTTGTCTAACAGAAACAGACACATACCTGCATGTCAGTGATTGACAACCACTGCTGTATGGGATCATTTGAGGCCAAATTCAGCTTTTAAAACTGTGTCCGTGTGTGGATCTTCACAGTTATGAAGTGAATAATGTTTGACAGAAGCTGTTCCAAGGGCTGAGGAGGAGTTTTATCTCCTCTGAAGTGCTGACGTGACACCTCAGACCTGGTCATCTAACTGGAAGAAGGAGGAGGCCGGCGGGGTGTTTGTGTCCAGGCCTGAGGATATGAAACATGGCACTTCAGATTCCCACATTTACAGGAGGGCACATGGAGTGCAGCAGGGTTAATTATGGCCAGCACACCCTGCAGGAGAGTCAGGTCTTTGGCAAGCCCATGTGTGAAGTGGGCTCATGTATCCGTACATTTATGGAAAAAATTACGCCGAGGCAGAAAACTGCATTTATTTCCGAGCTGCAGTTACCAAGTGCAAGCGTAACAGGCTTTTGTTCATATTTTGCGAATTATAAAAGTGATTTTACTGAAAAAAAGTAGCTGGGAAATTGTGAAAATAATAATGAGCTTCAGTCCTGTAAAAAGTCATTAAAATGACTCCACTGTGAACAGCAGCAGCGGAAAATGACTCTCACAGTATTTCTACTTCTTTTAAACGCAATTCTCCTGATTAGCCTCTCATACTTTTACTTAAATATCTCAACAGCTCAACCTCACCTTGCAGCAGAGTGATTTTACGCTGTGATATTTGCCTGTCACGCGGCGCCGAACGCTTCTCGATCGACTCGAGAAGATCGTTTTTTGTTTGTTGTATTTCGCCGTTCGAGCTTTTGGATTCAGCTGTGACTGAACCTGCAGCTCACAATGAGCTGCTGCTTCTCAGCCTCTCTCTGTGATTGGTCAGAGGTTAATTGACGCGGCTAATCACCCGATCAGTCCAGTCTCCATGGAAACCAGAATGGAATGAGGGAGGTGATGAACGAGGAGTCGAGGCCTTCACACCAGGCTTAAATGCTGCAGCTTTTTTTTAATAGTGTCTGTTTACACCACAAACTGTACTGCAGTACTGTTTGCACACCAGTGTAACAGAGTGAGGGTCTGCTCTGTTCTTCGTATCAGCTGTCAGTCCTAATAGCACGGAAATATTTATCTCCAGCAGGCTGTGAGTGCAGAGGTTGAGTAAATGTGGTCATCTTTTGTAGACACCACTTTACTGTGTTAATATGAACTTTCAGAAAATACAATGGTTCAGGTGAATGAGCAGGTGGTTACGATGCAAACGAGAGCAGTGGATCTCTACTTGGCTTCTTGCTATTTTTCCTTTATTCCTCTCCACTGTCTGTGTCAAAATCAAAACAAAATTCCTCAAAATAAATCTTAAAATAATAGAAATAGCATGGAGTGAAATAGCTAGACATAATGTAATCTGCTTATGTACAAGATGTTCTTTGACGTTAGCGTCCTAACGCATTACCTGCTGATAGGAAATGATCCTGTTATTGCAGGTTTGTCAGACTCTGAGATCTTCTCGTTGGGACCTTTGTGTTCTCTGGCCTTTTCTCACTTCTTACAGAGTAACCCTGTTCGCTAACCGTTGCATCAGGGTACAGATGGTAAAGGATAGCTTATGCATCCATGAACCACAGAGAGCAGCTTGGACAAATAGCACTATCTGATGCCACAGGAATAATACGGACTGCAAATATAGCCCATTCCAATGCCTGGACGCCCTTTAGATAAGCAGAAGTTTTGGCATCTGTGCCTTGATGAACTGGAAACTCAATGCAGGGACGCGACGGCCTCTTTTAACAAGCTACAAAATCCTCATTAGGAGGCTTGAAGTGTGGCGGTTGAGTCGGTTGCAAGTTCTTCACCTTCGACACCTTGGTTCATGTCTCGTTTTATTTTTCAGTCACTTTTTTTCTTTTGATTTCACTTGCTGATGTTTGAAGAAATTAAAAATAGGGCTGGTCTCACAAGTGAACTCGTTTTGGCGGATGTCCTGATTATCACAGGTTTAGACAGGTTTAGAAATAAAAAGATTGTTACAATGAGTTAAGAAACTAATGTGAACACTGGCTTTATGGTACTTTATTATTATTGTTGTTAGACAACTTCTGGGACTGACTCTGACTCTGAGAGACACTGGCCATTATTTTTTATGCCTATGCAGGGTTAATATGCTTTTAATTGCTGAGAACTGTCTTGCTGTGGACTACAACTGTATGGCTGCTAAATCAGGCTTTAAAATATGAAAAAAATAGAACGGTTCATTAAGACGTTCTGCAGAAATTTCATGCCAATCCATCAAACAGCTCCACTGATATTTTGGCAAGACCTTAAGTGGTCAAGCAGCTGCCATCGGCTCTAGACTCGCACGGCTCACATAAATAATATTTTATAGGTCACCAATAAAAGCAGTTTACATCTAGAATAATAAAAAATTCTGCAATGATATGAAGACAAACACGAGGCAGCATTGCACCTCTCTCTCTCTGTTCATTTGTGCTGTTTGGTTTGTGCACTGCAGCATCACATCACACACCAGGTGTTTCTGTTTGTTGGGTTTGATAAAAGTTCTCTGCTGTAATAAAACACAGAGCTGCTGTCTGGCTCTGGCACAAACACACACCTCACCTGGCTGCCTGATCTGTGTGTGTGTGTGTGTGTGTGTGTGTGTGTGTGTGTGTGTGTGTGTGTGTGTGTGTGTGTGTGTGTGTGTGAGCTTGTTTGGACTCACAAACATTTGCCTGTGAGTGTTTGGATGTGTGCAGCAGATTCTCTGCTCCAGCCTGAAACTGGAGCAATTTTAGGGAGCGATGACAAATGATTTACAGTCATTTTTAGGTATGAAAGTGGGTCCTCGGGTTGTTGAGTGATTTCCTGTCCGTCTGTCCATCCATCCATTTTCAGCTGCTTATCTGCAGTCGGGTCAAAGTGGCAGCAGACTAAGCAAATTAGTCCACACGTCCATCTTCCTGGCAATATCTTCCAGCTCCTCCTGGGTGATGTGGGCGGCATTTCCAGGCCAGATGAGATAAATCATCTCTCCAGCGTGTTCGGGGTCGGTTCTGGAGTCTCCTACCAGTTGGTTGGGTCTGGAAATCCTCCAATGGAAGCCACCTAGGAGGCATCCTGAAACACGTAAATTGGCTCCTTTCTGTAGCTCCTCGCTGTGTGAGTCCAGCTACCCCGTGGAGGAAAATAATTTCAGCTGCTTGTACTTTCTGATCTTTCTTTCAGTCACTACTCAGAGCTCATGACCGTAGCGGAGGACTGAAACATAGATCGAAAAGTTAAGCCCCTCCTCTGACACTTTTGAGCTTGAATTCCTTGTCTTCGGGTTGATCTGTCGTTTTCTTTAATTGCTGGGAATTACTTTATACACTCTAGGTTGAAGTAAGTGTCATTACAGCAGGACTTTTCCATTACTTGTATCAAAAATCCCTCAGCTTGGAGTAGAACCCTGGACTTCAAACATTTGGCTTCAAAGGTGGTCCCAACTTCAATTTTAAAGCACTTTTTTGTGGTACTGATTGATTTTCAGTCATACGCCAGGCATGTAAAACTCGTCAGTTTTCAGCCCACTCTTGTGTACTTGAAGGGTCTCTATGGCTTCATTACACATAGTACAGTTATTGTACAAAAACACCAGCTGATTCAGGTAACTTCACAGTCTCATTAACAGCTCAATCCAGGCTCTCCACATGATCAGGGGTCTCTGGCTCCTCCCACCAGGGTGCTGAACAAATGCAGTTCATGTTATGGATACAGTAAGCCACATGTTTCCTGCAGTACACGGTTAGCATGCATACAACCCTCATGAATCTCTTTTGTGTGCATGCATGAATGCCACAACGTGACTGGTTCATGTGTTTCAAGGATCGGTTTTTGATTGGCTCGTTGGGGGGGCAGGCCATCTCTAAGTGCCATGCCTCTCCTTATTGCACCCCATGGTGTCTTGATATAGAAAGTAAATGATTTGATGGTGCTTGCTCCGCCTCCTTCATGATGTTCTTACATTGTATTGAACTTTGGCACAGTTTTGCTAAAAAAATAAGCCCGTCACAGATATAGTTATTAAGTGCTGCGATGGCTTTGACCTACAGGGCAATCTGCAGCCACCATTTCTTTTTAATGTGGCACCTTTAGATTGTTTTCAGGCAAAAAAAATAGTGCAACAAAAATGAGAACACCGGTACGTAATGTACATTTCTGCTGTAACCCAAAAGTGCGTGAAATTCGAATGAATTTGTGTGCATTTGGAAGACTGTGTGTGTGTGTGAGGGTACACGCTTTATATTGAAGTGTGTTCCTCAGTATAGGGGAGCTCTGCATCATATTGTACCAGACAGGCAGAGTGCTGGACTGAATACTAAGCAGCAGGAAGCTCCTCTTCACACAGCACCAATCCAGCCATATAGGACACAGTGACACATACACTCGCTGGCTGAGAGCTTCTATTTCTTTCCATTTTTCACTTTACTAATTCAGGTTGGTCTTTCATAGCAAAATTAATGGACATCTAAGAGTCGCACTGTATTATTACACGGTAATTACTACTCCATAGCTTAATATTGCTTATTATTAGACAACCAAACACATATGTTTGTATGCTCCTCTTGCAGGGGTTTCATAAACATTATGCATTTTATAGCTAATAACCTTATTAAAACCACAAAATAGTGAAATTATGAAACTTGATGTTCCAAAAAGGCTGCTAATTTAAAATAATATACATTTGCAAACCTACAGTGTATCCTATGAAAACAACACACTTTTCCTTCCAGCTGAGTCCTTTCAAATGCCGTGTGACTTTCAGAAGTTTCTAAGAAAATGCGGGAAGTTCCTCATTTTCTAATGTAATTTTCCAACTTGGTGTCATTGTAAATGTTCCTATTTATGTCATAGCTCTCAAAAAATAAATTTCTAATGATTTCAAATATGCCCTTCTTTTTGAAAATGTTTTTCCTTACTCGCAAACGTCTATAAAAGCCTTTCTTTCTCCATAATTCTACTGTCTTCACCAAAAATGATGCTATATGAAAATATCCTTTTTCATATAGCATAAGATTATTGGATAATATTGATATCAGAATTTCCCCATTTTCCTAGTAAGTCTTTAATATTATTTCTTCTCTCCAAAAATCTGATAAAATATAACTAAAAAAAATCACAATTCAAATTAATTTTTAAAAATGCTGTTCACCAAAATCTGTTTTCTTTCCAAACACAGTCTGTTCTGACTCCAGAACATAATGCAGTATACTCAAAATCTCCCTAATTTGTAGAGATGCTCTCACTTTTCAGAAATAAGAATAAGATATAATAAGTTAACTTAAAATGTTCTTCTTTCCTCCCTTTTCTGAAATGTTTTTAAAATGTTCTGATTTTGTCAGAATTAAAAATCGGTTTCCACAAAATCTCCTCAATTCCTCGATTTCAGAAGTATTTTTCTTCTCCCTGTTATAAAGAAGTCCTTGTCCTCACTCAACAGAAGGCTTCTCTTATTTCAATAAGTCCTCTTTCCAACAACATTTTCATTATCCTTGACTTATAATAATGCCCTTCCCCTTAAGAAACAAAAAAAGAAAAACAAAACAAAAATAATAAAATGTTAAAATCAGTTTCCCAAAATTTGACATTTTGTCTCATTCTTTTCTTATTTACCAATACAATATACAAAAATATTACAACTTTCCTCACATATTTTAAAGTCTCATCATAGTTTAGCATGTCCTTAGTTTCTAAAAAAGCTCACACTTTCCACTTAATGTCTTTCATTCATGTCAGTGCCAAAATGTCTTTAATTCCCCTCTTTACAGTATTTCTTTCACTCTTCTCGTTATAACGACTTGCTGTTTAACAATTCCAGATGTCCTCCCTTTTCAATAATGTTTTCCTTTTCCAAAAAAAGTCTCTGACTTCCCCTTCCTCTTATTGTTCTATTTCACAAAAGTATTGTTATTTTGTCCCAGTTTTCCTCACTTTCCAAAACTACTTGTTATTTCCCCCTTCATTCCGTCTAAGAATATAACTCTCCACAAATCTCCTCACTTTCCAGAAATGTCCTCGCAGTCCTGAAAGTCCCCGTGTCCAAAACCTGAGCGCGGTCCTCAGAAAGACAAAGAGAACGACAAAGAGGATGCAGCCTATAGAAATGCACATTCATAAAGACACAGTAGTGAGGTTAGCGCACCCTCTGCACGCGCTCAAACTCACATTAGTGCGCGCACATTAAGCGTGCAGCCCACTCAGTCGTATAGTTTCCAGGGAGGTGGAGGAATTTTTTTTTTTCGGCTCAGCTCTTCACAGCAGAGGGAGGGAAGACTGTGTTTGATGTAGGGCGCGTTGGAGCGCGCTCAGTGAAGTGGCGGCCTTAGATGCACCCAGCCTCGGTATGCTGTGGAAACATAATGGGAGCTGGTTGAGAGTTCAGGCGAGGCTGTCCAGAATTTACATTTATATTAAGGCTGCAAACCCCCCCGAGCTGCACTGCAGCCGAGGAGAGAGACGTATTCGGAGCTGCTGTGTTCACGTCTTCATGATCAAACTGTTGTTTCACTCTTGTTTCGCTCCGTCTTATGTTGCTCTTTGCATTGAAATGCTCGCAGCAAGATGCTGTGGAGAATTTTGGGGGGCTCACTTCAGCCCAAGATGTGGTTTTTGCGTTGCTTAAAATGTCGAAAAGATGCAGTGCGTTGGTTCGGTTGGGATTTTACTGATCTCAGCGCTGCATTAATGGTTTTTTAACATTGCATCATATTTCACAGAAGAAGCACATTATGAGAATCTTAAACAGTGCCCTAAATCACTCCCAGTTTCATTTATCATACTGTGTGCTATAGTCACACTATACTTTCTCTGGCATCTAAGTGGCCCTCAACAATTCCCACAGTGGACAAGTTAGTGTTGATGGCATGCACTCAGCTTTCTACTACCTATTTAAAAATGCAGTACATCATATAAGAGATTTCTTCCTTCGGCTGCTCCCTTTGAGCAGACCATCAGCCTTCATCTCACCCTGTCACACCAACCTCTGTATGTCCTCCTTCACTACATCCATGGGTCTTCTCTGTGGTGCTCCTCACAACAAAATAAGATCATTAAAAGGTTTATGGCAAAGAACCTGACCTAAAATGAATCTATTCTGATATTTAACTATATTTAACAATATTCCAGTGCAATCCTTGACCTGCTATGATGCACATGAAGATGAAACGAATGAGGAGAGGTAGTAGTTTTGTTACATAAAGGTGTAAAGGGTTCAATTTAATGGATTCTGGCCAATAATAACAAGCATATTTTTCTTAATAATTAATCATTTCAATTCAATTTTATTTATTTAGCGCCAACTCACAACAACAGTCACCTCAAGGTGCTTTATAATCTAAGGTAGACCCTACAATAATACATACAGAGAAAAACCCAACAATCATACGACCCCCTATGGGCAAGCACTTTGGCGACAGTGAGGAGGAAAAACTCCCTTTTAACAGGAAGAAACCTGTTAAGGAGATGTTAGAGATTAATAACAAGTATGATTAAGTGCAGAGAGGTCTATTAAAACATAGTGACTGAAGAAGAAATACTAAATGCATCATGGGACTCCCATTATCCCATTATTCCCATTATTTCAATAAAACTATATATATGTATATATATATATATATATATATATATATATACATATATATATATATATATATTTCAGTTACATTTTACTAAAAATGTTTTTGCTTCAAGAATATTTTTTTCAGTGTGAAACAGGAAGTGGAAACAAGGGAGGCAAGCAAAAGTACCACATGTTCAAAACAGAGGGAGACAAAGTATATAAACATCAGAAACATGAGAAGGAATAACAAATCAAAACAGTGACCAAATTTGGTTTTACTTTCAAACCCTAACAGAATATATTTACTGTGAAAGTGTAAAAATAAAAAAATAAGTCTGTGGTTCAGTGTAGGACTTGAAACGTGATCTCTGGTGTGATCGATCTAATTATTCTTGCCTCTTGCCTCCGAAACGTCGCGTTTTGAGCTCTGCAAAATCTCAGCTTCGTCTACATGTGCAAAACTCAACAGATGTCGACGCGGCCTGATGAGAAACGTGTTGATGGGAAGGAATTCAAGCCTCGAAAACGCATAAATACCACGACTGTTTCAGGAACACAAATGTCTGCCTGCAGACACCGATGCCGACGTGTGCAAAGTCATTAGGAGAAGACCTTTCGTGCGTAGTTTCAAAGTGCTTTTCTTCTGCGTTAAAAACAGGGAGGCTCTGACCCTCTTTTAAAGGTGATCGATGTCGAGGCGTGGGGGAGTTTTGGGTTTTTGTTACTTGCTGACTAAAATGCTGCTTGTGCTCAGATGCTCCTTAGGAGTCATAGTTTTTTATGCCTTTACATAGACTTGCACCTTTTTTAATCAAACGTGCAGGGAGATGCTCTTCTTTTATGCTGATAATTCAGACAGGTATGTCTTTGAAGCGCGTTATCCTTCCAGGGGTAAGATTTCTGTGTAGATGGCCTTATTATCCATAATTTGCAGGTCATGCTACGGGTTTCTGAAATGTGTTTAGCAGTGACTTTCAAGGACCTCTCTTGAGAAACACCTAATTGACTGGATGAATTAAATCTCACATTTGAAAATATCAGTGAAATGTTTAGACGGTGTTTGGCACCAGTCTCTCAAGTCGTGAAATGTCATTAGGCTTCATAATTATACATTTCACAGAGACAATGAAGTTCGCCACCTTTTCACACACAGTGTCTCGCTAAAGGAAACTACCTCAGAGCAAACAGCTGCAGACAACAAAAGTCTGGCAGCAGAACTGAGAAAGTGTTGTGGTTTTTGTTTTTTTGCAGATCATGACTCTGGAAGATGGTGTCTGAGATTTGAATTTGAAGTCTAAAGCTACAGGACCAACAGCAGATACAGAAGTGCCACACTGAGCTACAGCCAGGTATCGTCACAACTGACTGGTGTTTCTATTCTTTTTGGCTCAAAGTATGGCGGTGGTTGCATTTTTATAGTTGATTTGTTCTGATCCTGGGACTAAAACCTCAAAAATTCTAATTCCAGCAGCAATCTGATGATAATCTCTGCAATTAAACCCTTTTTTGTGCACAAACTCTGGACAATTTCAAGAGAGTCAGATCAGATGGGCTTTCTCTCACCTAGTATTCAGCAGGAAACAGGGAGCTCCAGAGCTAGCAGGTTTAAGACTGACTGATTAGTGTGTCTACAGGGTGTGTATGGTTGTAATGGCTTCAGTAGTCCATATAAGGAGTTGTTCAGAGTGGTTTCCAAGTGGTGGTTTAAGTGGTTTTATATCAGCCACATGAGAACAAAGAACCTAAACCGAAATCTTAAGATAGAGTAATGCATTAAATCCTTGCTGTAGTTGGTGATATCATTATTTGCAAACTTGTGCACTGGTGTGTTTGGGTTCCTCTGCAATCACAAGAAAAACTAAGCTGAACAACAGCTGAAACACAGGAAGGAGAGAAGAAATCAGGGCTGATTGAGTCTAAATGTTCAGCAGATGCTCACTCCGCTGCACTATTACATTTTCTTTCAGGAGGTTTGGTCTTTGTGGTAGTTAATATACCTTAATGTGTTTACACAGACAGACCTATTAGGATTCTTGGGGTGCAGGCCAGGCTACAGTTTAGGTTGGGGTATAGAGTGACGCCGTAGCCTTTATCGTGGGTTTAATGCAGAACTATAAATCACGCATTCAGCTGTTTTACTGCAGAACTGTTTATATAAATGAAATGTTACTTTAACATGTCCACATTAGCTTTTTGTTTGCACTATTTAGTCTAAACAGTATCTGTCGGAGCTTTTGGAAACTTGGCATTCCCGCTTGTAATTAATGACTTTGATGCTGATGTGAATGCTGCAAATGGGAATTAAAGTCCTCATGTCTCCAAGGACAGCTTAAAGCAGAGGTGGCACAGTGCCTCACGGAAATATGAACACAACTACTTCTGCCACTGCAGTTTCAGGAAGCTAACTCGTTTTCCCTCTGCAGATGGAGGTGAATGCAGTTGAAAAACGCCATCGAACGCGATCCAAAGGAGTCAGAGGTATGTGTCTGTCCATCTGCCTGTCAGGTTTTACAAATGTTTTTTTGTTTTTTTTTTTGCCAGTGTGGCTCAAGACCGCTGAATGAATCACCGTCCATTAGGAAAAAGCCAATTTAGACATCTAATATGTTAGCTGCTCCTGTCCCAAAACTTTTATTCACACAAATTTGAATGTAACAAATCTTTCAACATCTATTCTTTGTGAAAAGTCTCCATGTCAAAGTGTCCCTGTGCAAGATATTGAACTCCAAATTGCCTGTGATGCATCCATTGCAGTGTGATTGTGTGCATGATAAAGGACATACAATAAAGAGATGTATGAACGCATGTGTGTGTGTGTAAGCGGGTCAATGTGGCTTGTACCTTAGAAAGATCTCTAAGGGCTCAGTTAAGGTAGAAAAGCACAATGATGCCTGAAAGCAGGACCCAACCTGTTAACCTCTGCACGCAGGATTAGGTTTATATATCATTTTTAGCGTGGGCCGCTTGAGAAGCCTAAGTCACTCTATTATAAGATTTCTCTTATAACCCTCGATGACCTGTTGTATTATAAAAAGGAAAGTAAGTTTGTCTACAACAGTAAAATTAGAAGATACCTTTCTAGTGATGTCCAGTTAATAAATGTGGAAATTTTAACATATTTTACAGGTTGTATTTCTGCCTCCACTTCATGCTAACTACAGTGGGATCATCTGAAGCACAATTACAGTGGATGTGTTTATTATTGTTAGCTCGTGACTGTTGAAAGCATTAACATTAATCTTTGTTGTTGTGTCCCTGTCTGCAGCCGCCGTGGAAGCAGTAACACAGGAGTTATTCAGGTAGGTAAACCTCTGCTGATCTCATGCATCCATCACTGTACTGCTCTTTTTTTTCCTTCTTTTTTTATTGCATTTTGGCTTTGTATTGAGGCAGCAGCTAGCATTCATCAAAGAAAATATTACTGAGAGACTTTTCCTGTATAATCAGTTATATGTCATTTCTATCCATCATCTCGCAGTTCTTATTCTCAGGCCCACCACGTCTGCTGCTGGGGTCCAGCCTGTGAAATACAGGAATCGGCCTGATGCAGTACATCAGATTTTTGAGCCTGAGCTGAGCTCGAAGGCGATAAATAAATACCGTCGGTCGCGTGTTAATTTGTCCAACGCTGTGTATTACACGAACAGCTAATTTAAATTAAATGCAGCCAGTAATTCATTAAATTTTGATGACTGACTAGAGAGAATCAGCAGCAGCTCCTGACAGTGACTGCTGAATACCACTGCTACCTGTGTGTGTGTGTGTGTGTGTGTGTGTGTGTGTGTGTGTGTGTACGGGTTCGTACTATCCTGGTGGGGACCAAAATCTGACTTTTACTATCCTGGTGGGGACTTTCTGCACCGTGGGGACCAAAATCCAGGTCCCCTCGGGGTTGAAAGCAATTTTCACACTCAAAATGCGGTTTTACTGTCAGGGTTACAATTAGGTTATGGTTAGGTTTAGGGTAAGGGTTAGGGTTAGGCATTCATTTTTAATGGTTAGGGTTAGGGTAAGGGGCTAGGGAAAGCATTATGTCAATGGGATGTCCCCACGAGGATAGCAAACCAGACATGTGTGTGTGTGTGTGTGTGTGTGCAAGAAGGGCAGGTTTCTGCTTCACTTAATCTCATTTAGTAAAACTGACAAATATTGGTGTGTGCAGCAGATTATGGTCGAACCCGGTTTGATCCAGGTCAGCGCTTTACTGTAAACAACATGTCCTGCCTGTGCTGCGTGAGCCCGGAGCGAAGGAGCAGAAAACTCGGCGTGATTCACCCGGAATTTAAATCTGATGGGTGCTGGTGAGGGCCAGACACGGACAGGGCAAAGTCAGCAGTAAATCGTGGAAATGATTCACAGAGTAAATACTGCAAAATATTATAAGAACATCATGACCAATTTCTTAAATGTGTTCGTCAGTTTTATTTTTTCATCACAGTCGCTGACTAATCTGACTAATCTTCGGGGATAAACATGTACAAATAAATTTGTCATTGCGGTGTGATGCGGCAGATTTTTTTTTTTTTTTGGGGGGGGGGGGGGGGGGGAGTGAAATTAAAATTCTACCATGACTTAATTTAAATTGCTAAATAAATACATCACATCTGTCAGCTCAGTGGGAATCAGAGCTGCAGCTAATGCTGCACCACAGCAATGAATTTTAACTTTAGCTGCAGTAATTTCTGGGATGACTAATGAGTACAGCTAATGGTGGCCATTTACAGTTCCCTGCGGATGGTGTTTTGGTGGCCCCCTTGAACTCTCTTCTGGTGTAACCATTGGGCTACAATTTCAGCTTGTACCCATGAAATGTCAACATTTGATGAGCACACTGTGGGGACAAACTCTCGTCTAAATCCCGGTGTGCCTGATGTGTTTCTGGCTGCAGAAAACAAAAGGAAAAAAGCAAAAATCATACCTGATTGTAATCTAGCTGTTATCCCCTTCAAGGTTGTCTCCTTTTGCAGTCCATTTCTGAGCCAAGAACATGTGCTTCCACGATGTGATTTGGATTTCCTTTGGGGAAGAGGACAAAGGGTGCATCAAGTCACATGACCCTGACCTGATGTGTCAGATCAGTTTCTTATGCAAATTTATTAGCTTTGTTAGCTTTTTCTGCATTAACTCAGATCACGCTCCTATTCTAATCTTAGAATGATGAAGCATAACTGAAGTTTAAACAGACAATGTCACACCTCTTATTCAGGTGTTTTCAGCCCCATTGCCACACAGGTATAAAATCAAGAACCCAGCCACAGTCTGCCTTAACCAACTTGTGAAAGAATGCGTCGTTGTAGTCGAGCGTAGTGCTTTAACAGGACGTCACCTCGATGTTTCATGATCAACTGATTTTGATGTTATTAGAGAGTGGAAGTACTGTGGCAACTCAGCTGCAAAGTGGCAGGATTGGGGAGTGCCAACCTGCACAGAGCCTAAAAGTCACCAACGCTCTGCTGACTGAAGAACTGCAGAGCTCTGAACCTCCTCTGCCATTAACATCAGCACAAATACTGTGTGCCGGGAGCTCTGTGGACGAGCAGCTCCCTTGAGAAGAGCCGGCCAAACAGAAGAAGGCTGAATTGGATTGAGGAGATGAGCTGACTGAACTGACAGGATACGTAAAGTACAACTACAAGATAAAGAAGAATAGTTTTGAAATATGAATCATGCATACTCCAAGAAAAGTATGGAGCTAGTATAATGGGTCCCCTTTATTTAATATTATAATGCATGACTGGATGTTTGGTGGAAAAAAAACAGATTGGATGAACATTTTTCTGTTTGTGTGTCCACTTATCTGTGACATACTGATAGATGATAGGAGTGGGAATGTGATACTTCTTTCTTTATTAAAGCAGCCCTGCTGTTGGTAATCAGTCATTTTCAATCAACTTCAATCAGTGGATTTGAATAATTGCAAACAATAATCAGAGAAACAGAAGATCAGAGGGTGCAGATTTAAAGAAAGCCATTGTATTGTGTCACTGTGTCTAAACTTTAGCTCAGGAAGGGTTAGCACACAGCAAGCCTTTCAATCTCACAATGAATCTAAAAATGCTCTTCAGATGAGAGTGACTTGAAACTGATTTCAATAGTACTGTATGTCACTGTGCTGACATCAGTAAGACTGATTATTACACTGTGATCGGGAGAATAATGCTGAAGTCAAGGGCATATTCAGCTGCTGTGGAAACAAGTGGAAATATCTCACCGCAAAAGAGAAACAACATTTTGTAATTTCAAACTCGGGCTCGTTAAGGTTAAGGTCGCGCTGATGCATTGTAAAAAAAAAAAAAGAAGTTTTACCATGTGTGTTTGGCTCTAACCACACACACACACACACACACACACACACACACACACACACACACACACACACACACACACACACACACACACACACAAAGCTGTGGTGGGATCAATAATGCAGTGCTATCAGTCTCAGCTCCCACACCGGTTGATGAGCTGCCTCACCTTGAACAAACCATCTCCTTCTCCTTCTCCTCCTCTCCTCTTTCTCCTTCTATTCCTCCTCCATTTGGCTGTTTTTTCCTTCTTCTTCACCTCTCCGTCACTCTCTTTTTGTCTTCCTACTTCTCATTTTCCCTCCCTCCAATTTCTCTCATTTACCTACCTGCAGTCCTACTCTTCTTCCTCCTCTTTAACCTCCTCCCCTCTGTTCTCCACCCCCTCTGCCTCCCTGCGCTCGTGAGCCTCACCTCTATTTTCGAGCAGCTCTCATTTTAGCCCGAGGTTGCAAAGCATATAGATCAGGTGATGTCGGGTGGGTGGAAGGGTGGGTGGAGCTCTGCAGTGCGGGGTCAGAGGTCGTGCTGGGTGTGGAGTCCCTGAAGGCAGGCAGCGTGATTTGGCTGCATGGTCTGCGTGTCTTCACTGCAAAGAGGTCTGAAAGCGTGACTCAGAGCTCGGGAGAAATCTACAGCTGTGATGCAGAAATAATAATAAAAAAATTAATAAATACATAAAGATATAAAAACTGTTAAAGCTGCTGCTGACAGATGAAAATGTTCCACATCTGTCTTAATGAACCAGAACAAATGTTGATAAAAAAAAAAAGATGCAAAACATAATCCAGGAAATCAAAATTGGATCACAGATGTGATTTTTAAGGTTTTGTCCAACAGCCAGTGCTTCACAGGGTTTTATGATGCTGCAAGGGAGGACTGATAATCATAAAGGGAACAAGTAGAGATGCACGTGCGAAGTAATCTGCAAACAGTGCATGCTTGTGTGTGGGTTTTTTCATGTAATGAGAAGACAAACAAACTAAATCCCTGGGACAAAAACATCATCTCCTCTTGCTGCGCTGCTTTGCTTCCAGCATGACTAACAACTTTACATCGCTCTGTCAAAGGCTGCTCTCTGACCCAAACACTCGCGCTTCTGTCATGTCCGCTGGATCCCTTAAATTTGAATTTCATTTTGGCAAAGAGGACAGTGTTGCACGGAGCCAAGTCTTGCAAAATTTCCTGCACACTGCACATGAGGTCCATGCTGAAATCGCAGGTGCACGCGTGCCTGCGGTCTGAACGGGATATCCATGAAGCAATAAAACAAAAACAGCAGCTATACTGGAAGTGGTTACAAGGAGATGAAACTGAAAGTGATACTGTTAATTTAGATAGGGCACTTTCTTTTCTTTCAATGGGAGGAGTGGTCCAGTGGTTAGCACTGTTGCATCACAGTAACAGGGTCTGAATCCACCACACTGGCTGCATGGAGTTTGCATGTTTCCCTGTGCCTGTGGATTCTCACCAGCTACTCTGGTTTTCTGCCACACTCCAAAGACACGTGTGTTAAGTTAACTGGTGATTCAAAATTTTGTTGGTGTGAACTGCGTTAGTTGTTAAGAGGATGCATGGATCCTTCTGGTGGGACCTTCTAAATAAGCTCATTTTTCAGCAACAGGTCTGAGTCTGTGGAGTTTTTCTGTATCACAACAGACCACTAGGTGCTGTGGGTCCCTAAGCATTAAATTTCAAAATAGATCTATTATGGTTTTCCTTATTTTCTGCTGTTACAATGGAAAAAATATCGAAACCAAATAACAATCTATTCAGGACATAAAACCCCCCCAAAACCACACTGTGAAAACAAAAAGTCCACTCCACAAAAAAAGACAAATATATCAGTCATTAAAAAAATAATCCCACCCCACATAAAAATCAGCAAAAGGAAGTTTTGACATGATTAGATCTATGAGTTACTTTTCCAAAAAGATTATCTGTTATCTTTTGGGTTCTTAAACAACTGAGGTTCATTCTCAGTAGAAACAGCTTTGGTTCTAGTGGAATTTCCTTTGAGATAATTTTCTCATATGCCATGCTGAACTCTTTCCAGAATCTTTCTGTGAAGCATCTCAGTTCAACTGTTATTAGTTCATAAATATGTCTTTATTATAATGGGTAGAAGTTACACTTGTTTGCGATAACCCGTTAAAATTTATTAATCCATGCAAGCAATGAGCATGAACTGATTTTTGATCTGCTACTGAAATTTCAGTTTGCAAATCTTTTTTGTAACATCTCTCGGGAGACAGACACTATCTCTACTTTTAAGATTAGGCTTAAAACTTTACTTTTTGATAAAGCAGTTAGGGCTAGATCAGGTGACCCTGAATTCTCCCTTAGTTAAAGTATGCTGCAATAGGCCTAGGCTGTGGGGGATTCCCATGATGCACTGTTTCTTTTTCACTCACTATATGTTTATACACCAATCTGCATTTAATTATTAGTTATTATTATCTCTGGCTTCAACCACAACTGGTTGCGGCAGGTGGCTTCTCCTCCCTGAGCCTGGCTCTGCCAGTTTCTTCCTGTTAAAAGGGAGTTTTTTCCTCCTACTGTCCTCTGGTTGTTGGGGTTTTCTCTGTATTATTGTACGGTCCTTAGCTTACGGTATAAAACACCTTGAGGCAACCGTTATTGTGATTTGGTGCTATATAAAAAAACTGAACCTCTTTGATGAGCAGGATGTATGGTGATAATAAAACTCAAACATTTGTTTGTCGTCAGTATTTCAGTCAGTTTTTCGGGGCCTAGTAAGTGAATTATGCTTTTATGTACAATTGCTTGTATTTGATTGGCCAGCACTGCGCAGTTTTGCTGGAAAAGGTCATCATATTGTGCTGAAGGAAAAAAAATAACTGTTATCCTTGCATTTTTGGCTGAAGCCTTTTGTATTGGTGCCCCTGTGGATTAGAAATGAATGAGGAGGCTGAGTTGAAGCGCTGTTGTCTGTCTGATTGCCGACTGTAGGAATAATCCAATGAAAAGCAGGCAGTGGCCTTGAATTTAGAGGAACAACAATGGAGTCCAATGGTGAAAAAAATAAATAAATCACAGATAAGACAGTCCAGATCACAACAAGCTAAATGTGGACAAATGTGGGATGTTACTAATGCTGAGTTTACACCCGCTATGTGCTAATGTCCACGTTATTCACTTTAAATCTGTATAAACTGTGACTTTGTGGTAATTCACATTTCTTCCCAGTTGGGCTGCTTTTTTCAAAGTTACTCTCTCTCCTGCAGCATTTACTTTTTAGAACTAGAGCCCCAACACGTGAGAAATGGGATATTGCTGTAAAATCTCAAATAATTTTTAAAATAAATCCTGCTATTCTAAGAAGCCACCTCCTGTGGAGTTCAGAGATGATGGTATAAACAGGATTATGCAGCATTTTTTTCCAGAGGACCATCTTGACTTGGACAAATTAACTGGTGGCAACACAAAGCTGAATAATTTTAAAGGTAGAGTGTTGGAAATCTCACCACTAGATGTCAGTATATTGCAGATTTCATTCAACTGAATTCTGGTTTCCTATCCCTCGAAATTACGAAGTTATGCTGGTGTTTTTAAAATTTGTGTTTGAGTTTATGCCTGTGTTTTTTGCAAGTTTGCATTATAATATGTTTTTTTGTTTTTATTTTTCCTGCAGTATATAAAAATTGGTGTATCTCAAAAATAAAACTATGAAGACACTCAAAATAAATTTCCTGTGCAACTTTTTTGCATTTATAGTTTTGAGGGATATCCCTCTAAAATTTCTCTAACTAGAAATATGTGTAAAAAAAAAACAAAAAAAAAAACCCAACGATTTTTTGTAGTTTATTGCACTTTTTTGCCATTTATGTAGGTACTATGGACTTAATGCATACATATTATTAAAATTTGGGATATAATGGTTGTATTGATGTATAGCAACTTGAAGTACTCCCAAAAATGGCACTACAGCATGTAAAAATATAAAGATAAGCTCTGGGTTCTATGATAGGTCTTAAAGGGTTAAAATCTTTCTCTCTCTGTATTTAGTTTTGTTTTATCCCAGCGCTGGTCGGGTTGTCGCTTTCCTTTATTTTTTCACTTCTTTGTTGTAGAGGAACCATTCTCAAATGATAAAACTTAGCTATGATCCTTCATATCTTGGGTCTGAAGGTGCAGACAAGAATTTAAATTTTACCTCCACCACAGGTAAAACACCTACGATTTCTCCTCTCCTACATGTTTTCCATACTGCATATGTGTCTTTAGCCACATACATAAAATGCGGTCCAACTCATCCACTGTATTCAAGATGGTGGAACAACATGGCAGCTTCCACAAAGCGGTGCCCACACCTATGTGTTTTTAATGTATTAATTCTGAGTTTATGAGAGTGCTTCAGTTTATTGGAAGACACACTTACACACTAATCAGTGTATATTTATGCGTACAATATTTTTTCTATTAAATAACCTCAAAAAGTAACTCACTGTACCTTTATACTGAACAAATTTCATGGCCATTAGAGACTGCTTTGTGTACAGAAGTTACTCTTTCAGATTAAAACCCTTGTAAGTGTAGTGGTAACAGGTAATAACATACTTATAAGCATCTATTTAACTTGCATTAATCTGACTGTATTGTAACCTTTATGAGGATATTTTCTCTCGATGCATGTCATAGATGCAAAAAAGCATACTTAACTGTTAAAACGTGCATAACAGTATGTACACAAGGAGAACAGAAATACTTGGAGAATGTAAAGTCAGAAAAACACATGTAAGCGAAAGTCTTAAGAAGCTATACAAGCTATAAAAAAAACTACAGCTGGGCATGAATGATAGATATAAATAGGCTGAACGTGCAGCCCTGGATGAACCTCAGATATCATTATATTTTGCGTGCTGGATTGAGATGGTCTGCGTGCGGTAAAGGAAAAATAAAATACAGACTTGCTGAAGGACAGATGATGTGCTGCTTGTTTCTTTCTGACCATGTGTGTTTCCTTCTCAGCTGTCCCACCCCCGGCTGTGATGGCAGCGGTCATGTCAGCGGGAAGTACGCCAGACACCGCAGGTATGAGATGCTCGACATATTTTCTACAGTGTAAATGACGCTCTTAGATACTCTTAGAATAATGTTAGGTGTTGTAATATATTGTCATGTCAGTGTCTTTGAGCTGGCGCTGGTCTTTATTTTCCTTGTGCCTGAGATATGAAGCTGCTTTAAATGAAGCCAGTGCAGTTGAGGTCTGAGGGAGCTCTAAAATATGTCCTGTATATATGAAAGATTGGGATATCCTCCTAATCAGCACACGTCATCGGCTCGGTCCTGCCGACACTTGTGGAACTAATCATCTTTATTTAAGCACTTAGAAAGGGCTTCACTCTGGACAGCAAATAAAAAAAATCTGTTACAAGGTCCTTTAAATTGAGTATTCAAATAAAATGAAACTGATGACATGAACAGTTGTAAGCTAAAAGACAATTTAAAGAAGGATATGACCTGAAATAAAGTAGAAAAAAATGAATATAGTCAGGGAAATACTTGCATAAATTTTCAACAGTCCATTTTAAATAGGGGTTTAGGAGATGTTAATGACACCACCAGCTGGTTTCCTCCGTTTCAGAGCCCCGGAGCCTCGACTTCAAAGACCGCTGAGACAGATAAAACACCTCAGCCTGTGAATTGTAAACGACATACCGAGTTGTATGGTATTACAAGGTCATGTAGCTGAGAGAAGAGGCTTACTAGTGAGCCATCAACAGGAGCTTAAAGTGAAATCGTAAATGCACTAGTTTACTAAGAAACTAAGATCAATTTAGCAGCAGCTGAGAGACCAAGAAGGGAACATCTAATGGCAATTTTTTGACAACTTTTTGACTGCTTGCTTTTGCCAGTAAAGCTCATCAAGAAGTTGTTTTTGGTCCACATAAAACTCAAGGCAATTTTTTAGATTGACAAAGAGTAAGTTTCTTAAACAAAACTGTGGATTTTTCTTTTGTGTTGGATAAATTATCAGTATATTCTAATCATCTGAGGTGCAAAAGTAAAGAGGTTCATTACACGTGAATGTCTTCTATTTTGGGTGTTGATTGACTCTTAGGGTGTGTCACATCCGCCATCATTAGCATTCAGAATTCTTCCTGTTCAGGATTCTTTTAAAATGTCACTGGAAATCTTAAGCTAGATCACAATTGAAGATTTTTGCATGGTCTATCACATGACCCAGTTACTAATGGACAGTACTGGCTCATTCTGGAGCCATTTGGGTAAATGTACACATACAGATGTGTGGGCTGTGGCATTGCAGTCTTGTGCGCCGCTATGGCACAATCCTGCCGTAACGATCAGGGTAAAATTGATTGCATTGGAAACAATAGCTCAAATTAACAGACCTTCATTTGGATGGAGTGATCCTGTCTTTCACTGACATGTTTCAGAAATATGGTTTGGCGAAGACAGAGAATTTTTGGACATATCTACCACTGACAGACTGTATTACCAAAGGCCAATTTATCATGGACAAGAACCCAGTGAGGGAATTTTTTGGATTCTCCCGAGATGGTGCATTAGGCAGCTGTGTTTTATAAAATATTCAACCAATTTAAAAATGATGCGTTTAATAATCCGACGATCATTTGGCAAAAGGAACGTAGATACATTGTAACTATGTATTACGTTTAATTTTTTCTCCCTGTAAACTTCATAGTAAATGGACTAGTTTTTATATGATGCTGTTCTGCTCTACTTGAGCACTTGGATACAACATGCCTCATTCACACACATGGGGGGAAACTTGGGGTTTAGTATCTTGCCAGGGATTGAACCACCAATTTTCTGATTAGTAGCTGACCTGCTCTAGCCATAGCTGCCCCCAACCTTATAGCTCCTGGTATTTCCCGATGGTCTCCCGTCTGAGATCAGACAAGATCGGGCTTGCTTACACTTGATGTCCAGCGACATATGCTGGAAATGCAAAGCAGATACAGGAATATTTATACATTCCAGTCAATCTTGGCCACTTTCTCCATCAGTTGGAATTGTTGAACCCTATAACTAAGGAAAGACTCATCCTACTCAAATATAGAAGCTACATTAGAAATGATATTATATTAAAAAACATGTTGGCAAGAGATGATAATGGTATTGAAAACCTCAGCAGATCTTTGGGATGGATTTTGATTGGCGATGTTTGAAGTTGTAAGACATAGTTGCTACCTTCTTTGAATCTTTCTGTTTCTATGCCGTTCCCCCTTCTTTCTTTCTGTATTCATGTACTTAAGTAAAATAATGGATACAAATTGTGTATATTGTATATTGTGAAATATGACAATACAGGATTTAAACAGATAAAATGGAGAGAAAAGTGAAAAAGAATAACAAAAAAGTTACAGACTTTTCTTGGTGGTGGCTCACAGGCTTCAAACGTCTCACTCAGCAGCTGAGAAAACGAATCCTACCAACATTAAATGGGCTCATGTCACGGTTTCAGACCTCCTCGATCGGCAGGTCACAGCCTTCATCTCAGTAAATTCGTCCCTCTGTCACGAGGCTGCAGATAGAAAAAAAACCCAATCTGGTGGAGTGTGGCGCTGCAAAGTCCTCAGGTCACATCACTCGGGCTGTAGGACAGATGGTTTGTGCCTCAGATCTCTATCACCTCTGGAAATAGTGAATTACCAACAAAATTAGAGGAGCTCTAAAATTTAAAAAAGCATTAAAAGCTTTTTTTCTTGCAAAAAAAGACAAAAAAACAAACCTGAGGAGGTTATGTATGCACAAACATAGAAGTGAAACAACATGAAACCACCAAACTTTTTCTGCACAAATCCTGGTAGAACACGTATGAATTATAAAAACCAGGTGAAATATATATCAAAGCAAGTCTGCTGTATCTCCACTGAAGTAGACGTGGATCACAGAGGTTTTCCCTCAAAGAAGATCTATTTGAAATCTGAATATGAGAATATATATATATATATATATATATATATATATATATATATATATATATATATATATATATATATATATATATATATATATATATATACACATATATATTCATAATAAATGTATATATAGAGATTATATACATATTATATATATAGACAGAGAGATTTATTATGAAATTTATTATGAAATCCAAGCACTTGGATTTCATTGGAGTATGTCCAAAATAAGCATAAAATATCGTTTTTAAGTGTAGGTGGTTGGTCTGTGTGTGCGTGGGGGAGGGCGGCATGCAGAGGGTGCACAGCTAAGGACAGCATTTCGATAAAGTCTGTGGTAACAAAGAGATAATGAGGAGGGCATGATGGTGAATCGCTGGCAGGGCAGACGGATGGCGCAGCGAAGGGCACAGAGGAAGCTCGGGAATTTCAGTGTTGGGCGAAGAAAGAGTCAAACGGGGGGAAAAAGAGTGTCAATATAGGAAACGCACACCTGTTTATTAAAGGTTTCATGTTGGTGAGACGACAAAGATGGGATTTGCTGTAGTATTGCCCTTACATCCTTTTTCGTTACTCTGGTTTTACTGTTACTCCAAAAGTGTTTATTCAGGCTTAAGGAGTTGCGATGTCGATGCATTTAAACTAGATTAACTCTATTTTGCTGTTGCTTGCTAGTAGTTCAGCTGTGTTCATAATTGCACAGTGATTCAGGTAGTTCAGTGAAAGGGAAAATATTTATTTATTTATTTATTTTATTTCACTGTTTTTTCTCTATGTAATTAAAGACTGTTTAATAACATTGCACTCTTTTTTGTAATGATCCTGAGTGTGTGACATGCACTGCAAATAAAGGCTGCATGTAGTTTCTGGGTCTGAAAAGTGAAGTCGGGGCAGAAGTGGCAGTCATGTTTTATGCTTTATTGTTAATTTGACTCTAAATGGGATTGTAATGTACAAAACAACCGTCTTTTTATTTAGAAAATGAGATAATATTCCCATTGTCATCATTGTCTTTTTACTGAAACCTTAAACCATGTGAGCATAAGCTTCATTTACCAAAGGTCTGCCTTTTATTTGGAACCAGAAACCTCACCCCCTGTTGGCCACTGGAAAAACTGCAGCTTGTGGTACTGCTATATTGTCTTGACTTTGCAGATCCAGAGGATTTGGCCATCTTTGTATACAGTCTACTGTGTTCTGTCAAGAAAATTAGATTGGATTTTTTTTGGCAGTAGCAATAAGAAAAGAACCAACATTTTATTATTTAAATCAGTCAATAATATTATATAATAATATTATATATAATTTTCTTATCTCATGGACAGACTCCAGTACAGTGCTGGACTGCAGCAGGCGATGGCAGTCCTTGTTCTGCTCTGCAGCCTTGCTTAGTTACAAAGCAGTGGCAGCAGCTCTCCAGCTGCTTCAGGTTTTGGTTTGAGTGGACCTCCAGCTCACAGCACATCTCAAAAGAACAAGGACTGCTGTTTCCAGCTGCAGTTCAAGATGGTGGGCATAAAATGGGACTTGAGACAGCTGAATTACATTGAATGTGAAAAAGTGACCAGCGTTCTTGTGCAAGACAGGTTGCTGATTCGTGAGGGACTGAATTTCAGAATAAGAATAATGGTATTGTCCACCCATCCTTCAGTTGTCATAACAGAT
Source organism: Pelmatolapia mariae (assembly GCF_036321145.2). Taxonomy (NCBI): domain Eukaryota; kingdom Metazoa; phylum Chordata; class Actinopteri; order Cichliformes; family Cichlidae; genus Pelmatolapia; species Pelmatolapia mariae. The sequence goes on along the minus strand of NC_086240.1, from coordinate 25,075,771 downwards.
AAAAATACAAATGAATTGCAAATTTTACTTTGGTGGCTGACAAAAAAAACAACCCCTAAGCAACCTGTCCAAGTACAGTGTGCATGAGAAACCCTGGAGTGTATATCACTGTAGAGAATACTACATACCACAATGTGTTACATTAGTGTGCTGTTTATGTGCAGTTTGAGTTTCCCATGTGGAAGATTTTGTGTGTTTATATGGGATTTGTTGGCAGTAAGCTTTATCCCTTTGTCTCGTCTTATTCCCCAAACCCAACCTCCTGCTTTGAGGATCCATTCACAATTTCTCCCTATTTCTTCCTATTGTTCTGCTGGGATCAATAACTCCTTGAGGCAGAGACGCAGTTAGTGCTTTCAGTGCTGCTGAATGAGTTTGGGGAGGAGACAGTCAGGTTCAGAGTCACTGTCTCTCTCCCTTTCTCCATGCTTCTGATTCTCCCTCCTTCCCCTACCTCTCTTTCTCTCTCTCTTTACCTCTCTCGCTTTCTCTCTGGAGGATGTCACCATGGCGACAGCACTGTGCGGATGCTGCAGTATGAGGACCAGGAGGGATGCAGCCTGTCTCCCATGGCAACTGCTAGTATACGATGTGAACATTGTGTCGCCCACACCACCTCCCCCCCCACCAACTCCTTGTATCACTGTCACCACCCAGTCTCTTATAGATCTCCTCTGTCACCTCTGGCACCAGAGCTGAGGGCACTAATCCCACCGAGCCACACATGCTTGGATATAATTATCACACAGCTGCCGGTTTATTAACATAAGTAATAGCAAATGGAAAGCTGATTTTAATAAACAATAATTTATCCTCTTAATGGGGAAAATATATAAATGTTAGTCTCACCTTAGCAATGTTTAATAATAAATGAACCGCAGTCATGTTATAATAATTTCTGATTATGCTGACAGGTGTTAATATGTACGATTAAACTGAAGCTAACGCTGATGCTTTAAGCTCAGATAGACTGACTGCAGGGTAAACTGAAATAAACTGACTCTCTTTGTTACTTTGGTAAGTCAGCGTGTTCATGTAGAGACAGTAAATCCCTCACAGGTGTCCTCAATGAAAAAAAAGTGACTCTTGTACTTGTTTCACACCAACACTTGGTGTCAATGCTGGTTGGGGCCCAGTTCTCCCTTGGTGCCTTGAGAACCAGCAGGTTTAGTTTGAAGAAAATTATGGCAAGCAGAATCTTGTTGGATCCATCTGTTATTTATCGATGAATTGATTTTGACAGATTCAGCTTTTTTTTGGCCAGTTTTGCATGAATCCGTTTCAAGACTGTGTACGTGCATTACTTTGGTGGATTAGAGGTTTAAGAGCTGAATGAGAATACTCTCTAAATCGAATAATGGAAAATATTTTGAATTTTCAGCCATCTAGTCATTGACTGTAGTCGACTTGTATGTAACCTTAAGGACTCTTGAAAGTCCACTTTGAGGAAAATGGACAGAAATTGGACACTAAGGAAAAAAATCTTCCCAATGGCTTCATAGAGACAGGCATTTCAGGTATCTTGATGTAGATATAAAAATGTGTAAATTCAAGGTGTGCTTAAAGACAACTGCTAGTTGTCACACACAGACAATATAAAGCACTCCAGCTTTTGTTTGAGCCTTCCCATTCTGAGCTTTTTGGCCATTGGCATTTTATTTTACTGCTTTGAAAAAGACACTTCATGTTCATTTGCTATAGCAACTCGATGGCATGAGAGTTAAATCCTAAAGCAAACCCTGCTTTAATGTCTATTTGACTTTAAATAGGGCAGAAACTTAGACAGTGAATAACATGAGGAATTTAATAAGACATTAAACTAGAGATTGAGACATAAACTCCTCAGAAAGGTGTTTAATTAAATACATAATCAAGAGCAAACTATCAATTTTTTCTCACAGACTGCTACACAATGTTACCTCTATTTGCAAATCGCCACCTGCTGGCCATTAAAAAGACACTGAGACAAAAAGGAATATCAGGTGTAACTTTAAGAGACCAGAATACACTGTTCCTTTCCATACAGAAAAATAATGCCCTGTAAACAATTGATAATCTACAGAAGTCCTCATAGAAATGATGATAAATATGTGGGTGTCTTTGTTAGGCACCTCCACTTGTCCTCATAGCCACAAAAATGGACTGCAGTTTGTGTCACAGAGGCAGTAATGGACTCTGGCTGTCCACAAAAAGAAAATAACACAGAGTGTCCACTTAGACACAATAATGGATAAGCTGTCATGCAACACTGTGTAGAGTCCACTGTTGCGTTGGATTCTTTATTTTTAAAAAAAAATATCTGATGTTGGATATTCTAAACTGCACCGAGATCCAGATCCTCATATAGATAACCAATAAATTATTAAGTGATTCAGCCCACAGTATGTATTCAATCATAATGCTTCAAGACTGCAGCACACCAGTTTAGAATGAAGAAAAAATGTGGCGTGTAAACCCACCCTCTCTTGTTCCCTCTCTCTCTCTCTCTCTCTCGCTCTCTTTTCCTCCCCGTAATTACCATGCGTAGTCTCTCGCCCTTGTCTGCAGTGTTCCCTCGTTTCTGATCTGCTTTAATTACCACTGGAATTTTAATTGGCGGGAGACAGCAAGGTGGCCGAGGTCACGCTTGCACACATGCACAGACAGGAAGGAAAGTTGGCAGCCTGACAGCCTATAAGGTAAAAGACGAAGGGATCATTTGAGGAGAAGCGTGTTTGCATGTGTGCGCGTGTCATCTTTAAGGAATATTCACTGCAGTGGTTTGTAGTGAATGAGCAGCTTTTAATCACTGTGCTCGCTCTGTTCTCATTCTACACTCAAATCTGAGTTTTAAAAAAAATCCAATGTTGCTGAAATATTTATGCAAAGCATTTAGTAAATAAAGAATAAAATAATAGATGCCTTTTATTTCCCAAACCAGTGATTTTATATAATGAAATATAATGATGCAATTTTATACATAATTTCTTGCAGACTAGACATAGATTCATCTGTATATTAAGCTATATTAACTTTTAAAATGATGGTAATTAAACCATTACTTGAAAAGCTGTCACATGACTCAGGCATCTTATTTAATTGTAGACCAATCTACAGATATCTATCTAAAAAAATCTTGAAAAAGCAGTCATACAACAGCCAACTGATGGCAGTTGATTCAGAATTCATCACATTTCATGAACAGTCCTAAAAGACCTGAGTTCAGTGTTTTATGCTGTTGACAATAATATTTTATTACAGTGATTAGAGCATGCTTTATTAGTGGTTTAGTGGTTTGCATCATATCTATCCAGTAGGCTCTATTTTATTCATGTAAATGGAGAGTTCTCTTCAGACACTGAGGTTAGTTATGGCATTCCACAGGGTTCAGTGCTAGGACCAATTCTGTTTACATTATACATGCTTCCCTTAGATAATAGCATTATAACAGTATACATTTTCATTGCTTTGCAGATGACACCCAACTCTATCTATCCATGAAGCCAGATAACACACACAAATTAGTTAAACTGCAGGAATGGCTTAAAGACATAAAGACCTGGATGACCCTTAATTTCCTGCTTCTAAATTCAGATAAAACTGAGGTTATTGTACTCAGTCCTAAAAATCTTAGAAATATGGTGTCTAACAAGATGCTTGCTCTGGATAACATTGCATCCAGTAACACTGTGAGGAACCTTGGTGTCGTTTTTGACCAGGTATGCCCTTCAATGCACATATTAAACAAATATGTAAGACTGCTTTGTTGCGTTTCCACAATATCTCTGAAATTAGAAACATCATTTATCTGGGTAACTTTGAAAAACAAGTTCATGGATTTATTCATTTTAGGCTGGACTACTGTAATTCATTATACCCAGGTTGTTCTAAAAGTTGCCTACAAATTCTAAAACTTTATATTCTAATGGATAAAACAAGGGGGTAGAGAATTTGTGAGAAACAATTGCTAAATATGAAGACATTAAGGGATATAAGTGGGTTCAAGGAAACCTGTAATACAGTGAGCTATTGAATATGGTCAGTCAAGCTCAGGCTTCACTGTTGAACATCAGTTACGGCAGAGGACGCTTTAAAACATGTATTGTTGAAACATTTATTCAAAGTTTCCCTGAATGTAACAAAAGGAAAAAGGGACAGGTCACGTTCTTGTATACTTTCAGAAAGATTGGATTTAACATTTTCATGGTGCTTTTAAGGACAGGCTGACGGTACACACCTACCTCTACAGATTTTCCCTCTTTGTCAGTTTTTTGAGAGCAAAAATTGGCTGAAGCTACAGCAGGAGATTCAGATTCAGCTGCCTGTTTTGTTTTTCCACCGTCAGAGTTTGAGTTTCAGACCGTTCTGGCAGCTCATATAAACAGACCGCAGATTGGAGAGCATCGGGTTAAGGTTATGTACACTGGTCTGAGGTCAGTGCATCAGAAACCTGTGCCAGCAGAGACAGAGTGCATCTGTTGTGTTAATGCTAATAAGCATACTACTGATGAGATGTTTCAGAACTAGCATGACTCTGACTCAATTTGGTAGAAAACAGTGTTTGCATGTGGGACTGTTTCAAATGTCTTCATTCATGTAGCCAGATGAAAAGAGACAGAAAAGCAAAGAAGTAAACAAACCCATTTTTTAATAGACTGCTTGTGATAAAATGAGCTCATTATCGCCTAATGAGGCTGATTCCTTCAAAAACTGTCTGACTGACTCTTGGCCTCGTATTTTCATTCAGTTAGGAAGTGTAGCAGACAGACGCACTACAATGTGCTAAGAGTTTTGCAAGCTACAAATGTGTGTCACTACACCATTTATGGATTTTATCTGCTTTAATCAGATGATTGATGTCACTCAGGTCTATTTTCAGCAATTTTGTACACTTGTTTGGTCACTTCTGAATGTTTCTTTTAGCATAACAGATTTACTTCTTGGTCTTCAGATTATAAGATAATAGGAAGCTACTTACTCCTGCTTGAGAAACAAAATATATGTAGTCAAATAAAGTCACTCTTATTTGTGTAGTGTTTTGCAAAACAGCAGGAGTTAACCCAAAATGCTTTCCAGCTGATTGTACAAAAGAAGCATACAGAATAGATAGTGACAGCACCAAATATCTAGTGCTAAAGACTTTGAAAGAAACGACAAGAGAAACATGACAACCACAAAATGTAAAAGCCACAAAAACATGGTGGCAAATAGCGTAAATAAAGGAATACACTGTAAAACAAAATCTGTGCAAATATGTCCCGGTAAGTTTCTTTCTTTTCTTTTCTGAACAGTAGTTTATGTGCATTTCAAAGCAAAAAGAAAAAAAAAAGAATCGTTATATGTAACTAAGTGTAAAGTAAAAGAAATCTTTAAAACTACAGTTCAGGGAACTGTTTTAAGATAAAGAAATTTACAGTATTTCATTTATTTATCTATTCTTCTATACATTTTAACCACACATTTAATTGTACCATTTAGGGAAACCTTTGTTAGAAGAAAATTACAAGGGCATTTGTTTTTTTGTTTTGTTTTTTTTAACAGTGTAACTTACTAAATGTAAGTTACTAAATGTAAGTTAAATGTAAACAGAGTCTAGTAATTTAACAGAGTAACATGAACTAAGTAAAAATAGATCGCTTTTAAGACCTAATTTAGCATTTTTAACACCTGGATGGACTTTATGTGGGATGGCAGACTATTGCAGAGCCTGGGGGCAAGCACAGAGAAAGCATGGCCACTTTGGAGAGATGAGGACTGAGAAATGTTGGTGGGAGGATGACCTAAGAGACCTGGAAGCAGAACGTATAGTCAGTACATCTGTAATATCATCACTTATCCATTTAAAGCATATAGCAGCATTTTAAAATTGTTTATAATACAGTTTCATAACATTTTAAAACCATTAGTGTATTTCACTGCCAGCCTATGTAGTTCAGCCAAAACAAATATGTATGTGTTGTCTTTTCTAAACTCTAAAAAAATAAAAACTTATTGTATGACTTCTCATAAGTACTTATTTGTACCCTTGTTGTGTACCTGTGGTGACAGATTTTGTACAACCTTAATATTATGGTGCAAAAAAACATACAACAAACAAACAAGAAGAAGAACGGAACGAACTGAACCTGAAGCCTATTTGCTGAAAAAGTTCTCAATTCTGCACCACCTCGCTGCCAATGTACAAGACTAAAATAGAATTAAACTTATATAACTTATAATTTGTTCATGCATGTCTCTTAATGCATCACTCTAAAATCTAGGATCTATGTACCTTTTACTACATAGAGTAGATATTTAGTTACTTGGCCCTCAAAAAAGGTTCATATAGTAACTTGAGGGCCAATATTTAGCCCTACAGAGTTTGTGTGTTTGTATCTGTAGGGCCAATAATGGACTTTTACTAAAAAGCCTAGCACCTGGGTTTTGAACCATTTCAATCAAGAAAGGTTAAAAATTAAAAACTGTTTTAGATACTTTGCCTGAATATAATAAACGTTACACATATTTAGCGTTATTCTTTGATTCTTTCTTTGTGATCCGCATGTTGCCCAGGTGCCCTTCCCTACCTGACCCTCACCGTTTATCCCGGCTTGGGAAGCGGCTTGTTGCCCGCTGTGGCTGGGTTGCCGCCTTCTTAAGGGGTCTGTGGTGAACTCTAAAGGGAACCGCCAAGTAGAGGAAGAAGATATGAAATGTCACATTTATTGTTGTTATTTTTATCATTAGGGAGATAAATATGCTTAAGGAGGGGTAGATTTTTGTTGTTGTAGCAGTTGCTGCTTGTTTGCATCACCCACGCACGATCCCTCATTTCTCAAACTGGGATTTTTTGGCTTCGGTAGCAACAAAACCTAAATTCTAGGCTTCAAATCATCCCTTCGGAAAATGCAGAGGGATCACAGGAACACTACAGACGTGTTCTTTCTAGGTTAAGAAACTCTCTTAATGAGCTGCTTGCACTTTACTGCTTTAGGAAGGTTTCAGAATGATCTCAGAAAATTCCTGGGATGGTTTCTTCTTGGGCAATGATTTAGCAGTGAGTTCAGTAATATAGACTAACGCCGATAGGCACTTTCCTGCATTGTTGTTGAGCCAGTGAAATTAAAAGAAGAAAGTCTTTTGTGCAGGTTTGTGCAACAAACACGCAGCGGTTTTTGTCAGAAAGACACAGCCACCTCCTCCATCTCGCCCTCCAAACATAAAATAAGCTCTTTCATATGGAAATGGACTAATTGATTTCCTAAAATCCACATTAAAGCCGTGTATAATTGTGCTCACTGTTTTGGAGCAATTAAAGCAGAATTTTCCCAACAGTTAATGACTATTATGGGATTTGCGTAATTGAGGCCCCGCTTGAATAAGCTTTGTTTGGGGGTTTTTTTCTCGCAGCAGATTCTGGGCCTCAGCGAGAGCGAGTGGAAATCCACTGCAGTGTCTTAACACATGAGCACACAGCAGTGGGAGTCACAGCTCTTTGACCTTTGAACCTGGTGCACACAAAGCCATTCACACTCATGACCCTCACAATGTCCGCACACATCACACTCTTGGTTTCTCTGCTTGTTTGAGCTAAAAAGAAACAGTTTTCAGGGCAAATCTGACTTCACACTGTAATGTGACGCGTGGGGAAGATTTGGTAAAATGAGTGAGATGGCAATACGTTTTTAACAGCATATATTTATATATATATTTTAATACTATATCCTTTGAAAAGGTCTTGGAACGCAGTATAGAGCTTTTTGCTCAAATAAGGAATGCCAACGTGTCCAAAAAAGCATTAGATAATGCCAAAAAATCATTATAATATTATTTTTTAGTTGCTGAATCCAAAGCAAGACTTTGCTTTGCTTAAATGTGTCATTGGTATTGTTTTCTTTCTTTTTTCATGCTTTAATTCCATAAATGCATGAATAAATAAATGTTGCACTGGTGCCTACACAGAGTAAGTAGTCTGAATACTTACGTGATTAAAAAGTCAAGATGCTGTTCATCTGTGTTCTGTGAGAGTAGACTAGACTAGACTTATCCAAGCAGGCCAAGGCTAAATATTCTTCTGACAATGAGACCCAGTGGATGATTCTCAGTCTGAACTGAACATTTCATTTGTAATAAGTTCAAAGATGTATAGAGACACGAGGTATTACAGTTTAACATTTTTCCAAGGTAGATTTCTCTTGACTTTATATATTTATTTATTTTTTTATATTTATTAAATTTCCAGTAGGATTTATGCATTTCTGATTAGATTTAGCTGTTGGAGCAGTTTCTGCTACATAAATGTTGGTATGTTGCTCAGTATGTTAAAACATTCATCTGAAGACTCCTCGTGCTGTTCACCTTACTAACAAACACTAGACATTTTATTAAAATTGTTTTCTACTTTTTTTGAATGTTTTTGTTTGCGCTCACTTGTTATCGACAGTATAATAACTTTTTGTGATAATAGCTTTTCCTAAATGCTGTGCAGATGTGTTCACGCCTACTGTACATGCATGTATAATTTGTCAGTGGAGAGGTTCACAACAAAATGCGACGCAGTGTATTGTCAGGAATGTGCTATTGCAGACAGCAACTCTTCAAGGCCAAAACACAAAGAACTCATTCATTCAGTCATATGTTATCTCACAGGAGCAGAGATGTGTGAAAAGCTTCCATCACAGATTTCAGAGAGAGGAGGAAGGATCCAAATGCAAGACACATAAAGCGGACGAAACTTTACAGTAGACGTATAATCAATTTCAATCCAAAAGACAAAACAGCAATCATCAGTAATAACAGCACAAGTAAGCAGTGGTTCCTGTTTTTTTGAGATGCTAGAGGAATGTCTCTGTTTTGTTTAGAAGCACATTTTCAAAATGAATTAATTGAGACATAAATTTATACCTAAAGTTTCTTAGCACAGTGTGAAAGGTAGGAACATTACTCATCACAGGTATTTGAGTTGCACTTGCCCATCTTTAAAGCTTGTGCATCGAGCTATATGCTACACATATATAACAGAACATTCCTGATGATGTGACTTTAATATCTGACTTTAGTTACCACATTTAAAACTTGATATTGAAACAGAATGAGGGAACAATGTGGTCAAAGCGATCAATATTACGGGACGCTTAGATTTGAACTCAGTATCACACTTCGACATCCACAACTTGAGCAGCTGCTGCAGCTGCCACTATAAGGAGACAAGTGAACTAAATCAGCATGCATCATGTGATTAATAATGCTCTCTGCATTCATACATTCAGTATTCTGCTTGTTTAATGTTTTAGAACATCTGAACAGAACAAGGTCCCACCTTTTCAAACCCTGCTTTTTACTCCTGCCACCCTGGATTTACAGAGTTTGATGTGGATACCAGTAATATTTAACATCCTTTCCAGATATGAGCCCGTGCTCTTGTAACTTAGTCAATAATTTACAATAATTAATATGGTCAAAAGCTTTTGATTTTGAGGAAGCACATAAATATAGTTGGGTTTTGTCTGTTATACTTGTAAACATCTTATGTGCACAGTTAAACTATCTTTAAGTCAGACAGAGGTCATACTTGTAAAACAAACGCTTTTGACAAAAAGGCAAGAGGCACAAACAAAAAGAACATTAAGAATTACTCTTAAATTTCTCTAAGAGGAAATCAGGTGGTATTAATTATAAATAACACACCTGCCTCCTGCATCCCGTCCCCTTCATTTACAGTATGATCGGTGTTACTCTTCTGGATTCATATTTCATGGTAAATTTGGAAGTTTACCTGCTTCATCGGTATGAGAGGCCAAATACGAGCGCTCTGTCCAGCCAAACTGAGCTGATTATGGCTAAGTGCCGGTATGTGTTCTGGCTCAGCAGGATCAAATGTGTTTGTCAGATTTGGCTGTTTTTAAACTTATTTATCCTCTGAATCTGTTGCAGTTTGCAGCAAAAGGGCAAACGATCAAAGAGTAAATAGCAGAGCAAAGATGGATACTGATCATGTGTGTGCCCTCTGTCCCACCTCAGCATCTACGGCTGCCCGCTGGCCAAGAAGAGGAAGGCTCTGGAAAAACAACCGCTGGAACCGGCTGCCAAGAGGAGGCCCTTCCTCACCTCCTGCCCGGGTGAGTTGGAGGAGGATGCTGGCAGCTATGGCAGCTATGGGAACGAAGCCATGGAGGTGGGGCAGGAGGGGAAGGAGCAAGGGGAGGTAGTTGAAGAGGACGAGGAGGAGGATGAAGGGGAGAGGGAAGGAGATGAAGAAGAAGAAGATGGCGAGGTGGAAGACGAGTTCTCGGAGGACAACGAGGAGCAGGGAGAAGAAGAGGAGGAGGAAGAGGAAGAAGAGGAGATAGAGGTGGAGAGAACAGATACAGCAATGGAGGGTGAGCAGGTGGAGGAAGAGGAAGACGGGATGGATGAGGAAGAGGAGGAAGACGGCTATGACGAGGAGGAGCAAGATGATGAGGGAGAGGAAGACGAGGAAGAAGAGGAAGAGGAGGAGCAGCGTCGTCAGCAGGGTGAGTGTGCGGTTTGTTACTTTAGTTGCTTGGATGAGAAAAAGATGAAGGACACGAGCCACGTGATAGTTTTGCTTTGGTTCGTGCAGATTAAACGAGTTGCTTTTCAGGATCTGGAGCTCCAATCAGGAAGAAGAGTTTATCGTTTCAGCAACCACGTAGCCTAATGTATGACTTCAGCTGTTCATCAGTTTGAGGCCTTCATTGTTGTGTTTTTCATTTCACAATCTGCCAAATGTGACAGGTCGAGACTGCCTAACTGCCAAATGGTCTGAAGGTCACGGCCATTCAAAAACTACAGCATTGCCACACAGTGATTTTTGATCCTCTGAATCTTTTAACAGCCTTGAGTACATTATGTGATAAAATTACCAAAATTCTAGAGAATTTGTTAAAATTTCAGGTAATAGTACAGGACACAATACAGGACACAGACAAAATAACTAAAAGTGAACTTTCTTTTAGGTTGAATGCAAAAGTCCACAAAAGTACACAGGCTTAAATCCATGAATAGCAAATGTGGACAAAGACTAGATCACGGAACAAACAGACAACCAACAGAGTGTAGACAGGTCTATATATACTCTAAGGGTAATCAGGGAATTGGGAAGACACAGAGGAGGAGAGAAGAATACTCAAGGAGAAAGTCTATAACTAACACAAACACCTAACACACAGAAAACTAACAAAATCCACAAATAATAAATAACACCTAGGACACTGTCGAGACTAGTAAAAAAGAGAAATCAAACCTTGAGGAATAGTTAAACTCAAATACAAATAAAAATTCAAAAATACATGAAAGTCAAGAACCAAACTGATCATAAAAACACAAAAAGAATTCAAAATCCCAAACTCAAAAAGCCTGCGTCCAAAACCCACAACCGTGATGTGAATTTAATTTTTTTTTTTTTTAATTGGGTTACTCTTTGTATACCTAATAATGATACTGACATCTTCCCACTTACTTATGCAATGCACCACCATTTGTTTTTTAGTATTACACAGCTTTTCCAGTCCTTTGTTCCAACCTCTATAAAACACATTGCCTGTTTCAAAATGACAAAATGAGTTTATATTTGTAAAAACGCTGTGAAATTTTTCACATTCAACATCTGATGGGTTGTCCTTGTGCTCTTTTCAATTAAATATAGGACTTAAATGACTTTCAAATCACGACTTTCTCTCTTTATTTTAACACTTCGTCCTTACCCCTTTGGAAATAGGGTTGGAGAATAATCAACACTTGAGTCATTTAAAAAAAAGGAATGTACAACAGTGTCATGCTGGCAATTAAATTCATAAAGTGAACTGAAAATCAAGGTGGAGTGGCAGGTGGTTAAATGAAAAAGTACTGTAGTGAATAACTGAACCACTGCTGATGCATGGTTTATCAGTATAGCACATTTCAACAACAGGGAAATTCAAATTGCTTTACATAGAATACAAAAGGCCTTGGGGTAAAACAAGCAAAACGAGACTATGCAGATAAAAGAAATTAAAAGAAAAAAGAATAAAAATTTGCAGTTTGGAGAAGAGCAACTTTTTGTTTTAATCAAAAACTGCAAGAACTGATCCAGATGTCGAGTAGACAAAGACTGACAAGCTGCAGACTAAAGACACATACCAGGGAGTGAAAGACAGTAAGACACAGGTGAAATCAAGATTATAATGATTATAGGAGAAGGAACAAAGGAGAAACCAAACAAGGAGAACCTTTAAAATAAAACAGGAAGTAAGTTAAAAAAAAGGGAGAAAGAACAACCCAGAAAAACACAGAGAGCACATGGAAGGAAAAGACAGGCTCAATATTATAACTAAGCTTAGAACAAAGCAACAGAAAGAACACATGGGCTTGCTAAACAAATGCTGTAAACATTTGTTGTTGTTGCACTTTTCATGAAACCGGTGCTTCTGGCCGGGACATGCCTTCAGTGTTGTGTGCCAGATATTCTGCGAGCACTGCAGCTCAATCCGTAACGGGGCCACCGTGTTTGTGCAGATTCGTGGAACTTTTCCAACCTACAACACGTAAAGATGCCAAAAAGCTGTCGAATTAACAGATGGATAAACGCAGCAATGTTGCAGATATTCAGGTCTTGTTCTGTGTCGCGCTGATGTCCACTTTTGCATGCGGTTTGCAGAAGGAGAGGACTAAGTGATGAGTGCTGCTGAGGAGGGTTTGGTAGACCAGATGCTCTGCGCTCTCCCTCCCACCTCGCTTCCTCCTCTCCCCCCAAACACCCCCCGTGTCCTCAATCGCTTCTGACAGTGCCTCACGAATAAATGGGAGAGGAGCTCTGCTGAGTTATTAACTCCCTCCCTCCCCTCCTCGTTTGCCTCCTCGTCTCGGCGGACGTGTCACATGTGCTCTGCCTCGGTTTCTCCTCCTGAGGATATTTATGGCTCCTGAATCGGAGCACCTCACACGCCTCCCTTTTCAATTTCTCTGCTCTCATTCGCCGCCTCTGTCCCCAAAATCAACAGCGAGGCTTAGCGGAGAGAGCGACACTGCCGCGCACCGCTCTGGGTTGTATGTTTTTTGTGAGTAAACAGTGGATCATAATTGGGAGGGATGAAGATAATATAGGCGAGAATATAACAGGAAAAAAAAAGAGTTCATCAGCACTGCTGACATGATTAGAGGATAAGGGTTTCATCTCCACTTCATCTGCAGGATTTTGATTCTATAAATGGACTGATAGTTGTGTTACCTGCAAAACAAATCACTTTCCCTCACATTTTTCACAAATTACCTGCTGTTTATGTTGCGTATTGCGTGGGTTATTGCGGGAAACTTTTCTTGGCTGTGTTGTGAGATTCCTAAACAGTATCAAAACAAAGGGATTTGTTTCTTGCTTTCCTGATTGCAGAGAATCACTACAAACCCGGTGGACAATCAAAGCTCATTCCAATTCAGAAGGACGACAACAACAACAACAGCTGTACCATCAGCGCCGGTAACGGGACCGGAGAGGAGTACGAGAACTACGACGAGCTGGTTGCCAAGTCACTTCTCAACCTTGGCAAGATCGCTGAGGATGCTGCCTACCAGGCCATGACCGAGTCCGAGATGAACAGCAACTCCTCCAACAGCGCTGGGGAAGACGACGACGATGAAGAGGACGACGGCAGCGAGCAGGGCGAGAGGAAGGGTGAGCTGAGCGTGGACTTGGACAGCGACGTGGTCAGGGAGACGGTGGACTCCCTGAAGCTTCTGGCGCAGGGTCACGGCGCCATGCTGGCTGAAGACGGCTACCCCGAAGACACCATGGTGAACGACGGCAGCCATACAAACGGGCGGCCCGGCATGGGAGTCAGGGGTCAGACTGAGGAGAGCGAGGAGGAGGTGTGTCTCAGTAGCCTAGAGTGTCTGAGGAATCAGTGCTTTGATCTGGCCCGGAAGCTGAGTGAGACTCAGCCATCTGATCGTCCTGTCCACCACGTTCTCCACCACCAACTCCAAAACCCAGCAGACCACCAGGGGGTGCACCACCTGAACAGGTAGATAATCTCTTAAGAGTTCACAGATATGATTTTAAGATTAAAATAATATGCACATTACCTCTGCCTGCCTGCAATATGTTGACCTCATTATTGAAACCTTTGGTCATGTTTAACATGAGCATCTACAAGTAAACAAGGAAAAACATATTAGGTGGCCTTTAAAAATTACATAGATGGTACTGATGGTACTTAAACAATACAGCAGTAACGCAGTAGTTCTTATGCAAGCATGCAAGCATGGAAAGGGTAGAGGGCACTCTTCTTCCATAGCCAACGGCAAACTAAAAGTTGTAGTCCTTCTGATACGTGTTTCTGTTCATGAATGGTGAGACAGAGATATCACTAGCAAAGAAAGCATAGATAAAAGTGCTTCCATGAATGGATGAATGAGGCAAATTGCATAAAGTGCTCTGACTGCTCACAGTAGAAAAACGTCATAAAAGAACCAGTCCATTAACCATTTACTATCAGTAATGCATGAAGTGTGAGGATTTGCATAAATAGTGCAATGTAAAAAATGTTATGTTTTCAGTTTGGCCTGTCTCCCCCTTGAGGGCTGTCTTCTTGTGCATTTCTGGATCTCTTCCTGTATTCCTTTAGTTCTTTGCCCTTGCAGCTGTCGTGCTGGTTCTCCTCCACTGACTCTAAATGTGAGCTTTTAAGTTTAATTCCATTTTGATGCAAAGGACAAACCACAGGGAGCTTGTGGGTAGCTTGGGTTTTGGGTGTGTAGGATAAAGCAAACTAAAGCACTACTCCTCGAAAATTTCAGACTATGCTATACTGAAAAATGAAAATTGCTGTTTGCTTTCTGAGCTGTAGCTCACACCGGCTCTCATTTATAATGATGATCCTCAAAATAAAACTCAAGGTGATACAGATGTCAGACAGTGAAGTATCAAACGCTCATCTGCAGGGGATCGTTCTGAAAATAATGCTCTGCATGGTCCAGAGGTGCACAAAGAGACAGCCTTGAAGGGGAGGTCAGACACCTTAATCAGTTTTTTGTGGGCACGGTCAGAAGATCTTTGATTTATCTTTATATTAGTCCTCCTTTTTAAATGTGAAAATGTACTTTCACAAACTTATTAAATATTACATTTTTATAATTATTAAACATTCAATTACAGGTTTCATTTGTAAGGTTGCAGGATCTACTTTTGACTCCTTTTAAAACATAACTTTATCCTTTTTAATATTTGATAACATTTTTTACTTTGACTGTTGAGCATACATTGTATAGGTAGCTTTGCTTCTTAAACTTCAAGGTAGCTCACTCCAACAACAACAGTTCCGAAATTATTTCAGAAGGTTTTTTTTTTAATAAAATCAAAACTGTAATAAACTTTTTTGTAGAATACAGCTGAATTGGCAAAATTGTGACCCTTCATTCAAGTTCATTTAGTTGAACAAGTTAGAGAGGAGATATAAAACATCCTTTTGATAACCTTTCCACATATTCGCATCTTGACTTCATTTGTGGAAACATTCAGGTATGACAGCTGCCAGCAGGGTGCACAAGACGAGCCCCGGTCTCTGGAGCGCAGCTACTCCGACATGGTGAACTTAATGAAGCTGGAGGAGCAGCTGAGCCCGGCGTCCCGAGGCTACCCGACCAGCTGTAGCCAGGAGGGCGACGAGGACACCACATCTGTGGCCTCCGACCGCTCGGACGAGACCTTCGACATGGCCAAGGGAAACCTGTCGCTGCTGGAGAAGGCCATCGCACTGGAATCGGAGAGGGCAAAGGTCATGAGGGACCGGATGGCCTCGGAGCACGCGATGCCCCGTCGGGATCACCACCACCATCATCATCGCGGCCACGGCGAGCACAGCCCAAGGCTGAGTAGCGCTGCAGAGGAGCGCAGGTCCAGGATGCAGCAGGATGGGTTGAAGAGGGCGTACTACCCTAAAGGTAGGCAAGGAAAAACCCACACACTGACCCTGTCTGTGTTATTATTGATCTGCGCTCGGCAAACTTGGAAAACTATACTGTAGCATATGCTGATTTTCCATGTTCCATGTGTCAGGTCTGTTAAGTAGTTTGGAGCCAACTTAAGGATCTTTTAGCCGTTATTGCTGTTTCGACTTCCAGCGTAAGATGTTGTGTAACACGTTTAAATTGGAAACGTTCCTTTATGTTCACAAGGAGTCTTTTCTTCATTCACACAGTCCTGCATCTGGTTTTTCATGCCAGGACTATTTTTATCACAAAAGCCTGGACACTGAGAAACGAATTTAGTTCAGTCAGTCCTCTGTAGCTCGACACGATCACGCTGCATCTGATCAAAATAAACTTCCTAAAAGAAATGTGCCTTTAATTCAGCAGTAAAGGTTATATGTGATGGTAATGAATAGGATTCATTATGTAGTGATTTTACTTCCATGTTTCCTCTTTTACTTTTGTAAAACTGCTGTTTAGCTCTTTGTTCTACAGTAAGCTTATATGCCGTGTATGTATGTATGTAAGCACTTTGTGGCTCCTGTCTGAGAAATAGATATTGCTTGCATTCCTGCTTCTTCTAACCTATTACTATATTCACAAAGTTGTCAAATGATCATGCTTCTCTTTAAATTCTGCCAGTTTCCCATCACCTTTTCACATCATATTTAACCATAGCCATATTTAACTCAAAAATGTTGACCCCGGATCAGCAGAGAGGGAGTTTATCTTGTCTGTCTGACTTATTGAAACCCTCAGTACAGCAGCAGCCAGGGGCTATTAGTGCTGCAGCAGGAAAAAAATAATACATAAAAGTAACTTTAATGTCTTTTCCTCCCTGATTTGAGCATTTTTACGGACACTGCTGGACTGAATGAGTTTTCTGACCTCTGGGCTTGGTTAAAATCCCGCTGTGTTATTTCAGAAATGTTGTACATGGCTGCAGACGAGGTAATGGGCACTCATTTTCTGCATTCAGGGCTATACACAATTTGGGGTTTTTTTTATTTTGCAGATGCATGGTTTTCCACTGACAGCAGCTTATGTTGTTAAAATAGGCCGGTGTGGGAACATCAGACGGCCAGCTTGTCAGGCATGAGTAATGGCAATCTGCACGGCCCGTTAGAAGAGCAAATCTCATCTGTGGGACGCTATCTGCGGCCTATTTCTCCAAATCCACTCATATACAACCCCACTACCACTGGTAGGGAGTCGACACTGTGCGGTTATCATCCTCACTACAGACTCAGATGGGCTTCAGACTGTTTCATTAGCACAGAGAGAGTCTTTGTTAACCCATAAGAAGCTGTTATTAGTCCAAAGGAAGGCTTTTATTATGATGTCTGCATCTGTGCAAGGACAGCAGACCTATCTCTCGCTTCACCTATTCAGCCTGATATTGTGGTTTCTTGTTGGGAGGGGGCCTATTTTGTTCTGTTTGTCCCGACTTAGTCAGTGATTTGCAGCATGCACACCCAAGTGAATCTCATCCGTGCTTGCTAGCTGAGGTAATGAGTTATCTATGTAGGAGGATGATGCTTAATTCTGCATGATAAGCTCTGATTGATCAATTGTTTCTTGAACCAAATGAAGCAGCCATCAGTGGGTCCAATATCACACCTACAGTGTTTGCCTTGCTAAACAAATCTGAGTTGTGGGTGGTTTTTAAGAACCAGGCTACTGGCCAAATCCATGAGCCATATACGGTCCGTGTTCAGTCCTTTCATGGCCAAAAACTGCTCCGACACTTGGACGCCGATTACCTGTTGACTCAACTCCACCTCCGTCTAATTTTCGCTGCCCCTTGTCTTCACAGACTCTTCCAGGGGAGAGAAGAAGGAGAGCAAGTGTCCGACTCCAGGCTGTGACGGAACCGGTCATGTGACGGGGCTGTACCCGCATCACCGCAGCCTTTCTGGGTGTCCCCACAAAGATCGTGTCCCACCTGAGAGTAGGTCCCTCTGCTTGCATGTTGTGCTGCATTGACAACACAAACTCAGTAGCAGTCTGACAAGTCATTTCACCCAGAGCGGTATTTCAGTCTTTTGGTGGGGGTGGTGGTTTTATATGTGCAGACATTTCTCAAAGCGCTCTGGAGGCAGGAATCACCTTATTGGTTGAGTAAAACCTCAGATGACAAGGACACGTTTGCTGAATCTCCAAACTGTGGCCTGAATAATAAAAGGTACTTTTATAATTATGCAGTACGTTTTTAATGTTCTGCTCTAAAAAAGAAGGTTTTCCTGAAAATCCTGAAAATGATCAAATCACTGATCAAAACATTCTTGGCTACATCAGAAGCACTGAAATATCGACATAGCCTCAAATGTCTGTGTAGATGCTCATCATCCAGGCCACAGTGGTCTTAAAGCTGGATTTTAAGGCAGTTGGACTTCATTTCAACTTCACAAAGACATCTCACCATTTCTCAGAGAGGTGTCTAAACATACAATGGAGTCCCAAGTAATTAATCTGATGATATTAGTCACACTTTGGCTCATAAGAGGATGAACTACATACATGATGACAGGAGAGGTCAGCAACTCCCAGGGTTGCTGACGGTAACCGTAGACAATAAGATAGGCAGATTCACTAAACACAAGCTATCTGCAGAAAAGGGTTCTCCAGAATAATAAACACAGTTATTAATGAATAAATATTCTGTATTATTTATAAATTAATGTGTATAAATGTATAAATAACCACATGTAAGCACTACATAAATCTGTAATTTGTCATCCTTCTGTGTTAAGATGTAGTTACAATATCTTTCTAGTCTAAAATAAACCACTGAGGTGTCAACAGTGACCAACAGTTATCCCATAATAACTTGTAATGAAAAGAAATGGTGACAAAAAGTCTGAAAAGCCAACATGGAAAGAAATAAATCCAATAATGAGTCTAATTCTTAAATTTAGTTAAAAAGAAGTAAAAAGATTCTCTGCGTCTGCTATTCACTGCCACATATTTGTAATACAACATGAATAATGAATTCTAGTTTGTTTGATGCTTGATGTGACTACAAAGTTGGCAATAAAGGTAGCTGCGCTTCAGTGTCACAAACCCCTTTTTTCTGTTGTGTTACATTAACGATTGAGCTGAATCGTGTTTATTTAGCTGCGCACTTTGAGGTTTTACTCATGCAGTCAGATCATTTCTGCCTCTGAGAGTTATATAAGACTGAGAGCACAAAAAACATTTCATATCAGACATCTACCCCCAAAATTTGCCCCTTAATATCTTAGAAAAACAAAATCCCATGTCTTTGGGACCAAATGGAAATAATTTACTGGTCAGAACTGTTTTTGTTTAGTTTTACTTCCAATTTGAGGAGATTTAAGGAATAAATGATGACTTCAAATGACTTGTTAGATGGATTGTATCACAGTTAAAGTCGGACAGTGCTGGCAGTGTTGGCTGTTCACCATCATGCATCTGTCCTGCATGAGTCTGCATTTGTGTTCTGTTGTGTTGGACGTGTTAGATAATCTGGGTTTAACTTTGTTATGATCACGAGGAGTTGTGAACGTCTTGTCTAATCACCATGCGCGACTGAGCTTGTTTAACATATGTTTGATCAACCGAGAAGGTAGACCTATTTATGCTGCCAAACATTATCAAGGTTTTTGAGTTTCAAAACCAACTGAGCTTTAAATGTTTATGTATATATATATATATGTATATATATATATAGATATATATTAATGTAATTTCACTTCTATCTGTTAGAAAGTCTCTAATAAAGTATCTTAATTATCAAAAGCAAACATACTGCAGTGCTGTTGTGGACACAAAGCTGCTTCTGTTCATACTCATGTTTACTGTGGCCCCAGAAATAGTATTATCTTTCTTTTTTTGGTTCAATTTCGTGAACTGCTTCACTTTCTTTTCATTCTCCTCATCGCGTCTGCCTGAAGTCTTGTTTTGATTTCTGTGTCGCTGTTGTAACGTGAACAGCATGAAGAATCAGTTTGATCAACCTGCTGACTAAAAAACCTCAAAAAAAGACCTACATGAAATTACTTCCAACCATCTAAGCCTGCTTGAAGCATGCTCACTGAACTCACAGTTAAAACATTACATTAGTTTAGATGAGGCTTCATTCACCCTGGTGGAACAATTGAACACATAGACTGTATAAAAGATCGATAAGACATCAGCAGTTTGTTAGTCGTCAGTCATGCATGCCCAGAGACCGGTCAGTGACCCTCTAGTACCTAACGGTCACTAGGAGAAAAGTGGGAAGTGGATGCTGGAGTTTGCTGGCTGTAGCTAAGTGAAAAGGATGCAAAGAAGGTGCTGCACCAAAAACCTTCTTGCTTTGGCTATTTGCAGAGTACCACATTCACCCACAGTTTGAATGAAAGATGCCAAGTCTGCAAACACTCAAAACTGAAACTGAAACTCAAAAATGTGTGATGCAAACTGGAGACAAAGACCATTTCATGTCTTCCTGCTGAAATCAACACATTTCACAATGTGCAACTTTTACTCTGAAGGTGAATTTTCTCTGTTTCCAGTTTTAATCACAGTTTTCAGTGTGGCACCTTATACCTCTAACGAACGAATAATGAATAATATATAATATATAATAATAATATATAACAAATTTCACCCAGCAACATCCAGCTATCTTGACCAGCCACTCGTCAACTGGTAGGGGAATACACATTTTCGAGGCCTGCATGACTGGCCCGCAGCAGTCAATTTCACAGTGACTAGCAAGAACCACTGATAGCAACTGAGCCAATCAGAATACTCATTTGTCCCTAGCGACCGGTGGTTGCCAGGTGGTTGCCAAGCAGTCTCTTGTCCTCTGTGAATACTCAGAAAAATGAAATTGGGTGATTGTTACATGTACAAGATTCAAACTTGTACTTTGAACTAAATAATTTCATGTTTCTATGGTGAACATAATTAAATCATGTAGCATCTGCATGAAATTCAGCAACTTAATTTGTTCTTGTTGAGATGACATGATACAATCTAGTAAGAGTGGTTAGTTGCCCGGACTCACGAAATTCACAAGATCACATTAGATCTTGTGAATTTCGTGAGTCCTGCAGGAAAATCGCTGGAGTTTTAAGAGGCAGACAACTACACCCACACCACGTTCTGCTATTGCTATTTATTGTGGTTTAACCTATCAAGGACAAAAACGTACAGAAAATTCTGCATCAAGCCTTGTAATCATAGCTTTCCTAGTTTTGTTAAGCCTGGCTTGACAGCTTGGTGGTGTGATGGTTAGTGCTATTGCCTCACAGCAAGAAGGGCCTGGGTTCAAATCCACAATCTGTCTGGTTTGCAGTGTGTAATTAGAGTTAGGTTAATTGATTATTCTAAATTACCCATGAATGTAAGTGCAAATGGTTGTTTGCCTCTATGAAATCATCAACCTGCATATTGGTTCATTAAGCAAGACTAGCAGTAATTGCCTTGATTAACAAAGTAGTTGTTCAAACAATAAGATTTCATTGCGTTTTCCTGAAGTTTTTAACTTGTGTAGAATGAATTAAAACAAATTTCACTCTACATACTTAAATAAATCACTTCAAGTCAATGTAAATATACTACGTTGATCCAACGTAATGTGATTACATCAAACCACCAAATGCCAAATGTGTTGGTTTGACATGGTCAAAAATGGGTTATTGTACTTGGTTAAATCACGTGGAAAAAGGTGCCATGATTAAATTGTGTTCATCCAACAACAGATTTTTTTGAGTGAACGAAGCCTGTTCAGAAGCCTTGCGCTGAACATTTTGGCTTTTAGCATCGTGTTGTTTTGAGACCAGGCATGGTGAGAGAGGACCGTATTTGATCTGTCAATCACAAGTGAGCCCTTTTGTAAACCATGCCCTGCCTTATCATCCTGCCTATTTTGTGAGTTGTAAGTCAGTCTGGTATATAAAACAAAAAGAAAAATGTATCGGCAGCAAAAACATTCAGCCTTCCAAATGAGACTTCACCTCCTTTTTTATGTAGAGCTTATCTTCTGTATGCAATAAGGTAAAATGACAAAAAGAAATACCTGTATGGAGAATACAGAAAGATATTCAGACATACAGGTAAAAGCTTGCAGGGCTTTGCAATATCTAGAAACTTAAACTGTATATGAAGATTATACATATTTGAAAAAAACGATCTGAAACAGAATTTTAAACCTTCATTTATTACCAGACGCATTCCTCTTCCTCCTGCGGAGTCATCAGCCATCCTTAACAGTGCATGACGAACTACTGCATCCAGTACAGTCTCATCTCATGAAATTTCATGACATGACCGCAGTGATCAAAAGGCAAATGAGAGCTGTGTTTCCTCAGTAGGAAGGGAATACTTGGGGCAATCATAACTACAAACGGAGAGCAGTTTAGAGGAAAGTTCGTGGGGAAAAAGGCAAAAAACATACCTTAATCTTTAATGATTTTTGTAACAAAATAAGTCCCATGAGGAGGCATGTTTCTTAAACCGATGCAAAACATGAAGCACAGCTGAATCTGAGGTGGCTACAAGGGAAACAAAGAGGAGAACTGGCGACTTCCTGCTGTTGACGCACTTTGTCTTAGCGTTCATGCCCGTTTTGTGAAATTCTTGCCCACTGTCGCATCAGTCGTGCAGCTGTAATCTGTGCATGCCTAACCGTCAAGCTGAACACCCGTTAACTCTCCTGTCTGCTCCTAACCCTGGCTGTCTTTCTCACCTTTTCCTCTCTGTCAAAGTCCTTGCCATGTATGAAAATGTTTTAAAGTGCCCTACTCCTGGCTGCTCTGGACGGGGTCATGTCAATAGCAACAGGAACTCGCATCGCAGGTGAGTGAGTGGCCTTTCGCCGGGCCACTATCAGCTGATCCACACCTCTATCGTACAGATATCGTCAGTGTGTGTGTGGTTTCAGGAGCACATCTCCAGTCAAACTACTTGCTGATGCTTAGGTCCTGTACACCATAAACTCGGATATGTTTGCTTTGGCTGAAAGGATTCTGCAAACTCTTAACATGAAGTATTACTTATTTTTATTTTTGTTTATTATTATGATTTGTTAGTGTGCAATATGTAAGAAGCATTTATGAAGAAACAGGGATTTAAGTAGGAACTTCTAACTTATACTTAATGGTATGATATGAATGGCCTTAATTCTTTGGAAAGTTAAAAACATAAATTTTTACATTACATTACTGTGCCCCATACGCCACACACTTATAGAAACATTGGTTTTATCAGCATTTGACCAGCATTTCTGAACAAGTCCACAGACTGGGCATCATTAATCGCTACAGGGGGGTTGGTCATGGACCCCTGCTGTTAGCTAAACCCGAACAGAAATACTGGAAACTAAGAATCAAAGTCGAACCACAGCATAAGTTAAATAATAGTCACAACACTAAATTGCCTCTGCAGAAGTGTTCGTTACTTATAAAAAGTAAGTATATAAATGAATAAAAACACAAGTATGTGCAACTTTACTCCTCAGTATGAAGGAAAAAAGTATAGATAACATAATCTAAGTAAGTAAACTTCAGTGTCCCCTCTGTGTGGTTCACATAGTCCAAAAACTTGGAAGTTATGATGACTGGTAACTCTAAATCACCCCTAGGCGTGAATGTGAGTCTGATTGGTTGTCTGTGTGGTTATTAAAAATAGCTCTCTGATTGACTGGGTCACCCCACCCCTCTCCTAGTATAAGCTGAGTTTGGCTCCACCACCCACACAACTCACTACAGGGTAAGAAGATGTAGCTAACAGATGGATGGAAGTATCAAAGTCCTAAATGTCTGAGTGCAAGTGAAACTCAAGTTATAAATAAGTATTTCAGGTTTTGAAAAATAAAAATGTGTTGAAAGTCCAGCATTAAAAACTGTGTTAATGCACATGCTGCTCAATTTCACTTGTAGACTGTATATAAAAGAAGGACAGAGCTCCTGTGACATCACCCAGTTGTTTATAAAGTGCTAATCTGGGGCTTTACTGACTCTTTCAAGCTGTTGGCTGGCTGTTGTTGACTGTTTGGTACTATATAAATAAAACTGAACTGAGAGTTTGTTATTAGCTAGCTTGGTCCTCAGAGTCCTTATAATTCTTCTTCTAGACTTTAATATTAACAACTTTATTTATAAAGAATGGAAGAAAGTACATAAGTACTTTAGTACAGTACAGTCCAGAATTACACCTCCTAAACGGATTATTAACTCTGTTTGCAACATGTATGCCCAAAATGTAGAAAAAAGTAAATGAAACACATAAAAATGAATGAATTACAAATCAAAATAACGAAATGAGCACATTCCTGGTCTTGATGCTACACTCAGAAAGCAAAGGGCTATAATAAATTGTATTTATAAGTATAGCAAATTCCTGGCTTAGGGTTTTTTCACCCATTTTAGAAACCTGAATATAGAATTTAATATTTATTTATTTATTTTAATATAATGGAGGAAATGTAGTAAAGCAGAATTTACATTTGATTATATTTGGTTACTGTTATGATGATGATGATAATGATATTGTTGACCAGGAGTTCAGTTTTCAGTATTACTCCAGACTTGATCAGGTGCATCCAAAGGCTGGAGACACAGATATCTTCAGTTGCAGACTATTAAAATTAAAGAATGTCTCTCACAAACTTTTTGAAGTGTTTCTTATTATTTAATTGTTAGTGGGTTATATTGTTTGTCATGTGTTATAAATGCTTCAGAAAGCACTAACAGCACAAGCATCATCATGAGGTCCAGTTAAGTGAATCCTTACCTGTCGTTCAGGGCAGAAACAACCAAAATAAGACAAAACTTTAAGTGTAAAAAAAAAAAACCCAAACATTAAAAGGTTTGAACTTTGTAGAGTTGATTTAAAGGGAGAAAACTGCTAGAAAGAACAAACCCAGTTTTTGTAGCTGCCTGTAAACATGGACATTTTAACATGGGAGGTTATGGGGATTGAAATAATTTTGGGGGGCAGCCTCAAGTGGCCATTAGGGGAACTGCAGCTTTTTGACATGGTGGTTTCAGTTCTTATTTCTGGATGCTTCTGGTTGGTTATTGCTTTGTCCTTAAAACTGCAGAAATATAAATAAGTGCTCAAAATCATCGTAGAATGTGAAATCATAATTAGTGTTTCTGTGTTTTACCTGCCACTGTGGGAGTTTTCCTCTAAACAAGAACAGTTTGCAAAAACAGTTTTGGTTTTAACTCAGCTCTGGCACAAAAAAGTCACATTTTCTTTCAACAGCATGCAAAATGTTGTAATGTATTCCGGTTTAGGTGGAATTGTGGAGAAGGGACTGGAGAAGGAGAACCTGCATCATATCAGCAGTTCAGCTGTTTAACAGGCAGAGCAGAACATTAAGTGCAGGCAGCACACATATGCACACACACACACACACACACACACAGATACATACTTTTGAATTATGTAAAGTGATTTGCTCACACATACGTAGAGCTTTAGATGACACACTGTTTCATTCGCACACAGCCTGACACACACACACACACACACACACACACACAGTCAGACACTTACAAATTAGCTCACAGACAGCAGCACACGTGTGCTGGCAGACAGAATACACTCACACACACACATACACACTCAGACGTGGCTGCAGGGTGTGTTATGTAGCACAGCTCCACTGGGAAAGGAAACAAAGCACTAGCTAGCTAGCTTAGCTACTGTTAGCCACCAGCTTTCATGTCTGGCAGTCACCATGGAAACGCCTTCATAGCAGCAGCAGCAGTAGCGGGCACTGCCGTGCTGATCTGTCACACACTACTCACACAGTAGCCCTGCCATGCTTTAAAACGAGTGTGTGTGTGCGTGTGTGTACTAACGATGTTTCATAGCCTCTGTGGGTATGAAGCAATTAGGAAAAGCCCAAAGTGGCAGGAGGGAGAAGCCACATCCCCAACCAATCAGCTTCTCCTTTACCCCTGTTTGCACCGCACGAGGGTCAGCAAGTCACACATTTTAATGACTGGTACATCTCAGAAGTACACAGGATGGAATTTTCGGTCCGACATCACAAATTTTCTTCTGTTTATTGCAATTTTAATTTGTTTTTAAAGAAATCCACTTATGATTGTTGATGACATTTAATTATTTTCCTCAGAAGACCAAAAGCAGCTGCTTAATGAATGTAATCTAATCTATCGCACAATCAGTCAATCACTGCAGCGGCCGATGAGCAGGATTAGATTTGTGTTTGTGTTAGATTTGTGTTTGTGTGCTTCCTGTGAGGTTACACTTGGTTAGGGATGAAAAACAAATTTAATGATTAAAAACGGAGAAGGTGTTACCTTTTAACACTTATCACTGGGAGTTGGTGGGAAGTGACAGTTTTGTTAAGTGGAAGTGGCCTGTGGGACAGATAGCTACAAACTCTCCCAAATAACTGGAGAAAACTGTGTGTGTTGTTAGTAAAGAGGCATCCGCTAAGAACTAATAATTTAGTCACTTATTCAACCAAGTATTCAGTTGCTGTATAAAGAGTCACGGGAGTAGATCCAGATCCAGATACAAACACTGTAACAAAACAAATTTCCCACGTGTGGGACTAATAAAGGTTATCTTATCTTATCTTATCTTATCCTATCTTATCTTATCTTAAATTCTAAAGAGCCTGACGTAGAGTGACCAACGAAATAAAGACAAAGGCCCGTTTTGGAACATGTTATTAAGACTGCAAGCGAGTCTGAATTGGTTGATAAAAGAAAGATCATCAGTTACGCTCGGTTTGGAGCTTTGCATGCAAATCAATTCATAACTTTTATGAAATTTTTTTTTCTGTATTTTTGATATTCTGTCTATCTCCATTAAAATGGTTAGAGGTTAGAGGTTTTGCCGGTGATGTGTGAAGGAAAAATATGCCAAATCTGAGCTGCTGTTCTGTCAGCTAATCATCTTTGATGATTAGTTGTTTAGTCACATTTGTAAATTTGATCCAGACAAATATGTGAAATGGGAGGACAATAAGGAGATAAAAAATGCTGTCACCTGGTCATTTACATACCCTCACTTAGTTTCTAGTCTCCACTTTTACTAGCCTCACATTATTGTTTTGGCCATCACTATGTTGATGTTTTTGGAGCGAGAGAGTAGACTGCTAGGACATCAAAGAATGCATAGACAAAGATACCCGGTCATAGCTAGTGCTAAATAACAGCCCAATAAAACAGGAACATTTATTTTCTTGCCATTTCCAAACTACAACTTATTTAAAAGGTACCAACAGCACAACCACAGGCAAGAGGCCTGTTCTTATATGAAGCTGTAAACATTCTGCTTTCATGGCTGAAGTTGGACATTGATGTGGGAGTGGACCAGTGACTAACTTTTTGAGCCAGCCTCAGGTGGACATTAGCTGAATGTTAGTTTTGCACTGGCTTCATTTTCAGCCTAGGATTTTGCAGTTTGAGTGATGTATAGAAGCAGGAGTCACAAACGTGTCTGTCTGTAAATTTAAGCAATACCTATTTAGAAAAAAGTCACACAGAAAGTCAACTGGTAAACCAGTTTGTCATCTGGCAAGCAAGTCATAAAGTCAACACAAAGTAGGCCATTTTTAAATCCATAATTCATTTTGAACTGCTGGTACTGACAGCTGAACTGCTCTTCATTGAGAGCCAGATGCTGCATGTGTGTGCGTGTGTTGGTACAGTGTGTAACCAGGCCGTGTGCTGTCTTCCCCTCCCTAATCCTTCAGTCTGTCCGGCTGTCCCATCGCTGCTGCAGAGAAGATGGCGAAGGTCCACGAGAAGACTCATTCAACTGACAGTGGCAGTAAGACCAATCAGGCGTCAGACCGTGTCCTCAGGTACCCCCCACTTCAGTACAATAAAGCAGCATATTTTGAATTCTGATAGGTTAGCAAGGGATGCCGAATTGCTCACTGAACTCTGAATATGGTATGTTATGGAAGCAGTTGTTTTTCCTTTACTTTTTCTTAAATCGGGGATGTTGAATGGCGCAATGAAATTCCCACACATACAGCTCCAGATCATATCAAACATAAGGAACTGAGGATGCAGAACAGCTAGTAATCCTCATTATATCTAGGTGCAGTTTAGGTCACTAGTACATTCAACCACATGTGCGACCAGTTCAGATATGCTGGGAATTCCGGAATCAAAGAATATCCTGTGAATAATTAGCAAGCACAAACAAAAAATTTTATTAGTGGTTGTAACACTCTTAAATCAAATCTATGGCAGCTTGATTTAGTGTATTTTGTGATTTCATTTATCTCTACATATTAAATCTACATTAAAAGTTTGCACTTATTTTGATGGAGGGCATCTCGCACCACCTTAAATGATCGGGGCAAGCTTAATAGTGTCTTTAAGCTTGAGACTTGCAAAATATTCCATAACAAAGAAAACCTTCATTGTTTTCTATTTGATGACGCCAAATGGTTTAACAATTTCCTGGTATATTTCTGAGTTGTAAGGCAATCTGGGAATATATGTTGCCTTTCTTAAACAGAATGCACTGAAAGCTGAAAGGATGTCAGTTAGCAACTAAATAAAAAGCTGGGCTTAAATATTCTTCCACAATACAGAAACTCACCATCTTCTTCCACTAATTACCATTCGAACAAGTCAGTTTTTTAGGGATGCTGAATGGTGCAGCCAATTTTTTAGCGTAAAGGTAAATAACACAGACTACCTCGTGTTATTAGTTCTTTGAAAAAACGAAACAAATATAATTAAAAAAAAATCCACTTTTTAATCCGAAGTAGGGATGCTAAATGGTGCAGTGAAGTTCGATCCCAGCCTTATTTACCCTCTGGCTGCCTTTCAGACCAATGTGTTTTGTGAAGCAGCTGGAGATTCCTGAGTATGGCTACAAAAACAATGTTCCCACCAGCACGCCACGATCCAACTTGGCGAAGGAGCTGGAGAAATACTCCAAGACCAGCTATGACTATGGCGGCTATGATGCCCAACACGGCAGCTACGGAAAGAGAGGTCTGACAACCAAGTCCCACCACCACGGGCGAGACACCTCCCCGAAGGGATACGACGGTGAGAAGAATTAACATACACAATTGCAAATCATAGGTCCCACATTTAGATCATGTGACAACAATTTATCGTATATTTTGATTGGTGATTTGCGTCTTTTGTTTGTACGGGGTCTGATGTTCTCCTTACCTTTTGAAGAATATTGGAGATATTTATTTGAGTTAATGATGGATCCATGTGTCTAAAAATTAAATTATAGGTAAATTAAAAAATCACTGTAAAAATCATGGTCAGGCGTAATGTGATTCCTTTTTTTTTGTTTGTTTGAAAGGAAAAAGAAACCTTCCAGATGATCCCACTCTTAGGGATTACTATTCATTTTCCTGTTCTGAGGAGAACATTTTGTATCCGATGTTAAAAGCATTATAACGTGCACAACGACACATGCTCTGTGCTGCTTGTCTTCTCTTTGTTATAGAGCTAAAAACACTGATGTTTTCGGCCTCTCCACATGGCTGGAGCAGAGTTATGGAAATGCCAAGCTAAGAGCCTGCCTCCTCTGAGCAGAGGATGGAGGGAGGGAGGAGGTACAGATGGAGGGATTGTGAAACAGGAGAGAGATAATGGAGGCGAGCCCTGTTTCTTTGGCTGGGAGCCATTAGTGAGAAGCAGGCAGGAGGGAGATTTTTAGACGAGGTGTCTGAGCTCCCCTCTGTCACGACTCCCTCCCTGCCTCCCTCCTTTCCACCATTCTTCCCTCCATCAGCATCGTTCCAGCCTGCTGAGGCCCAATTCACCACCACGCAGCGTCTTTCTCTGGCTTTGCCCAAACATCTGTTTCTCTGTCTTATGTTGAATGACTCTAGGTCTCCCTATTTAACGCATAAGGCTGGTGTTCATATATGTTTTCTAGCTGGCAGCAAATCCTTTAAACAGACCAAAAATGGCCTCTAAATACTTTGCTTATTGTTCCTGTGGGTCCATTTTTTATGTACTGAAGATACAAATATTGTAAGTAGTTACTTTTTTTTTTTGTTTTTTTAAAGGTCAGTTATTTTCTGGGACAGCTGGGCATTGTATTCTTTTTTTTTTTTTTTAGCAAATGTTACTCACAAAGAAGGAAATACTGCAGTTCTTAGAATTTGTTCCAAATAAAAATCAGATGTAGACATCAGTCCAAAGCATTTTCAATTCAGTGCTGAGGCAGGAACAGTCTTAAGATATGTTATCTTGATTTACGAGCTCTGATTTTGGCAAAGTGACCAAAAAAGTTGAACAACTTCATCAATCTCAAGCACTGAGCTTGTTTGAATTTTAGTTTGGAGTGGATTCTTGTTCTGGTCAATTCATTGTTTCCCCACTTAATCCTAGAAAGTCTTAAATTTCAATCTGTTTCTCTCGCTCTTTCCCCTCACCAATCTGTCTTTTTTATTGCATATTCTTAAAAGCTAGAGGATCTCTCTGCAATTTTAAACCCCGTGCAAAAAACCCATCTGCTGAACAGCTTGGCCAAAAGCCAGCATCAGCCTAACAAATCAGCCATACTTGTGTGCACCCCTGCAGCTAAGCGCTACTGTAAGACGTCCAGCCCGGCCAGCAGTACGACCAGCAGCTACGCTCCCAGCAGCAGCAGCAGCCTGAGCTGTGGAGGAGGAGGAGGTGGAGGAGGAGGGGGAGGCGGTGGAGGTGGAAGCAGCGCCAGCAGCACCTGCAGTAAGAGTAGCTTCGACTACACCCACGACATGGAGGCGGCCCACATGGCGGCCACGGCCATCCTTAACTTGTCGACACGGTGCCGGGAGCTCCCGCACGCTCTGGGAGGGAAACCCCAGGACCTGCTGACACAGGTAATCTGAGGCGGTGCAAGTAAAAATGGGATGCCTGCCTTATTACATCACATCCCTAAACAATGGCAGGAGTGGGGAAAAATAAGACAAGGCAGCTTTGTCTAGAGAGGAGAGGAGCATTAGGAAGACATATCTAAATGTAATTTTGCCTAAAATTCTTCATACCCCTGTCGAATTTTTGGGTTTTAAGATATATTATTGACACATCAAATTTATTCTTGCACCATTTTATAAAAAGGGTGACATAAGGCTATAAGAAGAACATTTAAATGGATGTTCGATATTTTTAACAATTTGCATGATTATATTTGACTGATTTCCAAAAAAAATCTCATGTCCAGAATTATTCATACTCTTTCTCTGTAGCCAGTGGTATAAATGCCTTTATTTGTAGCTACAGCCTCCAAGTACTTTATGCAGTTGAATATGTTTCTGCACATCTCCACAAGGATTTTGGCCCAGTCCTCTTTGGTGAACTTCTCCAGGTCCTCAAGGTTTGAGGGTTTGTTTGATATGATCTTGGTCTTTAGTTCTCTCAAGAAATTCTAACCGGGTTCAGGTTGGTGCGCTGGCTTGGCCACTCCAAAATATTTCGATTGTTGTCCACAAATTGTTCCTTGACTAATTTAGCCATATGTTTTTGGACTGTAATCTGGTTAGACGGTCCATTGCTGCCCAAGAATGCTGGATGAATGCCGGTCCAGTTTAATGATTCCTTCTACTTTTAAAAGGTTCATCTGGGTCCATCTGTGGAAAAGTGACCCCAGACCGTGATATTCCTGCCTCAGTGTTTGACCAGTGAGACTGTGTTTTCTGGGTGAATGCTTCACATTTCTTTCACCAAACAGAAGCCACATCTCTGTGCCTGAAGAGTTCCCATCTCTGTCACAGAGCTACAGAAACTAGATGAGCTTGTGTGTGCCTGTGTTGGAGGAGTGGTCACTGTCCATGAAAAGCCCCCTTGGATAGTGTTTGCTGCTGTATCTTCTTGAAATCTGTGTTCTGGTGTTGCTCAGATTTTGTAGAATAGTCTTAGTTGTGATGTGTGGGTTACTGCTGGCCTCCCATAACACACTTCTTCCCAGATGGCGTGTAACTTTGGGCTTTCTACAATGTCTCTTCAGGGTCTTGACTGTGTGGAATATCTTGTTCTTGTTAAGGATGCTCTGTGGGTACAGGGACCTGGAATCATTTGGATATGGCTTTGTAGCCCATGGCATCCTTGACAACAATCAAAATACGTGACCGGAGCTCCTCACTTAGTTCTTACTCATAGCACATTCTAGTGCTGCCCATGAACTGGCAGCATTTTTACCAACTCCCCCCATCTTCTCGGCTTCTGGACTTTTCTAGAAATCGACATGGATTTCTTGCCTTACATTGCTGAAAATGCCTAAAATACCTACACTGTAAAGAAACAATAATCCTAATACCGAGGCAGGTGAAGAGTATGAATCATTTTGGACAGCATGTACAAATTATTATAAGTATTAGTATTTTTATTGTTATGCCCATTGTGTAAAATCAGCATGCATCTGGAACATTCTATCACAACTACAATAAACTGAATAAAGGCAAAATTTCACCAGCTGAGCTTTCGTGTAAAAGATTTCACAGGAGTACGAATAATTTTGGGCATTACTGTTGATACAAATAGAATAAAATCATTTAGGGTAGCATATAGTAAGATAACAGAGTGCAGTGACAGTAAAAGTAAAGGTGCAAAAAAGAAACAAATCAAAAGTAGTAGAAAAGTAGCATCACATTTAAGCATCACCTGCAAGTCTAAAGGAAATGTAACTGGATGCCAGTGGAGCAGGAGTTTAGTATGGAGAAGGATATACACAGGTCTTCTGGTTTGGCAGCAGCTTTTTGAATGACCTGAAGACTGAAAACATTTAAAACCTCTGTGACCGAGACTATGTGTATACTAGCCTGTAACCTTCTGAGAACTTGTTAGAAATGATAAAATAAGCTTTTTGAAAAAAAGCAACAATAAACACATAACAAAAATAAGCCCTCTGAATACCTCACCAGTATTCAGATTCCTTTGCTCTTCAGAGTCCAGTTGGCGATCTGGATGACAGCGGGGCGGTGGATGTGGCTGGTCAGCCAGGCGGCCCCGAGGGCAGCGGGACGGTGTTAACCCCGCTGCAGCCGATGTCTCCCCAGCGGCAGGCTCTGCTCAGCAGCCGCTGCTACCAGCTGAGCGACACCGACTGCTGGGACCTGCCCGTCGACTGCAACAAGATCAAACGTCTGGGAGATGAGCAGGACCACAAAGAGGTAACAGGAAGGTCTACACTGTGCAGAACTTACAGAGCTTAGAATGAGCATTATGAGAATGAGGTTAAATACAACATGCTGTTATTACAGCTTATATAGTTAATGAATACATTAATTATACATACAAACAACAAAGTTTAACTCTGACATCATACTTTTTCTTCTAGGACTTATCATTTGGATGTTATGAACAAAACCTCAAAAATCACAGTTTGCACATATTATAAAGCTACTATAATATAAAATATAATATTTAATACAACAAAATATAATATAAATATAATATAAAAGCACATTAACACCTAAATGTTCATAGTTAGAATACATTTCTGTGATGACGATGTTTCCAGAAATTATTATTATTATTATTACTTTTGGTATGCGTTCAATTTAAAATGTTTTATTTGCAGTGCTGTTCGAATGTGTGTTTTTGGTGCTGTTTGTCTGCCTGCAAGGTTTTTCAAAATCTGCCAAGTGAAATTTCATGAAACTTGGTTGAAAAGAAGAGCACTGACAAAGCACATCTAAACATATTTCATTAAAATAGGTCATGGGCCTTGGTGGAAGGTGTGTTTTTGTAGTTATTTGAAAATTTCCTATAAATACTGACTTTTTATTATAGGGCGATTAAAAAGTTCTGACACTATTGAGTTTATTTTCTGTTAGTGTTTCCTCACAAGAGGTCTCCTGATTCACTGATATCGTTAAATAGACTATGATGCCCTTTTACAACTAGATGCTTTTTATTATTTTACTTTTTAGAGTAGCTTTGCATAAGTCACAGATCAAAATGAGCCTTACAATCTTTTTCTAGCTTTTTTTCATAGTTTCTATGAAAAAAGCATTTTTAGCTCCTTCCCTTAGCCTTCGCTGCGGTGGAATAGTGGAATAAAATCGATGGGTGGATGCAAATTCAGATATTCCTCTACAAATAGTGACATAGTGTAGTATGGTGATTAAACGATACTGCATCTGTGACATCTGCTTGCAGTTGAAAGTGGTCACCTAGAGGTTGAGTGTGCAACACCCTGAGGCTCTGTAGTAGCTGTGGCAAAGAAATACTTATAATCAGAAGGAGGTTTACTAGCGTGCCTTTGCCATTAGATGACCATATAAGGATACCCCCTCCCAATGACATCATACAGAGTCAAGAGTAGAAAAAAACATTTGAAACTGGGTGTTTAGAGCAGTCGAAATCCTGAGCTTTCAGCTCAAAGGGACTACTTGCACATACACTGACATCATCATTTCAAACTTTGGCCATGTGTAAAATGGGCATTCAACACTGTGGCAGTATGCATATGACAGAAAATAAGGAACAGATTTATAGGTTAACTTTAATAAACTCAAATAAAAAATTCAGCCTTTGTTAAAACTTTGTTAGCTTGTTGTAGATGTTGAGCAAACCTGCTGTGCACTGACTTACAGACCAAATTATTGAAGCAACTCATTTGAAATTATGTGACTTGTAGGAAATAAACAATTAGATTTATTTGTACCAACTGATATACTTCGTTCAAAGAGCCTTCATCGGAAATTATAAACCAGTTATTAGGAATTTGTTGGCCTTCAAAATAACTGTTATCTGAAGTTCTGCAAAATACTTCACTTCACTGTGAATCACTGATCACA
This sequence comes from Pelmatolapia mariae, assembly GCF_036321145.2. Taxonomy (NCBI): domain Eukaryota; kingdom Metazoa; phylum Chordata; class Actinopteri; order Cichliformes; family Cichlidae; genus Pelmatolapia; species Pelmatolapia mariae. Next base: position 25,041,129 of record NC_086240.1, on the reverse strand, counting down.
TTAGCAGCATCTACACTACATATTTAAAAACTGAATACATTAAAATTACTGATTTAAATGCAGCAAAGAAGACTAGAGTTTGGTGTATTTAGTGCTGCGGCAGATTATTACACAGCTTGCAGGACTCGTCCTTACAGGAGGTTCTGCACCACTTTAAGTAGTTTATATAGAAACTTAGCTCAGCAGGGAGCAGATTAATATTTACACTGACACAAACTAATGTAGAGAGTAATTTCTGTACTACAGTATGCTTGATTAAAACTTAAAATATTTAATGATATGGAGGCAGAGACACCTTGAATTTTTCATTTTAGGATTAAGGTGACAAGTGCTTTGAATAAGTAACCTGAAGAGGTGGAAGTTAAATATTTTTTAGGCCACGCTAAAGCTCTAAATGTTGCTCTTGCTGCACTCTCTGCCCTTACAGTTATGATTAAGGGTTTTAAGCACTTGATTTAAGATTTATTTAGGCCCCTAATCGTGCAAAGTAAGGATAATTTCAAGCATGAAATTGAGAGATTTAAGGAACCCAGAGTTTATATTATGTGTTCATGCATAGATTAGAAGATGATCGGGGTTTATAAGCTGTTAAAAGGGAATCCTTATTCTGCGGTGCAAAGCAGAAAGGGCCATAGAGAAGTTCTGGGCTTATTTTTTGCGAGGGCGTACTTCTGGTTGCCGATTGTTACGCATAATTTTTGCATCACTTTACATACGCAAGAGGAAATTTTGTGAGTTTGGAAGGGTTTATTATGTTTGCATGCACTTCTTCACCAACCCAAGGCATTGAAATGGCACAGAACGATGGTGCTTGCCAAAATTGTACATCGCCGCTCAGTTTCTGCTGTTTACCCCTCACCCTGGAGCCACCAAACAGAAACAGTTCAACAAAAGAATTATAAAGAAAGACCGCTGAAGAGAGAGATTGCAAAATCATATAAAAGAAGAAACGCCATCACACATCTCACACAAGAGACTTACAGCGAAGTGTATGAGTGAAAACAAAGAAACAGAGCTTTATTGCTGTTAGCTGCTGAGTTACCTCAGTGATGTTATTCTGCCAAAGCATAAGTAATTTAAACTTTAAAGTCAAGCTGTGTCTTTTTTTAAGCCTTTAAATAAGACTTTATAGTAACCATCACATATAAACTGTAATCGTTAATAAAAAGTTAATAAGTAATTATTTAGTTTTTTAAAAGTAGATATTGCACAATGCATCAATTTTTTTAGATAATATTTTTGGTGATAAAAGTTTCATTCGTAATTCTCGGGGCATCAAATGTTGTTTAGTTTGTGTTGCTGTTCTTATAATAATGTGTCTATTTTGGTGAATCTTTGACATGCGAAGAGCAGATGAGGAGGACAGAAAGTCAGACACAAGAACGGGATAAAGAATAAGTTAAACTTTCAAAATAAAACTCAAACAAAATTGACTTTATTGTTAAACATGGCAGAGAAGTCCAGTTTATTGATCTGAATAATGGCCGCTGTGTCAGAGCACCTGTCACTGAAGATGGCGACGCCCCTAACTCCGTTATACAGTTAGATGAATGAAATGGGTTTTTTTTTTAAAGCACTGATATGGAGGGGGAAAGATACTTATTTCTGCTGTAAAGTTGGAGATATTAACATGAAAGTCTGGGGAATGATATACTTTCGGAGTCAGCCTCAAGTGGCCATTAGAGGAACTGCAGTTTTGGTGCCTCTGCACTGGCTTCGTTTTTCAGCTCTGGAGGTTACTGCTTGGGCTGCAGAAACTGGGTCTTTTATTTTGAAAATATACTTCTTTTTTTTATCCAGCTCCTTGGTGTGGTCTCCTAAAAAATAAGCAAATAAAAAAACAAGATCTGACTATTCTAAGCAAGTCAGCATCTAATATATAATCTAATATCTATAATATTAGATATATTAAATATATCAGTATCTAATAAAAATTTGTATCAAATATGGAGTAAAATGTGACTTCAATAGGAATATGACTTTTACTTCTTCTTTCACTCCTTTACATAACAGGTAATCCTTATAAAATAATTTCAGGCTCACACGCAGTGCCACTTTTCACTTATTCTGCTACTGCATTGGATTTTTTTGTTGGCTGTAAAAACCTGTAAAGTTTAATTAATTATCCACTTTCCATTTATGAAGATTGTTGTTATTGTGTTACCAGTCTTTAATACACTACTGTGAAATTAACTTTATATTACGTACATAAAAGGGAAGTCGTTCGTGCTGCGGAGATGCGATAGATCAGAGAAAATCTTACAGTGTGGCACGGAACAAAAGGATCAATCGGCTTTAGTCTTTTAGAACAAAAAGTTGTGATACAATACAAGCATAAATAGGGTTACAGCTATTCATCTCAGCCGTTACAGTCCATCCACGTTGTCGGTGTACTGCAACACTAATCTAAGATCTAAGTGAACAGAGACAAAATAAGTTTGATAAATGGGTTTTAATCTAAAGTTTCTGGGGAGTAAAAGTCAAGAATTTCCATTTTTATCTCATGCAAGTTCAAATTTCTCTGTGCAGTTTGATAAATAACCCTGGCTGATAGGGTGGATGCAGACAGGCTCTCCGGAAGGCTCAGTGCGCTCCCATGTGGCCAGAAGCAGCACTGCATGGTTCAGACTAAATGAACGCTTCAGGAGCTCACACACGGTGCATTAAAATACTGAATTACAGCACTAATACATAAGTAAAACACGATAGATCATCGGCACGCTTTAAATCCTCACAGATCTGATATCACACAGAGCAACCCATGCAGCAAATTGCTACATTTGCCTCGTTGGATTTAGAGCGCTGGAGTGAAAGGTTTTAATCAGGAGAGTAATTGCGTTTGTTAATGAAGCACGACATTGCAGAGGAGGCCGGAGCCCAGAGCGAGGCGTCTGATGGGATTTTCTCCAGACAGTCCACAACGATTTCTGCTCCCGACTGAGGAGGTGTGATGTGTGGACTGCAGAGCAGACTGCAGTGTTCTTAGAGCCACAAAAGCTTTTTGTTCACAAACTGCTGCAGAAAGAAGCTCGACCTGGTTAACAAGCAGAGAGACATGCCTCTGACACCTGTGCTGGGAACACATTTATCTGGAAATCATCTGGCAACCAGTACAGATCTGCTTATTATGACCAGAACTTCAGGGACACTAAATCGATATGACTCATACAGTTACATTAAAAAGGGCCTTAAATGCTATAAATCAGGCTCTTCTTATTAGTTATTCGTACACACATAAATGCCAAAGCACTCGATTTATGTCCACAATAATTCCCTGGTATGTTTATAATTTTTTTCTTAAATTTAAATTTATATCAATATGTTTAAAAGTATTCCACCACACAGAGAAAAAAACATAATATATATATACATAAAGCACAGCTATATAACAAACCTGTAGGTACATTTAGGCTGTTTATGTGTAAACAGCCTATATGTATGTTTTTAGACCTTATGCTTGGTAGCTCTCTGGGCACTGACACACTACGCTGATTCAGGTTTATGAGGTTCTAAAAAAAGGCCAAATGTTTTCTAAAACACTGATTATAATGCACCTTTTTAGATTTATAAGCAAAGATCTATATACCAAATACATTCCTGAGGACTATAGAATATTTTTTTAAACTTAATGTAAGGAAACACTCCATATTTTATTCAACTCAATGAATCAGGTTTTCTTCTGAATTTTTGAGATAAATGTGTTGTGTGGAACTAATGTGAGAATGGTTTCTAGTCATTTTATTCTCTCCTAATCCTGGTTTTAACTGTTTTATATATAACACACAACATTTGTACATGTTGTAATCTGCACATTTTTATAAGTTAGCCGTTAAAACTTTCAGATTGTAACATTTTGGATAATGCCTAAAATGTTTTCACTTTGTGATATATTGATTTTTGACATAATATGAGATGAAGCCCTGTTGTGGGTTAAAATCAGCTAAACTACAGTGGAGGGTAATATTCTTACTTACGGCAGGAAGCAGGAAGCTATTGAATGACAATAGCACATATTCTGTGAAATGACATAGAAGATTTATACATTCTGACATTAAATTCACAAACTTAATGTCTGACTTTTTAATGTTATTTCTTTACATATTACCCTCTTTGTTTGCATCTGTAATTATTTTTTATTTCAGTAAATTAAAATGTTCTTTTAATTCTGACTTTTTAATTTATTTTAATTACTTCTAAAGTTGTTATGGAACACAAATTAATTTAATATATCATAGCAGTGTGTTCAGACATGAGGAATGTCTAATTAATGTTACAGGAAATTTAACGACTGTTTCACTGAGGATAACATTATCTTTGACTAAGGAAAACCTAACATTACCTGATAATGCATGCTGTTTTCACATAACCTTGTTGTCTCCTGTGTTTGAAATGGGAATGTGTTGTGAAGTTTGTGTAAATTTGTAAACGAAGAGCTTTTAGTGACGCGCTGTAGTCGGCTTATTTCTCGTCCTTACACCAGAGCGACGAGCTGGATCCCTTCCAGGAGCTGCTGGACGAGCAGCACTACCCGGCCGAGGTGACCATGCCTAGCCCCAAGCACCACAAATATCTGCCCTGCAAGGAGAGCAAGAAGGAGCTCATTACGTAAGTTGTACCTCTAATCCGACTGCTGCACGCTGTTACCCAGCAGCCTCTGAGCCAAACACTCTCACGTTCAGGTCAAAGGACGGCGAGAAACCCTCAGTCAAAGGCAGCTGAGGTTCACTATGCGCTATACGTCACTTTACTTTCCTGTCTCATTAAATTGATGGTGCAGCAGTCTTACAAAAGTACATAAATATAGACATAACCCTGAAACATCAGCAGATAGCAAAGACAAACAGGACAAGTTTGAAGCGGGAACAAAACTAATTAGCAGCCTTGTAAATTTAGAAACGGAGATCAGCACATTAGTGCACGTTTTAGTCTCGATGGTGTTTCTGATCTCGTTGAGAGGCTTCATCAGATGTGACACAGGCGTTCGCACCATCTTCTGTCGCCAGCTGCCGAAGAGCCAATAAGACAAATGCTAACAGCTCAGGATTAGTAATGACAGAAATTCACAGGCCAAAAGAAAAAAAAAATAGTTCTCATCATTTTTTATTGATTTATTGCTTTTCCCCCTCACTGTAGCTCAATAAGTGCAGACACTTCACAGCGCACACATATCAGGAGATGTGTGTGATATAAACAAGTAACTGTGGAGGAGCTTGCTTTGAGCCTTATGGGGGGATCACTTCTTTGCTATGCATAGCATGTGTCCTGATCGAGCCTTTTCTTTGGGGTTTGGGCAACTGGCCAAATTGTTTTTACTTTCATCAGCTTGTGTCACGGGCGCTCGTGTAAGCAAATAAAATCTGAAACTCTTGATTATGAGGCAGGCGTCTGAGTTGGAGGAGGGTCAGACATCAAAATCATCCCAGAGCAGTTTCCCTTAATTGATCTGGTTAATTACTTTGAAGACTGCATAACAACCAACAAACAAAATAACTAAGACTTCAGGCTGTGAATTTTTTTGCACGAGTGAAGCAGGATTCATGTGAGGACAGAGAAAATCTCTGTTATGCGTGTTTAGCCTAATCGTTCCCTTACAGAGGCTTATCACTTCTGCGCTGCAAAGTTTACATTTTACTTCTGCTTAGATGTTATTTGACCTGTTTCAGCAACTTCAAGTTTCTTTCAATTCAAAAATTTTAAAGAAAAAAATTGATTCTCATAGAGATTTTAGTATTTCCACACTTTGGATTGTAAAATGTGGAAACATGGTACACTCAAAAAACAAAGATTCTTTGTCATCAGAGTCTAAGGAGCTTGGACGGAAGCGACTGGACTTCTTTAAGTTAAGAGTCGCAGGTATTTAAACCACAGTGGGGATTGTCCCTTAAGAGGTGGTTGTTGACCCATAATTAATCATCTGTGTGAGCAGATGAGCCAAGGTGTGAAAAACAGCATGGGTCATTACCACTAAGGGTTTAGGGTGAAACTACTTTGAGACCTAACCTCATTCTATCATGTGACCTACAGAGGTCACCTGACACCTGGGAAGGAATCTTAAGACTACACTGTAGGTAGCAGACAGTTGGTGTCCCTCTGTTCAGTGATGGACGTTCACAGTGGACATAGATGTTCTCTTTTACTCCGCTATCAAACCATCTGGCTTCCCATCCAAAATGTGAACACTGGCATCTTCAAAAGACTGAACAGCTTAACCCATAGTATAAAACTACATGTAATCGGATTACTTTCATTCAGAATTTGGGACACATTTTGGCTGTTACTCCTGACTCATCATGTTTGGTGTGAAGAATAGTGTTTTGTCCCAAATCCCGATCTTTTTCCTAAACCAGTTACTTCATCATCAAAAAAAAATCATCAGCCATCAGTTAACATAACACCATCAAGAAAGAGGACTTCTATCTATGAAGTGTATGTTGGCTCCAGTGTTTTGTACACTGACTGTAAGTAAGGCTATTGTTTTCCAAACATGAGTGAAATTCCAACGGGAGGCTCATGAGGTGGTTGCTCCTGGTGGAGAATTTAGAGATACACCACAAATGATGCACTTTCTTCTTGTTCCTTGTAATCAAACCTCTTTAGCAGAAGGTCTTTGGTCTTTGGGAAGGAAGGTGTTTGTCAGATCCAAGTCCTTTTTCTTGTGCTATGTTGTGCTGTTTTTGTGACCAAATAGTTGAACTTAAACCCAACTAATGAGTTAGAAATGAAACAAACTGTAAAACTCAAAATTCTAAAGGAAAGGCAAATCTTGGTATCCGGGCTAGTAAGCCTTTGGCTTATTGAGTTCATTAATCCAAGTAAAGGCCTTACAGTATAGTGAGAAGCTCAACAGTCAGACAATCCCCTGTAAGTGACTGATTGGCAACAGTAGTGAGGAAGAACTGCCCTTTAATAGGAGGAGACCCCAGATTTAGTGGAGCAACCAGAGGAAACCACAAACAATAAGCAGGACAGACACAAAATACAAAAGATGACAAATGTTAACGACACGTGGCATGAGCAGCACAGTGCTGCCACAATGCTGGTGATGCATTTCACCAGCACCACCTAGGTGCTTGCCATAGGTCTGTAAAACAGGATCTTTATGTCACAGTGGCCAATGTTCCTGCAGCCAGTCCAACAAGGCACTGGTGCTAAAAAGAAAAGAAAAATAACTCTTGTGTGTAATGGTGAGACACAGCCATCATAGGAGAAAACCACATTACGTGTTGCCCTGGGATGAGAGCATGTTTGTAAAACTGTCGGTGGTGTTAAAGTAATAGTGGCTCTTCTCCTCCTGCAGGTTGTCAAGCTGTCAGCTGGCCGACAAGAACATCCGCGGGATGATGACCACTAACTCACAAGAACTCAAGTGAGTCAACAGGATCAGTGTATCACTGGTGTGTTGTTCTCAGCAGAGTGGAAAGTGTGGGAAGGAAAGAATGTTAAAAATAACGACTGCTGTCCATTCAGTGTCCTTTCATTTAAAAGTGTGTAACTTTTACTATGGTTGGATTTAGAGCCCGCTCTTCTCTGGTTCATCCGTGATCGGTTTTCCTAAAACCATTTCTTCCTGTCTATGATGCTTTGGGTACCACTCTAATGTGTTACTGTAATTGATTTGTGAGAACTCTGAGTTTCTGATGTCAGACATTCACGGAAAAAGAAAGCATTTTTGTGGATGTAGTCTTACTTTTGTTTGTCGACACAGGAACCATTATGTGATAATACAGTTGTTTGATCTTGTATTTACTCCTCAGGTGTCCAACGCCCGGCTGTGACGGATCTGGACACATCACTGGAAACTATGCCTCCCACAGGAGGTACACTCGTAAAGAGTATAATATACAACTCCGTGCATGAAATCACAGACAAACAAACAGCGACAGTAAACCATGCTTCACTGAACGCACATGTTTTAAGTAATTTTCTGTTCTGCAGTCTGTCTGGTTGTCCACGAGCCAAGAAAAGTGGCATAAAAATCCTCCACAGCAAAGAGGACAAAGACGATCAGGAGCCAATCAAGTAAGGAGATATTTTGGAGATATGTCACAGCCTTAATATTGAGAATATTGGGAAGTGTCAGGTCCAAGATTAAAAGTAAACCCAAGCAATATCAGGGGCAAAGACAGTGCCACTCAAAAAACTATCAAATCTCTGTCATTGAGACATTTAAAGATCTGACTAGATTCAAGGTTGTGCATTCATTTAAAGTTAATGCACTTCTTAAATATTTTCCTATGGTGTATGAGACAGTTTTTGCCATATTCTATCAGCTTCTTCCCTGGTGTTGTTAAACTGTCTGAGACAAAGCAAAGAACAAGTAAAAAAACAAACAAACTGATTTCAGACCAGTAACTGAGATGTTGCTCATAGATTTTATGTAAGGTCCACAAATACAGGGCTTAGGTGTCCTGTTTTTGGATCCTACCACTATATTAAAGCTTATAGAACAATAACAGCGCTTTAGAAAAGCAAATTCTAGTTTCTCTTTAAAGTTTTTTTGTTGCTGTTGGTTTTATTCATGCTCATCAGCATCTTTATGTTCCTCTCTTAAATGTAAAATAATTATTTTAAGGCAGATGTTGGATTTTAAGAGAATAAATCTTTGAAACAGCACCTTGCCAAAAAATACAATAAGTCAGAGAGAACAAAACATTTAGTGATGTCAAACTCTGAGGGGGGCATTCTTTGGGTTGTGCAGGTTTGTTGGTGAGGTCGGTGGGATTGGAATCTGGGGACTTTGAAGGTGTTGTGGAGGATTGCTGCACATGCTAATGGATATATGAAGAATTAAAATAACAGGTTAAACTGTTGCCGTACATTTTAAACAGGTAGAACAGGATTCTCAACTTTTGACAACTTTTCTAGAGAAAAGAGAGAAGGTGCATCAGTTAGACTTTTCAAATCATCAGCAAGAAGGACTGGCTTGTTTCGTTGCCTCTTAAAAGCACATTCCAGGTCCCATTATTATGCATTTTTTTGCATCAAGGTCAAAGCACTTTGTTAATGACAGGTTCATCCATCATCTCTCTCTTAAAATGCTGCCTATGTAGACTGACCTTTCTAACTTTTGCAAAGAATATTGCAAAAGCGGGGAGCCGCGGTCAGTGCTGCACTCCACCTCCGGCTCCCAGCAGACCAAGTCCAATAAAGGTTAGCTCTAGTGAGCCTTTGACATTTGTGTTAAAGCAGAGCCATAATGCTAAGCCAATACGACCTTGTGAATAATCTAAAGTTCAGCTTGTGTCAGTCTGTAGCCAGCTGCCACCGCCGCCTCTGTTCCATCCACCATCATCATTAACAGTAGAATCATAATTAAGCTTAACCTGAGCTCGGCTGGGGAGCGGCCTGTGGACGCTCGGCTCATTCTAATCAGCCCAAATGTCACAGCGAAGGGCGTTTTGGGATGCAGGAGGCAGAGCTGAGTGTCTGGAAGCTGAAGAGGTGATAGGCGTTTGTCCTGCTCATCGTTACGCTGCTGTGGCCTTGAGGCCTTGGAAGGGTGGGGGAGGATTGTAGATGAGGAAGTGAGTCGTGACTCAATGTCCTCCCCTATTCATCAAGAGTCCTATGGAGTGCTGTGGACAGTTTCTAAAGCAAAGTGTTTCTGTCCAGCTGATCAAAGAGCTGATGATGGTTAGCGCGGCTGGCTGCGTTAGTCTTTTCTTAAACTAAAGCTTTTTGGAGGTGACAAGACTTCACTTCAGGTTAGAACTGTGGATTTTAATTTTTTTCAAAAGCAAACTGAGACCTTTATACTTGTTTCTCAGGTGTCCAGTGCCGGGTTGTGATGGTCAGGGTCATGTGACAGGGAAGTACGCTTCTCATCGCAGTGCATCAGGCTGCCCCCTTGCGGCAAAGAGGCAAAAGGACAGCTACGTCAATGGCTCGCAGTTTGTCTGGAAATCTGGCAAGACAGATGGCATGACCTGCCCGACCCCGGGCTGTGATGGCTCAGGGCACGTCAGTGGGAGCTTCCTGACCCACCGGAGGTAAGATCTTTCTTACTTTAAACAAAGTTTGTCATCAGTTCCAACTTTTTTATACAATTTATACAATTTTGGGGGTAAATAATGGCCAATATTCAGGTCCTCTCCTCCTGCCGTACATGCTGCTGGCTTTTGGTCACCGTTTTCCAAATAAGGCAGTGATTTGTATGACGTTATCTGTACAAAAATAAGCTAACATAGATACATTTTTTAACTTGGAGAAACATTTGGTTTATTTTTTTTTTCCAGTCTCTCCGGTTGTCCCCGCGCCACCTCAGCCATGAAGAAAGCCAGGATGAGTGGCGTGGAAATGTTGACAATCAAACAAAGAGCAAGCAAAGGTCAGAGCTCAAGAAACAGAAGAAGCTTTAACCTAAGTGAATTGTTTAATCTGAAAGAGTGAAAAAAACTAATTTCCTTATATTAGACATTTTAAATGTGATAAAATGCGGTAATGCTGCTTTGACCGTTAAGTCAGGGGAGATGGATTTTTTTGTTTTTTTTTTGTTTCAGGTATCGAGAACGATGAAGAAATCAAACAGCTGGATGAAGAAATCAAAGATCTGAATGAGTCCAACAGTCAAGTGGAGTCAGACATGATAAAACTGAGGACACAAGTAAGATAGTCTCTGTTTGTTAATGTAACATAAATACAAATAAATAAGTAAGACACTAGTTGGGTAAGAAACTAGACTGTCCTGTAATAGACAGAGATAAAGGTATCCCAGTAAGCTGCTATTTCCAGTAGAAATGTTTTTGTCATATTATTTGACAAAAACATTTCTACTCGATATTTAAATTATTTGATTATTTGAAGATGATGCTGTTTTTTTAAGTTCATGAAAACCTTCAATGTTTTCTTTTTCTTCTAATAATTTTTGTATAGAATAAATTTTGCACCTTAACTGCATTCAGACTTTTAATCTGAAAGGGTTAGAGGAACTTTTGACATTCATAAAAAAATACTTTCATAAGAAAATCCTGCCCTCAGCAGCCATCTTGCTAATGCTTGGTAACGCATGCTCTTTAGGAGGCTGAAGAGAACTTCTTTAAGTTTGTTGAAGATCAATGTTAGTTCTAAAAAATGTTTCGAATTGAAGAAGCCTCTTGGTCCAGAGCTGCCTTCTTTTTAAAATCCTAAGATGAAGGAAGATGCAGATGTTATGTGACTTGGATGACTGAGAACCTGCACGGACACAACATCTGCATCTTCCTTCATATGCAAGACTTTCCTACTTTACCTGACAGATGTGCATGTGTCCAATGCAATAGGTCGGACACAGTGTTTAATCTGCCATCTTTGAGTACAACAATCCGTGTGATCTTTCAGCTAATAGTCAGTCAGTGCATTTACCAATAGCAGGTGGGCATCGTGGGTTTTCAAGGAGGCTCCCTAAACCAGCTCCAGCAGTGCAAATGCAAGTGCTGTGTGCTACATGGGAGAGAGGACATCTGTGGGCAATATGCTGACTCAGTTCTCCCAAAATTGTCCGAAGTTAATGTTGGTTGATTGTTTGCACGCTTCCCAGCCATTTTGCTAATGTCACTATTAATACAAAAGCTTTAAAAGGTCTCCTACTGATTTATTTCCTCATCCGGTAGATAACCACTATGGAGACCAACCTGAAGTCCATCGAGGAGGAGAACAAGGTGATCGAGCAGCAGAACGACTCCCTGCTGCACGAGCTGGCTAACCTCAGCCAGTCGCTCATCAACAGCCTAGCTAACATCCAGCTTCCACACATGGTAAGAAAAAAAAAATCATATGTGGCATGAAGAAGTAAACCTAGGATGACTAATAATGTGACAAGTATTCTTTTACCACAAATATAAGCTTCCTTAACGTGTAATTTAAACATCTAGAGACTTAAAAATGTCAGTTAAATATTTTAAATTTTGAATTTACTGGTTTGAAAATCTTATATGTTTAACATCAGTATACAACATGCTTTAAATACAAAGACAAATATAAATAATTACATCTCAGAACAAATATACAGCAGTTTTAGAGCAGAGTTAAAGTGGATCTTATTTTTATTCTTGGACTTTACTTTGAATGTGTCACAGTTAAAAAAAAATTCCCCTTATAAACAGAAGGTTTTAAGACCAGGTGGGTGGGGCTTCTGTGCCTGAGATGACCATATTTGGGATATCTCCACTATCCGACATCATGCAGACCCAAGACTAGAAAAAACAACTGTCTGAAACTGAGTTTTTAGAGCAGTGAGAGTGTAGTAAAGCCTAAAACCAGCATGCATAAACCAGCATGCATTATCCAATGAGTGTTTCTTTTTTTTTAATTTATGCAAGAGCAAAAACTTCCAAATGGACTGAAATGCAAATCTATGTATTTATTTCTATGTTCTTTGTCTGACATGACCTATTATATCTGTTACAGTTTGTGTAATGCCACTTAGAAAATTTTATGATTGTGTTTTGAGTTTTTGTTGGAGGCTTTTCTGTTTCACGTGTTGTAAATGAAATGTAGATCTGAAGCCAGCTGTTCATGATTTCGACCCAGGGATTTTTAAAAAGCCTTCTCCAGCTTCTTCCCCCCTTAGCAACACTCAGGTTTTTCTTCATCTGCTTCTTTCTGTTCTCCACCTTCTTCTTCTTTTTTTTCCTCCCAGCAGTTCATGCTGTGCTTCTCCTGTGCTTTGAAACGCCTCACAGATTTTCACATAAAGAAACGGCCCCGTTGTTTTCTTTCTTTTGTTGTTGCTTTTTTGTTTTTGGTTGACTTTCAGTGAAGTTGCTCATGGCTGTTTTAACGTCATGTTGTCTCAGTGTTGGAAGAAGACTGGGGCTAATTGGATAATCTCTTAAAGCAGTAAAAACCAGAGTTGCTTGATAACTGGACTCTCTGCTTCCTTTCCTTCTTCCTTTAATGGGCGGGAATGCTTCATATCACACTGTAAGAAAAATATCCGCCTTAACAAGGAATTCTCAGAAAGACACAATCTCATTACCAGAAAAATACTGAACTGAATCCAAAGTTGTGTTTACACTGCAGGACTTAATATCTTTGATTCTATTTTAGCTCACAGTGTAAGAGTTTGTTCTCTCAGTTGTCTCTTTATTTTTGGCATTTTATACCTTTTTCAGTTCGTTCTGACTTTAAAATTATTCAGAAACAGGAAGCTTGCTGCAGTCTGAACAGAGCTGCAGGGCGAAAAGACTTGTTAAGGTGGACATTATGTTTTTTTCACTCCTCGGTGTAGCTTATGAAGCTTTGTGACCGCCGCTGTGTGTCTAGCGGGCTAATAGACTTCTCTGTACACCCTCTCCTGTAGAGACCGCTGCCACAGAAAGAGGCCCCAGTAAAGCATAACTGCTGTTTACAGATGCCTCCCAGAGTAAGAGATCCATTTATCCTTTATCCAATTATCCTTCTCTTCTGCACTGTCATCCCCCCTTCCTATAATTCCTGTAGCTCACTGTGGCATAGGCACATCCTAGCTATCCATTTATCCTGCAGCTTTCAACTCAGCCATGTTGATAGTGACATCAACTGTAGATAACCGCTTTTCCTCTTTATGACAAAAAATATATTGAGAAGCTAAATCTATCTTTAAATCAAATTTGGCCCCAGCAGAGAGTGTGAGAAATTCTCCTGCTTTGTTTTTTCTGACTGCACTGAAATGCTGAAATCATTAGATAGATAGATCATTAGATAACGTGACATTAACTGCAATCCTACGCCTTAATGACTTAATGTTTGTTTGTTTTTTCACTTACCTATAAACTAAACCTATAAACTCATCAGGAAAGTACTTACAGAGGTAAAATCCCCTTGACTACTTTATGAACTGAAGTATGTATGTAAACATAGGTATCGCCCCCTGGTGGCCAGTAAAAAGAAAGTTGGTTTACGCTTCTTTCTTTCAGTCCCAGAAGCCAAGTCCTGCTTTTTATGGTGTCTGTAGTTGAACAGTATTATCTGCTTTGCTATTGCACCAGCACTGAAAAGCTGAAATGAGTATTATTCGGTGGGCACATACACTGAAACCAGATTCACACACATCTTTTAACTGTTTTCAGTCCATTAAACGACTCCTGTCAGTCCCATAGATTTGCCCGCAGGCAGCCTCTTCCATCAACTAGTAAGCTCAGTAGTCTATTATCGCCTCATTTAATGGTCATGTCACTGGGTTGGTTTTTTTTTTATCCTACTGATCACAATGGGTGATAACAGTCTTCTGGCATACTAGTATTAAAGGTAGGTTGCCTAAGATCTAAATTGACTTATTAATTAAAGAGCATACATAACTGAAATCTTTTTATTGTCCATTTAAAGCCCATTAAATGGACAATAGAAAGACCTCTTAGTGGGCTCAGTTGATCACTTCATTTAAGGATTACAATGATCAGTGATTAGAATGGATGATAACAACCTTCCTGTCTCCTCTTAGTACAAGAGGGCATCTAATGGGGGTATTATGACCAATCATGACCATTAAAGAGGCTAATAACAATGAAAGTGTGTGAATCATTTAACTTGAGACGTGGATATTTGACTTTTATGTGCCAATTAAAGACGGATCATTGGCTTTTTGAGGCTCTGGACTCAAATTCTTTGATTGGCTGAGTCAGTGTGAAGTTAGCAGGATGCAATGACAGCAGTGCAGTTAAGTGCAGGGCAACTGGGTCAGGCACCAAAATAGTCATTTGTATTAATGTTCCTTAAAACTTATAAATGGCAAGTATTAAATGGAGGTCAGTGAAGACCTCAAAGACTATAGTGACACTATAACATAATGTGACATTTAAGGTGCGCAATCATCAAATAACCCACCAAAATTCCTGAAGCCAAAGCTGCACTCACTCGGAGAAGTACTTGAACCACCGAAACTCCCAGTTGGCAAATATGACTTTCCAGTTATGTCTTTCCCATCTGCTCATTAGCATCCCATTAGTTTTTATCATCACAATTTTGTCTCCATGTGCTAAACATTAACCTTTCATATACCCACCAGCTAACCATCTCTCACCTGGTTTTTGCATGGTTTGGAGTTGCATTTCGTAGATATTCGGCTGATATTACATCAAATATCGTACATTTACTTTTTAGAAAGGGAGTATTTTAGTGAAGCCATGCTTTCCCGATGGTGTCCCTTCCTCCTCCTGCCGCCCGCCTGTCTTCCAAACCTCCCCCCCAGTGTCTGAGTGAAAATAAACCGCCACCTTTATCCCACCTGATTGTGTCTACATGGGTTTCTTTCCCCTCACAGGAACCAATGAATGAACAGAACTTTGACACTTATGTGAGTACACTGACAGACATGTACACCCACCAGGACCAGTACCAGAGCCCGGAGAACAAGGCGCTGCTGGAGAACATCAAACAGGCCGTGCAGGGCATCCAGGTTTAACTCTGACTGAGGCCAGAACAACAAATGCAAAGCAAAAGCAACAAATGGGGGAAAAAAAGTGGAAAAAGAAGGGAGTGGGTTGTTTTTTGCTGCTGTAAT
This sequence comes from Pelmatolapia mariae, assembly GCF_036321145.2. NCBI lineage: Eukaryota > Metazoa > Chordata > Actinopteri > Cichliformes > Cichlidae > Pelmatolapia > Pelmatolapia mariae. The sequence continues at coordinate 25,025,672 of NC_086240.1, read as the reverse complement.
CTATCATTAGTTCTTTAATTTCTTCTGCGGTAATGCTCTCAACTCCATGGGTATCTCTTTTTTTATTATGTTGATTGTTGTTGCCTTGCTTTGAAAAAAAAAGGTTTTAAATGAACATTCACGTTTTGTACATTTTCATATGACCTAATATAATGTGATGTACTGTTTATAGCTGCTAATGTATGCACATTCTAGTGTATATGTATGTATTTATTTATTGTAAGCTTGAATCATTTTTTATTTTAATGCGATTTTTTTTCATACATCAGAAGAAAAAAAATACAAACTGGGCGTCACGGGTTTAACAGGGAGCAGAGCGGCGACTGGAACATGAAGAGCAACCACTTCTGAAAAGCTTTTCACGAGCTTGGAAGTTGCTCATTAATTCTTTTTTTTTTTCCTCTTAATGTCTGGAAGCGGACACTAATGTAAATCTTTAGCAATTATGAGAAGAAGCGATGCTATGAGCAAGAAGATTTCAAACATCACGACACGGAAACTTTCTGGTGCAAAATCCCATCATCCCCTTCGGAGTTGTTCCGTTTCAAAGCTGTCCTGTTCCGCGGCCCGCTTTTTCTTTGTTCGTGGGAGGGAGTGCCAGTGGAAAGACCAATGGCTGCAGAAAATATAGGAGACAATCTGCCATTGTGAATTTATTTGAAATCATCAACCTCGACTAGCTAATAGAACAACGTGTCAGCAATATTGGTATGATAATATTAAAGCGTTTGTTTAGATATGGGATGCAATCTATATGAAAAAAAGTTGTTTGGGTATATGCAATTTCTTATGAATAAAACTAGAAAAGAGCTGATAGATCTTTTTACTAACTATAAATGTATTGCGTTTTGTATAAACCTTTTACTACAATCATGTTTTAGGAATCTGACACGGGTGAGAGGACTTTGGTTCTGTCATGTTCGACTTTGCACAGGGACACCTTTGTTTCCATGTTTTGATGTTTTTATTGCCCGTTAAGAGGCACTTAGCAGGCAAACGGATCTGTAGATATGACTTTTCTTTCTCGAGGCTGACGGCTCCGCTGGACTAACAGGGTCAAAGTTCCCATCCTTCATTGTATATTGCACTCGTTCTGTAGAAAACGTCTTTCCAGTCATGCATCTTGTTGTCTGAGCCACAATGGGACATGATGCCAGACGACGTGATGACCAAGCACCGCTTTTCTTTTTTTCTTTTTTAAGTCTTTGTAATTGAAAAAGATGAATGAAAACTAGAGCCAGCAGTCGTGACGTCTGTGCACTGAATTTACCGACTGAGTATTTGATCTGAATCGGCCTTACTGATGACATTCGGTCTGAAATCACAGTACTGATGGAACATGTTTTCTCAACACCGTCGATCATGCATGCACTTTATTGGAGTATGTTAAAGTATTATCACGTGGTAAATGAAGCAAAAACTGTACAGCGAGTTTGTGGAAACTGACTTTGATAAGACTTTGTGCTGGAGATGCCTGTTGGAAAGCAACTTGAAGCAAATTTCACTGAGTTGATTTAATTAAGGGAAAACTCCCCCTGTGGTCTCTCCCCAGTCTCCTTTGTTTCACAGTCCAAGATTTAGCAGAAGAAAACGTCTTCACAGTCAAACTTTTGTCTGAAACATCACAGTTCAGGATCTCTTCTTTGGTATGCAGACACATTCTAAAACGTGTTTGCACTGGATAATAAGACAATAATCATTTTTTAATATGTCTGCCATCTTTTCCAAAATATGGTGTCAACAGAGTGGAAAACTGTAGTGCCCTTTTATTTTCTGCATAGACATTGTAAGATGACTCCTGGAGCACTTAACCTCCTGAGACCTGGGCTCATGTTTGGGTTACTTGGGATGTAACAGGCCTGTGTTGGTTGGAGTGGAGGGAGGGTGCGTGGTTCCAAAATGAGTTCCAAAATATTTGGATCTTTTAAAGGAAAAAATCACATATGTTTTCTGTGTGTACATAAAAACGTGATTATATGTTGTAAGCTGATTACAACCCCCAATGTTTCCAGAAGATTAATTCAACCGAGTGTAACTTTAGGTTACCCACTAATAACACTAACAACAAGTATAAATCAAACCTAATTCTTTATAGAAACAGATAATATGATGGGAAACTGTGTTTATGCAATGCAAAATGTTTAAACATTTGCACATCTGATGGGCTTCTCTGCATACGCTGACTGATATATTACTGTAAAGCCACTCTGGACCAAATTAAGACACGAATAGTATCACTGTATATGATCCAGGAGCCTCGTGAGAATCTAGGGTGGAAACGTTTGAGTATATTTTTAAAATATATTTGTTTGAAATTGTAATACATGGATAAAGGCAAATTTTGGAACTTGCACTATACAGCTTAGTAATAGCAGTTAGACAGTTAAACTGATGAAAGGGTGAAATTTTCCTCACTTATACAAGCATAAACGTTCAATTTAATGTTTTAAAGGAAAGCAATTTATTGGATTGTTTCTAAATGATACATAATTACACCACCATAATTACTAGCAGAAACACTTGATACAGTTGGTATCCATATGAAAGTTTTTAGACAAGTGGTACTAATGAAAACTGATACTTCAAAGTACAGAAATTTTGATAAATCTTTTATGGAAACTAAACTGCATTTCTGTGTAATCAGGTGCAGCAGTATGTGCTGATATATTTAAACCTGCACAAATAACCAGCTTGTCTAGATATGAATATAAATGAGGAGAAAAGATTTACTTGTGTAAAAAACTACAAATTGTCTATCATACAAAAATACATTTTTTTAATGTATTTTTTTTATTTTTCCACACAAGGGAGAAACAAACTGCAAAGGGGGGAGTTTTCTTTTAAGACTTCTTTGGACATTTACTGCAAAGTCTCATTCCCTGACTTTTACATCTTCGTCCAGAACTTGGCGTCTGCAGCTTCCTGCCAGTAAACTTCTGCGTTAGATAGACTGACAGCTTGTATTTTTTATTTAGTCAGTTATTCTTACTGATAACAAAGGAAATGGGAGTAAAAGCACAATTCTGCCATTTAAAGACAGTCGATAGACTAGATATTGTAATAACAGATGTAAAAGCTAAACTGTAACTATTTACATAGAGAATCTCAACACTAACATGTGACACGCTAGAATGCAAAAGAAAATCCATATGAATATTTGTGAAATCATCAATTTATGAAGATGATCGTTTCTTTTCAGCAGTGCACAGATAAGGGGTTTTTATACAACATTCATTTTCTCTCCTTTTACCCCTTTTTCTCTGTTACTTGCAAAACTTTCGACAGCAGTTTTCTTACCACATGGCATGGGTTTCTGTTGATATTTTTGCTGTATGTTTAAGGTCATGAGTTGCTATGTGATATTTTAATTTGACTTGTGAAGTTTGTACAATTTTTATCATGCTGGTGTTGGCATCTCTTGCTCTGAATAAATCTTGTGTTGCAACACTGATTATAACCTTCACTTTGTTTGTCATTTTTAAAGCTGACAGTTAGTTATGTTAATAGTGTGCAGTTGGCAGACATTTAGTGGTTTTTATTATTTATACACCAATGAAAAGAGATCCAGTTGCCCAGTTATCTTTGTAACATGTAATATACACCAATTTGCCAAAACATTAAAACCACTATGATGTAGGAAAAAGGAAAATGTAAGGATCTGTGTGACCTTGACAAATGGTAGTTTGAGTCTGAGACTATCTCCAGTAAAGCAAGCCTTCCCAGGATGCACTGGCTAGTACTAGTTTCAGTACCTAAAGTAGTTCAGGGATATCTACCTGGGTACTGGCGAACTCATTAGAGTTAAGACTGGGTTTTTGTTTTAGCCACATTCTAGATAAGCATATTTTAAATTTTATTCGGTTTAGGTGGGCAAAAATTCTATGAAGAGGGGTGGACATTAAATCGACCCAATCCCTAACCCTAAGTCCTAGGTAGTTTATTGATGGACTTAACAGAAATGGGATAGCATACACAGCTTCTGCAGTTGGTCAGGATCTTACACTGAGCTATCTACTACTGGTGGCACCTACAAGCACTTAAGTGTTTGATCTGAACCAGTGATTTTCTGCAGGTTACCAATACCTTACTAGTACCAGGTTGGATCCCTTTTGTCTTGAGAGCTGCCTTGGTTCTTCATGGCACAGTTTCAACAGGGTGCTGAAAACAATCCTCTGTGATTTTTGTCTATATTGACGTGATAGCATCACACAGATTTTGCAGCAAAGTCATTGCCATGATCAGTTAACCAGTTTGAAACCAACTTTCTGACATGGTGCATCATCCTGCTGGAAGTTGCCATCAGAGATGGGTACACTGTTCATACAGGAATTAATATGGTCAGCAAAGATACTCAGGTAAGCTGTAACATTTAAAGGATACTGAAGTGACACTTAGGGGCCCAAAGTTTGGAAGAAAATATCCCCCATGCCATCACACCAATAACACCATCCTGAACCACTGATAGAGGGGAGGATAGAGCCAAGCTTTCATGTTGTTGACCTTCTGAATGTCAGCAGAAATCGACTCTCATCAGACCTGGTAATGTTCTTCCAGTCTTCTGATTCTCCAGTTTGGTGAGCCTGGGTGAATTCTAGCCTCGGTTTTTTGTTCTTAGCTGAAAGGAGTGGTACTTGGTGTGGTCTTCTCCTGCTGTAGTCCATATACTTCAAGGTTAAACATGATATTCTGCATACCTTGGTTGTAAGTACTTATTATTTGAGTTTCTGATGCTTTCCTATAAGCTCAAAGCAGTCTGGCTGTTCTCGTCTGGTATCAAGACAAGACAAAATAAGATAAGATAAGATAAGATAAGATAAGATAAGATAAACCTTTATTAGTCCCACACATGGGGAAATTTGTTAGGTTATGGCAGAAAGTGGACAGTACAAAGTTACAAGCAGCAAAAATTAAGAAAAACAAAGAACAGAATGAGATAAAATAGAATAACATACTATATAAAACAGAACAAGATGCTGTATACAATAGAATAAAATACTATATAAATTGAATAAAATACTATATTGCATTGGAAAATTACACTTAGTAGTAACACATAAGGGAGACTAGGCGAAGGCTATTGTGGTGTATTGAATGTGTGTGTGTGTGCGTCTGTCTGCGCGTGTATGGTCATCTGCAAAGTCTTTGTTGTAGAGTCTGACAGCAGTTGGAAGGAAAGACCTGTGGAATCTCTCCTGCATGGGGTGGGAGATGTTGTCCAACAGGGATGACAGCTTAGCCTCCATTCTCCAGTCACTCACGACGTCCACTGGGCATCCTAGAACAGAGCTGGCACCATGGATTTGCCTGTTCAGTCTCTTTCTGTCCACAGCAGAGATGGTGCTGCCCCAGCAACAAGGCAGAATTGCTGTTTAGTATAAAATAGAATAGAATGCCTTTATTGTCACTATACAGATGTACAATGAGATACAGAGCATCTCCTACTCAGTGCAAACATGTGGGAGAAGAAAGGAGGGTGAGGTGCTCACTTTCTGCAGCACTATATACATATGAACACACACTCCCCGTTGATGTATAAGGTGGCTAAGTCAATGCTGTGCCTCCTGAAGTCTACAGTGACCTTTTTGGTTTTCTTGATGTTCAGTGCCAGGTTGTTCTCTGAACACCATGCTGCCAACTTCAGGACTTCCTATCTGTAGGCTGCCTTGTCTCCCTTTGAGATGAGTCCGACTACCGTCAGCAAACTTGATGATGATGAGGCTGTTGTTGTGGGCTCTTCAGCTCTCAGCGAAGGCGGTCGCACTTTTCTCCTCTCCTCTCCCTTATCTTCCCTGCTTAGCTTCTTATGTCCTTGTCTTGTCTCGTGCTTTTACTTTCCCTGGAACACTCTCTTACAGTCTGTGTCTAAAACCTAAAAGAGAATTATGGATTTGATCAACTGGTCTCTGAACGCTATTGACACCATTTTCTCAACGAGAGGTCTGGGCTCGGGAGAGCCCGAGTGCCCTGGAGGGACTTTCCCTGCCGGATACACGATGGACGGGTGGCAGAACTGGAGGATCGTGTGCCTGGCGGGACTGTCGATCGAGGACGCTGAAGATATCTACCTATTCGGAACCATGATAACAGGGTTCTTGCTGATCGGAGCTGGCTTGGCCCTGGCTTATCGGAGAATTAAGAGAGCGGAACCGGCTGTTCAAACCCCCACAAGGCTGCCCGCTGGAATTGACACGATTGGACGAGGTGCGACTTCTCAGAGAGGGCTCACTGAATGCAGCATGGTTAAGAGCTTGGAGGCGCTTACGATTGCAGTAAATGCTCAAAATAACACCTCTGAGCGTATATTGGATTTCATCAGGAAAGAATCCACCCAAAACAACAACTCGGGGCGGAAGCTGGATTACATCTCAGATCAGTTGGCTGCGGTCGTGAGGTCTCAGAATCTGCTCTGTGAGCAACAGAGTGACAAGATCACGGGATCGACGGTTAATAACATCATGGAGAAGCTCGCAGCTATTCAAAGGGAAATTGAGAGACCAGTGTCGGAGTGCTAAAAGCAGCTTGAAATTCTCATGAGTTGTTTGCAAAAGAAAAATCACCATCATAATGCGGCTACCCCCTCAGCGCCAGCTGTGGGCTCAAGGCTGGAGCTGAACAAAAGCTCCCTGATAACGACTGTGTTGAGTCTGTTCCTTCCCATTCCATACAAGGCCACCTGAGTTGGCTGGAAGACTGTTTACTTAGCCTGGCAGGGCGAAGGACACTGTCTCAGCTTGACTCTGGACATACACATACACTGATATGCACACACTGATCCCCCCTCCCTTTCCAAACGCCTTCGATGCTTGTGCCCTACCGGGGAAGATGGCAGTCGACTGGACCAGCGCAGACATGCTGCAGGACCGGAAGCGCTGTCTACACCGGCTCTCTCTTACCCTTTACCCGCCCCTGTTGCTTGTCTTGTGTTTCTATGGTGTATTGATAGTCATGTGCTTTTTGTGCTGAGATGTTTTTTTCTGTTATCAAACTGTTCTCCCACTAGGAGTTCAGTCTGAGTGGAGTTTTTTTTTCTCCTCCTCTCTCCTCATGTTACGTATTTTCGTTGTTTTTTTTCCTATCAGCCTACCTTTCTGACATGTCTCCCCAATGTGATGTTTGTGTAAAGTTGGTAAGAAGGTTCCTTTGTAAGTGCGCATGCGCCATTAGCGTGCTGCCTGCTGTAACCCTAATTTCCTTTGGGATTAATAAAGTATATTAATTGATTGATTGATTGATTGATTGATTGATTGATTGATTGCAGCCGTGGGTATAGATGAGAGGGCTCTGGATATGTTCTACTTTTTTGGCCACTCTCCATTAACCCTAGAGATGGTTGTGTGGGGAAATCTGAGCATTTTGTGAAATCTGCTCAGATTAATAAGGCTCTCGGAGGAGGCGGACTCATCTTTCACCCTCTCCCTCCCTTATCTTCCCTGCTGCTGCTTCTATGTCTTTGTCTAGTCTTCTCTAACTCTAACCCTCAAAGAGTTTCTCAGTCTTGTTCTCTAGAACCTAAAGAATTATGGATTTGATCAACTGGTCCCATAACAAAATTGACATCTTCCTGGGCTGCTGGATACTCGATGGTCGATTGCGTCGTGTGTCTGGCGACACTCTCGGTGGAGGACATTGAAGGACATCTACCAATTCGGAACCACGATAACAGAGTTCTGGCTGATTGGAGCTGGCTCAGACCTGGTTTATCGAAGAACAAGAAGCGGCTACAGCTGTTCAAAATCCCATAAGACTGGCCGACATGATAGACGATGGGCAGGGCTGTGAGTACTCAGATGGATAAGATCTAGGAGAAGCTCATGGCTCTGCAATATGGATAACATCTTGGAGAAGAAGAACGGGAATTGAGAGAATTGGTGACCAGTGATGGACATTAGACCAACTGTAAAAACTGGATGCAGTTGTTCGCACTAAACCCAAACATTCACCATCTTCACTCATGCGGCTATCCCACTGGCGCCAGCTGAAGGCCTGCAAAGGTCGAAGCTGACTGGAGCAACAAAAATTCTCCATGATAACAGAATTGTTGTCAGAACTCTTTGTCCCTCCTTCAAGGCCACCTGGGTCCACTGGAAACTGTTGATCTCCGCTTAACCGGGCGTGGTGTCACTTTCTCTCCGCTGAACACGGTATACACACACACGCACACACACGAAACATGTACACTGATACTATCACCCTCCCTCCCCCGAATCCAACGCCTCCTCCCATGCTTATCTCATCTCAAATCTGCATATTGCCTGTCTAGCACCGACAACAATGCTACTTTCAACGTCACATAAGTCACTTTTTCATGAAGTTTGAATTTCAGCAGGCTGGTTTGAATGTCTACATGTCTAAATACAATTGGACATAAATCTTGCTGTACAAACAATTGTAAATAACAAACTGTGATATGTGAATAAAGGTTTAAAAAGAAATTAAATCCATAAACAAATCTAAAACCGTAAATCCGGGGAGTACAATCAATTGTCCGGTAGACGGCGCACATTTGGCTTCAACATACATTATCGCAATCGTTGGCCTGCGTTGTTGTACTTCCGGGTGAAAACATGTCTATTTCCGGCGTGGAAGACGGCACAAACAAACCAGTCGTGCTGTGGCGGGTTTTTATTCCCCGTGTGCTAACGGTTACAAACGGGCTGCGGATGTGCGCTTTGCCCGGTCGGTGTGTTGAGGCTGGGCGGTGAAGAGACGATTACCATGGTGAAGTGTGTCGTCTCTGGGTGTCCGAACCGCATGGTAAATGTTAGCCGGGGGCTCTTCAACAGACCCAAGAAGAGGTTCTTCAACTTCCCCCAGGACCCTGCGCGTGTCCAGGTAGGGTCAAAAAACTTTGCGAGTTACAACATATTTACAAGCTACATGTTTGAATAACGACCGTTAGCATCGCTTATATATTATTATGATTATATCGGCTAACATGATGCCAGTTAAACAGCTGCTGTTTAAATAACCCTGATGACATGTGTTAGCTCATTTACTACACAGCTGGAGTAAACAGGAAGCCATTTCCAAAACATAGAATCAGCTTTGCTGTTTACGATATTTAAAACTAGTTTGGCCAATAGACGAGTAAATACTTTTTTCTTTTTATTTCTACCAGATAAATGCAGTTTTGATCACAAATAACTACCAGTTTAAAAATACTTTGGGCCTGTATCACAATATCTGTGATGGAGTAAAAACCCAGTCAGTCAAACTAGAGGTCAATAAAGACTAACTGTGTAACTGTTCAGGTGTGGCTTGCAGCGCTGAGGGAGACGGAGAAGCAGGACTCTGCAGAGCAGCATCTAATCTGTGAAGACCACTTCCTGCCAGAGGACATCTCAGATGAAGGCGTCAGCAGCGACGCCATTCCCATAATGCCCCCCTGCCTGGACGGAGCCCTAGGTCTGCTTAGTCAATGGGGGGCCGAGTCGTCCGAGGAGGAGGATCAGTGGGCTGCTGGAGGAGGAGTTGGTGAGGAGGAGGAAGAGGAGGAGGAAGTTAATGTTCCTGTTATACCTTTTGCACAAGGACCTACTCCACATAAGCAGGTAAGAAAATGGCTATCTCTACATTTCTTTGTGTGATGTAAAGTAAGGTCCAGTTCACAGCTGGTTGCTGTTCCCTGTATAGAGTCATACAGGGTCTGTCTGTAAGTGCCAAGTTTGCCAGTTTTGTTTGGGGTATTTTTTTTTTTTTTTGTCACGGTTGCTGGTTTGAAAGCCCTCCAGCACATTGTCTGCACTAATGTGGAATCACTAACCAAATCACACAAATCAGTAAACACATGTTAAATACATAAAGGCCTCGACCTGTGATTTGGGAGTGAGAATACTGGAATGTATTTGGCCTCCAGTACCACTGTGAGGAACTTTGGAGTAATTTTTGACCAGATTATGCCTTTAGTTGAGTGGGAGGATAAAGGGATGTCACGTTGATGCATTTTTTTAAGTTAAAAACTTTTTTTGTTTTGATTTTCTTTTACTTCTCAGTTCCAAACTAGTGACTTACTGAATATATATATTTTTTTCCTTTGAAGACATAACTGAGTGTATAAGCAGTTACAATATTGTTTAATTTATTAACCACAGTGTTTGAAAACATGTATTTAAACAATCAGCTTGTAATTGATTGTTTTTTGTGTGTTAATCCTGATTCTTTCTTTTTGGTGTGAATACGTTGGTGTTTTAACACTTTTTGGTGGACATGAAACCATTCTGACTTTGATCTGCTTTGTTTTCACTTTTTGAATTCGAGGAACCAGATGCCAAGACGAATTTAGGAACAAGAAGGTAAAAAAAATGCTTTTTTTTTTTTTTTTGCTTTCTTACTACATTTTACAAATGGCAGACAACTTAACGATAAATGACAAATGAATTTAGTTGTTTTTTTAAATCTTTCTTTCCAGGGAAATCCTCAGTCATTTAAAAGAGATGATACAGACCAGGATATCCACCCGCCAAGGTGCATCCTTCTTTTATATTTACTCTTTATTCAGATTTATTTATTAGGTTTAGGTTAGGGTAGATTTGAAATACAGAGAAGTAGTGGATAAGATCGAGTAAATGTTCAGCCAGCCAACTGGAGACTCACGGCTTGGGACTTGAACAGCCACGTGGAGTGTAGTCCTAACCTGTGCTGTGTTTGCAACATCTTTTAGTGGATAACATAGAAAGATGTAGATTTAAAATGTTTTTATCCCCTTGCTCCACCTTTATCTGAGTGTCATGTTGGTTTCAGATGTGTCTCTGGGAGTTTTGACAGTGCGTTTCCTGGAGCTTCTGCTGATGTCGCCCGATGGCTCGATCGACCTCCGGGAGGTGACGAAAAGCCTGCAGACCCGCAGGCGGCGAGTTTATGACATCACCAATGTCCTGGAGGGCTTCAACTTCATTGAGAAGCAGACGGCCAATAAGGTTAAGTGGACGTGAGTGAGCAAAAGTTAATTTCTTACTGTTGAGTTCTGAATACTTTGTGTGTTTAATGTTAAACGCTGACAAAATACATTTTTTGACAGTAGGTCTCTTTGTGGGCCTTCATGAACATCTCTTGGGTTTCTATCAGTAGAAAGAGGTGGCTTAAAGATGTTTTTTGTTTTTTTTTTAAAAATTAAACTTAATGTCCTGTGTGCTGTCTGTGTAACACAGTGTAACAGTAAACTTGTCGTCTGTCCAGAGGAAGCTGTCCAATCTCCAGCTTTCTGCCAAAGAGCAGGCAGAAGTTCCAGAGAGAGCTGGAGAACCTGAAGCTGGTGGAGGACACACTTGACAGCCTCATCAAAAGCTGCGCCCAGCAGCTGTTTGACATGACTGACGAGTGGCAGAACGCTCTATATCCTTCTGCATTTCCATCAGGGACTTAGGACAGTTTGAACAGAAGTAATGAAAACAATGCTCTCCTGAATGTAAGCCATGATTTAACCATGTCAAAGTTTTTCCTTTCTCAGAATGAGCCTCAAAACAAGTCAGTTTGCATGACTGGGCAATGTACACTAAAGGTAAGAAGTTTGTTTTTGCCAATTTGAATCAAAATTAATGTAAATGTTCTTTGGTTAAAAAAAAAAAAAAGTATGTTATGCTTGAGTAAACAAAACTCCAAGAGAGCTGAGACTCCTCTGGCTTTGTGTAAAACCTCTGAGCACCAAAACTTCCTCTCTTCATGCATGAAAAAACCTGCAGTTTAATTAAATGCCACTTGGTGTCACACCTGCTGATACAGAAACAGCCCCTGGTTTGCAGAGTTTGCCTTCAAGATTATAAGAATACAATTATAATTGTATTCTTTTATTCAGTTATAATTGTATTCTTATTATAATTCCATATTTGTGCTTCCACTGCCCCCTTGTGGCCATTACATTAGTTACTGCAGGTTAAATGAGAGAACAGAAAATCTATCAATGATTTACTGTAGCTGCACATCTGAGAGCATCACTCCTGACACTCTATAAAGATTAAAATGTCATTTTTGGCATTGGCATGAAAAGAAACTGTGAGGTCTAAAACCACCCTTTAATAACTGTTAAGTGAACAGAAGATAGTTTTCTTTAACTGTCCTCCTGCACATTGGCCTACGTGACCCATGAGGACATCAGCCGGCTCGAAGCTTTCCAGGAGCAGACGGTGATCGTCGTCAAAGCTCCAGAGGAAACCAAACTGGAGGTTCCTGCACCGACAGAGGTAAAACAACATAAAAAATACTAAAATATCATAGACTAGGATAAAGTTCATTTTCAGGATGATCTGGTCTCTTTTATCTGAGTTCAACTCCAATAAATGTAGCATGATTAAAATAGTGTGTAAAATAATCATTGTTTTTGTTGTTTTTCAAAACCTGATGATAAAGTTTTCTAAACATACGCTGAAACTCAGGTTACATTCATGCATGTGTGTTGGTGCAGGACAGCATCCAGGTCCACTTGAAGGGGGGGAAAGGTCCCATCATGATGATGACTTGCGATATCGGGACAGGTGAAGCTGTGACAGACGAGACGAGCGGCTGCTTTGTGACACTGGAGGAAAGCCGGATAAAGACGACCACACTGCACAGAGGTAACAGAAAAAAACAGAGTAACACAGGGTGATAAAACCTGAGGTTTCAGTAACTGAACTGGTTCAGGTTGATATTTAGACTGTTTAGTGTTGAGCTACACACCGTGTATAAATGAGCTCAGTGCAGATGACCATCAGGACCTGTATTTATCATTGCCAGTGGGTTTATTATGTCACTAGTTTTTATACCTACATATTTAACTGTGGAGTGTACTTTAAAGAGAGATCAGTGGGTTAGTGAGGCATGTTGAGCCTAAAGTCAGAGCTTTTAGGGCCGATTACATAAACCTGTCTGGATCAAGTTATGTTCCATTTCCATTTAAAGTCAGCCAGTCACGCCTCTTTTACTTTCAGTATCCCTTAAGTGCCATTTAGACATGCAGCCTGTTGAGCCGTACTTTACTGGCATTACTAAAGTTAAGCCTTTCTGTCCATCATTAAAGTTTCAGAGCTCCAATGTGCAGCTGATCCGTTACAACAATAAATGGGAGCACTCAGTAATAAATATATTCAATTATGACATCACAAATGTGTCTGACAGAAGCAGGCGGCTCTCACTTGATCCATTTTCCTCTTAAGAATGAAGTGATGCATCAAAGTTGTCCTAAAGCAGAAAGCCTGAGTCACCAGAATGTCGATAACCACCGTTGTGATGCATGAAATCTTTGACTGAGGTTTTAGGTTCTGTCAAAGCAGCTAACATAAACAAAGCTTGGATATGTTAAACTTGCTTCGTAGTATACCCCTCTGATGGAGGATGCATCAGGAAGGCCCTTTCCTCCTCATGAGCCTCTGCACTCGATTGAATAACATTCAGTGAAAGCAGTGGGCCAGGAACAATAAACATGATCAGATCTCAGTGCGCTCAGAAAGCTTGATTATGTAATAAAACTCTCTCTAAATGACCTCGAGTATGTTTTTGCACTTGGGTTCTGCAGTTTCTTTTATGGGTGAGCATAAACACTAAACGTAACTCAGCTGATGTTTGTAGTCTGAATTCATGGTCGTGGTGCTGTTGTTGCTGTTGCAGAGACCTCGATCCCACAGAGTCCCACACAGAGCACGTAGCTACCAGCTGATCTCCAGAAGATATCGTCTGATTTGAGGGTTCAGCACAAAGAATTTGAAAGCATTAACAGAAACTGCAAAACGTTTCTGAAAACGGTTTTGACTGGAAAGATCCAGAAATGAATTGTCAGCTAAATGATATTCAGCTGAACGTCATCACCTGAGTCCTGGCATGATGGGGACTTTATTTATGGATCATTTGGCACCACTTTTCGTGTAACTGATGTGGATGAGGACAGTTTAACCCGGATGTTTGGAGATTCATTTTTGTATGAAAGACTTTGGGGGGAATGGAGCTGCTGAGCCTCCGTTCTGCAGATGAGTGCAGAGATTCTGGGGGCCTTGTAATACACATAACAGTTATTTACTGACGAACATTTGCTGTAAAATATTTTACCTGTTTGTATTTTGAGTTTGTATCAGTGTTTATGTCCTGATATATGAATATTTTCATCTTGGTTTGAACTTTCATTTAGAAACACACCTGCAAGATGCTGTAATGAATAAAAATGAACTTGTATAAACCTGAGGAGCTGGCTCATTTCTTTCACCAGCAGCTGAAACGATTTAAATATGTGAATTTTGTGACCTCTGACCTTTTCTTCTCTCTGATGAGGTGTTTCAGAAAAGAGAAATGAGTAAGTGTAACCAAAGGCCTTATGGTTAATTCTTTTGTTTAAAATAATATTGTTGTCTGATTAGCCACAGATATAATGTCTGAAGGCATTACTCATCTTAATGTGGAGATTCATTTGAATATGCACTTTCTGATGTGCATTAAATCAGTTCACTGTTTGGCATTTCACTATTCAAAATTAAAATAATTAATTGTTGTCTGAAAATAATATTGTTATGAAGGCTAGATGCATTTCCAGGAGTGGGGAGCTTTTTTTTTTTCTTTGCCAAGGTCTTTAATCTTGAAAACTGCATGGCACACTGACAGGCAGAAAAGACCATTCGTTGAAAATATCAATTCTGGGGACAGTAGACTATCTAAACAAATGTAACCAGCTAACCTGTCTCCGGTGTTTTTTCAGCACCGGTTTATACACACATACAGAACGAGATTACTATGACATCCACTTCAAATTGAACTACAGGGTGATGCTATGATACATGATATTGAGACACACAATTCTAATCTTATATGACATTCTTAGCAAATTTACAGCAAATAAAACAAAGCACAAATTAAGTTTTTTTTTTAATTAAAATTTTTATTTTATTTTGTTTTGTGGTTTGGTGCTGTTTCTGAACTCCAAATGTCCTGTTGTAATTGGACATTTTGATTTAAGAAACGGCACCAAATCCCAACACTTCCCTCATGGTGCTTTATATTGTAAGGTCAAGACCCTACAATAATGCACAAAAACTCCAACCCCCTAGAGCAAGCACTTTGGCGACAGTGGGAAGGAAAAACTCACTTTTAAAAGAGAAAAACCTCCGGCAGACCCAGGCTCTGGGATGGGGTGGCCATCTGCCTCGGCCAGTTGGTGATGAGGGAAGGAAGTTGGGACAAGAGTGTTTCTTTTTAACCACTCTGGTTTGAAAATTTAATTTAGATGCCCAATTTAAGAGTTTTGTCACATGCACGTGTCAGTTCAATTTTAGCGTGCACATGAGAAAGCCCTGAAGATGATGTTTCGTCTCCTCAGTTTGGCATGTTTTTTGAAGGTTGCCATGATTAGTTTGTCAACCAGTGAGTTGCTTGACCTCAGTATTGAAGGAGGCCACGTTTCTTGGAGTTCAGTGTATATTGTCAGGCTGAGTTGTTCAATGTTCTCCAAGGACATTTTGTAGTTTTTGGAGACAATTTTGTTCCACATCTTACCGTTAAGCCTCTGTATAGTAAACTCAACTATATCTGGATCTGCTGACTTATTTCTTTGGTTCATAGTGTGCATTACCACATCTTCAATGACATTTTTCACCACTTCCTTGTACTCTTCCCTGTTTTTAGAGACACTGAGTACTCTTCTTGGTAATGCAAACAGGTGTTTGGTGAAGGTTGGGACAGTAAAGTTATCAAGCTGTTCCCTCAGATTAAAAATCAAATACTTTTCCTTGCAGTTGTGTGCTATGCAAAGATCTTTGAGAATGGCCTTGTCTAGATTTTTCAGCCGTTTTGGGGACAGATCCAAATGTTTCATTGTTTCAATTTCAGGCCAGATTTTCTGAATCAGGCGATCACTGATGCAGTCAGGAGTGAGGCGCTCTGTGAAGAGCTTGTATTTAGAGGAGACTTTTTCTGTGGCCTGTGAAACCACCAACTGGATCAGTCTGTTCACACACAACTTATCCTCCATTTTCAGTGCTTTCTCCCATGGTGATATTTCAGCCTTTGTCTCCTGTATTTGGTTGATCTCATCTGCACTCAGATACATCTGGAGGATGTATCTCTCTGGGGTTACCGTTTCTACTGTCTCTGTCTTTGCCTCCACTAAATCTTTTGTCTGCTCGTCTGTTTTTTTCTGCATTTCTTTTGTGTCCGTCACCACTTTCTGCTCTTCCAGGACTTTCTTCTCCTGCTCCAGATTCTCTCTGTGTGTTTTCTCATTACACAAAGTTTCTTTCAGAGAGGCCTCATGTTTCTGAAGCTGTGCGAGCTCAGCAGACAGACTTTCCTTCTCCTGTTTGAGGATCAGGATTTCGCTGTCCCTCTGCTGAAGCTGCTGTTTCAGACGGTTCATCTCAAGGTCAAAGGTAATGATCTTTTCCTGATCTGAACAAGTCTGTTCCTCTTTTTCTTCTCCAGCTTGGATCTTATATTGTTCCAGCTTGGCACGCATCATTGAAATTTGGGCCATCAGCTGTTTGATTTGCTCTCTGGTTGTCTTTAAATCCTCTTTTAAAGGTTGATTTTCAGACAGAGCTTTTAGGAAGGCTTTTCTAACCTGAATAAGGTCGTCCAGTGTACTCTTTGGCAGAGTGCACACGAATGTTGGTTTCTCGCGTGTCTGAAGCTGTGCAAGTTCGGCAGACAGACTGTCCTTCTTCTGTTTGAGGATCAGGATTTCGCTGTCCCTCTGCTGAAGCTGCTGTTTCAGACAATTCATCTCAAGGTCAAAGGTAATGGTCTTTTCCTGACCTGAGATGAAAACACAAGTCTGAGCCCCTTTTTCGTTGGTGATGCTGCTCATTTTCACTTTGCATGACACTGATTCATCAGTGAGTTCTCCAGCTTGGCATGCATCAGTGAAATTTTGGCCATCAGCTGTTTGATTTGCTGTCTGGCTCTCTTTGTATCCTCTCTTAAAAGTTAATTTTAAGAGAGGATACAGAGAGCGTGTTTTGGAAGGCTTTCCTAACCTGAATAAGGTTGTCCAGTGCACTTTTTGGTAGAGTGCACACAAATGAATCAAATGTTGAGATAAGACTGAGGGTAGCAGAACAAAAGTTCATCCAATGAATCGCTCGTGACTGTAAGTAAGAAACGTGCTTGTCTAGTGTACGTTTCACCTGGCTATTTAAGGATTTGAGTTGACTGTGATGTCACGGCCTGATTCTCTTGCCTTTCGTCTTTGAAACTAACCCCGCCCACAACAACGCTCCCTATTGGGTGATTGAAAATAGGTAACGCCCACAAAGAACAGGCTGTCAGAGTTTCTGACGTCACGGCCCGATTCTCTTGCCTTTCATGTTTGAAACGGTGGGCGTTTATCAATATGCGTACTTGTGCGTACTTGCGTTCTCGTGTACTCGTGATACGTCATCAGTCGGAGACCAAGTACTGTTCCAATTCGAAGTACGATCGGGTTTCCGGTACGGATCGGGTAGCGACCATTGACTGTAGAAAACATGGACGACGCCACAGCTCCCCAAAAATGAAGCCAAAACGTCTCTATCGCCCCCTGGTGTCTGGCTCCAGTATAGGTCATAAACCCCGCCTCCTCCATGTTAGCGGATGGGACTGGGGTCAGACTAAAATAAATTTATTCTCCTTAGATAATTTTTTTCCAAAGATTCTTTCTTTTGTTATCAATAGTTCTCATCATGCTGATTGATGTCCAAGGGGTCTCCTTTCCCATAAGTTTGATTCTAATTCCTACCGCGGTGATGTTAAATTGGGGTGTAACGTCATCATAGCAGCTTTGACTGACAGCTGCAGTCACGGAGAAACTTGCGTATCTCTGTTCGGGAATAGCAGATAGAGCGTAGGCTCTGAGAGGCGGGCCAGCGTTTACGCTACGAAAACACGACCGAGTGTTTTAACCTGACAGTCTGAGGTGTTCTTCAGTAAACTGGACTACCCGACAGAAGGACCCGAGGCCCCGCTGCACTTTTTCGGTAAGTTAATCGTGTTTGTAAGCTAATCCGTAACTACCGTCCTTAGCTAGCTCCTGAGACCTAGCTAGCTAAGACGAGCACTCGGCTGTCAGGGTTCGTTTAGCTAATCTGTGCAGGTGAATGAATTTACTAAAGAAATCAAGAGAAACGTTCCGGGCTAATCAGTCACTAATTACTGTTACTGTACTTTTATTACAAGTATTATACTGTAAAAGCAACAGGCTGCACTCTGCTTCAGCTCCTGTGCAGAGCTGAATATTAAATATATGCAAACAACAGCATGTTTTCAGTCTCTTGCCACATCTGTAAAGACAGTAACATCTTTTTTAAAAGCTTGTACTTCAGTAACTCCTCATTAATCAGGAACTATGGATTAAAGTACTGTAGTGTACTGTAATACTGAAAAAATGTAAGAGAACTTCAGATCCTGAGTGTGTGAGGACAGAAGAATCAGCTTTATTTCAATTTTGAGGGATAAAATTTATATTTGAGTTTGTGATGGTTCTGTTCTCTTTGTGATTACAGGAGCTGCCCTCAGATTCAGACCTCAGCACCACCCAGTGACAGCAGACAGATCATCCAACATGTTCACATGTTAACTGCAAAATGAACTGATGAAAACAGTACAAAGGTTAAAGTACCACACGTGCTGTAGTGAAAGCTGCAGCTTTATTGATAAAGTTAAAGACAAAAAAACAAAAGGATTAATCACTCATGTAACTGTGTCACTATATATCAGCATTAACAGGACCTCAGTTTGGTGTTTCACAAAGCTGCTGATCTCAGACCTGCACACCTTCTGTTTTAAACACTTGATGTACTCAGCTGCATGAAGAGCACATGAGATTTTCTCTGACACAATTAAATAAAACCTGATGAAGGTCAAAGGTCGTCACTTGTATGTTGAACTACAAACTTGTCATCTGGAATTCTTTCACAGTTTTTTGCAGATAGTGTGTTATTTACCATAAAGTGATTCAGAGTTATTCATACCAGAGTAACCAGAGAGGATCATATATTTTTAAATATATAACTTTCTACAGGACTGAATATAATATCTTTATGTAAAAATCCAGAGCCTCTGGGGAGTACCCGAGTATTTATAACATTACACAAACCAAAGGTCTCCATCACAGTGTTCATGAAATGCTGGGTTTATCCATCTCCTGGATCGGGCCTACAGAGGAGTGCTGAAGATTTCCCTGTGAGGGAGCTGCTGGTGAAGATCGTGAGTCCTGCTTGATCAATGCGATGAGCTTCAGTCTTCCTGGTGTTTCTTAAATGAAGTCTCTCTCAGTCGGTCAACAGAACATCTGGCACAGGACAGCTGTGATGAAAGAAAAGGAAGAAGTTTCTCCAAACCTCTGCACCCAGGAAACCCAGCTTGGTCCTGATGGTCTCCCTCACTAGTTTCTCTCCAGGGTGAATGTAGCTGTTGATATAATATGGACTCTATTATTAAATGAAAAGAACAAATTAGACCACACTACTGAAACGTTCTGCTGATGTTTTTAAAATTTCCATGTTACCAGGCTGTAGAGGGCTCTGAAGATTTAAACAGTTTTAGATCCATTACACTCAGTCTTATGTTAAAATCTCAAAGGACAGCATTATATTTTTGATATTAACAGTAACTCTGGGCTTCTGTAGAGTGTGCAGCTGATCTCATCGCTGTCTAAAAATGGATAAAAACAAACATAAGAAGTGCTGAATCCTTCAATAACACAGACTATTAGAGTAGCAGGTGTGTAGCATCGCTAACTAGCTAGCAACAAGCCTCCAACACAGCGCGTATGCTAGCGGCTAATCTAACTAACGAATTAACAACAAAGTGATTTTAGAACTATAAGATGATGAGCTGTGTGTCTTTTTTTTTATAACAGTGACATGGTTGTATTTACCTTAATTAAACGAGTCGTCAGTCGCGGTAAACCAGCAAAAAACTCGAGCAGCCGGGCTACGTAAAAAGTGTAGGGGGGCGTGTTTGCGGTCACGTCCAGCGGGTGTGTGGGCGGGAGCGTTACACAGTCGCTCCACCTCAAGTCACTACTGCGCAGACTCTGGCTCCAAATTTGCAAGATGGCAGCCTCCACAAGCGGGGTATTTTGGCTTCATTTTTGCACAATGGGAGGAGGCGGAGTCGCGTCGTCCATGTTTTCTACAGTCAATGGTAGCGACAGTGACACGCATCAAGCCGAGAACGCGAAAAAGTCCCGGATGTGTTCTCGATCCGCCCGTTTTATCGAGCATGCATCGGTGTGGACTTGGGACAGCTATATATCCCAGAATGCATTTCGTCCAAAACTCAACAGCGGACTCCCGGCACATCGTTTTCAACACCCCCCCGCTCGCGGACTTCTCACTACTCAGGTTAAAGAAACCCCAGCAGCTGTCTATAGTATTGAGTGTCCACTAGAATAGAAATAAAAGCGTTCTAACATCTCACCTGCTTGTTTTTATTAAGGTATGTACACGTATGTACATGTACACTATTTTTATTAATAGAGGTTTCACTACTGAGGTTAAAAATGATATATAAGTCACTTAGATCACTTCTAAATGTTAATGTTTGGTTTATTTCAGTGTTTTATTTGTTCCTGAGTAAACCGGTTTGGCTGTGATTAAAGTTAAGCTTCATAACATATTATTCACAGTTAAATTAAGAGGGGACGGCAGTAAAAACTCCGGACCTGTGACATCATCACGTACGCAGGTGTTCCAATTGTACATATCGCGAGTCCGTGCTCGCGTTCTCGGCGGGTACGTACTCCCGTCCGCGTACTTGGGCATTGATAAACGGCCGGTGTTCTGGGAATCCATCCTACCTGAAAAAACATCCTACCCAATGTTTCTGTGCAGACGCGGCGCATGCGCGAATTAACTTATTTTTCTCTCGCCCATCCCGAATACTTCTTAAGGCTATGTTTATGGTTATGGTTAGGGGTAGGGTTAGGTTTAGTCGCAAGTCACCGTCAAATTATAATACGAGTAGGACGTTTTGTCAGAGTAGGATGGTTTCTCTGAAACGGGCTTTAATTTGCTTAAGCATTTGGGTCACTTCATTGAAAACAAACAAAAAAACAGTGTGATAAATTTTACTTAGGTACTAGAAACTTAGTGTTGCCTTTTGAGAGGATCTTCTCTAGGTGTAAGCCTCACAGCTTAAGTTTCTAGTTAATTTAACAGGCATCCAGTTCACTTTCTTCGTTCCCTTCTTCCCTTATGGCAGACTTGTATGGCGTTATTTTTGTGCCACTATTCTGAGCGCACGTAAAACATTTTTTTGCAAATGCAAGTGTTGCATTTTGAGAAGAAATTTACTTTGAGCGAAGAAAAGCTAAATTTGAGTGAACAAAATTCATTGCTGCGTGCAAAAAATGTATTTCAGTGTTTGCTATTATCCATATACACACACAATAGCAGCCCCTCTCGCTCAGTTTTTGCATTTGCGCTTGCTCGCAATGTGTTGCCTGCCCTCTCAACATTTCTGCCCATGTGCGTTCAACTCCTTCTGTACACCGTGCCACAAAACCAGCCAATCACAGACTTGGATGCAAAAAAATCGGATTGGCTGTTTTGGTCTCCAATCAGCTCGAAATGACGAAATGCAATTTTGAACAGGAAGGGAGCCACAGTGGAGTTTACCACGAAGGGAGAAGAAATAAACATCACAGATAAAAAATAAATAAATAAATAAATGTGAAAAGCACAGAAAATGGCTGCAGTTGTTTTAATACTCTGTTTCACATCATTGACAAAAAAAAAAATGTGGCAGAGGAGTTAAACTAAAAAACAGGCTAAACAAAGAGTCCACTTTTTTACACCTCTCTCTGGTGTCAGTACACAACTGCAAGTGCAAATTAACAACAAATGTCTGCAAAGCTCTGTTGGAACAACCATGCCGGTCAATGAAGACATCATGTATGCCCGACACACCCACGTAGTTATTGGATCTTATGTTGTAGTTAGAATATTTAAGTGAGAGGTGTGAGGCAGTTTGGGAAGTGTAGTGTGTGTGTGTGTGTGTGTGTGTGTGTGTGTGTGTGTGTTTTAATGCATCAGTATTTAGGATGTCTTGGAAAGAGTGATTTTATAAGATATGTCCATAATCAAGTACACGCATAAGACGTGATATTTTTAGAAACTGGAAGTGAAACAAAACGTCACTGATGAGAAAGTATTCTCATTATCTTCAGGCTAGGTGATTGTAACCTGTCAGAGAAAGGTTGTGAGCTCCCAGTCTTCTTTCTTCAGAGAGCTGGACCTGAATGATAATGATTTATAGGGGTCAGGAGCAATGTTCCCTCTAAGCCGCGCACTGCTGGCACGGTCTCTGCGCACAGAAAATCTGAAAAAATAAAAATCTAACCTGAATTGAAATTAAATTTAAAACTTCAACAATTCTGTTTTGCAGTGTTAGTCAGTAAGTGACTGGCTGCTCCCGTATGGGATTAGAACGATGCCACCTTATCCCATAGTCCAGCCAATGATGCGATTCACATTCGTATATACGCAGCTAATCAACGTCGTCGGCAGGCTATGACAGCGTCCTTATGTGCCGACACCGGTGTTTTAGCTAGCAAAGCGGCGTGGCTGATGTGGAGTGAAGCCACGTTAATGACAACGTGTACAGCCATTGGAGATGTGAGCAGGACAGACGGAACAATTGACGGAAAAAAGTGTGGACTTTATACCAGTTTTTAAATTGTGTTGATAGGCCACATAAAACCAGAGTTGTGATACAAAATATATGCAGTGTTTAGTTTTCTTCCTGAATACTATCGTTGTTTATATTTACTGCGGGAAGAAACGTTTTATAAGAAAAAAGGCACAAAAGCACTCTCCGCCTGTGAGCAAAACCAAAAACACCCCCGCCCTTTCCTATTGGTCAAAAAAGCGCCATGTCGACCAATCAAAAAATGATATGGCAAGTTGTTAAGAAACGGGGGGAAGTTTTAGGAGTGACGGCGGTGTTTTGAGATGTGAGAGATTTGCGACGTTTAGCGCAAATCTTGTGTACTTAGTGTAGTGTAGTCAATAGTTTTGTTGTGTGTGTCAGAACAATGAGGCGACTGCTGAATGTTACAGATGTTACAGGAGTGATACATCTCCTGCTGTCAGGCCTGCAGGTATCAGGCTGTTGTTCTCCTTTATCTCATAGTCGACAAAATTTTTTTTGAGTGGCACAAATAATTTGTGTGGCATCAAATTTGATGCAGAACACCTGATTGTTCTGTAAATAGTTTGAAATGTTTATTTAAAAAAAACAAACGACTTGGCTGCATTTAAAAAAATAGCTGCAAAAATCTTTGTCGTTTGCATAACTCAGTTACTTTTTTGAAGAAGTAACTATATAATTAATTGCCCAACATTGGTCATTATATACTGTATTTTGCAGACAGAGAGTTACAGGACTCTCTCCCAGACCACAGACTCATACTCATAATACAAGTCAGAGCTTTATAAAAAAAAAAAAAAAGAAGAAGAAGAAAAAGAAAGTTGTGTTTTCAAAATTGGAGTTCAAGTTATTTTTACTTCCAATAGTGTTAACATACTACACAGGTCAATGACTACATTTTTGTTTTACATTTTCATTGTAAGTGGGCTAAAGCAGTTAATTAAAAGTAGTCTAACATAAATGTAAATGCTGTAATTTGATTATCTTAATAAACCATGTAACTTGGATGGATTAGATGCTGGCATGACCACATTGCACACGTCTGATGTCGCTCACAGTGGTCCAAGGGATCGCTCAGAGAGTTTGTGTGTTTGCTCAGACACATGAAAAATTAGAGGGAACATTGGTCAGGAGTGCAGTAACAGTTGCAGTGTATGTGGACCTACAGCTGGCATTAAATCCTTCTGTATAGTCTCTCATACTAAATAGGTTTTACTCTATACCTTCTTCTCCTTGGCATCCCTGGAGCCCTCATTCCCTTATCACTTTATATATGTATATAACTCATCCGGTGTTGTAACTAAATCTCTGTTTGATTGCACAGCTCCGAGTCCTGCCTTATACAACGGGACACACACAAAAAACAGTGTTTATTCATCCGATCTTCTTATGTATGGTAAAGCAATCTAGAGGAGAATGTATTGATTACTTATTGCAAAGAAATAAATTACAAAACACAAAGCTGATCTGAATCCAAGCTCACATTTCTTTCATCCAAATCTTTTCTTCACATCTGTTTAGATGTGAAATATCAGATATTAAGTGATGAATAGGTGGGAAAAAAGCTATGAATGCATATGATTCCAGTATTATAATATTGTTGTTTTAAGCTATTCAAAAGGCCTGAAAGAACCTCCACCACCAGGAAAGGAAACCTTGGCTTCCTTCTGGACCTACTGTGCTAAGAGTGTGTCATGTTTATGGAGAATGTGGTCCTAAAATGGAGACTCTAAGGCAGGTTAAATGAACAAAAATGAACCTTTATGTCCAGGTGGCTGAAGAAAACAGGGTTCAAAAGTTATCCAAAACAGAAAACACATGAGCCAAAAACCTGAACACAATGCACACAGGAGCAGAGGCTATCACAATAAGACAGGACACAAACAATGAAAACGAAGACACAGACAAAAGGTAAACAACCACCAACTAAACATGGGACACCTAACAGAAACGCAGACTAGACACAGGGAGCATAGGACAGGAAAACCTTGAATGACTAAAAATGATAACTATGAATACAGAATATGAACAAACACATAATCTAAGCAAAACTCAAAACAGGTTAAAATCAAACACAGAATATTGAAGAGAAATTTAAAGTCAAAAACTGGAAACACGGAAACACTGGCTCTGAAACCCAGAATGTGCTACGATTCTGTACAAGTGGCAGATAATGACACAGACTGATGACAAAATAAAAGCTTCTGAGAAATGTATGTGCAGCATAAGATTATGCTTACACACAGCCAGTAATGAGGGATTTATTTATTCACTATTAAATTTTACAGTAGAATTAGCTTTATTATTTATTATTATTTATACTTGTTATGATGGAAAGCACAGATTAAATCTGCTGTGAGAAAATGTGTTACAATAAGCAGAGTATGTGGCTTGGCCTGATGGACCAATCTCCTCTTGAGCTGGTTTTACTCTGTACATTCAAGTCAGTGGCGGTCCTAGCCTGTTTGGCGCCCCGGGCGAACACTCCCTCTGGCGCCCCCCCCCCCCCCCCCCCCCCAGAGGGTGTGTGTGTGTGGGCCCACACACACACACATAAAACATATTAAGGATTGTACATTAACATAAAACTGTTGTCGAAATTCACCAGAGAAACACACACATATGAAGGGAGAGAGTATGCATATGCAAACGGCTACCATACAGCCATCATAATTCGTCATACAATAAGAACAGGACAAATCAACAATTGACAATGACTAATTAATATTAAAATCTGTAACATAATGTATTGTTTGGAGTTTAGTCTGTTGCTGTTAGTATTTTTACCATTTCTTCTTGGAGCAACTGTAACCCACATTATTTCCTTAGGGATTAATAAAGTATTCTGATTCTGATTGTTTCAGGATACATGACCTGCCATCATCCAGTGACACATCTGCTTACCTGTATCTTTTGCTCGTTTCTCTTCTTTTCTATTTTTTCTAAACTGAGCACCTGATAGCTTTGAACTTTTCTTGTCCATCTTCCATTGGTTTTAATTTTGGACTCCAGTATGAACACCCATCCCCCAGCTCGAGGATCACCACAACATAACTTAGTTCACAGATTCACTTTGTCTAAGGTGTATTTCTGGGATTTCACACAACCCAGGATTCAAATCATGAATACATATTGGGCTTGGATTTACAACATTATGAACCCCTTTCCACGGGTTGTGTGTGAGACATTAAATCATCAAGATATAAAATATAAATTTTAAATTGTTATTGATCCCTTTACCCCGAGTCCTAAAGTGTATATTTATTTTCTTACTCTTCTTATATTTATTGTTTGTTTACTTGCACTGCTGTAACTGGAGCCTCGTCGTCTCGTCTCTCTATATACGGGTTGATAGATGACAATAAAGTTTACTTTAGCCCGCACCGAGGGCTCTCGCGCTCACTTTTCTCGTATAGAATTTCGAAAAAACATCGGTGCAGATTATAAGTCTGTATTATAATGTCTGGTGTTTTCGTGTTTGTTGTTTTGTTTTTATTTTGTTTTATTTTGCCAGTTGGTTATTAGATGCTGCTCCAGTCAGCCAGAGAATCCCCCGCCGCCCTCTCCTCCCTGTGCCGCAAGCAGCAGGCGCACCTCGCAAACGGAGGGCGCCCTTACTCCCAGTAAAGACGATAGAAAACCGATCGGTACCTATGCCATTCCCAATATGCGCTGGCTGACGTCGGGGCAGCTTGAGTACGAGCAATTTTTATTTTTATTTTTTGCCGATGCCCGTGATGCCGCCCCCCACCACGATGCCGCCCCGGGCAATCGCCCGTGTCGCCCGTATCAAAAACCGCTACTGATTCAAGTCCATGTTCACTGAAACTCCTCCATGTCTCTGTGTAAGCTGTGAGCAAATCTAGTTTTTGATGAAATATGCAGCAGTTGTAAGATGATTGTTTGCCCTGAACATCACCACATACACATGGTGAAGAAGACCTGACTCAGTTATGATTTTTGAATACCCTGAAAACTCGGCTTCAAATATGAACAATTGCTCTGGAGTTAATGATACCAGCTCGTTTCTTATTTTACAACCATCTGATCCCTTTACAACACCACCACCCAGTGGACAGACATCATCACTGCATCATGATCAACAAAACCGTTCCAAGGTCAAATGTAAGCTTGTAATAGCTTTTAATTTCATTTATTTTATCTGTATAAGATAAGATCCAGCATAAACTATTCGTTACGTAGGTATCATGTACATTATATTATTGGATCATAATTATTAATTAACATGTAAATATTAATTAATGAAGACCAGAGTTCAGCATAACTGTTGCAGCTGGAGATGGTTTGAATCACTTATATACTGTCGGCTAGCTTCATCTATACAAATATAGAAGAAACACATCTATTTTCTCAGTTTAGAATAGCTAATTAACCCCACACATCTTTGGACTGTGGGAGAATGTGGAGGACAGGGAGAACATACAGGCACAGAACACAGGACCTTTTTACTGTGAGGCAGTGTGCTAACCACTGCACCACCATGCCACTGTGCTACCCAAGCCTAGCCTCTGTGACCCTGAATAGTTATGATCAGTGGTCCCCAAAAAAAGTTAAGTTAAGAGTTAGTTAGGATACAGCATTTTAGGAGCTTAGTGTAGACTAAAGATCCTACAGTTTAACAAGTTGCTGAAAGACCTTATTATATGACTAATGGGCTGAAGCCCTAAAACATCAGAGTATCGAGACTATTTTGTTTTTGGACTTTGAGCACTGACAGACTTTGTTCTGGGATCTTTCCAGTAAATCTTCTTTACTAACCAAACAGAAAGTACTTAGTGAATGGGTTAAAATAACACTATCAAGCATTGGACAATAACCAACAAAAATATTTTTCTCCCAATTATTATTTTTAATCATTAAATATCCTCAGACTATATAAAAATGGACTTGTAGCAGTTACAGTGTCTTGTTTCTGTATTTGTGTTGGTGACACTGGGAGTTCCTGCAGCCATGCTTCCAAGCATCAGAGGACGCACTGAAAACATGTTGAGACACACTTGGCTCTGAGATATCTGGCACTCAGTTCAGGGAAAATAGCCAATCTCCATGTAAAATGGAGACAGGTGGTTTCCTATTGGTTTTGGCATGACCAGTTTAACCTTTATGGGAGTTTGTTCTAGGACAAGGGAGGAGAGATGATATAACCAATGTTTTTTTGGTTTTTTTGTGGGGTTTTTTTTACACTAATAACTTTTAAATGACTTTTTTCCTACTGTGCTATTTTCCCCTTTTTTGAATGTAGTGTTATTATGTTATGTTGTGAATGTGTCAATAAGACTTTAGACTTGGCACAGAAGTTTGCTTGTTTAGTGCAAAAAAACCCAACAACAGCAAAATTATGACAAGCAAATGATAATAATGATGCATGCATGAATAGAAATTAATGGAAGTGACACTACAAAGGACAAATGAGACAAAAACATCATAACAATTGTATCAAAATGATAAAATTGCATGATTGTCCAAGTACTTATGGAACTCACTGTAACTCTGTGGTGAGTTAGATCTCAGAGGATAGATGGGACAAGGGACTACAGCAAGCAAAACCCGTTTAAGTGTTTCCCTGGGCACCTATAGCTAAGGTTTTAAAGTCAGATATTTGAAAGTCGGTAGGTTTGCTGTTAAACAGAATAAAGCTAAGAGTGTCACGGCTGTGGCAGCAGTTGTGTGGTGTAGTGAAGAAGGACCCAGAATGCAGGCACTTGCTGTGATGCGAGGGAGCTTTTATTGTAGAAGGTGAAAATAACAAAAGCAAGGACAGAATGAAACATATAACCCAAACTGCAGAAACTAATGACAAACAAAACCCAAAACCATAACTCACGGAATAACACTCAGGGAAAAACATATGGAGGTGACACAGGGGATGAAGAGTGGAGAATGGAGAGCAGAGAGATGCGGATATTCACCAAGTTACATAGACAGAGCGACGATGAGCAGAGGCAGACACACAATATAAATACACACCAGGTAATTAGGAAATGATACACAGGGAAGGACACAGCTGAAACTAATGGGCATGACGAGACACAGACCTTCAAAGTAAAACAGGAAATTCACAGACCGTTTACCAACACAAACTCAGGGACACGAACAGAGCACAAGGGGGAGAGCACAGGTAGGAATAGTAAAACACTAAATACAAGAACCAAAACCCTAGGAACTAAGAAAACAAGAATTAACCCGAAACATAAGATGACACCAATATTAAACACAAAACGCTGGGTCTAACGACCCAGGACCATGACAAGGAGGTGATGGGAATATGAGAAACATATTTAAATATCTCAGGAGACTGCATGTTAAAAAAAAGTCATATCTAGCCACATAGTTTTAGATTGTTATCTTAATTATTCCAATGGATTTGTATTGGTGGAAATATCAGGTTTGCAGAACAACACTTTTATTCACAAATTCAATTAGTTGTCTTCCACACACATATGTACAAACACACACATTTCTATCTTTATAAGGAACCTCAGTGACACATTGCATTTGCTAACCTCTTCCCTTAAGCAGACTTTTGAATTTCTTTCATAAAATTAGAACCAACAAAAATATCCTTACAATGTATAAACATCCTCAGTCCCGTGGTCTGAAACTTAAACTTGGTCCTCACAAAGATAGGCTGACACATACACACTGGCTCAGCTCGGTGTGTATTTGGGTGAGAGCCATGACGCTTGCTGCTGGTTGACATGTTGCATCGCAGCGTGACTTTCTGAAGCAGCAGTGGGTTGCTCAGAGCTGATGACGCCAATCAGGACTATGAATAACACACACATGCACACACAGACACACACAAAGACAGAGGGAAAGGAGTACACCTTGTGCGTCACTCGGATTATAAATGCCACCAGCTTTCCTCCCAAACATTTGTCTTTCCTTTTTTCCAGTTCGGTTAGTGCTGCAAAATCATCATATTTTCCCATTTTGTAAAAAGATTACTATAAAAAAACAACAACACACAAAATAAAACTACCAACCGGTTTTATTTTTAACTTTTGAAATGCACATCATCTTTAAGCTTACAGATAACGTCCCAATCATCCCTCAAATTACTGTATGTGGAATAAAACATTTCATGTTCATGTTTTTTTATGCTCAAGCCACAGTTTATTAAGTGCACGGTTTATTATTTGTTCTCGAAACCCAACTCTGTGTGTGTGTTTGCTATGTTTTCCATTTTCCAAACACTACAAGCAGACAGCAAATAATTTGCCTGCTTCAAACGTCACTCTGTTTTCTCAATCCTTTTATTGGTGTAACCTCTGAAACCAATTTCAGTAAAATGACAAATGAGTGAAGAAGATCATGTAAAAACAAGAGCATAAAATCCCCCAAAACAAACAAAAAAAATGTCACATATTATTAAATAACAATGATGAACATTATTTTACATAAAGATCTCACGGTATAAACAATTGTTGGAATTTTAGAGAAGTTTATTTTCAATAAAACAATTTCTTAGCTACAATAACGCCTTCAGATTTTCTCAGTTACGGAACCGGCAAATATGTGAGCCAAATGTGGTCTTACGGTAAGAATGGTCACTGCACACCTGACATCTGGGCCGTATACGTCATCAATGTAGTCAAGGCTAAATATGGCTCACAGAAAACTGCAGGGGTGGGCCACATATGGCCCAAATATTCATTCCAGTGTCAGTGCAATCATTAAAGCAAAACAATTCATTCTTTGATATCCGTGGGCTTCATCTCAAACTGACATATTTTCATTCAACATTGTTGTATTTTGCAGTATTAAACTTTTTGACTTCACTGTCTGTTGACAATAAATCCAAAATGTAAATCACATGATCCAATTTTTCTGTCCTCTCTAAGGAAACACACAGGAAAAACTCACGGGACTCGTAGGAGACTCAAATGTACAACAAGAGGAAGAAAAAAATGACTGAAAAACAATTCACACAGAAACAAGGAGCCAGGAAGAAAATGAAGGAAAAACAGGGCTGCACAACAAGGGAACATAATTAAAACCAAGGGGAACACAGGAGCACAAACACTGTGGACTGATTGGGGATAAGACACCAGTGCAAACAGGAGAAGATAATCAGACAGGGAGGAAGCAAAAAGTAAAAGAAGAAGCATAAGAAAACCAACAATCACAAAAGAGACCAGAAAACTAAACATGATGCAGAGAAAAGGGAAAACTTAGAAATGAAAAAAAAAAAAAAACCTCAACAATATCCCAAAAATCCAAAGTCGGAAATGAAAGTAAGGACCAGAGTTAAGCATAACTAAATTAGTACCCAAAATAACCAAAACAATCCAAAGAATCAAATTCTAACACTGCAGTCAGTATTTATGCTGACTTTACAGTTTTATACTGAATTTTAATTCTGTTAACAATGCCGGTGCACCGTCAAGTGCTGATCCTCCTAAAAGACTGGACCTGACCACACACACACACACACACACACACACACACACACACACACACACACACACACACACACACACACACAATCGGGTCTTGGCAGAGTTATCACTCCTGTCACAGTCTCTCTGGGAGCCTTGGCTCTCGGTATAACACCAGACAGTTTCAAGGTAAAAACGTGCAGGTAAGTATGTAGATGCAGGATGTTCCCATACGTGTGTTGTTTTGTGCTCCATACTTGTATGCGTGTGAATTTATTGGCTTTGTTCCTTCATAATATTGATGAGTGCAATAACTCTTCTGCAGGGCACGCACACACAAACACACAGAGGAGAACTATCAATTCAGCTGATGTCTCTAAGAAGGAAGAGGGTTTGTTGAATCACAAACAGGCTATTTTTATCATTTATGCGTACATGTGTAATTGAAATTGATGCCGTCTTTCCCCTGAATCTTCGATAATAAATTTTTCAGATCTACCCCCCCCACACACACAGACACACATACATGCACACACACAAACAGCTGTATTACAGCAGTTGAGGATCTACCCACAAGTCAGCTGGAGCTGACACAGCCTGCAGTGTGGGTAATGTCACCTAGGTGAAGGTGCAGTCTGCACATGCTCTGCCTGTCTGGCACAGAGGAGGATCAGAGGGCTGTAGTTATAGTCGGGATAATAAATCACAGACATACATCCACTCTGGAAAACACATTCGGCTGAATCAAATATTCAGTTTTTGCTTTAAATTCCCTTTTCCTTATTGCACAATGCGTGACAGCAACTTATTTAAAGCCTAAAATGTAATCACAATTGATGATGCAGTTCTTACAGTAACCATGACTGTAAGTTGCAAATAACTCTTACTTTATCAAGAATTGATAGATTAGTCCTACCTAAGGTTGATCAGCGGTAAACACATTTGTGCTACAGATGCAATTAGACATTTAATAAAGTTTGTCTATTAGGGCCAGGGGCTCTGTTAAAAAGAAAAAGAAGAGTGTTTATAGAAAATGAGGCAGTGATTTAGCTGGGAGACAGTTGGGAGACCAAAACAATCCAACTTTGCAGGGGCTAATTTTACATCAGAAAGAGGAAGTTGACTGACAAGCAGCCCTGAAGAATGTTTCACTTGTAATTTGTTTGAGGAACTTGTTTGCTCACGATATGCTCGGTAAACGTCTGAAAATCCCTTTGCGTGAAAGTCTGAATCAGAGTGGTGCTCCCGGTATTTTCTTAATCTCTCAAGCTGAAAACAGGACAGCGGGCAAGATCTAAGACCCCCTTTCAAGAATCTGTTTTTACTTTTTTCCACTCAACTTTTCCATCATCTTTTCTGTCCAAATATGTGGTGGACCTGAGAGGTCAAACTCAATGCAATTTAAGCAAACAAAAAAATGATGCAAAAGTAGGACCCGCCCTCAAATCTGTCCTGAGACGTCTCAGGGTCACCGCACAATAAAGTGGAGTGAAGCCTGTGTGAAAGTAAGCCCAGTCTCTCCTCATTCCCAGAGTGCTAATCACTGCCACTTTATGAAAGCTGGGGTGTTTGTGAGATCCTGTACATGCAAGGTGTACTAACTGTTATTGTCTTATTTAAACTGGCTAACCCTGAATGTAGTTTTTTACATACAGAGTTATGAAAAAGTGCATCTTTAAACCTCAAATCATTTTTTTACTAAATATATCCAAGTAGTTTTCATATGTAAATGTAACAAATCAGCAAGTGACACAATAACACTGCTCCGCAACCTTATATATTATGTATACATAAATACAAGCTACTTTATGAAAAGAGACATTTATAAGACTATGCAGTAACAAAGTGGATGATATCTCTGTATTTTCACTGCAGATAAAGAAAAAAAAAAAGCACAGGCAAAAATAGGAACGTCTGTTATATGATGATTAGATCAGAAGCCATATGCTACTTACAGCTTTAAATAAGGCAGGACCTTTGAGAGGATGAAGGGTGCATTTGGAAGAGACTTGGGACTGGAACCATCTACATCGGCTGTGAAGAACAGCCTGGATGTCTGAAAGCTGCCAACATGGGCACTTGGAGGACACCCAGATGGAGAGGATCCCAAGAGACTCTCTGGATCAGAAAACAGACTTCGTCATTTGTCCTGTAAACAAAAAACTCAGATCCAGGTAATGTGTGTGATTGTTGTGCAGAGATATTTTGGTTCAATCACTTCAATGACTTGTAGTTTTCACACATTGAGAGCTTTAAGCCATTTCACGTGAAATCAACAAAACAATTTAAACTCACAAAGAATTAAAAAAACAAGGTTAAAAAAAAATCTGAACATAAAGGGTGGAAAACTCTAGAAAAGGAAGTCAATAGAAATTCACAATCACAATGAAAATGTTAATATATTTGTGAAAGTTCAAAATTCAGTGGCTGTAAAGAAAGCCGTTTATTTTAAATCCTATAAATAAACTGTTATCCTTATATTTTATTCCTGAGTGCTGAAACCTTTTTAGTGGCACCAAAAAAAGCTGAATTTCAACATCTGACATTTACAGTTTGGCTGCAAAGTAGTGCTAAATTTACAAGCTGCACTTTCAGCCACAGTTTCACTCTGACTTTCTTTCAATCAAGTTATTACATTGCTTAAGTTTTTAGATTTCACTAGCTGAAACCGACAACACAGACAGCTGCAACTTTATCTGGAATTTCACTTTGACTTTTTTGTGGTAACTACAAAAATCCCTAAAAGCAAACATTCAGGCGTTCCTGCACCATCTGCACAAACCTACACAAACCCCCGAGGTCTACATGATGAAGACTAATGAGACGTGCAGGTCTGCTGGTACCGTCTGTCAACCCTCCACCATCTTCAGGTCTCCCACTCCGCCTTGGTTGACTTCAGCTCCTGATCTGTACTGTTGCTGATGGAGATAAGATTTGTTTTTAAAATCTGTTTTGTGTATTTTCATTAATGTTGCAGATTAGAATTGAACACCTTACAGGTGAGATATTTCAGGTACATCTTACTGGGAGGAGACAGGGGCAGGGGCAGACTCAGGGCATGCTGAGAGATTATGCCTCTCAGCTGGCCTGAGAAAACCTCAGTGTCCCTCGCTCGTGTTGAGCTGCAGGAGTTGATCTAGGTGCAGAAGGTCCGGGCATCTCTCCTTAGACTGTGATCTAAACCCAGATAAGCAACAATAAATGGATGGATGGATGCTACTCAAGCTTAATGCTCTAAATTCTGGTATATATTTGTGGTTTTATGGTGGTTAAAATTGAAAAAAAGAAAAAAAAACAACAACAACAAATAAACAACCCAGACAAACAAGAAAAGTAAAGTTAAAGTAGTTTTTGTTTCACTAGATTTCCACTTTGATTAGCAATCTCTTCTTCCATGAACAGCACCAAATGTAGAGCGTAGGTTAACTGTTAAGAATGTATAGAATGGAACCTGAGGTTTATAATAAACTGAGTTGCAGAGTTGCTTTCTAGGAGGGGGATTTGCACAGTAGCTGGTGAGGAATGGAGGCTGGAGCTGGCACATGGCTCTGGTGGTTGGGCTTTGGAGGGTATAACAAGGTTGTGGGCACATTGATGAGGAGATGACTGCATGAAATGTTGCATGATCTGGTGGAGAAAAGAGAGAAGAGTTGTGGTTTAAATGCTGCAAGCTTAGTGTGAAGATGAGCTTCAAGTGTGCCAGTTGATTTAGCATGATCTGCTATGCCCAGTGTAAACACCTACACCAGAGAGAGGGCTAAACAAACAGGAGACATGAGGAAGGAGAAAACAGAGGGAAACGAAGAGAAGAGGAAAAAAGCAAAGCGTTTTATTTCAAAGACAATAATATGTCCGCGTTTTTAGTTCTTATTTATTTTCTTGGCAAATTTCCTTTGCATTTATTTCGATTTTTTTTACACCATTTTACTTTTCAAGTGCAGCCCTGAGCATCAGTTTGTCATCTACTGCAACCTTATTTTGAGAATGGCCTGCAGTAATGTGGTATAGCCCTTCACGCTTGAGTGTGCAGTAACTATATCTTGCAGAATAGTTCAAAGCTGACAAGGTCCTTCGGTCAGCAAATTAAACCACATGCATAACTGCTGTTTAACCAAAGCGCTTTGGTCTCGTAAAAAGCAGTTTTTAATCAAAGAGACGCAGATAAGTAACAGGCATAATGTCCACAGAGGGGGTCGCTCTGCGGCTCTGCTCCGGCCTCTAACTTGCACCACAAACGAGAAGATGGGATGTTCCAGTAAACAGCCAACAAACAACTTATCTGCATCCACATCTGGCACTGGTTAGATACTCACCCACAAATGGGACAGATTCACCGATTACAGATACGCTGATTCACTAACGGCACCTGTTTTTTATGTAATTCAACTCAGAGCTGGGAGGGAAAAACAAGACAGTCAGCAGTTTTTCAGGCAGGCGGATGCCAGCTGCTACCTGGAAGTCCTTGGCTCGGTTAGAAAGTGAGCAAGATTTGGTCCTTTTGATGGAATAATGTTACTCTCTCTCTCTCCCTTTTTTTTATTAAATAAATCCCAGTATCCCTGTGACTCAGGGTGTTTTATGAGGTCTAGGTTTCTTGATTGACTTCCAGGAAACAGAAGAAAAACAACATTTGTCATTTCTTCCAAATGGCTAAATCTGTGCATGCAGTACCTCAGTGAGCCAAAAGGGGTCAGTGTGTAACTGTGGTTCTGCAAGCAACTCTTAATTTCCCTCCTTTCTTTCTCTTCTTGTCGCTTGTTTTTCTGTCCTGTTTTTGTTTTGTTTTAATCTTTTTTCTTTTCTCTGCTTGCCTTCTCAGATATGAAGATGTTCCATCCTTCCTATCTCATATCGTCTCTCCTCTTTTCCGCCTCTGCTCCTCTTTATAGGAAATTTACTCCTCTGCCCCCTCATCTAAATCTACCTTTGGCCCCCTCATGCATTTCTCTCTCTTCTTCTTTTGTTTTTTTTATCCATCTCAAACTCTCCCATCTGTTTAAATGTCTAGTTTTTCCCATCATCTTCTGGCATAGTTATCATTTCCTTCCCTCCCTTTCACTGCTTGTTCAGAATAACACTCTCCTCTCCCCTCTCGATCATCCTTTTGCAAATTTCCCAACTCCTTTAGTGTCGACTCTCCCCCCTTTTATAACTTCAGTTATTAAAGTTTCAGTTGTATCATTTCTGCACATTTTATCTCTCATGTGTCCTTTCTGTCCTCTGATCCCTAATTTTGTTTTCTTGTTGAAAGAGGGAGGATTTTCCACACCTTTCCTATCCTTCCTCTTCTGTCTGTGCCATTCTCCTCTTTTGTGTCTCCTTATGTATGTCTCCTCTACAGTTTTGTCCTCTCTCCCATCTCTGTTTCTCCCACCATATTAAAATCTTCCATTAACCTGTGTCTCGCTTCCCTTCTTCTTGCTATTTCTCCTTCTACTTCAGCTCGTCTAATCTTCTCATCTCTATATATTTTCTCTTTTTTTAATTGTTTTTGGAGATCATGGGAGAAAGCTTTTGTTGGGTTGCCCATTATATCTCATCCTTTTTCTCCTCTCATCTGACCGCGTTTGCTATTTTCTTCTTCTTCTATTTTTTTTTAACAAATTTTTTGTTAATAAGAGCAGTTGCCCTAATAAGTAAATTTGCATCTGTTTTTGTCCTCCTATCCACTCTCTCGTCTCCTTTGTCCAGTTTATTTAGGAAGCACAGCGAGGCTCCTCTCCCGTATTTCTCTGGGTTAATTTCACCTCCTCTTCTCTCCACTTAAAAGACAAAGGAATTAATTTTAGAATTCTTCATGCTGGCATCTCCCTTAGAGAAAAAAAGAGCTATCACTTCTTTCCATTTGGACACACACACACACACACACACACACACACACACACACACACACACACACACGCACACACACACATATAGTTGGGAAGGATTTTTTGCTAATTCCCTCTCTTTTTCCTGGCAGCTAAATATGGAAAGTTGTTTATTCCAATGAACAGATGCCTCTATGACACACAAACACATACACAGACCATCAAAGACACACATACACATATGCACACAGACCTGTAAAGTAGACATATCACATTCAAACACAGAGACCACCCGTGGCTCCGGGTGTGTGTGTGCGCGCGTGTGTGTGAGACACACGCTGAGATGTGTGTTTCCCACTAAACGAGGCAGTGATCAGCTGAAACATCACACTTTGCCGTTTGATGTGACGCTTCCTCCTCCCGCAGGGAATAAAACTCCAAATATTCTCATTCCTTCTTCTCCTGCGCAGGAGGAAAAATGTGATCTGAGCAGATTTTTTAGGCGGATATGTTGGATCGCTCAGGCGAGGACAGGCTAAAACCACACTCGGGCCAGATTTACCCTTTGTCAAGTCTCGCCTCTCTTCCGCGCTCCTTGGTTACGGTTGCTCGGTAGAACAAACAATAACCAAAGAGAGTCTGTTTCCATTGAAAACACCTGTTGATTTAATTGACCCGTATTTCTATTCAGCCTCATTCAGCCAGTGTGGTTTCTATCAGAGTAGCAGACGATGCAATGACTGTTCATTATGAATAGCCATAAAACCCAATAAAATTCATTATCAGCGCCATCTAGGGTGCTGATAATGTTCAGAATTAGTTCACAAACCTACAACCATATGTAACCAAATTTCACTGCTGACCCTGCAAGGGTTATCGCCAAGTCTTTGCATAGTCCAAAAACATGCGCATTGGGTGAACTGGTGATTGTAAATTGGGTGAGGTGTCAATGTATGTTCGTCTCCATGTGTTTGACCTGCAGCTTGGTGACCTTTTGCCCTATGACAGCTGATGGATGGATGAATGGATGGATGGATAGATAACACATGTCTATGTTAAATTATCCAATTTAATGACATTAAAAAGCATGTTTGCAGTTTGTGACTCACAACAGTTGTCGGCACCTTCACACTCTTTATTCACTGTCAGCTTGGCCTTGTGTGGCTGCAGCTTCAGTGCCACTTTTCAGTCACTTGTCAGTAAAGACAAATTAAACTTCCAATTCCATTTCCTCTCAGCACAAACACATTACAAAAAGAAAATGCCCGTCCCTCAGAGACTCTTGTCATATTACATCAGCGACGGCGAAGGCCAACCCGAGGATAAAGTCTGCTTAAAAGCTCAAACACCCAGAAGTACGACCTGTTAAAACTCAGAGATGAATTCATAAATCATTCACGTTGTGATTGGTATTATGCAGGAATAAACAGTGTAAATGGGAGTAATAGGAGATGTACGAGTCACTAATCTGCTGACTTTATACTCAACAAAATCGAAATCGACTCTCACATGATGAAGTGTCAGTGTGATTTATTTAAATTGGAATTACTTGATAATCTCTCAGAGCCTGACGGTGAAAAAGCCAGGGAATGAAAAGGGGTATTATCACTCTTTAAAACTTTATAAGGGCAGGTTTTCACATGTGAAGTTGGCCTGTAAGATCATATCGAGGTCTAAAACTATTTCCACAACCTTGGGAGCTGGATCATATGGAGTTGTTTGTACTTAACAGGGACCATGAATGGTCCATAGTGACTTTTTCTAATGGTGATAAATAAGAGGGAGGATATCGGATGGTCAAAGCAAAGTTTTAACTGTGGGAAAAAATCTGTGTCCACTTCTTTGCGCATATACAAATAGGAATGTATTTACAATGCAGGAGAGGACACTAAAGGATCATTCCAGGACACGTCACTCTGTTAACCCGAATTATTGTTACTAGTGTGACCTTATGGGTCATGTTAACTTTGTACACTTTAACGGTTTTGTTGAGCTTCGGGGGAAAGTCACACAAAAACAACGTGCAGACTGGTTTATCTGCACGATAGCACAAGATCTCTACACTCAGGTAGGTGATACAAAGATTATACACAGCTGTGGCACAAAAAAGGGCGGGAAACAGAATAGAGGCAGGAAGTAGAATAACTTGGTTATGTCAAAAGTGATTTCCAAATTAAACATGAAGTGACAAAACTGAAACCAAGCATACCTTACATAATAAAATATACTTTATATCATTTTGTGTTAGTTTAAACTTCTTAGCTTTTTTCAGCTTAGGTACAAAAAAGATCTTTTGCTTACTAGAGTTACAGGTTCATGATTCCCTATAAACAAACACCTGGTGATGGTGGGGAGGAACAACTTTTTTTCTCAGGTCTCAGATGAGGGCACTCATTTCCTGCATCTGGTTTAGGGGGTGAGAAGAAAGTCAAGGTGGAAAACAAGAGTACTGAGTGACCATTAAAAACAAACAGGACAAAATGCGACTACAGGAAAGGGGGAGGTAATGGTGAGGGGAGAAGAAATTCTTGGTGCATCATGGAAAGTCCCCCAGCAGCCTGAGCCTATAGAGGCATAAGTAAATGGTTCAGGGTCACCTGATTCAGTCTTATCTATGAGATTTATGAAAAAGGAAAGTTTGAAGGCTAACTGGGTTTGGGTTTTGAAATGTTTGCTCTCTGTTGGGGTAATATGATGCTACAAGGTCTTTAAGGTACAATTAGGCCTGATTGACTCATTCAAATCTCACTGTACGTGGGAAGAAGGATTTAAATTCAGTTCTGAATTCAACAAGCAGCTAATTAATAGAAGTCAGGTATGATCTCGCTCTTTTTTTAATGTCACTGGGGAATTCTGGTCATGGTCACTTGTTTTAAGGCTTGTTAGCATTGGCAGCAGAAATCAGGAGCATGGTTATCCGGGCCACAAATTCATGTTTCAAGCACTGGTCATTGTTTACAGTCAGATTATAAGTATATTTTTAAAAGATACAAAAAGAGAAATAACTGATAATAGGTGATGGGCTGCAAACAGAAACCAGAAGGCTTCCGGCAACCTAATTACTCACGTAGTTTTGTTAGATGGTGAACAATTACAATAATCACCACCTGGGGACTTTAAAATGACTGTAAGATGCCCAGTTCAAACAACAGTTAAATATGGCTGGGCTGTGAAAACGGCGTTGATAAAAATAGCCACATATTCGGTTTTAAATACTATATGTGTTGCTTTATCCGTAAGCTGACATTTTCAGCATGAGCCAGAGAAATCTCCTAAAATTTGGCAGCGGGAGAAAACCCTACTTTATCTTTAGAGTTAATTACAGCTAGGAAAAATGCTGCAGCTAAACGTGGTATTCCCTTTTACACACACACACACGTGGGCGTCCCACCACAGGCTGTTTGCTGCTAACCATTAAGGCATGTAAACAAGGCGATTTGGGTGACATACAACCAGAAATGAGAGCTTTCCCAGGGTGCGCTCACAGATCTATCCTGTGTTCGTTGGCTTGCGGCTCTGACAGAGCGGCGTCGATAGCGTGACTTTGCAAAATAACTCCCAGTTGGGAAATGACATGCTCAGCAACTTGCTTGGTGTAATTGGCTCTTAAGTACTTTCTGACAAATCATAATAGTCAGTGTTTGTGACAAGAAATGTGACTGCAGAGCCAGCAGAGGAGATATTTTTAAGATCGGGTGATCCCCTGAGTAGAAAAATGTTGGTTTTTCATTTTTATTTTTATTTTCTTCATTGCTGCCAACAACAAGGAAGAAAAAAAAATGTGAAACTGCAGCTTTGCTTTCATTATTTTAGATACACTGAATCATGACTGCACTTTGTTTAATGTTAATATGTTTCTCCATAAATATGACTGCAACTT
Source organism: Pelmatolapia mariae (assembly GCF_036321145.2). Taxonomy (NCBI): domain Eukaryota; kingdom Metazoa; phylum Chordata; class Actinopteri; order Cichliformes; family Cichlidae; genus Pelmatolapia; species Pelmatolapia mariae. The sequence goes on along the minus strand of NC_086240.1, from coordinate 24,984,999 downwards.
TGGAGACGGGCGACCACTGTTTGGCCAGCCTTCAGGCCTGTCACAAGTGACTCTCTGAACTGGTGCCAGTTATCAGAGACAACCAAACATCCACAGGAATATGGTATCATTACTTCTAGGCAGGATTCAGACTTAGAGGTATTCAGAAATAATCCCATAGATGGTAGCTTAGCACCAATGGCTCATCACCCAAGCACATTCACCAAATCTTGAACTTGGAGTTCTGCGTACTGAACAGAATTCCTATTGCAACAACAGATCATCAGCAGGGTAAAACTAACCTCTCTTATGGAGGTCTAAATCCAGCTCACTTCCTGTGAGAGGAAAAGCGACAGAGAAGCAACGCTGCTATGACTGCTTGTTCGCCACAAATCAGTTATTCCTCTGGTAACTTTTCTGATATCTCCTGCCTAAAACATCAAAAGCCAGAAAAGTCATGAGACCTCACTTTTGGGTGTTGGTTAGCACTTTTGTTGTATTTAGTCCTCTTCTAGACAAAATAATGACAGCACTTTGTGTCAGGGTAGAGCCAACTAATTAGAGTGATGTTGCATGCGGCACCACAGTCAGTCTGGAATTTTATAATATTGTTGTCCACGAGCATGCTTGCAAAGAGCTGAGAATCATTCACTCTTTTAGTGTCCACTTCATTTACATTCTCTGTCACTACTTTGATACACAGAGAGTTTTTTCTCATTCTGCCTCCTTGTGTACAAGTTTCTTTTCCCTGTGTTCTGGGCATGCTTTACATTTAACTGTGAAGTGATTGTTTCTCCCACATTTTTTGTGTTTCTCACCATACACTGGACATCTGAGTTTGGTTTTTTCATGTGATTTCCCACAGTGCCTGCAGTCCACTGTGCTGCTTTGTCTCTGGCTAGCTGTTCCTTGGACAGCAATGAACCTGTCCTGAGATGGCTTTGTTGCTCTCCTGAGAGAACTCTGCTGCCCTGCAAAGCTGTATGCATGTGTCAATTATCAAGCTTTTCTCCCACAGTAGTCTCTCCGTCATGTTGGCATTATTAATCCCACATGCAAGCCGGTCACGAATGAGTGAGTCTCTCAATGTCCAGAAATTGCAAAATTTGTCAGCAACAGCTCAGTGACATAGGTGTTGATAGGTGTCAATCAACTGATTAAAACAGATTATTATTGATTTTTAAAATCTTTTTTGAGTTTCATGTGTACCTATTTTCAGTGATATCAGTAGTGGGAAATTAACAAGGCATATAATTCTCTCTTTTTGCCATGTTTTTCAAATAACCTGTATTTGACAACAGCATAATGAAACTAGTTTTGGTGTGGCGTCTTGACCGTCTCCAGTTAGTCCAGAATGCTGCTGCAAGGCTTTTAACTAAGACACGGAAAAGAGAGCACATTACACCAGTGTTACGTTCATTACACTGGCTTCCAGTACATTTTAGAATTCATTTTAAAATCTTGGTACTGACTTTTAAAGCTTTGAATTGTGATGCCCCTGCCTACATTTCTGATCTTTTAGAACCCCACGCTCCCTCTCGCAGCCTGAGATCATCTAATCAAAGGCTGTTGGTATTCCCACGAACTCGTTTTAAGACCAGAGGAGATAGATCTTTTAGAGCGGTGGTCCCCAGGTTGTGGAATGTTCACCCTCCATCATTACGTTGCCTTGATTGTATTTATTCTTTTAAAAAGCAGCTTAAGACTCATTTATTTAGATTGGCTTTTAATTAGATTTGTGCTGTATGTTTGATTATTGATGTATTTTATGTATTTCTGTTTTTATATTACTGTGAAGCACTTTGTGGTTTTTATCCTGTGAAATGTGCTATATAAATAAATTGATTTGATTTGATCCCTCTACATAGATTTTAACAAATTTTTTCACATAGAGGTGACAGATTCAAGTGCAGCCCGATTCAAATATCAGTCTCCAAGCAAGACAATTATTGTCCCATTTTCAGAATCTGTGCGATCTTTTATGACTCTGAACTCATACTGTACAAGCAACAAAGCCTACTGTCTGTCCGTGGTTCGTTAATTTACAGTTTCCATCTTAAGTTTGTTTATTTTGTGCCTCCATTCCCTCGTTGAGTCTTGGCCTGTCTCTTCCATCGTCAAACGCGAACACCAACACAACATATCCGTCTATATATATTTCCACAGAAGCAGAAGTGGACTGACACTTATAATGCACTGGTATTACTGACCACTTAAAGCACTTTAGACTACAAGCCACATTCACCCATGCATTCATGTCTTTGGACTGTGGGAGGAAACCCACACAGAAAGGCGCCGGCCTCCAAAGCCAAAGCCTTCATGCTGTGAGGCAACACCAGGGGGGCACAGAGCAAATGGCGTGGGGTGGATTTAAACTTGGGCCACCGCAGTAAGGATTTAATCGTACAGTACATGTGGAGCATGCTCTACCAGGAGAGCTGCTCCAGTGCTGCACCTTTGAAAGTCAAATGGTTCATTTTGGAGACCAATAACAAGAAATGCATCGTATCACGTGCCCACTCAGCAATTCACTGAAAGGTTAACCACATCGGGTCAACAGTATCCACCCCCATTACATCACTTAAATGTAAGTGACTGCATATTCATCCTCCAGTGGGCAGAAACAGATTTTAGGATTCAATCAGAAAGCAGTGGAAACCAGTGAGATAAAAGTGTTTATCCAAAAGCAGTCTTGCTAAACATAAGACCCAGGGGCCAGAATCGGCCTGGCAAAGACGCCAGCCTGGCCCACTGGACGGCTTTGGAAAATTTAATGCAGAGTGTAAATTTTAGCGCAAGTTTTACAGCTTTATTGTCCCCCTGATCCATTCATACTTTGCCAAAGTAATTAAGCAGTGGCTAAATACTTAAATGACAGGAAAGTTCCTGCTTTTTCACTGTCTACAATAGAAATTTCAGTTTTTAATAAGTGGATCAACAGTGGAAAAAATTCTGCAATTAAGAAAAACTTTTGCAATTTTGTTTTGCAATTACAAGTGAGTCTGGGCAATGAGCTACCAGAATGTATGTTTTCTGTAATTTTACACATTGATTTCTTATAATTTAGGCCCAAAGAGTCTGACAGATTTCTTTCATTTACTATGACAGCATCTTGTAGAAAAACTGAGCTGTAGTGTAGAAACTGTGCTTCTTTTTTTCTTCTATTAAGATATCCAAGGGATTAAGTATGTAGTTAAACTTCTTTACAATGGATGAGAGGTGAGTTTAACTACTCCAGCCACTTCAAAGATCAAAGTGGGCTGTATCTGGCCTGTGATATGAAACGAGTTTGACATCCTTGTCCTAAAGCCTCAACTACAGCTGGGTAACTGCTGACTCAGTCACTGGCTAATTGGACTTTGCTTGCTCAAAATGTAAAGAAGTCTTCATGCTTTAACATTGTTATTCACATGCATGCAAACAACAAAAACACATTCTTACAAACAAGAGAAACAAAAGCAGTCACACACACACACACACACACACACACACACACACACACACACACAGATGCTATAAAGCAACAACGCGCTGAAGTCTCAGGGGAGATTTCCATATGCTCGCAGCGCTGAACCATGAAAACTACACTCGCGCTCACACCCTACAAACTAGTGATGAAAGTGATTCCTCCAAACGCTAATCATGACTAAAATAACTCGCTTGATCATCCTCTATCAAAGGCCACGGGACTCACCGACATGTGGACAGACTGACAGAATAAATGTAAGTTGACACCAACCCAGTTGTGTCAACAAAAAAGAAAAAAAAAACATACAAAAAAAAGAGATGTAGACAGGTAGACATATGTGGGACATGGCTAACAACAGGGACTGTATTAAAATTAGAAAAATGAGTGAGACAGAAAAGAGGGTGAAGGCAGAATAAAGAAATTAATACTGTTGGAGTCGCATGTGCCAAAGACTTATTAGCTGACTTTGTTCAAAGACTGTTTTCCAATAGTGTTCATGTTAGACGGTTTGAATTAGTGCTCCTGCTTCTGGTGACATTAAAATCGTACCTATTATTATTATTTATTCTTTGTAAGTACTGCTTTTGGCATTACTACAGGTATAATCTATTAATAAGCACTGGGGGAATGAATCCCTTCCACAGTGCTTAATAATCACCATCTTGTGTTCTTTTGTTTGCAACACATGGACAAGACGTTGAACAGGGTACTTCCTAGAAAGTGTCCCTTATTTATTTATTTTTTTGCATTCTTCAAATGAGATGGAAATAAAGCAATGCTGGCTAAAACCGTCTTCAACAATAGTTTGTTTTCGAGGCTGAAAGACATCATCCTGACAACAGCTGGGCATGCTCTTTTGGTCTCTTATTTTTTTGCAGCGCCAACACAACACAAGCATCCATCAAAAATTTAAACATTCATTGTTCTTGCATTCAAGTTTTTATTTGCTGCTGTTGGGCTCAAAAACAATTGAAACATGTCAGAAATAATTTTTCAGCTTCTAAGCTTTTGAGGGAAAAAGGCATTGGACGTGTTTGATTGACGGTTGAGTCAGAGGAGGCACAAAACTGAATGTGAACAAATTTTCAAAGACATGCCAAGCAGCCAAGTGTCAGCTCCGAAGTGTGAAAATACACAAGACGCTGTGAACAATGTGTGTCTTTTACTGTGTATTTTGCTGTGGGTTGTTTTTTTTGTTTGTTTTTTTTATGTTTCTAGTTTTAGGATGACCACACGAGCACAGTGCAGTTCAATTTTATTTTTAAATATTCATATTGTAAGGTAGGGACTCTAAAATAGCAGAGAGAAAACCCCAACAATCAGACAAGCCCCAATGATCAAGCGCTTTGTAACAGTAGGAAAGAAAAACTTCCTTTCAACAGGAAGAAACATCCAGCCGAACCAGGCTCAGGGAGGGCCGGCCATCTGCCGCGACTGGTTGGGCGTGAAGAGAGGGAAACAAGACATAAGACACACTGTGAGGATGATCGTTACTGCTCACCACGAGGCAACAGGAAAGAGGACCATACAGTTAGAAGTCCAACATATATGTGATGATGAAGGTTTAAGTAGAGGTTACAGGATAGCAAGAATATTCTAAATATGAATGATGAACCACATTTGTTGAATGAACGGGGAGAAAAAAAGGCCTGGTACATATATTGAGGAATACTGAGAGAATGGGAAGTAGGTTTGGTAAATCCAGACATCACTGCAGGGAAGGAAAGTGGGAAACTGGATGGGAAAGAAAGTCAGCAGGCATGTGGTAGACGGATGGAAAATGGCAGGGAGGAGTTAATGCGACTGACAGCTGACTCCCAGTCGGCATTGATGTGGGGAGGCTCTGACACATGTGGATTTACAAGCTGCTTCTCCTCACCTGCCGCTGAGGGGATTGTCAGCATGTTCATGCCTTTCCCACACATCCACCCTTCGTGCTCTGCTGTCAGCCATTAGGAATCACCAGGGCAGCGACAAGGACATGATCCCTCACAGGCTTCCCACCTGCCAACACTGCCAACTGTGTTCGAGAGAGCACAGAGCCAAGACAGAAGCACCACTGTTGGGAATTACATATGGGTCTCAGCAGTTGTGGGTAAGTGGTTTTCTCAAACAGTATGGCGCCCCCTGCTGGGTGCCTGAAAAGAACATGATGATTTTTCCATATGGCAGCTTGGTGGGCTTAGTGACAGATGTCCATATTTGTGTTTCATAATACTTCACCAAAGACATAAATATGTCAACAACTAAATGATAAGGAATCCTAATACAATCATAAACCAAAACTAGCTCAAATACAAAGTCAACAATCTCTTAAATGGTTGAAAACAGATTATGTGATGTTATTATGTTGTAGGTTAAAAGCACGATGACACATGCCTGCGAGAAGGTCATTTTTCACATGTGCAGGTATTCACTGTTACACCAAATGACAACACTCTGGGCCTAAATTCAACTACTGCCCTCGTCAATCTACCTAGCACACAAAGCAGCAACCAGGCAGCTCACGCTCGTGCTGGAGGGCATTTACACTCTTGCAGGAAAATCTACTCAAGAGGCTGGATTCTCCTATATATATATATAACCCTGACAGTTTGGAGGGAAACTGAGGGAAAAACTGGCCCTCTTATAAATTATCATCTTTCAAAACAATGGCATGCAGATGACCTCCTTAATTAAAACCTTAAGTTACACCGTTCTTTTATAATACATTTGTTAGCAATTTAGAAAAGGAACTATGAACAGCGGATTTATTTTATGTGCACATTTGCATGTACTGACAGCTGTTACTGGGATATTGATCTTGAAGAAACACTGGAGGATTCTCAAGGACTTCCCGAGGGTCGATTGCTGATTGTACTAGTTGTTGTTGTTTAACTGTGTGCACTGACTTTTTGTACAGCATGCCTAGAAGCTTTTCTACTCAACCACTACCTTATTTCCCCTATGTAAGTGCTTCCTACTGAACATTTACAGTCCTTATCAGATAGCAACTTGGGGTGAAGGATCCAACTACCACCTTTCCGATTAGTGGGTGACCTGCTCTACCTCTTGAAATGACAGTTTCAAGACAACATGTTGTAAACTATTGTGGGTTGCAGCTTTACAACCCACTCTCATTAGCTTGTGTGCATATCTGATATCTGCTTTCTTTGGAGTTTTAGCTGCTCCTCTGCCTGCCCTTGGGTTTTCCATGTGTGCATATGGAAAGGCAAGTGGGTCCCAAACAAGCAAGTGAAAAAAAAGAGGCAAGAGAGGAAAAAGATGCTAAGAGGGAAAATATAAGTCCAGCAATAATTACCTCCTATATTTTTCTATAAGCAACACTTCGCAAAGTAGACACATTTATAAATATTTTATTAAAATTTTTTGTTAAAGACAAACTGAACACACACAAAAAAATTATACTATTCATATTTATTTGAAAACAACAATCCATTTCTTCCACTTCTACTGCGATTCCTTGTTGCAACTGGGGTCATACATGATATTTGTATTAATTCCACAGAACACCATCACAAAAGTTACCCTTTTATATGTATGTTTACCTCTTTTTTTTGTCCTTTTTATGTATTGTTGTCATTTCTATACAATGACTTGTGCTTTGATATCTTCGAAAGAGAGAAAGAGTTTTTAAAGACATCATTGTCATCAGGATAAGTGTACATAACAGAGGATCGAAATAGAAAAAACGTCGTAAGAAGAGGATATACTGGTCGAATACACACTGGTACAGAATACAGAGATACACACTCACATTGCAGCCTGCCCGACTCGGCCCGAAACTGTCAACAAGAGTAAAGAGTTGTTGTCCCAACTGCTCCCTTCTTCTCCTGATTTTAGGATTTTTAAGTATGCTGTTGTTGCCTTGCAACAAATACAATCCCTGCTGGTGAGCAGAGTTTTGGCTAAATATTGCTTAGCTACAAAAGGGATATCCAGGAGATGAAGAGGGACCACAGGCGGGCCAAAAAAGCAGTGCAGAAAGTCACGACTGTTGTATGTATTCTTAATATTCTCCGACAGTTTAGGGTTAAGAGCGCAGAGCAGTTCTCCCCCTAAACACTTCGTTCAAAGTTCGCTGCAAAAGAAAAGGAAAGAAAAACCGATGAATACCGGGACGTCCACAGAAGAAATATAAGGTGCATTTGTCAGAAAGTTTGATGCATGTGTTTGCATGTGTGTCCCCCTCGAAATAAATCCATTCAGTAAGAGTTTCAGTGGGTTGATTGCCATTGCCCAAAAAATGTGCATCAATAACAAAAAATGTGTGTATGTGTGAGTTTAGGGGGAGATGGCTGGGTATTTACATGGACTGGAATGTTTTTCCCGTTTACATATCTGGCATTCATTCAAGAATGTGGAGCTACCTTTGCCTCTGCCTGATGTTAATCTTGGTTGCAGATGGATGCATCGGTTGGGCGGGAGGAGTGCGGGGGTGTATGGAGAGAGGCGCGGCAGAGTTAAAACCAACATTTAAGCACAAAAAAAGAAGGAAAAAAAAAAGCCAAGGTGCAAGAAGGCATTCACTTAATGCTGAGCGCAAATCTGTGCCTTCTAAAAATCAAAAGAAAAACTAGACATAATACCACAAAAGTTAAGATAAAAAAGAGGAAAAATCACAAGCAGGGGGCAGGCAAAGAGCAGCAGAGAAAATGTACAAGCAAACTACCATAAGCTTAATGTGAATGTCATTCTACATGTTAAGTGCAGATAGATAGATAGATAGATAGATGATAGATAGATAGACAGACAGGTTGATAGATTCTATATACTGTATGTATTAATATGCTGGGTAAATATTCTGGTAAATCTTCTATGTGTATATACCTCCAAGTAGAGGGGGCTCACTTAGACGTATATAAATAGGTCTAACATAAAAAGCCATATTACAGTGTGCATATCCTCGCCCTAATGTAAGCGATAGCAAAAAACCCATGCTTTACATAGAAAAAGGCATCCACGACATTTAAGAAAAAATGTACAATTTATGAAACATGGTAACAATAATAATAAATAGTATTATAGGATTGCTGCTGTACACAAAAAAGCAATTTTTTAAATTTCACTCATATAAAAATATGTTTTAGTGCAACCATACGTAATAGTCATATCCATAACTTCACATCGCTTGTCGAGACTTTTAAGTTTAAGGTGTCCAAAAAAAAAGAGAGAGAGAGAAAGAAAAAACAGGGATGAAAGGGGGAGGAGGATGAGGGAGGGGGCTGCATTTATTACAAAGCTGATACGTGATAGTATTGTACTTTATTTACATTTACTTTCCTGCTTTGTTTGCTTATAAGAACATAAGCAAAAAAAAAGAGAGCGAGATAGAGAGATTAAAGAAAAGGCACACACGTAGCTGTCCGATGGTTTTTTGTTTTTCTTCGTCGTACCGTTTAGCTAGAGTCCTTTGTTTTGTTTTTAGCAGATTTTGGTCGGGCTCACGTTGGTGGGAGTTACCGTACATGTGTATGCTCTTAAAAGTCTTTAAATAAGAAAGTCTCTGAGAGCAGGCCCCGTTTAAAACAGGCATGCTGTACACGAACATTAAGAGGTCCGTTTGAGTCTTTTATTTTTCTTTGTATGCATTGTTTTTATGTGTGTAAGAGAGAGAAAATGGGAGAAGAAATTGTGTGTAAAGTGTGCAAAAGTCAGTTTTTCTCTCTCCTGTTGCACTTCATCCCTTCCTATTATCCGAAAACAAACAAACAAAAAAAAAGGAGACATCCATCGTTTCTCCTCCTCCCCTTGGTCCTCCTCTGCAGCACTACGACACGTCTTTGCTTCTCTTTGTGCTTTCTGCCTCTCTGTCTCTCTCCATCTTGAGAGGTTTGGATGCCATTGGAGGCTGCAGGCTGTCAGATCCAGGGCTCGGAGGGTAAGGGGATGAGGAGGAGGAAGAGGGCGAGTGAGGAGAGGCTGGGACTGATGAGTGGGGAGGCCTGAGTTCCAGGCTGCTAAAGTGCTGAATACCAGGACCTTGAGGAGGAGATGGTGATGGGTGGGGAGATGGCGAATGGTGTTGATGGGAGTCTGGGGACAAAGCTGAAGGAGAGGAAGAGGAGGAAGGTGCTCTGCTTCCGTCTTTCCCGTCATCCACTCTGCCTCCACCTCCACCTCCTCCTCTCTCAGCAAACTCCTTGGAGTCAATGCAGAGGGAGGCGATGGCCTTGGTGCACGTCTGGATTCCCTCTTCCTGCTCCTGCTCCTGCCTCACGCCTCCTCCTCCTTCCTTCTCCTGTGAGGAGCGGAGAGGTGATGCTGAATCCCTCACTGTTTCTCCCGCTACTGCTCCGTGCCCACCCCTCTCTGAAAAGGAGGTGAAATGTGCCTCGCTGGTGATGGAGTCCTCCGATATGCTCTTCTGCAGTGACATCCGAGCAGCTTGCAAAGCCCCCTGCTGGGCCAGAGGGGTGTTAACGGACGCAGGAACAGAGTGTACAATCTGGATTCCACCGATGGGGATCATTGGGTAAGGCGAGCGCACCTGAAAGAGAAACGTTTAATTCACTCACGTGTTAAATGTCTGATCCCATTTATACTGAACCAAATACTCCACTGGAGCACTTATGCCACTGAAAACAGTCCTTGTTTACTCTGAAGTGAGTAATGTTTATGCTCTTTTGCAGCTTTGGGGAAAAAAAATCTTTAAAAGAAGAAGAAAAGTTGTTTGTAAATGACAAAAACCTGTTTTCTTAGATAAGTAGATCGATTGTCGTCTTCTTATTTAACCTTTATTTATCACATAACAAAACTCTACTTAATTAGCAAAAGTAGCATTATTACATACAAACTTTTTGTATAAAATGGCTTTATAATTATGGGAATAATAATTTAACAATAGAGCACTTTTACAACATATCCTTTTTTTTCACAAATTAAGTCAAGTAATAAATGAAATATATAAAATATTACTTAACTAAGGACATCCAAAACATGAAAATGTCTTAAACTTTCATTCTTTCAAATCTCCAGCAGGGGGCAATTTTTCTGGTTGCAAACAAGAAAAAATTACCGTACATCTCACCACAGGAAATACTTTCCTGATGAGTTTATAGCCTCAGTAGCTAGTTTCATGTCTTTAATAGATCATGATGTTCATTTTGTAAGCGATCAAATGAACAGTAAAGCATAGTACGATTAATGCGTGGCTACTTTGCTATCCACCTCTTGCTCGTGACAGCTGGCTTTGGAGAAACAAAAAATGCTAAAGGTTCAAGCTGAGGCTTTAAAACAGGACGGGCTGACATCATGGTGGTTAGGTCCATCTTTTACATACAGTTTTTGCAAAACAATCAAAATCTGTATTAAAAGAAAAAAAAATAGAAAAAATACCTGTAGTTGAGAATGTAGGGGAAGGTGACTGAAGAGGACTTGGTGGGGTGGACTAGAATGGTTACCACGGCTACCCTGATCCCCTGATGACGGTGAACCCGGATGCTCCTGGAAGCCAAAGAGAAGATGAAGATGAAAACATGCTGCTGGATATAATCACAAACTGCTGAGTTTACTTGAAAATTTCTTCTACATTTTGACAGGCAGCACATGCCCTCAACATAAATACACATGATTATTGGACAATTATTCTTACAATAAACACACACGGGAGGTTTTTCAATGGAAATCCAAATCTTATGTAACAAAATAAACGAATGAACCCTGATGAAATGCGCGACGGTGCTGGACAACAGGTGTTGGTACGAGAACAAAGAAATCCAAAGAATGAAGGCTCGCTCAGATTTCTTGTGTATGAAAAATGGTTGTTAAAGCATTAATCAGTTATTTGAAGAGCAGTCAGTTATCCAAGCAGAGTCGCTCTCTGCTTCACGCTTTGTTTAAGTGGGACCAGCAGCAGGAGCTGGAGTTTGAAGTAGGGCTCTTAAGAAGAAAAACAGCCGCGCTATTAACCACACCAGCCAGCCAAGATCCCATTACCACCAAAACCCAGCAGCCCTATCTTCAATCATCCGTCTCTCCAACCCTCTCAGTCTATCTGACTCGCTCTTTATTCCCTCATCCTCTCTGAATGTTTCTTCTGTCTGCCAGACGGCTTCGTCTCTGTCAGGTTCTTTCTTTCTTGGCTCCCTCTTTCTGTCCTTTTCTTCTATATTCCTAAGTTGTGCTTCGGGTTTTTCACATCAAAACCACAGTCCGCATACTCAAAAGCTCTACCTCAGCGGTAGACTTTAGACAGGCAAATGTTTTTAACAAAACCACAAGCATGTATTTACTGAAAGTGAGGAGAAGTCCATTTCTGTGAACAAAACTGATCAAATTTTTTCTCCCAGACTAATAAAAATGATACTTTTTCATAAGCAAACTTACAGAGAAATCTGAGCCAAGGAACCTGTGAAACAAGCTAACCTTCTAGTTATGAACATTTATTGTTAAAAAGAGAGAGAAGATATCTTCTGACATGAGCAGCAACAAGAACAGTAGAGTACTACTGTTGACAACTGAGAGGAAAAGGAGGTAGATTTGGGTTGCAAATTGGCTTGCAGCAACACTTTAGAATTTCACATCTCACATCATGTTCATAACCTAGAGGTAATTTTTAATCAAAACTTACAGTATTACTCTCGAGATCCTGTTTGTTGTAATATAAATAAGTTAAATAAAGGATCCAGAATTTCAAAATATGTGCTAGAGATGCTCATGAATTCATCTGATATAATTCTTAACCCTGTTTCCAAAATATGCATTAGGTTCAAGCTCACAGTCTAACTATCAGACTGCTTATGTCCCTTTCCTGGCCAATTTCCCTCATGTGTCCATGTTATTCTTTAAAGTTAAACCATTGTCTGTCCCATACACCAATCAGCGTCAGTGTGAAACTAAAATATTTAAACATTGAAGCATAATCATGAACAAAATCTTACCGTCTCCATTTCTGTGCTGGCTGTGTGACGTCCCAGAGCACTGAACTCTCCCTGACCCAACGCACCAGTCTGATGACTCAGCCTCAGGCCCCGTGCCCCGCTTTGCTGGCTGGTGGTCACAAATACAGACAAATATTACATTATACCTTAATCAAGTGTAAAATGTGCATCTGTTTATCTGTTAATGATACTAAGTAGTTTTAAGTTGAACTGAGGTTTGCTGTTAAGCTATTTAAGTGAATCAGTTAGGGGTACTGGATTAAATGGAAAAGGTTCTTCTTCGGACCTGGAACTTGCTAAAACCATTAACCATTAAGTAACAAAGTGGCTGAAATCATTCAAAATTTGAGCTTACCTTTGGTGGTGAAGGTGTTGGTGAAGTCCTCTGCGAGGAGACACAGGCCGGATCATCCCCCTGTGGCGGCCTCGTGGTGAAAGGTCTCGCTTGTAATCTCTTCCCGATGGTGACGTGGGCCGAGACAAGGGAGAAAGCAGTGACAGGTGTCCCCTTCTTGGGGAAAGGTCTCGCCTGTATCCCCCTGCTGCTCCCAGGTCTCTCTTAGGGGAGATGTGACGCAGAGGAGAAATGTCCCGCCGGGGTGACAGGTGTCCTGCGCGGGGTGAGAGGTCACGACGTGGGGAGAGGTAACGGCGGGCTGAGGGTGAGGAGGATGGGGAAATGGGGGATGGGCAGCCAGAGTTGTCCAAACCGGGTGAGGAAAGTCGTGATGAGGGGGAGGAGAGATCTGGGGAGGGGACGGGAAGGTCTTCATCCATGGAGGAGGAGGGGGGTGGAACCAGCAACCTGCTACCCTGCGGCCGCTGCTGGCCTCTCTGGTACTCTGACTGACTGTGCTCCCGCCTGGCCAGGTCGGAAGGCGGAGCCTGTGGTGTGATCTGGATACTCGGCACGGTGGTGAAATAGCCAAACAGAGGCGGCCTGCTGGTGTTTCCCAGGAGGTCGGACGCTGAATGGTAAGAGAAGTGAGGAACAGGTTGGGAGGCGGCCACAGCTGTGACAGAAAGGGAGGGCAGGCCATAAGGCTGCGGGCTGGTGGAGCGCGAGCGAGTCTTTGGGGTGGAGTCACCATCATAGTCTTCTTCGTCGTCGTCTTCATCATCCACCTCATCACCATCTTCTTCACCACCCTCTGAGTCATCAGCATCTGAAAACTGGTGCTCTGCCATCTCACCTCTGGAATTCTTCTCTGAAGACCTCTGGCCTTCATCTCCGACATCTTGAAGAAGAGGAGAAAGCAGCAAGAGAGAGAAGGAAAAAGAGGAAGTGGAAGAAGATGTGAAAAATATTATAAGCAGGAGATGAAGAGTGAAAAACAGGAATGAAAAAGAGATAAGGAAAAATAATTGAAGGTGAAGTAGTAAGGCAAGAAGAAGAAGAATGGAAGGAAAGAAAAGAGACAGAATACAGACACAGGGATAAGGACGAAAGGACAGGAAGAGGAAGAAAAAAGGGGAAAATGGACGAGAAACAACAACAATAATGTATAAAGGAGATGAGGGAGAAAAAGCAGAAACAAAAAGAGTGGGAAGAAAAATACAGAGGAGGCAGAGGAAGAAGAAAAGAAAGCAGAAGGAGTAGAAAGAAGGAAGGAGAGAAACAGGAAGAAGACAAAGAAAGGAATTAGTAAAAGGAACAGGAGGGGAAAACAAGAAGGTAGAAGGAGACGAAAAGGACAATGAAGAACAGAAGAATGAGTGGAGAGAGAAATGGTTTGTATTAATAGGTGACAGAGTTTAGGTGTAAAACAAAACACCAATGAAACCTCATTCCCACCAGCTCAAAACAATAAAACACAATAAAAAGAAAGTTATTTAAACCCTCAACACTTTGGTTTTTCCCACAGGATGGACTGCAGCCAAATGTTGGCAGGGTCTTATTGTATAGTAGCAGCAAAGTTACTGCTGGCAGGTAACCAACGCTTTAAAATGCAGCCAGACGATTGGCTGAAAAACGTTAATTCTGGGAATTAAAAAGTTTGTTTGCTTTTTGTGACTTTCAAAAGAGTCCAAGTTGAAACAGAGGCATGTTTTTGTTGTTCAGAGCTTCTTATCTGTCCAGAGAGAGATCGAAAAATATGAAATTGATCTAAAAAAAAAAAAAAGAAGAAAAATAAAGAAATTCCATCAGCATTGTATTTTTCCCCCATATGCAGCACAAGGAAGAAGTAAATCGTATTTAAGCAACTATTTCAGTGGAAATCAGTTGCACTAACATTGGACTACTTTTCCAGTTAGTCTTATATACAACAGTTTCTCACAAACCACCAGTGTTTATGTCTCAGTGACTCACTCACTGGATTTCTGTAGCGCTCCCTTTCCCCCAAAACCCCCTGTGTATATGTGGGATCATATCCCAATTAAATGGCACGCCAAAACATAGTTACATTTAATTTGGTGGTCTACATGGTGGGGCATTACCACCAGCTACCAGTCCCATTCTGGTTAAATATGATGGTAAGGGCTCAGTTCATCCGCTTTTACAAAAATTATGCAAAGACAACCTACACTTTTTATTCGTAAAACATTTTTTCATAGAAATCTGAAGTGATTGGTTGAGAGATGCTCTCGCTGAGCACAAGAGTAAAACGTTTATTCAAAGCCGACTTCAGTACAGGCAAATGCTAGCTGGCTAGCAGGAAAAACACAGTGGGGTAGCCCATTCACAGCAGAAGAGATAAATACATGAGTAGATGAAAAAATCTAGATCAGATTCTAACTAACATCTCCATTTGAAAGATTCAAGCAATCAAGTGTTTATCCTGAATTCGTAAGTCATTATGTGGCGACACTAGATCAAAATTTTTAGATACTGAATTATCCGATGATGTATTTTACTTGGTCGTTATGGATTTTGACCAAAATTCCAACTGTGATACTTGGACATAATCATCTTCTGCCAAAGTCAAGGCTTCATTTTGTAATTTTAAAGGAAAAATTAAAAAATTAAACAGGTTCTCTCTCTTCTCTCCAAGAAGGTTTGTGAAATTTGGCTTTGTTATTTGCTGTTTGTGATCTTGCTGATAGACAAATGAATGGCGATGAAATCACATCTCTGACTGATCAAGAAGAAAATTAAGATTGGACCCATTTGTGTGGCACATTTAGGACACTTTAAGAGGATAAGTAATTACATTTGAATCTCCAAGCTTTTAATCAGGTAGCACAAAAATGAATTTACTCATGGTCAATTAAACTATTTGACCACATTTTGTCCAGTTAATTAAAAATTTACATTGAAAGAAAAATGCTGTTACTCCTCCACTAAGATGAGAGCCAACGTGGAGGTATGTCAGTTAGGTATGACAATAAATGCTTTATATTTTATTTTTTATTTGTTGTTTATTTGGTTGCTTAAATAATTAGTTAACGGCAATAGAGAGGTATAGAGAAACAGTGGATCCATTCTTTACAAGAGCAAACTAGATACCAAGATGCTGTCCATTCGGATGTTTAAAGAACAAAGTGTAGCAAAGATCAGCTGAAAGTAATAACTGCGACTGGTGAAAACTCCATAGATTATAAAAATAATCCCACTAATTTCCAGCTTCATTATCAAGTCATCAGGAGATTAACGGGAAATCGAGACCACAGCCCCGAGAGACAGCTGATGAATATTTCATGGAAAATCATATTCATTCGTCAATATCAGCCTACGACAGGTTCGCCAGTAATAATTTTCAGATTATTTCCACATCAGCAGATTAATAGCACGGCGTATTCCTTGGCGTATCCTCATGAACCTTGTCAACGAGGTTGACTGGCTAATATTTGTTTCTTTTTCTAAGCTGTAGCTTTAAATTGTTCCTGGAGTATTTTAAGGCCATAAGAGGTGTTTGTAAAATATTTTTTTTAGTCAGCTTGTGTGTCAGGTGTGGTTGTTTGACATGGATGCTGGCTGTCAGGATAAGCTCTGCTTTCCATTACACTAATTGTCTCTGCACAGCTACACCGAGCCAAGAGCTCTGCAGGCTGCACTCAATAAGACAGCAGGATGTAGTCCAGCTCAAGAAGTGCGTGTGTGTCTGTGTGTGTGTGTGTGTGTGTGTAAATGCATGAGTGTGTTTGTCTCCTACCTCCTTCGTCTGCCTCAGTGTCCTCAACGGAAGACATGGAGACTCCCAACTCCAGACACTTTTTCATATGAGCCTTAGACTTCATGTGCTTCGTCAGGTTTCCTGCAAAATGCGCACACACAAGCACAAACACCATTTAATGACCCTTCGACTAGTCTTACTGGAAACCACAGCTTGTTGGGCTGCATCAACACAAGACTGTAAAAGAAAGAGGATGAAATGGAAATAGAAGCGGATGAAAGAGTGAGACCGCAAGATTGCAATTTACAAATAATATATAATTTATAACAAATTTAATTTAATAACAAAATTACTCAACCTGTCTGGACTCTGCTTCAGTTGGCAGAATGTATAGAATCCAAAGATACGCATGCTTTACATGTGAATTTGAAAATCTATCCCGTGGATAATGGCTTTTTATTAAAGATCACATATCGGGTAGTCAGCATCTTTAACCTCTGATATGATGGAGGTTCCTGCTGACCACAGCTACAGAAAAACAGCCTTTCTGCATGTTTTATTCATTCATTTAACCACTTAGTGCAGCGCCTTAAGAGTTTTCCTACTAAAAGTCTGCCGTAAAAAGCTGCTAACACCTGGAAAAATGTTTACAAGGTTTACTGTGATGGTCAAGGAGAAAGTTTAGAAGATATTTATGGAGATCTACAATATCCAGTGGTTACTGCAGTTATAAAATAAATCAAACCCCGGCCTTAATAAGTCACTGCATTACTTGCATACAGAGATAAACATAGTTCAGTCAGTAGCGCTGTAGTCAAAAGAAGATTCATTTCCTCTCCACTAACTTATATTCGCCAGTATAAATGCAAAAGAAGCAAAACCCGAGCACGGATCGGAGCAGACATCAGCGACCACAGATACGAAAAAGCACCTAGGGCGGAGGCGGGTTGCAAGGAGGGTTGCAGTTGCACAGTGACTGTAGCCAGCCTTGCTCATAGCATGCTGCAAAACACACAATATAAAAGAAGCCCTACCTTTTGTCTTGAATGCAAAGTTGCAGAACTTGCAGACGTAGGGTCGGATGTCGGTGTGCGTTCGGATGTGTTTCTTCAGCATGCTGGGTTTCTTGCAGCGGATGCCACACTCTTCGCAGATGTATTTCCCTCGTCCGCGACCGCGGACGTAGACGTAGTCCTCATTGGATTTATAGCTGGAGGAAAGAAACAGTGCAGCGATTAGGTTTTTTACATTTTTGCAAAACAGGCACTTTGTTAACACAATAGCAGAAACAATTGTTAACAATGAAGCCATGAAAGTGAGTTTCGCTTGTAATATCATAATTTTGTCCTGCCACAGTTGTTATTTATGCTTATGTATACAGTATAAAGATAAATAATGTACTGCTATAATATAACTGCCAGACAGCCCTCTACGGTTGGCTGTGATTCAGTTCACTTCATCACAATTTATTTTTCCCAGCGGGACAATTAAAGGCTGGCGAAGCAGTAAACGGATACACACATACAGCACAATGCTAACACACACACAGAGGAAGACACCAATCCAGTTTTATATTAAAAAAATATATGAAACATGTATTCCAATCTTCATTGGACACTCTATTCATTGTTATTGAAAATCTTTGTCCTTCACCACAAAGAGGTCAGAGGTCAAAGTCAGAGACACAGATGCTTGCTGACACAGAGGTTCTGGTTAAATAAGACTGAAATGAGGTTTCCTCTGCTCAGATGCATCATAGGGCTCAGAGGCTGCAGTAACCATTCATTCATGTTTAAATCCCATCACCCCTGCTGGGATGGTTCATATAGTGCTATATTTTACACCTTGTCATATGTCACTCCGCGAAATTTTTAATTTCCATTTGCAGGCATTTCCAATTGCTTGCCTCAAAGCTGAGGTTAGTCCCATTCATTACCCAACCACTGCATGCCACCAATAACCCCTGGTGACACGATGGACACCAGAAGGACAATACACCCACACCCCTTAAAAAATGCTCAGGAATGACTCAAGGCACTGATTTGGCCTCTACACTCCCACAATCCCACAATCTGAGCATTCGCTCGAATGATTTCAGTGAAAAACACAATCCACAGAGGTCCCAGGGACGTCAAACAGATCTGATGGGTCAGAGGTGTTCTGGCAGCTTAGGGGCACCAACATATTGCCAGGTATTATCAGTTTTACTCTGAGGAATACACCAGGTGTTTGCCTGTGATGTTACATCTCTGATTGTTCATCTGTCTTTTGCACAATCTCAAGTCACACATTTGGCATAAACAAAGTCTTTTATTTTGAAAATAAATCTCATTGCCACGCCTGTCTCTGCTCATCAGCTCTGCACATCTTGACGCAGCTTCTGTCAAAAATGGAGAGCGGAGAGCCGCTTCTGGGATGCTTTCGAAGCACGCTGTGAAGCATCTGGTGGCGTATTCCACGGGGGTTATTGCCACAGCTGATCGTCGTGTGTTTGTAGTAAGCTGCAACAGATTACTTTGGGTCTCACGATGATTACCATGATTAATGTAAGCAGAAAACAAGCCTGCTGTCTTTTATTATCCCTGTGAATTCTGTTGACCTGGTCATAACCTCCATACAGATGCAACCTTTCTTTGTTTTAAACTAAAACGGGAACCACTGGAGCGTTCCACTTCTGGCTTTGTTGTTCATCATCTTTTCTAAAAAAAAGATAACCACAGTCCTTCAGCCAGTCCCACTTATTCTTTTACAAGATTTCTTTTTTTTAAGCGTCGCTGTCAGTCGTGATTTTCTATCCCACATGAGGCTTTGAGTGAAAGAGCGGACACTTGGCAGTGGGATCAGTGCATGTCTGCCTGAGTCTGTCAGTCATGGAGGGAAGTTACCACCAACCACCAGTCAAATTCTGGTAAATTCTGTCTGTTTTTGCTCTGCCGCAGAAGCATCGCATTTAGTTCAGTTTTTTTGTACTAAAGAAAAAAAAAGAATAAATCCTTGTGGAGGAGTAGCAAAAGCTGCTGGAGGATTGTATAGTTTCCTGTTCTGTCTGCAGTGGCTGGAGAAGTGGATAATGTGTAGTTCAGGGCCTCATGTGTTAAAGGAGGTCAAATATCAGGTACATCAAACAATCCATCTGCAGCAGCGAGGGGAAATTTGTCTTTCAACTGCACCGCGGACTGGGAAATACCTCTGAGTGCTCGTCTGAGCCGAGACGTTTGCACAGCTGTGTCCAGTTACCAAAAATGAATTATGATGATTATTTTGTTTTATTCTATTTTATTCAGGGCACACGGTAAGATCATAAAAGCAGATTCACTTTCAAAACTACTGAAACGTTCGACTGACGGCGAAACGTAAAGCCAGTAAAAGATCTGGTTCTTCGGCCAAAATTTGCACTTAATGGATTTCTGTCATAGAGAAAGATTTCACCTCAGGTTTCTTTCTTTTTTTTTAAGGTATAGTCTGTTTGAGTGTCTGTTTGTGTGAGTGTATGTGTGCATATGTTTGTCTTTCCTGTGCACTCTGTTTGTGTGCTTTTATCCACTTATTCCTCTTAAGTGTCCTTTGGGGACACCAGAGAATTACTTCAC
The DNA here is from genome assembly GCF_036321145.2 of Pelmatolapia mariae. NCBI lineage: Eukaryota > Metazoa > Chordata > Actinopteri > Cichliformes > Cichlidae > Pelmatolapia > Pelmatolapia mariae. The sequence continues at coordinate 24,965,024 of NC_086240.1, read as the reverse complement.
TGTCTGCTGCATTTAATAACTCCCCTCCCTGTATATATGTGTGTGTGTGTGTGTGTGTGTGCGTGTGTGTGTGTGTGTGTGTGTGTGTGTGTGTGTGTGTGAAAGCGAGCGAGAGAAGGGGTATATTTGAATGTTGTGTGTGTCTGCACCGTCTGTTCCATTCAGTAACCTTGGTCTTACTGGCTCTACTGTAGGCTATAAAACATTATGACACTGTGGGAATGTCTCTCTCTACAGGGGTTAGCTTAAACTCCCTCGTACAGGCTTTATTTGACCATTGAATGTACACTTGAAAAAAAAAAATCCCTTAGTTTTCTATGTGGAAAATAAGCCAGATGTGAGTTTAATGACAACACAATAATAAACAAAACATTTTCTCTGCTTCGTCGCTAGATTTGAGTAACTTTCAGGAATATAAATAGTCTATATAAACTTTGACTGCTCAGCAAAAGATGCCAGCCTTCTCAAATAGACACAGACATGCAAGCCAATTTATGATTTAAAGCCAGAGTAGATTAAAGATTTCATGATTCTGTGCATGCTTTGAGTATAAGTCAGTTAGTGCTATAGATACATTTTCTTTAACCAAAAGTTTCATGTGGCCATATTAACCTATTTAGGAGCCTCAAGGTGCTGTGGGCCCCTTTTCATCCTCTGTAAATAGATTCTACCTCCATACCAGGTTCCTGTAAATAGTGAGAATATATCTGCTGTACTGAAGCATTCTTAATATGTCTCTTTACTCAGCTTTTTCGTGAATCTATCTGGAAATATTCTGCCAACATGAGAACAATATAAAATAAAACAATTAAAAACTTTATGCACCCGACAAGACGGAGTCCTCTCACAGTATCAGATGCTGGAGGTGTCTCACATACATGCACACACACAAGCTAAGTATCCTTAATTGTTGGTGCAGCCATGGTGGTACTGGATGCTAAATGTCCATTTTTTATTCTTTTCCCCTTGAACGCCTGCTCAGGTTAACTCGTTTTTCCTTTCTGAACTGAGCGTTTACCCTTGTATTTCACGTCTGCTTCCTGCACCAAATGACAGGGTGTGCATCAGAAGTTAGTGAGGGTTAGCTTACCAGGGCTACCCTTGGAAAACCCCAGAGCCTATTATAATTCTTGTCAAATCACGTGTTTATTGATATGTAGTGAGGTGTCAAAACATGTCATTAAGAGCACAGGGAGGGTCATCAGATGTCTTTCTGGGGGAAACGGCCCAAAATTCTTACTAGAATAAAAGGAGCGTGACAGTCTTGAGCCAGAACACACCAAAAACTACACATATTGGTTAAAGGTTTAAGATTTGTCTCTTCTTATCATAACCCTGGATGGTGAAAAATGATGATCATCCAGTGTTTTTCATGTGACCCCCAGAGGTCTTTTCCAACCATTCATACGTGACTAGTTTGGAGTGACGGCCCTTAAATGCGGTTCATCACGGCACAATTGCCAACGAGTATGTGTATCTTTGAGCTGCCACTTTGACTGAACAACAGTATCTGACACTCTGAGACTAAGAAGGAGACATATTTTATTCAGTTTTTTAAAACACATTAGTTTGACATGGTTAGATTACCCCAGGCATAAACTTTAGTTAGTTTAGCTGGTGATTAATTTTGCACCTGCAACATCTGTTGTGCTGAAACAATACCTCATACACTCATTTTTTGGGGAACTGATAAATTTATTTGGGGAAATACTGAACACAAGAATGAAAAAGCTAAAGTAGGGTTTTAATAACAGTTAAATATTTATGTTAAAAGGAGGGGCAATGTTTGCTGTAACAATGTGATTAAGCAGTTCATCTGCTTTGAGTCAAAACCAGAAGATAATACTTAAAGTTATGACTTCTGCCAAAGATTTTCTGCTTCTTTCTTTTTTGGCTTCTGCTTTTATTCATCAGCTGACTCGTGTTCACAAAGATGGATGCAAAGTCGCTTAAAAGAGCTTTCTTATCTCATACAGAAAAAAAAACCCTTTTCTAAAGCTCTGGTGAATCTGAACTTCCATTTCCAAAGTGTCCTGCGTTTTGTCATCGCTGTATGATGGAAATCTTTTCAGTTGTGTGAGAGTAAATGAACTTTATGCAGTCAGAAAATGCTGAAACTGTTCTCTAAAAACAGAAATTGGCAAAAATGCACTGCTTTCAAAAAGGTGCTGCACATTGCAGTAATTTATTAGAACTGCAATCGCACATGAAGTCACAGACAAACAATAAACTTTGAAAAAAATCTATAAATAATTTGGAATAAAGGCGAAAAACTCGTAAAAATGTTAAAACTAAAATAAAACGTTGCGCCGAATAAATGAAGTAATCTAATAGGATTTTTAAAAAAGCATTTCTCCTCTCAGCAACTAACAAAAGAAATAAATACTGAAGTTGTTGGTGTCAGAAAAACTGCGTGAAAAAGGCTTTAAAGCACAACTAACGAGGGACAAATCCCACTTCACACCAGTCTATAAAACTCAGAGCAAGAATTATGAAAGTTGACGTCCAATTACAGCAATGCAGCCTGAGTCGTTAGCCCGTGATGGGTTTACCAGGCTCAGGCTCTTGGCCCGACTCTCGCAGGCACAAATTAAGCCCAAAGAATAGGCTGTAAAAGGATAAGTCTTCTTTTTTAATACCTAAGAAGATTTTTCTGACTAATCATGATGAGGCAGATGTCCTTACAGTTCATACAGAGGTCATCAGTGCTCATTTTTATTGAATACTCAGCTGTTAGGATTAAGAAAAAGACAAAAGGCAGCTCAGTATTTTGAATCACGTACTTGTAACAAATCACTTTTCTGTATGCAAGTTTTATGCCTTATTCCTTTCCTTATTCCTGAGTTTCTAAGGGAAAAGCATTAATACAAATAATATCATAAAAGTGGTTATTAGTTAGTATATGTTTACATTTTAAGTAAAGCCTGACCTTTTCCTTTGATGATTTAATTTTGCATATCTTTAGGGTTTTATCTGCTCTTTTCATTCACAGAAAAATGAACTGATTTTGACCATACAAGTTTTAATCTGCTTTTTAAATTTTTTTTTATCCCTCTAGTCTCTGAGGAAGTGTGAAACACGCTACAGAATGATCTCTTTATGTGATCTATGATGCCACAGCAGACAGCAGAAACAGCATTTAAATGCTTTTAAAGGAGCAGTTCACCTGAACATCAAATATTTAAATGTTTGCTACCCTGTACATGATTTCTGTTCATGTTGGAGTGAGAAGCTTCACAAAGGAATTATTTTATTTCTGTACCTCTACACCAGCCAAACATATTGCTGTGATAATGAGAGGCTCCTCCTACTGTGACAGGATGTAAACATTCGAGCATCTTCCTGAGCTGAGCTGTAACGTTAGTTAGCTGCATGCTTTATCCGTTAGAAAGAGGACACTTTCTACATGAAGATTTGTCCTTTTCTAGTCCACAATTTCTCCCAACAAGCTGATGCTGCGTGAATGACATCAACTGGCATGGCTTCAAGTACACAAAAGAAAGAGAGAGTAGTTTTCTGGGGGTTTGACAAGTCATGTTTAGAGGCTGTCCCTGTCCCTTTTAATTGTGTATTTTTATTAGACATACCCGCCTTCGAAGATCTTGATGCGTGTCGGTTCAGCAGCAGGCTGTTTGACTGAGACCTCCTTCTCCACCTGCTCCTCCTTTGAACGATCCCATGAAACCACTCCTTTCATCTTCCTCCCAAAATGACTGACATCCACTGGCATCAGCTCTGGCTTCAGCTAAAAAAAAAAAAAAAGGTAACATACAGGGCAGATTAAGATTCTTGCGGTTGTGTTTCTCTGTAGTTGCGTCCATGCGTGCATAATTCAATATTTCTCTTGGCAATCTTTTATCATTCTGATGACTGCAGCACATACCTGATCAAACCGCAGTTTCCAGGCTACAGAAGAGACCAGTTTTCCAGAGCTGGGTGGAGACATGGCTGCCGTTGTGTACATCAAATCAGTGTTCCTCTTCTGTTTGGACCGCAGCAGAGCCAGTGAAGCCTTGGTACTCAAGTTCAGAGGATTGGGATTGTATGAGCTGACACACCATGAACTGTAGACGGAGCTACGCAAAGCTGCCTGGGTGCTGTTGGGTTTGGTGTAGTTCAGGAAACACCAGCTGACTCTGCTCATCGTGCGTAAGCTAGGGAACTGGAAAAGCTGCTGGACATCCGCCACATCTGTCAGCAGCAGAGCCTGACCCGCTGCTCCGGGTAATCCTGGGCTTTGGTTGGCATCGAGCTGAACCAGCATGCTGACAGGCATTTTATTTGAAGTAGGTTGCTTTGTGCTGTCAGCGTCTTCTGCGTCGTTAGAGGAAACCATGGACTCTGGGCTGGAGCTCGGCTCTTCGGGTGAATCGTCCACGTCAAGCTCCTCTGGGGAGTCGCGGCCACCTGAAGCTGGAGAACGGTCTGTGACAATCTGGAGTGGAGGGGTGAAGCTCTGAGCCCGAGGGACGTCAGAGAGATGGGGGGCAGAGGAACGGACAGGAATGGCAATCTTGGTAGCAACTGGGAAGTCACTTAATGGAGGAGAAGAGGACATCCTTTCAGAATCATCCATGGAGCCTTCGCTCTTCAGACCTCTTCCTTGTCCCTTGTCAGGCTTGCTGCCACCTTCAGTTCCACTTAGCTCCACAGCACTCATCTCCTTGACAATCTGTCCATACATCCTCTCCTCCTTTACTCTTTTCTGTTGCTTAGTCTCGATGAAGAGCTCAAGTGAGCTGGCAGGAGAGAGCATGCGCTTGCCCCCTCCGATAGCAGACCCTGAGGCATCTGTGGTGGATATAGTGCCTGATGTTAGTGATAGGGGGATCCCTGTGTTTAGACGTTGCTCTGGTAGTGAATCTGGACCCTTCCAGAGTGGGTGCCGCAGCACTGCACCATCCGTCTGCCCTAGGAAATGTGCTAAGTTGAAACCTCCTCCAACTCCTCCATGTGGCTTCGTGACACTCACAACACCAACCGGAGGAGACATGCTGCTGTTGTCAGTACTGCCTGGCCTGGCTGAACCCAAACCTTGTGCTCCACTACCATGAGAAGCTATCAGCTGGCTAACACTGGTGTACATAACACTACCAAACGATGGCACATGGGTTTGGATCCGTACAGGAACCAGCAAACCAGGCAAAGAGGCCTGTGAGCCCAGGTTCTGGGTAGCAAATATGGGTTGGATCTGTTGCAGAAGCATGGAGGAGGTGGTGGACAGCGAGGCTGACAGAGGAGAGCTGCGATTTGAAAAAGAAGCAGAGTAAATCTGAGAGGTCGGATTTTCTGATTTTCCATCATATGGCTGTTGATCGTGGACTTGTTGCAGGGAGTGGAGTGGCTGCTGTTTGTGAAGTGGGAGACTGGGTACATTTCCAGGTGACCTGATGTGGAGTTTTTGGAGTTGCAGTTGGGCCTGCTGGGTCTGCTGCTGTCTTGGTGTCTGTTCAGGCTCCTGATTCCAGAAGAGGCCCGGTTGTGGGAAAGAAAGGAAAGGAGGGCCACTCTGGTACTGCTGCATCATATCTTTACTCATGACCTCATGACCTGGATGCTCTCCCTCTGATGACGAGCTTTGGGCCTGCAAGCGATGCTGCTGGGACCTATAGAGGACAAAAACATTATCAATTTTGCTGAAGGCTACAGCAATTTTTGACATAGTACTTGCAGTAATAAATGTGACCCTAAATACAACCATAAAAATGGAATGCAGTGATTTTCAAATAATGTAAAGCCTCTTAAGAGAAGTTACAACCAAAATAATAACATTTCAAATATTTATTTTACAGAAATGTGAGAAAAAACATTTTCTGGTCTAAACAATCAAAATCTTAAATCTCTTTTTAGAATTCTTGGGTGTTCTGTATTCAGGCTTTCTTATCACCACAGATTTAAAGGCCAGCATCCATGATACTACTTTCAACTTTAAATTCTATGCAATTTACTACATTCTGTTCTCACTGCGTTATTTTACACAGTTTCCCAGATGTTTTGGAAGCAGGGCTGTACTATTATTATTTTAGGTTATTTCTCTGTAAGGATATTTTGTCTGACCTGCTATAGAGAGGTTCCTCTGGAAGGCTGTCTTCGCTGACACTCTGTTGGAGAATATGCTGGTGGTGCTGTTGATGTTGGTGAGGTCCTATATCTGTGCATAAAATGCATACATTTGAAAAGATACTCATTTTACAAAAGTAAGCCATAATAGCAGAATGCAATCCATGCACGGTAGGATGTGGGTAGTTTATTGAGTCGAGAATTTTTTCAATAAAAGTTTGGGAAAGTATGATGAATAAAGTATAAGACAAAAAAAATGTATAGATAACATACTAAGATGAATGTAAAGCTTACCAGCACCAGTCCCAGTTCTCTTGGTTCTGCTGACTGCTTCGCTGCTGCTGTGAGGGGATCCTGCTGGGCCAGGCCATCCCCCATGATCCAAACTCTCCTGTTTGATTGACGTTTCTGCGCCCCCTGGCTCCTGGGTAACTGCCTCTGGATAAACACTCAGTGAAGCCTGCCAAATGCAGAGAAGTGTGGAGGGAAAGTGGGTTACCTTTAATAAAATTATATTTGGTTAGCTTGACTAAGGATACCATATAAACCTTAATATAGTGCATGATAACATTGTGATTGCATTGTATTGAGATGATAATGTCGGTATAGCATGGCATCATTAGGATGTCTTTGAATGAGGCTGATGGGGGTGCTAAAATACTAAATTATTTTGTAGTGCCTTCATCCTTAATAAGCTCCTAGTCCTCTTCTTCCATCTAGCTCAGAGTTTTTAAATGTTCAGTTGAAGAAGTTGCAAGGTTGTTTTGAATAACAAAGCAAGCACACTGTGGCCATTAAGTCAAGCTTAGCTACAATCTGGGTAGCCCAGCTAATCACAAGACTAGCTCACATTAGCTCACATTATTCTATGCATCCAATTTGCAATCCCAGAAAGGGTGAGCTATTTAAGTTCTTTTTAGCCAGCCCTCTGTTGCTCTGTATCTGCAAGCTTCTTTGAAACCACCTTTACTCCAGCTCTTTCATTCCATGCATTGTCACTGACAACTTCTGTGTTCTCTTTCTGAGGTATACAAATGACACATGGCCAAATTCATCTAAATATAAGTTAATCGTTTATACGTTACCTGTCTAACAAGATATCCACGCCGACGTTCCTTCATTGCAGAAGCACTGGAGTACAGTTCTCCCTGTCTTGAGGTTGACAAGCTTCCATAGTCAAAGGATTTACTGCGCATTTCAGGCAACTCCATAGGCAGCGTGCATGGTGCCTGTTCTGATGAAGACCTCCTCATTTCCCTCTGCTGGTGGTGGCTAGAATAACCACTGCCTGGCACAGTCAGGAACTCTGATTGCTTTGGTCCACCACCAGATACTGAAGAATCATCCTTTACAGAAACAAAGAGACAAAGTTTCTACTTTGTTCAGGATGCAAACCCCTCAGTGAAGACCTTACTATAAAAGAGACGTAAATGCACTTGAAATTACTAAAAATGGGGTACCTGTTTTGTTGGTGAGACAGACTTGAGGCCTTCATCTCTGTCAAATGACATGGAAAGGGAAGAGGAGTGGGACAAGTTACTCTCTTGACTGGGGCTACGAGAAAGGCTGGTGCAGGTCGATTCAAAGCTTGATTCTCCAGATGAGTGTTCCATGTCTGCTAGGCGGAGCCTCTTCTTCTTGGGTGGGAGCTTTTCTGATGGCATTTGGGATAGTGTGTCACTTCTCTGTGGCAACTGAAACTCCTCGACATGCTGCTGCTTCTCCAGCTCCTTGGTCATTGGAGCTTCTGTGTCCTTATCAGGCTTGTCTGGCTCCTCTGTCACCCTGATTTCAGGAACCTGGATGTTTGGTTGTCTGACTAGTTTGGGTGGGATATGATAAGGCTGTCCAGGTGAGGCTGCAGCTGATGATGATGAAAGGGAGGCCAAGTCACTGTCACTTTGTGGCTGCTGCTCCATGCTCTCTGTCCTTAGAAGGGTGGATTCAGGACTTAGAGCATCTTCAAAGATCTCTGTGTCAGACTGCTCAGAGTACTGAGTACATGGAGCTTTATCTGAAGGCTGATATGCTGGCTGTTCAAAAGACTCTGACTTGTCAAAGGAATTTGGACGGCTGAGAGAGTTGGTGTGCTGGATAACTGATATGACATTCCCAGCTGTTTTTCTGCCCTCAGAGTCAGTAAATAGTGCAATGTCCTCGGAGCACATGCTGGCACAGGTATCAAAGCTGTCAGACTGACTGTGTGCACTATGAAGGGAACCTTTACCTGTTGGGGTGGCTCTGGACCCATCAAAACTACCTTGTTTAAAGTCATAGTCCCCTATCATTTCCACTGAACCACTACAGCTACTGTCGCAGTGTCCAGGGCTGTCCTCATCATCCCCAACACTCTTTTCTTTCCTCCTTTTTCTTGTGGCTATTTCTGACATACTAACTTTAGTACCATAACTAAAGCCAACATGTTCTGGAACTCCTGGGCTGCGTTCACCAATCTTCATACCCAGAGATGAAGTTAAATTCTTAGGTATGTGTCCAAAGCCCTCGGCCTCTCCTACGTGGGCTTCATTGGTTGAATTTTCAAATGCACTCTGTCTTGTGAGCCTACGATGGCCTGGCGGGTAAAACACATCATCTGTCACAACATTGTCAAAGGATTGGCTACCCCGTATCCCTTGGGGAACACTGAGGTTAGGAGGGGTGGAAGTTGGCATGGAGTTACTCCTAATAAGATGCCCAGAATCTGATGGAGGCTCTAGAAGTCCTGTACTGCTTTGACATGGCCCAGTTGGATACTGCTTTGGATCTTCTGAGATTCCTACATCTCCTCTAAAAGAGATATGATCCTCAGCTATCTTCCCTATTTCCAGAATTGCACCAGGTTGCTTCAGGGTAGTCAAGCTAGTGGGGTCTGCCCCTGCCATGCCTACTGTTATAGAGTGTCTTGACCTGGAGCTTGGTCGGTAGTACCAAGTTCGACCGAACATAATCTCCTCGTACGTCTTGACGTTGGTATTTGGAGGGCTGATCTGCTGCTCTGCGCTCTCAGAGCGTGAAAAGTAGCCAGAGTCTGTGCTGCCTTTGCTGTGAGGACTGAGGAGGTTAAGTGACTGGGACATGGCAAGGTCAGTGTCCTGTCCTTTTTTGTCACTTAGCCTCAGGGCCAAACGTTGCTTGATGGTTGGGGAGTCATCCAGTGAACGTGCTCTTCCACCAGCCTTTGATGCTAACATGTGGTGTGACACTTTTATGTCATGAAAGGGGGGGCACTCCATCCCTGTGGAGGGGACTCCCCCAGGCTTGGGAACGATAAGAATAGGCACTTTCATAGATCCAATGGGTAGCTCTTCAGGTGAATCTGCATATGCTGGTTCGGCACCACCTTTATAGTGGGAAAAATGAAGATGATACAGATTACAACCATTCACAATAAACAAAATACATGCAGAGTTTAAATCACTGTAGCTGAACTGCGCAACAGCATTATTGTAAACCAATACATTATTATTTTGGATCATTGTAAACATACCCATAACAAATAGTATTTTAAGCATCAAAAGATGTTCATGTATGAAGTAGAAGATATAAAGAACTAGCTACGTGTTAAGAAGGGGTTTCTATGAACCAAAACTGTTTTGACTCTTTGAGAAAATTATATCTATAAGTGTCTTATAGAAGAAAATAACCTGTATTCTTGTCAGCTTCAAAGGAGATCTGCAGGGTTGGACTGTCTTTGTCTGTTAGCATGGTGGTGGGCTCCACGCCTTCCTCATCCGTATCGGTACTCTGCTCACCATCTGAATGGACCTCAGCCTCACCCACTGGGGATGCCTGGTCCATGTCCCCACTACGGGCCACAGCTAGCTCTGAAAACGGTACGAGTCCAGCTTTGATGGCATGAGCATGGGACTTGCGATGCTTGTAAAGGTTGCTCTTGGTTTTGAAAGAAAAGCCACAGGGTACACAAGGGTATGGCCTCTCTCCAGTATGTGAGCGGATGTGCTTCTTCAAGACGCTGGGCTTGGCGCACGCTCGACCACAGTAGTGGCAGATGTACTTGCCAGGCTTTTTTGGCTTTTGCTCTTTTTTGCCATAGGCCTCCTCTCCGGGCTCCGGGCCTGACTGAGAATACTGTCCAAAGGAGCTGGGTAAACTAGGAGATTTGTGCCGAGGGAACCTCCCTGCACCAGCCCCATGTGGGTGAGTGTGTCCTGGGTGTCCTGGGAATAGGTCATCCGAGGGTAACTGGCCAGCAAATGGCCAGGCATGAGGCTCTAGGCCTGGCTGTGGTTTGGCTCCTGAGAGAAACCGTTCAGATTGAGGATGTTGAGGGTATGGCTGGCCAAGTTGGTAAGGATATCCCCTGGGGAACCCCTGAGCAAAGGGGCCTTGTGGGTCTTGAGATGGCGGGCCTCCTATGGCCCCAACTGCAGATGGTCCAGATAGCAGCTTTCCAGAATTCCCTGTGATTGGGTACTTCTGCTGGGGTGCTGATCCTCCAGGAGCCTCCAGGTCAGCAAAAGTGCTTCGTTTGGTGTTTGCAGAAGGCTCTGACGCCCATTTTCTTTGTAGAGGTACCTTCTCCCTTGGTAGTTCCTTGTTTGGACATTTCTGCCCTGTCGCAGGTGATTCACGAGCCTCCATTTTCTTGAAGCTCTCCGTGGTTTAGAAGAGGGAGAGAAGAGGGGATGGCAGGGAATTTGGGAGGGTAGGTCTTTGAGGGTTACAAGGTCCCGAAACTACCAGGCATGATAGCGGAACCTTTGCTGGCTGCCAACAAGTTCACAGAAACATAAAATATCCATCCATTTCTCAGAAAGACTGATTATAGAGTCAAGCTGGAAACAGGAATTATCAAGTGGAGCAGAAAGAGGAGCTTCAGCGGATAACATCAGAGAGGTTTCTCTCCTTCTGCCATTTTGTAAAAACACGAACGCTGCTCTCTGTCGTTCTTCTGTCCAGTTCATCTAAGAGCAGAAGAAACCTTGAGTGACCTGCAGAGGGACAGAAAAAGAAAAGAAGAAGCACATGGAGAACATTTTAGGCAAATACTGTAGTCAACAATTGTAATAAACTGTGTTTAACAACATACTCAATTACTAACTTTTCTTGAGGGAAAGGTGCTTGTAGATCCTTTTTCTGTAGCTTCAAAAGTCCTTCAGTTTTCTCACCAAAAGACCTAAAGCAAAGCAAAAGAGAGAAAAGGCTAATTAGTGTTGTGTACAAAAATCATCCAATAATACAGTAATCAGATACACAGATGGTAAATAACCTTTCGTCTGACATCACCCTTGTAACATAAGTCGGATTGGTGTTGATGTGACATTTTTTGCTGCTAAATTCAACACGCTACCACATACTTTGTTGTGCAGAGACGACTTACTAAGTTGTCAAGTACATGCCTGATGTGCGAATATAAATGTCATTGATTGCTCAGTTAGTTTCTTCACACTGGATTCCATCTGTGCTTGTTGCCTTTTTTCACTCCTTTCTCCTCCCTCCCGCCCTCCCTCCTCCTTCCACTCAGTGAGTCACCGATGAAAAGCAAACCCACACTGTTCCTAAAGAGACACAAAGGCTTATAAATAGCGCTGTGGAAGTGACGTCGGAGTGTCATAATATGTGTAGGCGTCCAAAAAGGCCAAGTCGAAGAGCAGCAATCAGCACTAGCACCTTTCCTTCCTCTCTGGGTTACATCTAACTTGGTATGCACTTGGTTGAAAAGCAATCACGAGAATGCTCACAGATACGCAGAAACAAAAGAAGACACACACAGATGTAGATGTAGTGCTTGCAGGCACTGTAACTGCACTGCAAAACTGCAGTAGATAGTGTATATGTGTGTGTTTCCGTTGTTTAACGTTTCTTAACCACACCAACACCTGACAGCAGAAGGGGCACAGAGCCACAGAGCACACATAAACATGCATGCTGAAGTTGCATTTTTGCTTTGTATTTCCTCATCTCAGAGTTTAAACAACCTCCCTCGCACTCTGATTGCGACAGAAACACACACACACACACACACACTGTGGCCTCAGTGCTGGTAAGCAGGGCTCAGTGACGTTTGTGTCTGGGGGCCCAACGTGAGAGCTATAAATAGCACTGGAGGAAAACATGTTTTATTCTTAGCAGCAAGAACGTTAAATTTAAGCTAACTTGTGTTTTTCACATGTACTCCCCAAACCCCTACGCCCACTCAGAAAGACAGACAAACAAATACCAGAAACATTATCTCAACCTTGGGTCATATCTTTGTGTTTTCCATGGTGTTAAGAGTGAAAGAATGTGGAAGAAAACTCCAGTTGGGCAACAATGGGGATTCAGTTGAGTTTAGCTAGCATTATAATCCGGTGATGCTGATTGGTTAGCATTATGGTCAGCTGACACAAATGCAGCCAAAGGCATACGATCTTGGTGATTACTACAGGGGACGTATGGTACTAATAATAGTCAAGACAAGGCACAGCTTTTTTTTAGATCTTTCACAGTGTGAATCCAGTAATGTGCATGGCATAATTCCCCTATGGTGAAACACTCCAGTATCAATGAGTCATGGCTCATGTGTCCTTTGACGCCTGTAGCACACATCGGATGTGCCAGTGTGCACAGCAGCAGAGGATGTGCCAAAGAGGAAAGTGGATTAACGTCAGTTCTGGGTTAACCACGAGTCCAGAGTGAGTTGAGATTAAAAGTTTGATTTAGCTGTCAAACAGCTTGGTCACTGAATATACAGAATATAACTCTACACATGAGAATAATGGTCGAGATCCTGTTCAAAGTAACCAGAAAACCTTTGATTACTTAAACATTCATAAAAGCTGACATGACAAGAAATTCCCGGACCAGCTTTTATTTTATATAATTCATACGAGCTGCTGGCTTAACACTTCCTGTTCCATCCTGCGGTAATGTTTTATAAATGCACATACATTTTCAAGAGCAATACGAGGTAATTTCACCCTCAGACCATATCTGGTGATTTTGAGACAGCTTTTCAACAACTGTGATCTCTCTGTTTCTGGACCCATCCACACTTCTTTCCATTTTGGTTAACCAATAGGGCTTTAACTGAAAGCAACTTTGGTTAACAAAAAAGTTGCCCTTGTCTACAGATTCTTTAATATTCATATGCAAATATGTGGTTTGTAATTATCAGAGGTGTTTCCTGCCTTAGGCTTTCCACGTATGAGCAAGGAAGGGCACGGAGGTCACAGAACAGAGCTGCACCATCATTAAATATTGGAGAAAGACCATTTTTGACTGAAGGGATTCTGTGTTCCCTCTTAAGCCCATTGGGAACGATACTGATGTCCTTTATTATTCTTTTGACCTAGCAATATACCTTTACACAATTTCTACTTGGTGTGGCTTTTTGAAGAGATCTTTTAAAAGCACCCAAGATGACTTCAACTCAGTGAATGTTTCACAATCCTATCCTAAATAGCCACATATGGCTTCCTTAAAAATCATCGCCAATAAAAAAAAGAAAAAAATCACTTGACTTCTACTGTACCTCTTTTTGCCGTTTGGAGGTCTCATATGGATGAACCTGCCAGTTGCAGTTGTACTAGCTGCTATCACGCACACGTCAACATCCATCAGAATTCAACTCACACCCCACAAATAAACCAGCGGTGAAACTGACCTTTCAGCTTACATGGTTAACTTGGCTTAACTTCACTTCAACCTTATGCAAGGTGACTGGTTTTGTAATGAAAGTTTTGAATGGTCACAATCTGCTGTGTGAGTGGGAGCCTGTAGTGAATGGCTTACATAAAGCTTTATTCATACATTCACCGACACAACCTGCCCCAGTTCCTGTGCGTAGGAGAGACATAGCTACTGGCGCTGTTTGTGTGTGTATGAGCGTGGGAAGTATACGTGCCAGTTGTGCGTGTGTGTGTGTGTGTGTGTGGGCTGGCAAAGGGCATGACGAGACACCCAAGTTGTAGGTAGGTCAAAACTAGGTGCATTCAGAGGCTACACTCAGAGGTAAAAATAGTAGAAGTGATACACACTCAAACACTTGTAAAAAGTGATCTATCAAAATGCCCCAAATAAACACAGTTACTTAACATAAAGGAGCAGAGATCAGCTCTGCTTTCATAGACATGGAAATAGATCTAGGCAGTGTTTTATACCCACGGCATGCTTTACTTGGAAAAACACACTCGATCTAAGTTTTTACGTTTGTGTGTAGGCAAACTGAATGGTCCTCTTTTCAGTAAGCATGATAATGTGCCCTCAATCGTCCAACCAAAACACATTTCACACAACATTTAACACAACATTTAAGGACAGTTTTAAGAACATTACATGTGCTGTTTGTATGAATGCAGAAATATCTATATGAAGGTTAACACATGTATTGATGAAACCTGTTATATTTTTGCTTGTGTTATATAAGATCTATACAACCCACCTGCTGTTCAAATCTTTTGTTTGTGAAATGCAGCCAATCAGAAGCTATAGTAAAAGGAGAGGAGTTAACATGATAGTGGATGAGCTGAAGGGCTGCACCCAAACCCGGTATGATATAAATAAGGATTAAGTGAACTGCGTCAAATGGCATAACGCTGTACAATGCCATGAATAAGTGCATCCAGCTAAAACAACATAGTTGGATCCTCAGAGACATTTTCAAAGAGCAACATGGAAACATGAAGGGGGAAGGTCATTATTAGGAGGTATGAGGGGGTGTTGTTGGCTAGAGTCAATTTCAGATCATGGTCCGTGTTCAGTTTGTCCTTGTCTCACTTTGCTTCTTACTTTTGCTCTTCTTGATTTAAGGTACCTGGTTAGCTTGTGGTTCTGGAATTAGATTACTCTCCTTTCTCAGTGTCAGCTATGCGTCCTGAAGAATTAGGCTTAAAGGTACTCAGTGTGTTTAAAAGTGATGACAAGCAGTCTATAGAGTGTATGAGGAGCTGAAAGTGAAACTCCTCTCACCATTGCCTTCACCCAGACCTTGTTTGAACTGTCAGTTTTACCCTGGACATGAAACTTGGCAGCTTTTCAGCAGTTTGTTGAATCCATCCTCTAGCTTTGTCCTGCTGGGATCTTTCCAACACACCTGTCCTTTAAAACTTTGAGGAATTCAAAAGGATATTGCAACTACTTCTCAATATCCCAGTTTCCTTGTACAGGAATGCCCTCAGACCTCTTGACAGACTGCTTTACAAAATAGAAGTTCGATGGAAACTAATTAAATAAACATGTTGATATAAATGAAGCAACAAGAGATTCAAGAGAATTCATGTGCTTGCAGGTATGTACAAGTAGACTCATACACACATATGCCCAAACCCTGGAGGTATGAACACTGTGTGGGCATTAACCATGCAGTAAGAACAAAAGGCTGTGTGTGTGTGTGTGCGTGCGTGTCTGTATGTGTGTGTGCTGCTCTGTGAAGTGTGTGGGAGGCTGTTCAATCCTGAGGGCTGAAGGCACTCTCTCTCTCTCTCTCTCCCTTTCTCTTTCACTCGATTTCATCCGACTTCATTGGAATGACAGTTGGGAATAATGTTGCCAAAACGACAAGATAATAGATCAACATTTGTACAAATCCCTTCCCTCCTTGAATCATTATGAGAGTATGCATGCATCACTAACACACCCACACGCACGCTCACCAGTAATCCCTCTCCTACAGTGTCTTGTTCAGATATGCAGTAGATAAGCCTCTCATTTACTTTCAGTGAAAGAAACAGTTGAGGACAGAGCTCTGTGCGCGTGTGTCTGTGTGTTTGCGCGCGTGTACGTGTGGCTAGTTATTCTTAAATTGGCCCGCTAGGGTGCTGCATACCAACTCAAATGGTTGGAATTCCTGTGACAAAAAAACAGAGAGAAAGCATATTTGCGAGCGTTTGTCTTGCCCTGTCTGTCACTCATTGCATAATATATTTGTAAAAAAGACACGAGCAGAATACAAATTAGATCCCCGTTCCATATTTGATACTCTATGATTAAGACTAAAAGGATAAAGAGGAAGAACACATGACAAAGATGCAGGGAGGGATGAAACAGTGCAAGGAAACAGAAAGGGAACAATCATACAGGACACAAATGAGGAAACAGGTATGGATTATAGGATAAAGAAGGAACAAAGCCACTGATGAGGACTCAGATAAGGGAACAATAATACATAAGGAAATAAGAAAGTAGGGATCCAGTTGGAGAATGGATACTTATGGGTATTAACTTACAGGAGAGAGAACAGGAACACAAAAGATGGAACAATTAATGCTCGTTAAGAAAAGAAAGGGGAATTTATAAAGAAAAAAAAGATAAAGACGTGAACAATCACAAGGGATCCAAGGTAGAGGTAAAAGAGAAGGAACAAGGATGTAAAAGGCAGGTGGAGGATTTTGGGAAGAATACACAATGAACAGAAAGAGGACAAAGAAAAGGGAACACGCACCCAAGAATACAGATGGACGGAAAAAGCACATAATGTAGAGAGTAAATGAGGAGAGTTTAGGAGAGAAAAACAGTTTGAGAAGAGGAAAAAAGACCAAAAGAGCAGGAGAAAGGGCACAAATTATAGGAAGGTTAGACAAAGAGTGAGGACAAAGCTCAAGGACATCAAGGAGGGGGAAAAGCACTTGTCAAGAAAACCGAGACCTTGCTGAGATGTGGAAACCAAGAAAAGAGAAAAAGAACAAGGATGCAATGGGAACGGGACAAAGTGGAAAGACTAAGGACTCGCTTGCGGGAATAAAGATGAAGGAGAGGTGAGGAAACAAAAACGACAAGCACTCAGGTAAAGTTAAAGACTAAGAGTGAAGAAGACTAAATGAGGAGTCTACAGTAGAACAAAGGTGAGGAAACAAATCTAAAGAAAGGAGACAAGGCAAAAAAATCAGTAAAAGAGCACACAATCACAAGCCAAAAAAGGGGGATAGAGAAGGTATTTAAGGTTAAGGTTTAAATTGAAAGATTTAGGAGTTTAAGAATAAGTACTCACAAGAGTAATCAAGGAGAGTGCAACAGGACAGAGGTGAGGAAATAAACACTACAGAAAGGTAACAAGCATAGAAACTGGGGAACTAGGCCACAGCAGAGACGATTCAGGTGAGGTAATGGTATGTTTAGAAATGGAACGTAGCTGGTGAGGAAGAGGGTCATGCAAGCTGGTGTCAGATCCCTTTACTCTACTAACACACACACACACACACACAGTTATATGTATACCAAATAGATGCATGCATGGACTGATCACACACAAAGCCTGGGTTCGAGTTTCTGAGCAGCAGCCGAAGTGTTCTGGTGCTTTGGGTGGTCAGACGCTAAGTAAATTATTTAAACATGTTACTAATGGTTTCCATTCAGTGATTAACAACTTTATACAGCCAAAGAGAGAGAGAGAGAGGGGTGGGGTGGGGGGTGGAGGGAGAAGGGCCGGTTGAGGGCAGCTGGCAGTGTGTTTGTTTTTTGGCTCTGCTCTGTTTGGCCCCAACTGGACTGAAACCACACACACCTCCAATAAAACTCTACCTTTGTTTTACCTGGAGGGACACAGAAGTTACTGGAACAATAAGTTGGACTGCTGAGAGAGTGTGTGTACACCCATGCCTGTGTGTGTGTGTGTGTGTGTGTGTGTGTGCTATTAGAGTGCCCCAATAGCTGGTTCATTTACTGGCATAATAACTAGGTGTTTCATCTGCCCTTCAACCATCTGTAGATGTAAATTGTGCCAATAAGGGCTGAAATATCCACAACATCTACTACTACTTAAATCCATTCTAAAGTAAGCTGAATGAATATGATTTGTGCAGTGTGCCTATCTAATCCTAGCCCAGTATCCTAAGACTGTCATTCTCATTGGAAGAAGAAAAGACACACTTCAAGCATGAATGACAACACAGGGCTCTACCTTCGCCAAGCCCAGTGAGCTGTAATATACCTCTTCTTGGAATTAGATTCAGAGATAATGTGGTTGGATTCAGGAAAAGTCATCACTGTCATTGTGTTATAGTCATCAAGTGATAATTGAACCAGGCAGAAACAGGAAATGAACGCCTGCTGACCCATCCATCCACCCATATGACCACAGTGCCCAGGTCAGATTGGTGTAATCACCCACAACTCTCACCTGTCACCTGATTCCAATTCTCTCTTTTGGACTTTTAGGGTTTTTAGTTCCCTAAATGTATATCACCCTAAAAAATTGCCCCCCACAATATTCCCTTTTGCAAAGACATTTCCAAGAAAGCACAGTTTGATGCTAATTATGAGTCAAAAAAATGTGAAATTAAATTTTAAATCAATTCTTTACAAGAATTGAAGACAGCAGTGCAGTCCATAAAGATTAGTATAATCTGGACAAAATGTGAAGAAAGGGAGTTATGTCTGAGAGAAAACATCCTTTTATATTTCTTGGTGAAAACAAAAGTGGCGTATGTGTGAACCACAGCAGCGGGCTGACTGCAGGTTGCTGCAAAGTTAAATTTAAAGCACTTTAAGACTTCTCTGTGCCAGGCCAAATAAAATCTGTGGCCAATTTCACCCCCTGCCAAAAGTTTTATAAATAAAAAATTCACTTTCTCAGCAGTTATATTACAATACCTGCTTTCTTACATTAGGCCAGGTAAAAGTTTACACAACTCCGTGTTGAAAATTAAAAAGCCATGTGTGAATTATGATGTTTGCACAAGGCTTACGTCTTAATGGAAATTAGAAACATCACCTTCCTTCTACACACTTACTGTGCCCTTGAGCAAGGCTTTTGAGCTCAAGCTGGTCCAGTGAAGGCCAACAGCAGGAGTCTGTGGTTTCACCAGGATGTTCCCAGCATGAAATAAGTGAAATGAAGTTTAGCAGAAGAGGAACACATGCAGCTCTACCTACTGACAGAAAAATCCAGGTCTTAGGAAGGGAAATGTAACACTTTCTCCATCCCAACTACCCTTCAAAATGTCTCCTTCACTTCTATTTCTGTTTTTCACTTTCTACATTTCCCAAAGAGCTTTGACAGCCTCAAAAGAGAGTGCCTGAGCTGGTGCTGTCACCTCTGGGTTATACGTGTAGGTGGTCAGAGAGCTTTTCCAGGTAAAATACAGTCAGACTTTTTCATAACCCGTCCTGTCTTTTACTGCAGCTGCACCGAATTCTGGTCTATTTTCTGCTCTTGTGGGAGCAAAATTCAACCTTCCTGCCTCTTTAACAAAACATTTCTTCTTTTGAGAACGTTGAGTGGCACCACAAGAAGGTAACTCGAAAAAGAAGCCCTCGCTGTTCGATTCAGAGGGACTGACGCCAAAATGTGGGCAATAAGCTGCCAAAAGCAGGTCCTCATTCTTTAAAAGAAGGCAGATGGAATAATAAAAGAAGCAATAAAAAACAAGCATTTACATCGTCGCAAATAAAAATGTACAAGCGCATTGAGCGCGAGAAACGTTATAAACAGCAATGAGATTCAGTTTATAAGATCAACCGCAGATATCTAAACTGTATACGAAAGATATACACCACATAAACCTGCAATTCTTCTAATGGACAGCATTTGTTTGAAAAGTCAGACGCTATAAAGGCCTATGAGAAAATGCCCATGACCCCAGTCCCTGGTTTCATAATGTTCATTTAAATTATAGTTACATTTTGAGTGAAATAAATTAGGTTGTGGCTATATTGTGATTTACAGATCACTATGGTAGTGACAATCACAAGGAAGCCGTAGCGCTGACCCCTTTGACTCTAGATGGAGACCAATTAAATGAACCAAAAATTAACAACTGAGGCCATAAATGTATTTGAAAAAACTCGAGAGAGCTGAAAGGTCATTTTCCAAAAGACTTCTGCATAGTAAGTCTTCGTGGCGCGGGTGTGGTCTCTGGCCCGCTGCAGAGGAGGGGTGGCACGGTGAGCTCCTGGGGCGGTGCAGAGGCGGGGTTGAACAGGTGTTTGGGACGAGTGACTGATTGTGACTCTTCTTATGTTTCAGTGACAGTCGAGGAAGGGAGCGGAGTGACTACTGAGCGGGAGTGTCTGTGTCCCGTGCGCTTAAGCCGAAACCACGGCTATAATAAAATAAGTGTGTGTCACTATACCCACGGTGTGTGTGTGCGTGTGTTGGGGTCCGACGTCACAGTCTTCTTTTTGAAACCGTAGCCGTCACCCCCTGCTGGTCATTGAAGATTTAAGAGCATGTCTTTTGTCCTGTCTTCCTTCTCTCCCCCCAACCGGTCAGGGGAGATGGCCGCCCCTCCCTGAGCTTGGTTTTGCCGGAGGTTTCTTCCTGTTAAAAGGGGGGGTTTTACTTCCCACTGTCGCCAAAGTACTTGCTCATAAGGGGTCATATGATTGTTGGGTTTTTCTCTGTATGCATTATTGTAGGGTCTACAATAATATAAAGTGCCTTGAGGCGACTGTTGTAGTGATTTGGTGCTGCATAAATAAATTGAATTAAGGCGCTTCTGCACTGACCTTACTTTTCAGTGTGGACTGGCTGTGTTTAAATACCAAAAACTTGGCAGATACTTAATTTTTCGTAAAATCATTCAAGTTGCTTCATCCATACAGCAAATTACAACAGATACAACACATTTGGGAGCTTTGAAAGTTGGAAAAATGCTGCAATTTTATCTAAATAAAGCGTTGGCATGATAAACACTTGTTCATGTTCACTGTTGTCCAGTAATGCCATCAACGAAATCATCAACGAACACAGTCACTGTACCAACAAGGTTTCTGCGCAATTTCATGTAAAGTGATACAAAACATAATTTCCTTTGTCATTTCCTGGTCTGAATTCACACTTCCACCGAGACTTTTAGCATTACAAAGTAGATTTTTAGGGTTAAGACTGACTTGAAATGACTAAGAATGGGGTATTATGATTGGCCACAGAGGCAGATGAAGACATAGAATCATTTCTGACACAAAAATAATACCACCGAAAACTGATTATTTTATCTCCAGAGTGCAAAACTATCATCATTGTTTTGTCAGCCAAGCACTCATGTTGCCCACCGTTCATGTTGAGGCAGCCGTGTTTGGTTTTAATTTAGTGCTGTCAATCATCAGGTCGGCAGATGCACTGCTGGATTTGAACGAGAAAAACAGAGAGAAGAGGCTCTCCAGAAATGACTGAAATTAAATCTAAAAGAGTGTGAGAGAGATGAATCAAATGAACTCAATTTGAACTGTGATGCACAACAAACACGCACGCATGCACATGCACACACACACTTGAGCAGGCAGCTTGTAGACAGTGATTTACAGCAGGTAGGAAGTCATTATGCTACTGAATATTTCTCTCAGAAAAAAAATGTGAAAATATGTGTGTGTCTGTGTGTACAAGTGTGTGTGTGGGCCCAGAATAGAGTAAATGTGTGGGAGGTGGCAGCACAGGCAGGTTTGCAGAGACAGGATGAGGGTGTATGTGCGTGTGTGTGTGTGTGTGTGTGTGTGTGTGTGTGTGTGTGTGTGTGTGTGTGTGTGTGGGAGGAGGAAGTTTTTGGTGTGCCAAGGTTATAGTTTTGCTGCTGCTGAATTACAGTTATAAAAGCTTCTGTTACACAACGGAAAATACTCCAAACTTATCACTGCTCTGTGACGGAGAAGAAATCTAACTTTATCTTCTAATGCCAGATATAGATATAGATATAGATATATAAGGACTGGAATGAACAAAATGATGCATACATTTTTACGTACCCACATGATCTCTAAGAATATTACAGAAAGTACAGAGGATTTTTCTCATCATTATTATTATTTATGTCAGAAATTAGGACAAATCCTCTGAAAACTTGAATTCTCATTAAGTGAGAAAAACATCAACCTGTAACATCGGTAAAACGCTGCTGACATAATTGATGCATCATTACGGCCTTGATGCACATAATGATGCATCAAGGCTGAATCTGCGTGTTTTACTCTTTAGTCTTGATACCAGTAAGACTGAAGAATGCAAGACATTTACTCATAATGCAGTATTTTCTTACTTTGCTTTATGCTTCTTTAACTAACAAGTCTACAGTACCAGCAGTGTGGAAATGCTGAATGACTCAGGAATCTAAACTCAACCAACAAATGGGTTTAAAAAACAGACACGAGAAACATAAAATTTGGGCGACATGATAGGCGAGCAGTTGGGGTGCCCTGAGCATCTGATCCCTGCTTCCAGCTGGCTGGACAGTGTGCTGAATGTCATTCTCCTTTTCTCTAGCCTGCTTAACTGTCTTCATCGAACTGTTAAGGAACAGCTAAAAAGCCAGTGCAGTATAGAAATGCTGTTTAATTTACAAATTTAAGAAAATACACAAAAATTAAATGATGAAGAAGGAAATATGTTTTTTTAAAGAAAATATTTCTGGCGCTCAAATGAAAAGAAAGCTCCGCAAGCTCATAAAGTCCAAGGGGAAAACAATATGAGGGTATTTGTATGTTTTCCTACACACGGATTCTTCTTCCGGGCTCGCTGGTGGAGTAAATACATGTGAAAACTGTGTGTGAGCCTGCCAGTGTGAAATATGTGAATCAATGATTGCTTTATGGTGTTGTATATGTACACACGAAATTATATGTTTTCAGTCTGAAAGTCCTGAGCGGTGAGGTCACTCTCTGGTCTGCTTCAGCGCTGTCCAATGTCCACATGTGTGTATGTGGTTTCAGCTTTGAAAGACATGCACAGGGAGACCACTACCATATTAGTCCTGGAAAAGAACCTTCAGTGTCAAATCAAATGACATCAAGTTTGGCTTTTCTCTCACAAATTACATTTTCTTACTACTGTATAACCAAAGGCCGATCTACTTGACTTCTCAAATTGTTTTCTAATTTAGTCCCATTTGTTTGCCGTTACCTCTGTTTGCTCTTAACATCCACCATCTGTTTCAAATTAAAATGTTTCTGGCTGCTTACTGGGGATACTCCCCACCCTTCGCTGGGAAGCTTTAATTGTGAAACCCTTAAGGAAGTGTTGGGTTTTATTAAGAAAGCATGCTCAAAAGCATGGCAAACACTAACAGAAAGACAGGAGGTGGAGCTGGAGGTGGCAGAGCTGAAGATGTTAAGATTTTTATTGGGAGTGACGAGGATGGACAAAATTAGAAATGAGTACATCAGAGGGACAGCTCAGATTGAGCAGTGTGTGACAAAGGTAGAGAGGCAAGGCTGAAATGGTTTGGACATGTGGATAGGAGGAATTGTGGACAAAAGGTGTCGAATACAGAGCTACAACACAGGAGGAAAAGAGGAAGACCACAGAGAAGATTCGTGGATGCAGTGAAGAAGGACATATAGGGAATAATGCAAGGACTAGAGTGAGATGGAGGCAGATGATTTGCTTTGGTGACCTCTAAAGGGAGAAGAAGTCTGAAAGCATCAACGATCAGAGTTTATTAAAGTGCATTAATAAACATATGAGGACAGGGTTCTTGTTTAGAATTAAACACTGATTTGCAAGATGACTGTTTACACAGTGGGAGCTATGAAAATGTGTGTCATTGCGAAGACTGGGGTTTGGTAATTGGCAATTTTGGTTTTCCCCCAAATGCTGAACCCATCTGTTAAAATCATAAATTTTAGTCGAAACAGACTGTATATAAAAGATGTTCCAAAAAAAACAGCACCACACAAACACGGCTGACTGATCCAGTTCTGTGACTTGAACTAGCAGAGTTGACCGATATGAGCGCGTGTCAGTCAAATCAGTTAATTCTGCCAAACTTTGAGCCCTAATGAAATTTAAAAAGGGGCCTTACATGCAGTTTAGCAAGCTCAGTTATAACTGAAGGGGGAAATTAGCTATTGGGACCAAAACTGCATATCGGGATGCCAGGGTGTAAACTGTTAATTGCTGCCGTAAAGCAGAACATTTTAACATCGGGGTCTATGGGGACTGACTTGCTTTTGGAGCCAACCTCAAGAAACTTCTTTCTTGAATTGGCTTCATTTTTCAGGCCTGGAGGCTTTTTCTTGAGCGGAACTTTCTCTGTTAAATAATGTTCATTTCGAATTTGGAAACAGTGGGAGCCAAAACCACATGGCCCATTTAGTAACTGTCCTGCAGGTATCAGATGTATTAAGTTCGTTAGCGGATCAAGAATCCGCAGAGCTACATGAGAAGTACTCATGACAACTTGGCGAACTTCGTCTGTTAGGCTAGATTGTGTGATAAAATCAAAAGATCCCGAACAGCTACTAAGCAATGATTAAATTTTGTCAGCTCTTCAGTTTAGTATTTTTCTTTATTTATTCTGTTCTCATGCTGCTCAATATATTGCAGTGTACAATTACTGAGCCACAGCGATTCTGAAGAGGTAACAAGAGTTTATACACACACACACACACACACACACACACACACACACACACACACACACACACACACACACACACACACACCCTGTGGTTAACATGGGAAAGATAATGTGACACAGCACCAATTCAGGCTGTTAAAGAATTCCGTGTTCCATGTTCAGGCTCCTGGCTCACGCTCAAACATACAGTATATGCACTGTACCTACAGAGTTTTCTTTTCCAACACAGCGGTTCTTCCACAGCTGTGGCTGTTTGACCAACATGTTTCCATTTAACAGAGAAAGCAAAAAAGAGAGATGGCGAAAAAGATGGAGGAGAGAGAGGAGGGGGGGGGGGGGGGGGGGGGAGACAGAGGGGAGGGGGGTGAAGAGGTGAGGAGGGGAAAAACAGGCGTCCTGTTGGTGTAAATTGCCAGTGGAAAAGAGAAGGCAGTCATATTTTCCACAGGGCTGCTGGGCCAGCCTTGAAACTATTACTGAGTTAGCCACATGCATGTGTGTATGTGCGTGCACGTGTGCATGCATGTGTGTAGCTTCATTACATTTTCCACAACAGTTTGCAAAATGCACCAGGAAGCGAGATGGACAGAGGAAGAGGTAGTTGAGATTTTTTCAGGGATGGACATCTTCTCATGGTTTGTTAAAGGTTCTTCTGTAACCCGGCAACAGCCAATAAGGAGCGTAAAGTTACACAGAGAAATTATACCATGTTTGAGGTTGGTGGAAGCACTGCCATATTTCTTGAACATGACAGAAAATCCAGGGTTGTCATCTGGCCCCTGAGTTACCCGTCAGATGGGCAATGCTACCCGGTTTGTCTGAACCACTTTAAATCTCCTCCTGGAGAAATGCTTTAAGTGCACAGTCCACAGTCAAAAAGTTGTTGAGGATGACGGCACGTCTCTTCTTGCTCAACCACAAGTCCAGAAAGTGAGATTTTGGTGAGTCCAAGCTTGGCCAAAGCAGCATTAAAAATAAGTATGTCACATTAGCTTGATACTTGATTCTATTGTTTTGATGTTTAAATACAGCAAATCCTGTTTTCTCCTTTTGAACCAGCGCCTCTGCTTGAAAAACAAAACTGCATGGTCATCAAGTGACAAAAGTCTGACTCAGTCAGGAGGCTCCATCTGGGGCTGAAAAATGAACCCAATGTGGAAGTGCCCCAAACTGCAGTTCCTCAAGTAGCTGACACTGGCCACAGAAACACTCCTGTGTTAAAATGCGTATCAAACATGTTAAGAAAAAAAAAGCTCTGTTCTTGTTACAGCTTAAGGCCAGAGATATGGCCACTTTGACTGACTACGCAGAAAGCTGTGGCCGCTCGCTGTCTGCTATGCTAAAACCCTGTGAACTGGACCTCTTGACAGTGACTGTGGTGTTGGTGCCATTTGGGGCAATGGAGGAAATTATTTGATGTATATCATTATTATAAAAAGTAATACATCTATGCAGTTATTTATACTAACAGCCCGTTAGTATAAATCACTTTTGGGGAATTTGGTTTAATTTGATACTTTATACTTATTCTATACTTTACTTTCTATATAAAAGGACACCATACCCAATTAAATGGGAGCACTGAGGCAATGCTTAACCCTGCTGTTGCAGCAGTACAAAAAACCCCAAAAAACATAAGACTTCTGCACAGTCGCTATCGGTCTGAATCATGTGTGAGTTTGTGGCATGTTTCGAGGTTTAAGAGTCGCAGAATGCACAAAGAAGACACAAACTACAAACCACCAAAGCTACTGCAGGAGATGCAGGAAATGAAAATGTAACCCAAGTAACCAAAGAGCAAGAGCACTAGTGTATCTGAAGAAATGCAATCAGAGTTGAAATTAATGACTAATTGTTTAAAGTCTAAACAGTTCAAATGTTTAATGAGATGGATCATTCAAACAATTAGCTATCCTAAAGCCCGTTTTAACCAAAAGCTTGGCCTAAGTTCTTCTCCATGAGATGTAGTCTAATAGGATTTTTAAGCCTATTTTCCAGTTTAACCAAATTTACTTTTGGCTCACTTCGGTAACGTAGGTACAAGTAGGGATGGGTTCAATTCACGGTTTTGAGTTCAAATTCCAGTTTCAGATTTGGGTCAGTGTTTTTGTTTACAGGTTTCAGTTTCACACCCTTGTAGACCTCTATTGGAGACCAGGGCAGTGTGTCAGAGTAGCTAACACTCTGATCTCCTTGATCTGGAATTTCATTTATACTTGAATCATCTCCGAGCTGACCTGAAGCCATACCAAAACAATCGCTCCTCTTTCCTGGTTGATGTATATTTAGCCGCGATGCCTGCAGCTGCGGCCGCATAGACGTTTGTGACGCAAACTGCAGAACCACCGCACACTAGCAGCTATTGTAGGAGCCCTTCTTCATGCATTCATGTTGAATTAGCAGCGTGCAAAGTGGCAGCCGTTGTAGAAGTCGGTGTGTTTTATGTAACTTGCCTTTAGAGATTCGTGAGTCTTTGAATGAAAAGATGCATCGATGCTCTGCTGCTTCCAGAGTGGGAGCTTCCAGCCCACAACAACTCTGTAAATGTTTGACTCAAGACTATTCCTGGTGTGTGTTTGCGCATATGGGCATGATGCTCACACTTATGTAAGTGTCTTTCATCTGCATCCCTCTTCCCCACTCCACTCTCCTCCCCTTGTTGTTTTCAGTCCCCTCTTCTCTCCCAACTCAACGCTTCCTTCGATTTTCTGCTGCCTTGTTTACGCATCTCTCTCCTCTTTCAGCCTTCTTTTCCTTTTCATTCACCCCCCTCCTCTGCTCTCCTCTCGTTAAAAAAAGCCTGCAGGCAGGTTTTAGCAGCACCTATAATGCTGAGTTAGTTTTACTCTCAGGAACCAAGTGTCATCCTGGAGGCCATTTTTCACTGTGTTACATCAGAATCTGCAATCCAAAGCTTGCAACATCACCAATAATAGAACTCCTACTATGTAGGGCAGATAATTACCAAAACTTTCAGTCACACACTTCAGAAACCAAGCGGGATGCACTCAGGACTTTTGTTACCCTCATTTATGTCAGGAAGGCAGACAAAGAGTATTCCAGCGCAACTACTTTTCTGGCTCCGGGCATTGGGAGTTGCCCATTGTGGTGGGCAATAAAATATGTATATTATGGAAACAACACCTTGTACTTGAATGAAGGAACATGCAGTCCTGTAAGAACTGTTGTACTCTACAAAAAGAAGACTAGTATTACTCAGAATTGCAGCCTAGACTTAGAGTAAGTGCTTTTTGATAATCACAGTCTTTTTCTCAGGCATTCACTGTAAATGTTAACCTTTCATGCATTCATCTCAGTGCCCCTGCGGCATCAAAAGTGTCTTTGGACTATCTACTGGAGAATGTAATTTTAAAAAGAATGGGGTTAATTTCCTAAACTTGTGAGTTGCCAGTGATTTAGCAACAGATTATTTTAACAACCTCCAATTACAGGAGGTTCATGTGAAGGTTCAAGTTTTGTTTCTTAAAAAAAAAGAAGATATCTTGTAGGAGCTACAAAACAAGCACATTTTAACCTTTTACCACCCACCAGGGTCAACAGTGAACCACTTAGGGCTAAGGTTTGAGTTAGGCTGAATTTTTCATGAATGCCATAACAAACATACTTTCAGAAAGTTGAGGATGTCACCTTTCAAATTTGGACCCCAAAGATCTTCTGTAGCCAATAAGATTCCTTCATGGGTATCCCAAAAACGTGAAAATTCCATATGCTCCAGGCACAGATTTGAAGGTAACACTAACCTACCCGTTCTAATTGCAATACAGTAATGATAATAATATATCAATATTAGCTTGGGGACACATCTCTAGGCTTGATCAACACATTGGATGAGAGTGTCCAATGATAATGGAAGAAACTCAGAAAACTGATCTAATCTGCTAAACATCAAAGATACCAGTTGTTTCAACATTTCAGTATAAGCACATTTACATCATTTAACTTGCAATACGAACTTAAATACATTCCCTTGTTCTTCAAATGGCTTTTCCACTTTGCTTTGTGGTGATCTGAATGGTTAATCCTCAATCCTAACCACTTGGTTTTCTAACCCTAACTTCCTCTGCCATGCACTGCTTTTTGCATTTACACTTCAGCCTTCTGTCTACCATAACCCTAACCTCTCATCACCTCTGTGCCTAACCGTAAACTTGGGGATGTAACCCATGTGCCTGATGTAGATCTTTAATCGAGTTATAGGTTCCGCTAAACATGACAAATACTCATCCACTACAGAGGCCTTTGCTTGTGCAGCTACGGCACATTACTTCTGTCAAAAGAATGTTGGGTATGGAGCAAAACCCGCATCTTCAGTCCAACATTATATATTTACACGGTTCAGGTGTTTGTCACAAGGATCTCTGCATCCTCCAAAAACACTCAGGCGAAGTGAACCGTGAACACATCGAGCTGTGTTTGTTTGACTGCCAGAGCTGCTCAGCATCATCTGAATCATAGCTGGTGTTTCTGATATGAGCTTCCAGCACTTTCAGTAATGTGTCACAATGACATCATGGCATAAAATAAATCTTCAAGTGTTTACACAGCAGCGGTATCAACATGAGAAATTCTCTCCGCTCCCAACGCTTTCTTTTCACCTTAAAGGTGAGAGAATCATCATGGCTTCAGGGCTCGATGTGAGTTTTTCGTTTCTTGCTGTGTTTCCATATGAAACTACTTTTAAACTACTGTTAAAAGGAAACCTATTAAAAGGCATAGTTGGGGTACAAATCTACAGATTAAATCCGTAATTCCACTGTATGAACATGTCGGGATGGATCTGTGAAGACGTAAGTGCGACGAAAAGGGAGTAAAAACTGCTTCTAACATGATAGGTATTCCAAGAAAGCAGCAGCCATCACTGTCGCTCAAGCGGCCAATTCCCCCCTCTGCCAGTAACTTGATGTTTACAGAAGAATACAACTCCAGAAGGACCAAATGATGGTTGGTTAGCTGCAAAATTGGCCGACAGAGTAGAAAAACCCAGACTCTGCCAGAATGTATCCCAACATTTGGATGATAGCTGCCGGCAATTTCTGAGTCTGTTTGTAGCATCTTATCCTGTCCTGGCTGGTTATTTATAAGCAGCAAAATGTATGTGCTGTGCATGCTGTAGGTGTGTGTGAGTGCACTGCAGTTTATTCTTGACACAATGGGGGCGGGTGGTTGAATGACTACTGTCCCCAACGCCCGTTACTTGCACGCACGCGCGCACGTACGTACACACACACACACACACACACACACACACACACACACACTAGTGCTGACTGTCCACCCACGCACAGAGCTAATCTCTGTCCCTTCACATCCGCAGAGCAGCAGGTAGGTAGGAGGTGTGTGGTCTGAGTGTGTGTGTGTGTGTGTGTCTGTTCACCAGTATGACTAACATCTTACAGAATTAAAAACCCTCAGTAGCACAGATGGCTCGGTGAGCAAACTAGACGGACAAGAGTTGGCTAATTTCAACTGATTAATGCATGAAATTCTTCCTAGATGTTACCGCATTTCCAGGCCAGAAGCAGACACATCAGGTTGTTTGTGTGCACGCCACACCTGCATGTGAAACTCTTCCTGTTACATTTGCTGCTGCAGTTTTTGCTGCTGATTTGCATCTCTCTTCCTTCTTGCCCTCACACTTTTCAGCATGTAAGACAGAGAATGGCCAGAACTATGCGGACACCTAAACATGACATTGTAATTCCCAAGAAGGTCAACACTGACATTACAGCATGACCTTTTCTGTATTCTCGCGCTTCTTTTTTTAAGTCTGCCTGATATTTTTCACAAGGTGGTTGTTTAAGGGTTCCCTACATGTGATGAACTATCTTATTCTCTACATTGTGGACACAGGAAACATTTGACAAAATGGTAATAAATTGTGCTCCTATTGTGTTCAGGCACCTCAACAATGGTCAAAAATTGAAATAATAAAATTGTTCAGAGTTTTAACCTTTGCAGACCGAATGCTCTTGTAAGTAGGAAGTAGGTGATGCTGTGCCAGAAACCTATACATGTTGCTCTCTGACGCACCAGAAGGAAAATGTGTTGTAAGAGAACTTCCAGTTTAGAGTCTACATTTTTTTTGCACAACAGGATGAAAACATGTCTCTCACTTTAGGTGTCACTTTGTTCCATAAAAGACACCTTAACTTATTGCTATAGTATGATATACGGTGCTGTGCAAAAGTCTTGAGCCAACCCCATTTCTTTATATTTTTCTGGAAAATGTTAAATAGGTGTAGTGATGTATTGAGACATCTGACAATATAAAATATACACATAAAAGGCAAAAAAGAATTCTGTAAAAGTATGTGTGAGTGTTTGCATTTGGTATGACCACTCTTTGAAGGACATTTAAAACTTTTCTTTGGCTGCCTTTTCTCACACTGCCACAGTGATATTGAGGTCCAAGTTCTGGGGAGGACAATCCATGATTAATAGTTAATTATACTATAATAATAGTAGTCTATTCAGGCATGCTTTTACTGCAATGGCAGTGTGTCTGGCATCATTGTCAGGCTAAAAAATGGTGTTGCCAATCAAATACTTTCCATATCCCAACACCACTGCCAGAAATGCAACCATGTTTTCCAGACAACTGTAGAAACCCACTGTTGATCCTCTCTCTTGACCCCCTCTATACATATTGACAAATATTTTAACCAAAAATATCTAAATTGCATTCATCACATCATCAGACCTGTTACCACTGATTGTCAGTCCAGTTCTTCTGTAGTTTAGCGTACCTCACCCTTTTCATCCTGCTTCCTTTCCTTATGAATGGCTTCCTGACAACCATCTACTGAGACTTCCTGATGAAGCTCCAGTGAACAGTAGATGGATCAACAGGAGAGCCAAATGCATGGCTCAGGTCCTGTGTCCGGATACTGTTAAAAAATATTGTTTTATGCCTGTCAAACTGCGTTATCATTAAGATTTTTCATTGATTTTTCTTTCAACATTCAGTTCAGTGTTTTTGCAACAGACGGCTAGTAACAAAGTGTCAACATACAATTTAAAATTGGTTCTTTGCTAAGTTGTCTGCTATGTGTAAACACAACACTGGATCAACCCTCGAGGTAGGTGTCTTTTCTATGGTTGAATGATTCATAGGTCAGTGGCTTAACAAACAAACAAAGAAAAAAACATTCCTTTGAAATGGTAAGGTACAAGGACTGGACTGAAAATGAGTGAAAAAGCAGGACTGGAGAACTGTTGCTCAACAAAACAAAGTCTGGCTCCTTGGAAGCAAAATACAAAGAAATAAGGAGCGGCTCAACAAATATGCAGGAGAAATATCGAGATGTTTGCATGTGGATTAATATTTTAATCCAATCATAAATTTTACCGTTGTGACCCTATCACATGACTCCTACCATATGATTGATGATGGTGTTTTTTAATACATGATTGTCTGATGAGGAAGAGTAGTGCTCTAAACATCACTCTGTTTGAGATATTTCAGTACTGGCTTTTTAGGGTGTAGCAGCTGCCTGCTTTAGCTTGGATGTGCCTCTCTTCCTTTTAGTGTTGTATACACTTAATCATTACTTTCTACCTGAGCTTCAAACTCCATTGCTGGGATTTTCCTTTCATCGAGACACAACAAGACAGAACTTTGACATGCAGTCTGCTATGCTGACCGGGTCGTCTACATACCTTTGGTCACATCATATAAATCGACATCAAAGCATCAGTGAGAAAGTTATCAGATTTTCTAGATCTACACGGCTGCATTATACATGCCTGGGTGAGTATACTGTATGTGTACAGTGCTGTACTGTAGACAAATCCCCAAGTGTTGTAAAAATATCCCGCATGAAGGGCGCTGACATCCCGTCTCTGTGGAAACCAGATGGATGTTTACTGTCCAAACAGCACACCTGATAGAAGCACACTGCCACTTTCAGCTGTGGTGGGGGGGTTTTTCAGCAAGTGAATGAGAAAAAGAGACATCCAGAGGGACAGAAAGAGAAGCAGAGGGTTGAGTTAATTGGATGGAGGACAAGAAGCAGGGAGAGGAAACGTAGGAGAGAGATCGCACAAAGCCGGAAAGAACAAAAGGCTTTACAGCGGATGAAACAAAGACAGAGAGAGAGAATCATGTGCAGAGGTCAGGTGAATTTCAGCTTCCAGGAAACAGAAACTTCAGACTGATTAAAGATTCTTGCTTCCTGCTACTGTTCCTGCCTGCAAAGATAGAGGTTTCCATTCGCTCAGAGTCCTTAGAGGCAGAGCTCAACACAGAGTAGCCATCTTGGTCACACCTCCACTCCAGTATGTTAGTGCAGGCTAACTAAACTAGTCCTGACCATCATGAAAAGTGCTAGTAAATTTTCTAAAGTGTTCCCAAAATATCCTTTTAAATCAACTTCCTTCCCCACAGGACGGTACAACCACCATTGTGGTGGTGCATTATTTTTCTGTAAATTTCTATTCAGATTTGTCTTTAATTTAACACCTCCAACTCATATAGTACACAGTATAAATATACTCTTATTTACAATTCACATTAAAAAATATTTTCTAAAAAATGAAATACAAAATGTGAAGAAGAAAATGTGTGCTACTGGAACAAACAGAAGTAGTAGTTCACTTTTAAATTAGCACAAACCTGCAGCGACTGATCGGTAAACATGGCTTCGTTTAACTAGGACTTAAACCCTTCCCTAAATTTAACCAAGTAGCTTCTGTGCCTAGACTCTACCACATCTTAACCACAGTGCTGAAGGATCATGAGACACTCATATGCTCATTTTTGGAACAATCACATGGATGAGTTTTGAGATGCTGATAAACAAGTAAGTGTGGGAAATTTAAAACAGATGCAGAGACAGACTCTGTCTCTTTACACGGTATTGATTATTAGTGTTTGTGCTTAACTCTTAGTGAAATGTGCAATCCTTAGCTTTTTCCTGGGGTTTATCAGCAAAAAATATTACAAAAGTATCTGGTGAAGGCTCACTCACCTCAATAAAAAACAAACTAAGAATTAATTAAGGAGAAAAATGTAAAAAATAAATCAGATGACTGTCACTAAGAAAGACTAGTGTAAGCATTTTATGTCTAAGGAAGCTCTACCTAATCAAATATTTCCAGAAGTCCATCGATCCATCCATTTTCTTCCGCTTATCCGGGGCTGGGTCGCAGGGGCAGCAGCCCAAGCAGAGAAGCCCAGACCTCCCTCTCCCCAGCCACCTCCTCCAGCTTATCCAGGGGAACACCAAGGCGTTCCCAGGCCAGTCGAGAGATATAATCTCTCCAGCGTGGGGTCTGCCCCGGGGCCTCCTCCCAGTGGGACATGTCCGGAAAACCTCGCCCAGGAGGCGCCCAGGGGGCATCCTTGTCAGATGCCCGAACCACCTCAACTGGCTCCTTTCGATGCGGAGGAGCAGCGGCTCTACTCTGAGCGCCTCCCGAATGGCCGAACTTCTCACCCTATCTCTAAGGGAGAGGCCAGCCACCCTTCGGAGGAAGCCCATTTCTGCCACTTGTATTCATGATCTCGTTCTTTCGGTCACTACCCACAGCTCGTGACCATAGGTGAGGGTAGGGGGGTAGATCGACCGGTAAATTGAGAGCTTCGCTTTTACGCTCAGCTCTCTCTTCACCACAACAGACCGGTACAGCGTCCGCATCACTGCAGCCGCTGCACCAATCCGACTTTCGATCTCCCGCTCCCTTCTCCCATCACTCGTGAACAAGACCCCGAGATACTTAAAGTCCTCCACTTGGTACTCCACCCTTTTCTGGCTGAAAAGGGTGGAGTGCCTCATGGTGGAGTGCCTCTCATTTCCAGAAGTGAGAAACTATTTGGATTTTCTTTTGGATTTTGCCCTCACACTGAGGAGCTTATAAGGTCATTGTAGGCCACGCTGTGGGATATGGATCTCATAAACGTTGACTGCACACTGAATTGGCAGCAACTTTTTATTTTGCATGTTTTACTTCTGTCTTTTCCTTTTTTTCTTTAAACAGTGACTGTGTCACCGATCCACTTTTTTTTTTTCCATGTAAGACCATTACACCATCTGACATCACGACTCACATTATCACTATGACTCTTTTATTTGAGTTTCCTGGGATTTTGGTCACCTGGAATAGCGTCATTGGTAAATGCCCATTTTATGCTACTTAAACACATGAGGGCAAAACCACATGTGTGATCAATACCAGCCACACATGGGCTTGACACAGTTCTTGTTTTCTCCTGCAGTCTTTACTACTGTCTTGTCTCACACATGCACACACAGAAGGTGAGGAAACCAAAGGAACAGGTGAAGCTGCTGTCAGCAGCACCTGCTCCTCCTCCACAGCTCACAGTCCTCCCCTGATCCCTCTTGTTTCTCCCCCCTTTTTTTCTTCATATCTTTATCGCTGTTCTCCCTTCTCTGTTTTCTTTTTTAGTCTCCTCTCGACTCTCTTTCCAACTTCCTCCTCACTTCACCCAACCACCTCCCTCAACAGTCTTATTTCTTTACCGCCGCAGCCTCTTTAACCTCAACGCGGGGTTACAAAACATTAACAAAATCACACGAGGTGAACCATATAATTTGCTGGAAAAAAAGATTGGAAAAAAAAGCTGTTTTCATTCTACAACTACTTTTGCTTTTCCTTGCAATAACTTTTATGTTCTCTTACAATACTTTTGGTTTACCTCGCAATAAACTTTGCACTGCCTTGCATAAAACTTTGCATTTCTTCCCTGAGCCATACGAACAGCTGATATGTCACTTTAGTCCAGTTGCAACACACCACCAGTTCAGGGAAAGGCATGACCGATGATGTGACGCTCTACATAAAGCATTTGCTGCTCATTACTCTGTTAAACATGTGGATCCCTGACGCTACGCAGCCACTGGCTGTGAGGACAGCTGCGGCTGCTCAGCCTTTTTTGCACAGCAGCCACAACTTTGCATGGGGATGGATGGTTATACTGCTCAGACTGCAAATGTGCTTGAATTATTATATTAATTAGACCATGGTAGCTGTACTGTGGCTACATTTACTATTTTTTAATAATTTTGGCTGTTAGCATCAATCAGCAAAGGATTTGAATCAGCAGTGCTTCAATTCACCAAAAACACTACAGTACTACAGCCACGCATACAACTCCTTTATGTAATTGGTGCCGATTCCATAAATTAATGTTTCGCAACCCTGCCATTACTTTATAACACAGTATAGGAAGCTAGGAAACACATTAACATTTGACCTGTACACTTAGAGAGAGGGGTCAAGAGGCAACTGAAAATTATGTGAATTAACTAGTAGAACATTTGCAGGCACCACACATCAGACTACTTGAACATCTCAGAAGATTTTAAATGCATTAGTACACTATTAGTGTACGCAACTCAGACTATGATTGGATGGGCTACCCAGGTGTATAAATAACAAATGAAACATTTTTTTTGATATATATTTCAAGATTTTCATCCATGTTATTTTGTGGTTCTTGATATGAACACCTGTCTCAATAAACACTACGGAACAGACTCCAGCTCTACTATCTTGGATGGCAGATATTGAAAGAATAGTGCTCAGGTTGAGTCTTTTGGAGGCAAAGTTAGGGAGGCAAGAGTGAGATGGTTTGGACATGTGCAGAGGAAAGACAGTGGGTAAGTTGGGTAAAGGATGCTGAATATGGAGCAGCCATGCAGGAGGAAAATAAGGCGAAGGTGACAGAGGTATAGGGTGAGATGGAAGTACACAATTTACTGTAAGCGGTGTAGCCCGAAGAATAAGGAGACTTGGAGAAGCAATGCCAAGAAGTACTGAAGCTGTTGAGTGTCCCATCACATTTCCCATGACAGGTGCTTCATGTTCTTTTGGCTCATTGGATTTGGCACTGATCTGAAGCTCTATTCGTTATACATCTATTTGCACTGGCACAGACTTTCTGCTAAAGAGTGACACAGAAGAATGTTAAAAAAATAATATAATAATACAGTTTAGAGGAAGGATGGTGGAGATGGCTTGAATCAACCGGCCAACTGAGGTCTTTCTGTGTGGAGTGTGCATGTTCTTCCAATGCTAGGATGAAAAAAATCGATAGACATGATACGGTTTATTTTTCCTCTATGTGTGGAACTTAATTCAAAAAGAATTACAACCACAAACAAATTAAATTGAGTTGTTAGTCAATTTCTCAGTCATGAGGAATAAGAACAGGAAAACACAAAATAATCAGAGCATTATTTTGAAAGGAGAAAGAAGTATTTCTTTCTTCTCTTCCAGCGTGCTAAACATTTTGATCCCTTAGCTCTCGAGGTCAAATTGTTCGACCTCAGATGTCCAGCGAGGGGAGCCGTCACACGACTGGGTCTCGACTCGGCCAAACACAAAGAGGAGAGATTCAGGAATCTGCATTTGTGCGATTGTGTGTATTTATGAAAGAGAAAGAGAGGGAGTGAGAGCGTGAGAGGCTGTTGTATTAAGCCTTTGTTTTTCTCTCCACAGTCTTTCTTTGTTTTAATGTCTTGATGTCTTTTGACCTCCGCCACCCTCCCTCTTTCTCTCTTTCTCAATGACTTTCAGTCATTTCTGGTTGACAAAAGCAGGAACAGTTTCCATCTTTCCCTTTTGCGTCTCTCTCTCTCTATCTTTAAGTTGGAGAGAACCATGGGGGGAGACTTTCTCTCAGCTTTTCATCCTTCTCAGTCCTTCACTTTCTCACTCCTCTGCTCTCTTTTAATCTTTCTTCATTTTTCCATTTTCACATCTTTCCTTTTCCCACTCTTTCAATTTCTTCCTCGTACTCTATTTCTCTGTTTCATACTTCACTCCCTCCCTCTCCTCCATCATCTATCTCCTGTTTCTATTCATTCCTCTCTTCTTTTCCCCCTCCTTCCGTTGGTAGTAATCATCCCTCACCTTTTTCCCCATTTAAAGTTACACTTTCTGTCGTCTGTAGTTTTAATTAATCACGCGACTCGTTAGCGAACTCTCCCCCTCGACTGTTAATTAATCAGGTTTCTGGCTTAATGAACAGTCTAAACTCGTTAAACCTGTTTCGCTCTTAATTAGACCGTTAGCTCGGGGGTCTAACACTCCGACAAGACTATTATCCACTACTACGCCTTAATGGCAGCCGCCGTGAGTGTGTGCGTGAGCGTGTGTGTTAAGATTACCTCACTCTCTAATGGGGCTACTCAAATATTTATAGGGCAGGAAGCTGAATGGGAAGAATGATAGCGCTCAGGGAGACAGCAGACACTGAGGGAGTACATGAGAAGACTGATGCTGCCTTCAAGTGCTACACGTAAGTTCCAACTTCCGGCCTCGGAAGTTGTAAAGATATGAAAAGCCCGAAGGGTCACAACACACCTCTCCTCCTTCAAATGTAATGTGGACATCAGGTTGGACTGGTGAGTGTTTCGAAATTAACGATGGCGGTTATTAAGACCAACATCACCCCACTGTTGGCTCACAGAAATATATTTGCATGGCCGTTATCTGCCCACATATATCAATAAAAGATGGCAAACATGCGTGGCACAATTCTGCTACAGCAATAAAAAAAAATCAACAAGGGTAATGCTTTACTCTGTTGGACTGATGCTCATGTTCACGAGGTTATCTGCTGACCACAAAGGTGTTAATATAGCTGTGTACTGTGTGAACAGAGTGTCCAGTTATTTGTCCCATGATGTCTAATAGAAACTCATAAAGGCCTTTTGTATGTTATACCAAAGGGTAAACTGATAAATTAAGGTAGCAGGCAGTATTTACGTGCAAGGGAGATTGCAATTAAGGAATTATCTTAATTATCTGAGGTTGCTGGAGCAGTTTATATGAGAAAGTGTATAGAAAAGATGGATAATGCGACATCACTCAGTAGTTTGTGAAGTCCCATCTTGAAGCCTCAAGCACACTCCCTTTAATTTTACACACACACAAACTAAAATAAAGTATCAAAAAACATAAAACACCATTTTGAAACCTCACGCGATGACAGAGCTGGAAGTTACCCCAAAGTCCATGAGAGAGTGGAGTGCTAAGTTAGCAGCTAATGCCAAATGTTAAACGCTGGCCTAGTTAGTAAGCTTCACTCACCAAAACTGGAATGCCGACTTATTTAATGGGCTTTTAGTCCAATTAAACACGCAGCAAGCCATATTATTGGTCAGATAATTGCATTAAATATGCTCCAAAAGGTAGAAATAACCACAAGCAGTCACACTCCTAATAATACACAACTTTAAGTCTTAGTAATCAAACATGGTTTAAACTATAAGCCATAAAAAATACACCCAAGTAAACTCACGAAGAGACTGAAAAACGTTTTTCATGCAAGCCTGTTAACATGTTTATCTCTGCTATAAATTTCAGCACTTTAACATCAGAGTCTGCGAGGGCTGACTCACTTTTGAAGCCAGCATCACATGCAATTAATAAGAACGCCCTAACACCCTCCGTCTATTTTAATAAAATCATTACCTGAAAACTCTTTAAATGTAATAGTTTTCACCAGACTAGCATGCTTTAACTAGCAAGCTTGGGCAAGGAGAGGATGTTATCCATGAGTTTTCTACTGGGGATGTTTGGATAGCAGATTCAGTCTCAGTCTGAGAACTAGTCTTAATTCTAAAAGTCTTTGTTTCAAGTTTACAATGGGAAAAAATGTTTTCAGGAGTCTGAGTGTAACAGAAGCATTTTGCTAACACACCTATCAGGACATTGTGTGCATGTAGCCTTAAGGTCTGAGCTGCTGAAAGTTCTCACATTCCCTCTGTAATTTTAGACAAACACAGTAATATAAAGTGTCAAAACTTGTAAAAGACAACACAGAGTATGCTAAAGTATCACAGCAATAAGCACTGGAACATTCTGCTGAGGACCATTGGATGTTTTTCCGCTTGTTTGGCACGGGAAAGGTTGGGAAATTTACAAAAACACAAATCTCAGTGATTTAGAGCTGTAATTTAGATCAGATCTGAGTCCTGAATGGTTGCTTCGTCCTTCAGGCGAATCAAAACAGCTCTGCCAAGGGAATGAGGTAATTCCACTTGTTTCCAATTCAGTTCACTTGTTTCAAGAATTTTCTGGCAGCAAGTGTAAGGATCTTAATGGAAGAGGAAGACAAAGGCAGATTGCTACATGTAATTAAAGAGCCGAAATGTGTGTAAACTGGCACGTGATTGAAAGTAAGTCATGACACAAGTGGCACAACATTGGAGTGACCTCACCCCCATTCAGAGATTTCCCCCTTCGTGTAGAACAAATGGGACTTTAAGACCCTTAATTATGTTAAATGACTGGTTGACGGTTATCTTTAGCGACACAGGAGGCAGAATGACAGGCAGCAAATGAGAGAGATGGGAGATGACGGCATCTCTGTGGTATCTGGCTGGGGAAAGTTGGAGCGATGACATCACACTGTCAAACACTCACACACACACACAACACAAATCCACAACGGAGAAAAAGCATGAGGTCAAGGTGTTGTGTTACACTGATGAAAAGCAAGGGAAGACGAGGATAGGAAATGAGAGTTAGGGGAGAGGGAGAAATAACGTGAGGGAAAGCCGGCGAGAGAGAGAAAGAGAGAGAGGGAGAGATGTGCTCTGGCTGCTAAAGAAAGAACAAAACAATAAAACAAGAGAAAGAAGAAAGATGAGGGAAAAGAGGTCAGCATTAAGTCAGTGTTGAGGGACTGGGTGGAACCAGATGGGAAACACATGCTGTGAAGCACACAGAATTAGTGTGGGTGGAGCCTAATGATGATGACCTATTGACACCAGACACATGAATGACACCCTTCCTCTTTACTTCCTCTCCTCCTGTCATTCGCTCTTGAAAGAAATATCCATCTGAACTTTATCACTATCAAGCCTGTGGAATTCTGGGTATCTGAGTCCCTCAAGAATTTTGCAGCAAGCCCCTTCAATCAGTGCTGTAACTCCACAAGAATGCTGCATTCAAGTCACATGGGAGAGGGGGTAAATAAGAGCTACCTGTAAGAAAACAGTGATTGCCTAACTTTCAACCTGAGAATAAGATAAGGAAAGACTTCCCAGCCTATTTTTAAATTCTAAATTTCAATACTATTAAAATAATACCATAAAAACACATATTCCAACCAGAAATACTACTCAAATACGTCTATATAACTGCTCTGAATTATAAATAGTAAAGAAAGCACATAGTTTTAAGTCACGTGACTGGAGCTGAGGCCTGTTTGGAAGAAGTGACTGTTCAGAGCTGCTGGACACTTGCTACAAAGTGACAGAGACAAAGTGCTTAGGTATTGTAAAAAAAGCACTTGTATGAATGTGTGTGTGACTGAGTTGTAGTGAATAACAGTTACGAAAAACCTTGTTCAATTTTTGTTTTTGTTTCAAGCTACGAATGTTTAAAACATAAACCAAAGGTAAAAATGAAATCAAACTGCACGTTGTGGTCACTGAATAGCACATGCTGCAGCAATTTCAATTACTAACAACAGCAAAATTCCTGCCAGAGCTTAATTTTAGCAATGTTGGAAAACCCTTTCCTTTGTTACTGCTGTCTAGATGATCACATATGAAAATAAAGAGCATAATATATTTCAATCTGGAGTTGTAGATCGTTCTGCTGTTTGGGGTTTGCAGGGTAAAAGGGCCAGGGTCTGCTGTGAAGAAGGACAAATCGGTATGATTTAGTCCTGATGTTTGCACTGCAGGTATAAAGAAATGTTTTCACATTCAGGGCTCTACTCTTTGTAACAGTTGTGAACTAAGTAAATGGCTACTTACTGCACCCGATTGAAAAATTATTCAGCACTAGAAAAATCACCCATGAGTAGAGGAAAGCTCATCCTTTCCTGAACTTTCCTGTAATGATGTGATGTCACCTAAAACTCTACCTATCATGTCACTCCATGTTACGTTACTGGATAACAGAAACATTACAACTGCAGCTGACTTAGGACTTAGATCTTAATTTATTTCTATTATTTATTTAGACTGTTTATGTCAGTGTTGAATACCCAAAGGTAAAGAGATAACACTTCTATTTCACCAGTTTATTACCGTCATATCAATAAACTACACAGTTATAATTTTCAGCCTACTGGCTACAATAACTAGTATTAATTGTTAGTAATTGTTCATATGGCTGAAACCTGCTTATTTTTCAATTCATTGAACACTGAAACGACATGATTTGGTTTACCATTATTAAAAGTGTTCTATGAATTTAAACTTGAGAAACTCGGAGCTGCTGTTCTGGTCTCAGAGGTGAACTGACAAAGAAGAGGCCACAATAATAAACACCCTTTTACAGTTAGAGAAATCTAAATGGTTATGTCGGCTGGTGTGGTCTAG
This sequence comes from Pelmatolapia mariae, assembly GCF_036321145.2. Classification (NCBI taxonomy): domain Eukaryota; kingdom Metazoa; phylum Chordata; class Actinopteri; order Cichliformes; family Cichlidae; genus Pelmatolapia; species Pelmatolapia mariae. The sequence continues at coordinate 24,923,407 of NC_086240.1, read as the reverse complement.
CTTAAAGCCACATTAAATATAAATTAAAAATATCAATGTATTTACCAAATATCTGGAAAACTGTTTACATGACATTAACATTTAACCCTATTTCGTAAAGAGGGTGCTCTGTGGAGATCTGATCAGGTCATTTCTGGATGTGTCAAAGACAAAACATCTGTAGAAAAGTTTTGCACGTCACAGTCAAAAAAATTAACTCACACCTGCTATTGAATGAACACCTTGTGGAATTCAGGTGTCCTGTCAGTGTTGGCGTTCACACATGGGAATGTGTGCGGGGTCTGTCTTTGTGGCGTGCTACTGGGCGTATGCATGTTTGTTTTCTTAATCTTTGCATGTTGTTACCAGTGTGCGTAAGTATGTCTGGGTGAGGATGAAAAAGCATGACACCTATGTTTTATTGTCTTTCGGAGCCGCTGAAGCGTGAATACCTGATTGTCTCCATCGTGTAAAGAAGCCAGCCCTCGACACCTGTGGCCGTCACACTGCGGTGAAGGTGCCAACGTGTGTGTACGTGCATTAAACAATACACACTCTCACACACCCACATAGATAGTATGTGAAGATGGGCACACATGGCAATTAAGGTACAGTTCATCCACAGCCTGTGCGATTAGTACTTTTTATAATAATATAACGTATTAGCATAAAATATCCAACCTTTGCAAGCGACTGCTGGGTTTACATTTCAAAGCCCGCAGCTTTTCACATTGATGACATATTGGTGCAAGATCCAAGAAATGAAACATATTACAGTACAAACTCCTGACCAACACTGAAACCTGAGTCTCACTAACAGTATGCACCAACGGTTCTTCATCCAGATGGTGTTAGCAGTTTGATAAAATAGACAAAGAGTAAATTTATCGATGCGCCTTGATTATTTTAAACTGACTGCATCTTTTCTAGCCTAGCTGACCATTCAAAGTATTACTACAAGCAGATTAACAGAAGCATTAGTTTCAGTTAGTTTTCATTTTAGCTTACGTTAAGGTTCACATGGACATTAATTACAACTTAACCTGAAATATACGCTTTACCCTGCATGATTTGGCAGGGTGACGTTTTGTCGTAGCTTACATAGCAGTGAAGAAAACAAAAATAGCCCTACTGATTTATGCTCACATGGCAATGACAGGGCTGACACTACTAATGTATAAATACATTTACTCCTTTTCAGCAAGAAAGCAAAGTAAATCAATCCTACTGACAGCTCAGTTTGTACAGAGACACTTGATTCCCGTCAAAGACAGAAAGAGCACCCTTCTCCTCACATATAAGGGCTTGAACAACCAGACCCCATCTTATCTTAAAGACCTCACAGTACTGCATCACCCCATTAGAGCTCTTTGCTCTCACACTGCAGGACTACTTGTGGTTTCTAGAGTATTTGTTGGAGGCAGAGCCTTCAGCTTTCAGGCCCCTCTTCTGTGGAACCAGCTTCCAGTTTGGATTCTCTACTTTTAATTAGGCATAAAACGTTCTATTTGAAGCTTATAGTTAGGGCTGGATCCTGAACCGTCTTTTAGTTACACTGTAAAAGACCACTCTGCATTTAATCATTTGTTGTTATTAATCTCTTGCTTGCCTTTTGTCTTGACCTGGTGCTCTGACCTGAGCCTGCTATATACATAAAATTGAATTGAAATGGAAGAAAGTACCAAATGAAGCAAAAATTAAAAATTAAACAAGCTTAAGTGTCCTCAGGTGATAGACAGTGATTTTTAAACTGCATTTTGAGCCTGCTCGAATACAAATATAAATATCACATCCTAATTTCGTAGTTTATCATATTTTCTTCCACGTGTAATGAAGTAGATCAGGTTTCAGAAGTGGAAAACTGTACTTGTGTAAAACTTGAGTAACTGTGATTTTTGTGATGCAAACAGCAGATTTCCAGCCAGCTTTCCCATTGTTTCCTGTCACCACACATCACAGCGAGCTATCGCCTGTTACATCACAAATCCGGATCCTTGTAGACATGTTTCCTTACAGCTCAAACATGTTATCAGGTACCACAAAATAACACATTAATTCAAGTTCCGTCTGATTCTGCTTGTCATGCCGAATCACAAACTCAGGACCACGATCCCATTAAAGTGCTTCAAACGCTCTCTGCCACTGCTGTGATCCCCTGCATCATAACATGTGAAGCTGTCCGTGTGGTATTTGCATGGGAATAATTTGGGATTTTCCACACGTGCCACTGATGTGGTCCCTCTGTAAACACACTGAAAGAACTAAGCAACAACCACTAATCATATCTGGTCGGAGAGACGCTGCCAGCTGCTTCCCTTGTCAGGTGTCGTCAAGGCCGTTTGTACGTCATCACATGTATGCTCACCCCAGAGAACCTCTTTTAAATCTTCCACAAACATTTTACATGTGGCAGGATTTTTTATTAAAGCATGACATTTTTTTCCCTCATTTAAGGAAACCTAAGCTGCTCCTACATTCAATTTTATTACAAACACATGAATTGCACAAAAAAACAAACAAACAAAAAAAACAGCTAAAAAACCAGCCGGTCCAGTTCTGCAGGATACAAATACCTCTACAGGTGTGACCAGTTGTGATCATACCGAACATCATGCACATTTAGACAGAATAACAGACGTCTCCTCTGTAAGCTTTAAGTCAAACAGCTGACTTGAGGTTTACTTCAAATGAGTCAGTGGTGGATTCTGGGAAAGGGTTGGGTAAGGATGACCATGACTGATGGGAAATACATGTACACACACCCAACACACACACACACACACACACACACACAGAGTCCCAGATTGTTATGTATTTTATTGCTTTGGCAACATAGTAGTGACAGCCGTGCCAATGATGGATGTTTGAATTTAACTGAACAGAGGGGGAGGAGAGGGTGAGAGAGACACACACACACAGAAAGATTAAACAAAAAGTGAAACACAAACAGAATTATATTCAAAAAAATAACCAAAGGTACTGAATACTTAGAGACCTGTTTTTTTTTTTTTTTATAGTTTCACATTTCAAAATACAACCACACGAACTGGGCGACAGTGGAGAAGAGGAAACAGATGCAGCTTTCTTTTCAGACCCTGTCACATGTGTTCTTCTATACCCACGAGGACCCTCAGTGACATGCCCAAGCTTCACCGTCTGACCTCTAACCCTTAACCTTAAAACTAAATCAGGGTTTTAAATGAAGACGAAAGAAGTGCAAGAGCACATACTCACATTGTTGCATGCAAACGAGAATAAATATCTTCTAGATTTACAAAATTATCCATTACCTCATGGAAAAAATGAAACACTTAAAAACTTAATTTTCTGCTGATGTGCAAACCCGAAGCTTAAGTGATTTTAGTGGCACTAAGCTATTATCATTACACGTTAACACAGAAACCAAACCAGCCTCTAGGCCCGCACCCAGTGCTGTGTTTCTGGGTCAGCTGCAAAATTATTAATTCCTTCTAAACCCTGGACCAGTCCCCAGTTGGTCAAAAGAAAACTCAAAGATGTATTTCTAACACATGTAGTTATTAGCAGCTTTTTCTGATTTTGAAGTTCTGATCGTTTTTAGAAAGTTCTGACCTGCAATGATAATCGCTCCTCGTGGAAACCACTTCAGTGTCGCCAACATCCAGTTACATATCCAGCAACTTCTTCTTATCACAAATTTCTGGATTTCAGAAAACTCCCTCATCGCCGCAGAATAAGGAAGTGGCTCAATGACATCATTTCTGATTGACCAATGACTGAAATGGTGTGATGTCATGTCCGCTTTGCTGTAAACCAGCTGATTTTCATGAAATGTGGCTGTGCTGCTTGACTAGTTACACATTTTTATTTACCACATATGTGCCAGCACCATTACTGTACCTTTCTGTTGTATGCTGATACAGTTTAATAGAGTACAACAAGGCTGCTGTACAGTACTGACCCTCGCCCATTATTCATCCCGTGCTACTGCGCGCTCAGCAAAATGCTGAAGGTTACAGCTGACTCAAGAAGGTGCTATAGTGGGAAATAGTCAAATTAAAGCATCCCACAGTTGTCTGCAGTGCACTCCGAGACTCAGTCTCTTGAGTCTCACTCAAAAAGGCACAAAATATTTTATTTTTATTTTGCACAATACTTGTGCAACAAAAGATCCGCAGCATTACAAAGTAATTACCCTGTACTGGTAACTGTAGCAGTGTACAATATTACAAGTACAATATTTTTCTTTGTATTAGAAGATGGTAGATATTAAAGTACATGGCTTTTGTAAGCTAGCATGCCTGGAAAGTCTTGCAAGGAAACAGAAAAATAGGCTGGAGCTTTAAAAATAATCCTCAGATAAGACTGGGCTGTCCTTTAAAGCCCACAACAGGCTAGCCAGTCAAATCAAGGAACAACGAGCCATAGTCAGCCAAAAAGGGTGATAAAGGTGCATTCTGAAAAGCTTTAAAACAGACAATTAGTGGCATCTTTGAAAGGAAAACGTTCCCTTCTTCCCACAGACACATAGATGAAAATATAGACACAATTTTATACAACCACAGCCAATCAGAGCAAAGTGAGAATTTAAGAAATATGAAATAAAACAACGTGTTTCAGACGGATAAAAATTGATTAATCAGATTTTGGGTTAATGCAAAACTACTTTTGTAAATTTGTCTAGTAGAGTCCAACAATAAAAATATTCATCCCAGGACCACTTTAAATACTTTCCACCGCTGGTATCTGTAATAGGTGTTTGGAGATGTGCCAACAGTGATCATGACAAAGAGGATGACTCAGGTCTCCGAGGCCTAGGTCCTCATCAATAGTAGGAAGTAACTCAAACCCTATGGCCTCAAAAATCTTTCCAAGTAACACATGAGACACTATTTATATTTTTCCAAAGAAGTCGTTTTTATTTTTCTCACAAATACATGGACAGGGGTTTGGCTTAGAATTACTCTTCATGAGACCTCAAAGGAATAATCAGTCAATCAATCATCATTTTAATATACTGCCCTGCATGTTTTTTCCCCTCGTCATTCTGGCTTGGCCAAAGTACATTTATAACCCTGCAGGGTTCCCAAGCAGGATCTAATTATCTAATTATGTCCGTTTTGACCTCGAGAGTGGCACGCATCTCCTCTGTCCTTGAAGTCGCCGTGCCCGGTCTCTCAATTTGGCATTTAACCAGCTGATATTTACATCCCTTAAAAAGGCCTGGACCTTTCAAGGAAACAGGACGCTTTGGTTGTTTTTCTTGCTCTCTGTAAACTCCTCTTTAGGGCTACTCAGCATGTTCGGCTGAGTAGCCTTAAACATTGTTGTCATCGCTGTCAAGTTTGCTCAGATCTTAATTGACAGCAGATGCTCGCTTGTTCTAAATCTAAAACAATCTGCTGCTTTTTACGAGTTAATATTTTCAATACTCACAGCTAGTTTAAAGTTACTATCCCAGATGTCTGCCACCTGTTTGCTTCGCGTGCATTTCCCCTCTCTGTCCGCATGCAAACATGTATTTCCATTTAGGTCGTTGCTGTGCATGGGGGCTGCGAAAACAAACTGGATTTATTCTGAAATGATATCAGCGCAGCGGGATGCCTGACTTGCCGCCTCTGGAGGTTGTCGGGGCAACTGCATCCTCACTCCCTGTCAATAAACCGAGCGTGGGTGAATTTACCCCTGAATTATTCTGCTGTTTAGTTCTATCTAAATACTGTGGTGACCCGTAATTTGAGCCAGTTCAAATTGTTTGTCATTGCCGTTTATTTTGCACTCTGGACCTCAAATTTGCAACAAAACTGCACCAAACAAACTCTCGCCTCACATTTTGCTGGTGAATCACTGTCTGTTGCGTCATTTGATCTCTTGTTTCTGTATGTTTGGATTATTGTGAGCGAGTACTGTGTTGATGAAAGCCACATTTCCCACTGGGGAGAGTAAAAAAAAAAAAATCCTCGAAGCCTCGACCCCGAACACCTCTTTTTGCTTTTGTTACAGTGCAAGCATTACCCAACTGGGGCAAAACAGCTGCAACAATATCAGAGCAGAGACAGAAAAGCGGGGAGGGAGTAAGGAGATAGAGGGACGGAGAGGGAGAGAAAGAGGAGGTCAGCGAGGTTCTATTTTTATCTTTCCAGAGTTGGGTCTCAGTTTGAATGGACGTAAAGAAGAATTGTGTTGAAAGGCGCGTGCATGCAAATTGTTTCATAACCTTGGCACGCAGCAGGCTGCTGAAAGCCTCTGAGTTTGTGTGTGTGTGTGTGTTTGAATTATCAGAAAACACTTCATCACATCTTCGCTGTGACATAACTATGGCACATCTTCTCATTGCAACATTTTCTGTGGTGCTGATTTGTTTTTTTTTTCATGGTGTCTTTTCATGTTTTGGCTTGTTAATCTTGTGCTGGCAATGTTTAGAATACTGTCTGTGTGTGTGTGTGTGTGTGTGTGTGTGTGTATGTGTGTGTGTGTGTGTGTGTGTGTTAGCATGTTGGGGCAGGTAACGTATTATTTTACACCTTCCTAAGATACTTTCTCTGTCTGCCAACCGCAGTGTCTGTGTCAAACCAAAATCATTTCAGCTACTTCGGGTGATGGTAATTTGGCTCCCTGGAATGTGTGTGTGTGTGTGATTGTGTGTTTTATATTTGACTTCTAGTTCCATTTCTGTTTGTGGTCACATTGTAATTCTGTCCTCTCCTGCAGCTCTAATGGTTCACATTAAAAGAATTTTCCTTTTTTTCACACGCTCATAAAAACATCAGAAACACTAGAAACAAGTGTAACCAGGGCAGGAGGGTATAAAACCTGAGAAAGCTAACGCTACATTATGATCCATAAAGACATTAAAAGGTTATCAATAAGATAAGAGAAATAATGTGTAATCAGAAAGAAAATAAAGTGTAACAATCACAAATAAAGTTTGAAAAGAAGACAAAAAATACTATAAATACCACAGAAACCAGTGTAACCAGGGCAACAAGAGCACAGAAACTCGAATAACTCGTTTTGCAATATTAACTGTAAAAACATGCTAACTTTCACAGAGATCCATCAACAAGTTCAGCACCACCCTGCATTGCTGTTTAACTGAAGAATCACGGATCCCAAACTAATCGGCGCATCGGCATCATGTCCACACAAGACACAGGACACGGCCCAAGCAGCATGCTGGATCGCGAAGCAGTCAGACAGGATGTAACCACCTCCGCTGCGCTCTGAAACACAGTATTTCCAGTGGCTTGCAATGAGCAGTGGTAGTCTGCTGCTGCGTCAAACACAGCCTGCAGCTCCAAAGATCTCATGTAAATTCTATTGAAAGTTGAAAGTTGATCGCTCTGTGACGAATGTTCGCTTGGCCAATAGAAACAAGGCAACTAGCCATCAACAGGCAGAGAAGGCAAACAGGAAACTGATCTGAACTGACTGAATACAATTCTGCATTTTCACTGAGACCACAGGAAAGCAGAACTGTATCTATTAGTTTTGTAAAGTGTGTCACAGCTTGGAAACCCAGGGTTGTAATCACATTTTAAGGCTTGCGGTTAGTTCTCACTGGCCAACTTATAGATTTGCATGTACTCCATGCTCAAGCCAGAGATGAGCCAGTCAGTATGAGATTCACAACAGTGTTGAGCTTCTACACTTGTGGTTGGATTTTACAACACAGCAGTAAAACAATCATCTTAACTCTCCCCCCCCTAAAGATGACATTTAACGACCTCACCAGTACCCTCAGTGACGAGTTCTGACACCTCAGCATATATAGGTTGTGCAATTTTCCAAGGGTAGCGCTAGTAAAATGTATAGGCAGAGATCAACCTCTCTAACAATTCTGAAATATGAAAGAAACTGCTGAGTTCAGAAAAGAGAAACAAGGGTTACCCCTAGTAGGCCTCCAAAGGGAAAGGGTTACATTTACAGATGAGGCACCCAAGGAGGAGGACGATTGCCCACACAGCTTCTGCTTAAGTTAGCTCCACGTCAAGGTCAAACCTCTGCATAAGCTCTAACAACAACTCAAAGCTCCAATATTCAGTCCCTTTGAGTCTTCTGGAGAATGACATGTGATTGGAAATGTTCTCAAAATAAGATCCTAAGTTTGAATTGTATGTATTACTCTTCTAATTCAGGGAGATTTGAGGCTGAATGCAAACCTGAAAGTTCATCAGTTGTTCAGAAACTATTCATATTTTTTTTCCTATACAATTCAGTGTCACATTGCTCCAAAACATATGGTCATGGTTGGGTGAGGAATAGTTATCACCAACGATTACCTAGACCTCAGAGGGTTAACGCAGTCATCGTCACTTCACATGCCAAAATAACAAAATAATGTTTTGCTATGGAAAGTCTTTGCAATGTCCCTCCAGTCTGACTGTATACAGGTGTTTACAGTGAAACTGAAAATTCTTTCCTCAAGGAAATTTCCTTTAAAGCGGATTTATGTTCTTTCTAAATGCAGCATTAAATGTTAAACATGCTGTGGAAAATCCAAAGGTTAAAGACACAAACCTGAATTACCCTGACTATTCAAATGTGTTTGTGTACGAACGGTTTGATAAGTGGATGGAAACAAAGCCTTTAAGGAACATTTTTGGCCCAAACACACTGCTCTGATTCACACTGGTGTTTATTAAAGGAAAAACTCATCATCGCATCTACAAAGCCCACATTATGCAACACAAACCGCACAGTCCACTGTCCAGAAAAAAAACCTTGGAACGTCTAAAAGTCCATCATGAAATCAGGATGAGATGCCGGCACGGCTTACCTTTCGGTCTGCGCTCTGTCAGACTGGTTTTAACGGGAGTCCAGACAGAAAGTGTCCTTATGTGGCCATCCTGTGAGAAAACACACATGACAGTGATCGTTAGTGTGAGATCATTCATTCAAAAAACAAACAAACAAACAAAAAATAGCTGTGACAAGATAACTGGCTATAAAAATATCAACAATATTTTTCCATGATGCATGGAACATGTTAGCCATGAAAATGTGTAATAAGTTTCAGTTATCAAATGCTGTACAAACATCCTGTAGCATCAGCAAAGGGCCCAAAAGGTTTGTCTGTCTGCCTTTTTTGCATTTCCAGGTGTGAAATCAAGGCTCTTTATACTGCTCGTGGCTGCTGTGCCGTTTTATTCAGAGTTTATTCATACTTGTACATTCAATGAGAGGCTGCTGTGTGTGTGTGTGTGTCTGTGTGTGTGTGTGTGTGTGGGGGGGGGGGGGGGGGGGGAGAGGGTGTCTGTGTATTTTTCTGAGAGAGTCCAGTCACAGGAGTAACAGGAAATAAACAGGATGCGGTGGAGGAAGTGGTCACAGGAGGTGCGAAGAAAAAAATCCTATCCCTTTTTAGTGTTGTAAACCCAGACAACAGGAAGACACACTAGAAAATAGAAGAGAGGAAGAAAAAAGAGTGTTGGATGGAGTGAGAGAGAGAGAGAGAGAGAGAGAGAGCCATGAAAGTCGGGGTGAGAGAGAGAGAGAGATTAAAAGTAAGAAGATGACAAGATAAGATGGGGTGAGAGAGAGGAAGAAAAAAATGGAGAAAGGCAGAGGAGCTGGAGAACAAAGGGGGAGGAGAGGAGACAGGCGGGGAGAAACCTTAGAAAAAGAGGAAGAGTAGAAAGAAAGAGAACAGTGAGAAAAAAGAAATGCGGAGTGGGATAAGAAGGTGAAACAAAAGGAAAGAGGAGGTTGAAACGTTGAGGTTGAGAAGATGAGGGGGAGAACAAGACTGAAAGAAAAGTACCAAAAATAATAAGAAGAGTAAGGACAACAACGACAGAGACGAAGGATGGGCGGGGTTAGGCAAACAGAGTGAAAGAAAGAGCTGCACATTTATAATTAAAGGATGAAAGAGTGAAAAGAAAAGGATGTGTGAGAGAGCACGAGAAAGGAGGAGAGGAAGAGCTGAAGAAGAAGAACAAGAGGAGGTGAAAGAGGCTGCTACACAAACATGGAGGAGACAGGTGGCAAAGGGAGGGCCAGACAGAGGAAGCAAGAGAGAATACTGAGAGGAGACGGGAGGATGGTGTAAAGACAGAGGGGGCAGTGGGTGAGAAAGAAAAAGAGGGAGAAAGAGAAGAAAGAGGAGGGGAAAGGCAGAGGAAAATAGAGATGTGTAAACAAGAAAGAAACACAAGGGTGTAGAGGAAAGAAAAGAAGGGAGACGAGAGAAAGAATGAGGCATGGTAAGAGGGGTAGTGGGGAGCAGGAAGTAGAGAACAGAAAGAGGAGGAAGGAGTGAGTAATAAAGGGGAAGAGAGGAGAGAAAGAAACCTCTCAGACAGGAAAGTTCCTTCTATTCATCTGATTTGTCGTCTCGGTGCCACATGGTTTCAAATATGGCTGAGAACGGAAACACACACACGCGCGCGCACGCATACACACACCACATATACTATTTACACACAAACAAGAGCGGAAAAGACCAAAAGAAATCCAAACACATACCAACAACGTAATAGATGGAAAACAACAAAACACATACACTGAGAGAAAAGTGTACAGTCATATGTGTCACTCACACACACACACACACACACACACACACACACACACACTGTGTTTGGAGATCAGATTTTTCCAAGTCGTCCTCTTGCTCCAGTCTGCCAGGAGCGAGGCAGGGAAAAAATTACGACGACGTTTTTTCTGTTTCATGTCTGTCAAAACACACGTGCAAACACACACCGCACACACATGGCGAGGCTGACTCGTGCGTTTCCATCGATGTGCATGCATCGAGCTTCTCCGCAGAGGAAAACAAAGTCAACCAGCTGTGCCGGGTCGAGTCTCTTTTATTGGACAATTCCTAACAAGATGATCACACTTAATCTACAACGCAGCCTCTCTGCGTGTTTTAGCCATAATCCTGTTAGGCTGAGTCCAGTGAATGATTCCATGACTCAGAGAGCCTAACATGAAACCGATCAGCTCCACTTATTGATTGTAAAACCATGCCTACTGCTACACCTGATGGGGAAATTCATTACGCTTCCAGACTCACAAAAATGCCAGAAAATAATATTTAAACCAGCTGCATCACTTCTAGAAATAATCATTTTGTGATTTTTTTCCTCTGTCGACCTTTGCCCCCCAAAAATATTATTATTACTGGTTAATCTGCATTTAATGATCTTGCCTGATCAGTCGTATTCTGTTTAAATTCTAAAATCATAGCAATTGATAATATACATTTTATCCTTAATAAATGACGAACTAACATTCAAATAAGTGTCAATCAGTTTATCATTAATCAGCTATAAATGGATTAATAATAGATAAAGTTAAGCAGATTTTAAGCACGTTATCATATAAACACAGATGTATAAACAGGATGAAGGAGGGCTGATATAAATTCCGTAGTCTTAATCAGGTTAACCTCATTAGTATGACTATAAACACACTTACGGGAGGCAAATGAAGCTGATGTAAGTTGTGTGACACTAGAGACATTAAAGGGAAAGCCCATGAATTATTGCTCTAGAGTCAGCAAGAAAAATATAGTTCAAGTAGCACGCAAGATTAAATTTTTAAGTGATACAAAAACACAATGAAGCAAGCAAGGATTTGAAATGCGTTTGCCATATTTCTCAGATTTTTACAAAGATATGTATTTCTGAGGCCTTACAAACCCAACAAATGTTCTTCAACAAACAAAGAGCCTCTTTTCTTAAGTGTGAAAGGTGGTCAGTGGGCATAGCGTTTAACACACATTAGCCATACAGAGGAGAACATTGGATTTGTTGAGGGATTGCGTTTAGCTGTGGACTGACTCCCAACTGGTTTCATAAACTTGATCGGAATGGCCATTGGATCAAAACAGTGACGCCAGTGCAGAAATGCCTTGCACACTCCCTGTTTTCTAACAGCCAGCAGGGGGCGAGTTATTAGAAAAGCAAGTCAAAATAGTTTCACTCTACTTCTCACTCAATATATGAACTCGGTAAACACCTTCCTGGGGTGTTTATAGCCTTGGTTGCTAGTTTTAAGTGTTATTTTATACAACCCGATGGTCATTTTGTACATTTTTGTGCCATTCAGCATAAAAATGATGATAAACTGGGTATGTTTACCACTCTGTAATCTGTGGTGTAATCTGTCTCTCAGTCAGAACCCCTTGTCTTGTTTCAAAACTAAGAGGTCAATGGTTGAACTGCTCCACTAAGGGATCAAAAAAGTACTTCACATACCAGCGAGTGATGTTAACTATCTTTCCTGGATAGAGTCCATGGATGCGCTGGTTCACATTTGAGGCAGCGGGATGTGGAAATCATAATACAAACATTGTGTGCGTGTGTGTTTACATTGTAATTAAGGATTATGTCACCCCGCACAACACTGTGACTCATTTCTTATTTATCAACTAACTTACAATGTGAAATTCTTCAAAAAAAGATCATATTTTTAAAGGTCCAAAATGATTCTATTTAAAAAACAGAACCTTGACTTGTTCTAAGGAAAGCCCAAAATACATGTTTCTTTAAAAATGTAATTAGTCATAGCCATTAACAAGAACTCATGTCAATGCCAACACCAAAGCTGCTTTGGGACAGGTGTCTATTTCAAGGTCATCTCAATAAGAGTTACCTTGAAAGAAGCTCTTCCCTCACTACTGGTAGGTTTTTCCAGGAATACAAGGAGTGTGAACCAAAAACAATGCAGTTTAAGGTGAACAAACTTCTCTTTTTCGGTCATCCAAGTATACTTTTTGTATTTCACAAACGAGATTATATTCAAATTGTTTCAATATTTTACTTACAGTACTGCTTGTTGAGTGTGGAAAGAATGAGGAAAGACTGATAAAGGAAAAAATTCAGGAGAGAGCGCGAGAGAGGGGATGACATGAAACAAGGTCACAAGTTGGATTTAAATCCACAACATCTGGAATACATGACTGGAGGGTGGGAAATTACCACCAGCCACCAGCCAAACTCTGGCAACTTGTGCCTGTGTCTGGTAGGCTTGGCTTCTGAACCAGCCAGTTTTGGCAGGTAACCAACTCTCATCTGGAGTTTGATTCTGCTCTAAGTAGCACATTCAGCTGCCAAAATGAGGAAAGAAGCAAGTGAATTTTGGAATCTTTTAACCACCCTAGGCTGGCAGATAAAAATCTTCAGCTTTCTTCCCATCATTCCCGATAGTCTGCTCAGTATGCTGCCCAATAAAACCAAGTTGATGTAAAAAACAATCCTTAAAACCATGTGACTTTGTGAAAGCAAGAGATTAAATCCAGCTAATCACATCCTTCTCATTCTGCTTCTTTTCCTACCTTCCTTCCAAACTGGAAGATGGAAAGATCAAGGTGGAGAGGGCAATGGAGAAACAAAGAGATGTGGAATATTCCTTTGTTGATTTTCCACTGAGCGCAGAATGGGAAGTTATAGGCCTGTGGGCTAGGAACAGTTTGGATTCTATTCTCATCTCTTCCCCATTCTCTTTATTCCTCTTCTCTGATATTATTCTTGTCTTTCCAGACGTGTCCTACTTTTATTATATTAATGTGACAAAACACCCATAAAAAACCCACACTAATCAATCCATCTCCCACAAATAAGGAATCTGAAACAGCCTGGCAGCAATAAGAAATTCCTTAAGTTTGCTTGCACATTCAAAACAAGTGTCCAATCAGCTGGCTAAATGCCTTCTACATATCATTCAGTTTTTCATATAATAATTAGAAGCTGTTAGAAACAACAACGAAAAGTTTGAATTTTTGTTTTACCAGCCCATCAACCAATTAGCTCTTGGCCTCTCGTGTCTGCTGAAGCTGTCCCGTCTGACTATTTCACCAAATATTTTTATTTTGTTTTTTGTTTTTTTAAATTGTGAGAGTCAACCACAGCTTCTCTCACTCGGTCAGAGCAGTAATTAGCAGTAACATAAGATTATCTTAAAGTCGCTACATTGTTGGTAGTTGTATCCACTTTTCATATCAATGACATCACAAGTGATTTTGAAGTTAGATTTTTGGCACCAAGCAAACCAAACCACTGAACAGGTAACCAGGCCTCTGGTTTAATTTTCCCCATTAGCGACGTTATGGGATTTGAAGCACTCTCAGTTAAATCATCGGTTCATTTCGCTGACTTTGGAATTCCAGGTGGATAAATGTGGAAACAATCATGTTATGCATACACGTGATGCTAATAGTGGTAGATACGCATTGGTATTCTACTTAGACTGATCCAATACACTGATGATATATTTTTTTATATTAAATTGGAAATCATATTTTATTTTATAGAGATGTTTTCCGCACTCAGTTTTTTTCTATTCTGTTCCTATAGGGGCAGCACAGTGTCTTGGTAGTTAGCCTTACTGCAACTAGTCCTTGGTTTGAATTTGAGCCAGAGCCCTTCTGTGTTCAGTTTGCATGCGTCTCCTGGCAACTACTGTCACTGTGTCCTTGACCCAGGCATGAGCTTACAGGTGCAGACGCTGCATGATAGTTGCCCACTGCTCCCAACCTTTAGGATAGGTTAAATGCAATAGATTTCCTTACAGTGATCCCTTAAGCGATCACTGTAAGGAGATTTATTCCATAAACTTAAATATTCACATTCAATTTGATTTTTTAGAAGGTGTTACATGCATATCACAGCTTGTATTAACCTAGAGAACACATGTATTTCATGTACACTCAGACAAGGAGCCACTAATAAGATAAATACCTACTTGCCCAGCCAAAAACAGTCTAATCCTTCCAATTTAAACTGACTGAGCAGCAAACCAAAGTTTCCGAAAAATGTCTAAACATCTTAGCAAAGCAACATTTTTTTTGTTTCTAATTCCCACCAGATTAAGAACATGCAGTTATAAGTTTTGAACATCAAATTTTCCAATCAAGTATCCACAAATTCTGTACGAGCCACTTTGAACCTGAATACTGATGCACTGTATGGCGCTGTATTTTAGGATTTTATTGTGGTCCTGCAGTACACAGAGAAGTATAGGGAGAAGCAAAAAGCCCACTTTTTATTCCTCTCTTAAGCTGCTCATTATAAAGGCAGACACTGCACACACACACACACACACACTGATACACACATACAGTAACCTCCAATCTGACAAAAACACATAAACACACATATGCAACATGCAGCTCTGCTCCTTGAGATTTAACGCACACACACACAGGCACACACACACACTGAGACCACAGAGGAATTTCCTAGTTTCATATAAAACTGATAATGGGATGTGTCCCAGCGGGAGTGGAAAATCAGAGGTGACTTACGAGCCTCCACATTCCAGCCGCACACACATACACAGCTCTTTTCCTTCATCACACACACTCACACACAAACACACTTACTTTAACACCTCTTGGAAGAAAAGTAGAAAGAAAGAGGGAGAGGTAGAGAGGGGAAGTTTGGCAGGGAGAAAACAGTTAAGTTTCCACGTCCTCGCTGGGCCTCTTTATCGTTTTTCTTTCGTTTTGACGGAGAAGGAAGGGGAGGCAGAAACATAAGGCCATTCCTTGGAAGGAGGGCCTTTTCGAACATGTTGCTGCAATGTGCAGCACAGTTACTGTAAAGAGGTGACAATGGAGAGTCCTGAAGAGACGCAATCTAGGCATGGGAAAGAAAAGGAAAGGACAAAGGAAAGATGGGGACAAAGCAAAAAATAAATGGAATGTAGATGAGGGAGAAACAAGAGAAGGAAGATCCAAAAGGAGAGAAAGATAAAGGAAAGAACATGAGTTCAAAGGAGAGATAAAGTAAGAAGAAAGGAGCAGGGGGAGGTGACAGGAACAGAGAGAAAACAAAAGGAGTATGGAGGAGTTGAGAACATTGAAACGATAAGTTAGGCAACAGAAAACATTTGATGACAAAGCATCTCCATCATCAACCATTAGCTTTTCTTCTTTCAGTTATCATTTCTTCACTTAAGTGGACTTTTAACCCCCCATCCTTCATTTCTCTGCCCTCTGCTCCATATCACTCTTTTCATCATGTTTCCTTTTCACTCCATTAACACCTTCTCCCACCTGTGTCTTGTCCTCTGTCAGTTCTTCTTTAATACTACTTCATCTTCTCTGTCATCTCTCCTTTTCCCCATTAATCAATCACTCTTTCCATCATCTGCTAACTCTCCATCACCTTTTTTTTTTACCTCTGTTACACACTCCTCCACCTCATTCATACCTCTCTACAGCTCCATTCTGCTTCTATTCTTCCCTCATCTCTCTTTCAATGTTTCCATCTCTCCCTCCATCAAGCTGGAATCCCTCAGTAATTATTTTCCTTCTTTTGTCACTCCATCAACATCCCTCCACCCCTCCCAGCATCCATGTATTATTTCTGTTTCATCTGTCCTTCGCTCTAACCCTTTTTCCTCCCTCCATCTGTGCAACCATCTTTCCTGTCATCCCTCCATCATGACGCTCTGTTCGCCAGGCGACCAGAGGCTATGATATGCTGCCACTACCTGCTGCGGGTGCGTGTGTGTGCATGTGTGTGTGTGTGCATGTGTGTGTGTGTGTGTGTGTGCATATGTGTGTGGTCCTGGCAGTGTTTGGAGCACAGAAGGTATAAGGGGCTTATACCTGCAGAGAGAGAGCAAGAGAGAGAGAGAGATGACTGTAGAGTGAGGTGTAAAACTGGACGTCAAGGTGATACAGCCACCTGTCCTGCTATGTGTGTGTGTGTGAGAGAGAGAGAGTGAGTATTAAGGATAATAGAAGGAAACATGAGTTTTGCAGTTGATTTGGGGTTGCTGGGGAAAGCACAGTTACAGTTACAGGTCTGAGCAATGTGCTAACCTCTTAAAAGTAGGGCCCCAATATTTATTAAAAGGCAGAATATTAAATGTAGTAACTTTATTGTACTCTTAATTAATCCTGTGAAGCATTAACCATCAGATTTAGTAGCAAAGTTCATTATTATTTACCTCTGAAAGGCTTAATGCTTTTTGTCTTTCTAATCATTTAACTTATTTTGATAGCAAGTTTTCCTGAAATATAAATTATGTATTTAACTTCACTGTACATATGAAGCTGAGATTATTCAAGCAAAGTAGGTCAGACCTCATGGGGTTAATTTGGTCTTATTGGCTGGAAATGCAGTTCCTTTAAACAAAACATTTAGTTACTCTGTTACATTTAGTTACTCTCAATGTTACTCTGAAAGAAAAATAAGATGTCAACTTTTCTTTTCTTGGGTTTTGAAATAAAAATATAATAAAAAATAAATGAATTTAAAAAATGCCACAAAGAGATTGCTTTTTAACCACCTGAGCTCTCGTTTGGGATAAATTTTTAATTTCTCCAAGCTTAGTTGGACCTGATAATAATATATAAAAATGAAGGTACCTCTTCTAACATTTCATTGCATATGTTACATAAAAAAGTATGTCCTCGTGACGACAGTGGGTTTATTTCACGACATAACGCCACAAAGTTAATGCGGCTTAACAAAGTATAAAACACTGTTGAGCAGAATGGATTACAAAGTGCTATATGAAGACGCAGGGTCTCAGGAGGATAAAACCAGGCACTGAGGGCCGACTATGAAACTTAACACAATCACATAGTGACTTAGCAGTCATGCACTACATCAAGATGTCAAACTCATCTTATATCTTGAGCCACATAAATGATATATTTTTGTTAATTCATAGAAAATGTTCTTTTTCTTCTGTGGACTCACAAAAACCCCCCAAAACAGACAATTTTGTAGTAGATAACAGAAAAACTGCAACGGCAACAGCACTAACGACCACGCCACCAATCCAGGGTTAACAAGGCTTATCAAGGCTTGATGCAGAATTTTTATGTTTTTGTCCTTGACAGGTTCAACCACAAAAAATAGTGACAGCATACGCGTGGAGTGTGTGTGTAGTTGTCTGCCTCTTATAACTCCAGTGATTTCCCTGCAGTTTGAAATCTCGTGTGATCTTGTGAATTTCAACTAACCACTCTTACTAGATTGTATCATGTCATCTCAATGAGATCAAATTAAGTTGTTGAATTTCATACATATACTACATGATTTAATTACGTTCACCATAGAAACATGAAATTATTTTGTTCAAATTACAAGTTAGACTTTTGTAAATGTAACAACCACCCATTTTCCTTTTTTTCGGTATTCCGAAAAAAAGTAGAGGCGACTGCTCAACCTGAATGAGATGGATGCCTTCCTCAAACCATGATCCAAAGTGCGCGAGCCAAAATCACAAGCAGTGTCGCAGGATTTAACATTGCTATATTATTAACTTACTTCACTGAACATGATATGAACAATTTAATATACCCTCTCTGCATATCATGTAGTTTCTACACTATATAGTTACACTTAGAGGCAATTGTGTTAAATACACACAAGATGCTTACATAAATCCAAGAGATGGGCAATCCCTTTTTTTCAGTGTGCAGGGCCTGGGAGTGCTCTATCAATAGGAAAGGCTGTAAATCTTATGAAAATAAGTATAAATAAAATTGAAATTTGAAATCTATTAACTTCGTCGCGTTTTCCAAAGCCATCCAGAAGGCTGGACTGCCTATGTTTAACACCCCTGCCTTATATCATCCACATAGACTGCCTGACCTTCCGTATTACTGCAAATAGAAGTATTAGTTACCAAGAAAAAAGTGCTGTATGAAAAAAGACTCGAAATTAGGTATTCATCAGGAAAGTATTTACTGCGGTCACAGATCCAGTGAGTAGTACTGTAATCATCTCATAGACATCAGTATGAGTCGCCCCCGCTGGTCATTAGAAGATAGCAGCTTTACCCCCCCCCCCTTACACACACACACACACACACTCACTTGCCTATACATAAAGATCTGCTACCCCAATATTTAATCAAAAGTGTTTCAGAGTTGCTCACTAGCAGTTACTCTTCAGCTTTGTGCCATAATCAACAGCTGTAATGGTCAACAGTAGGAAAAGTGAACTCAAACTGTAATAAAATGAAAATATATTTTAGTTGTTGAGTATGAACGTTGTTTCTTGACCCTGGAAATTTGATTTATTTTACATTTTTTTCAGCTATTTGCCATTTCTTTAATTACCATTTCATAAGTTACTAAGGACACCTGTGTTGCAAACTGCTGTTTCCTAACTTTGCATGCTGCCGATTCCATCACCGGCACTGTATGTGCATTCAAACTAGTCAAAGCCTAGTTTCCTGTAGAGAAGAGAATCTTTTTCAGAGAAGCAGCTCCGGTCCCAGACAGACTTTACCAAGCAACAGCCACACAACTCGGCCAAAAATAAAAGCACACAGTGTGTGAGGCTCGACATTCGCTCTGTGGACGAGCTGTTTCTGCGGGATGATTTTCATACCGTACGCAAATGAATAGAAGCCTACCTGGAAGGAGAGCAAAAACATTCAGAAATTTTAAACACTGCACTGTTCTCTGGGCAAATGTCAGCTCCAATATGAATTTGTGTTTTTAGTGGGAAATGAGTTTAAACAAATATGACTTTCCTCACTAACAGGCATTCATCATCAGTAATACGATGACTAAAAGTTTATAACCCCAGTGAGCTCTTCATGTGGGGAACGATGTGGTTAAAGTGAATAAACCGAGTTGTATAACGGCACATTTCTGGGAAGCAAGATCTTAGAAAATTCTCCTCTTCAGAGTCACAACTCGCAACAAAATGCATTTAAATGAACAGTGTTATCAGTGCTGAAGAAAAGCAATCGAATGTGGCCTTCACCCACTCACCCGCCTCCGGAGCATCACACCGCTCATGCACATAAACACACGCACACGTGCACTGCAAACACACACGTGCACATACCAGGGCAGAAGCAGCACACTTCACTGTCTGAGAATTTGTGAATGGAAAAATGGTTTAACACACTTGGCGGCAGAGCGGCAGGACTTCCTACGCTTTAGGACCGGAGGGACTGATCATCTCTTGGTCTGCCTGCCTGCTCTGTCTGTCACTCTGTCCATCAGTCAGTCCGGCTGTCTGTCAAATACATATTTGTATAGGAGCCTTATCGCTTGTGCTAAACGGCTGTCTCAGAATTTGCCTGCACGTCTGAGTGTCTGGCTGTTTTTGGCTGAGTTAGCAAGACAGTTCTTTTTCAACCTCTTCTGCCAGGCGTTCTGTCTGTGTGTCCTTGTGTATATTTGTTTACCTGTCTGTCTGTCCGTCTGTCTTTTTCAATGTGTTTACTTGTCCGTCTGACTGCCAGCTCGTCTGACTGCCTCTGTTTTCGAGTGACTTCCTATCTGTCTGCCAGTCTCCTTTTTTAGTTCCCAATCTCTGTCTGTCTGACAGCCCGTCTCATGTTTATGTCTGTCTGTCACTTTATTTGTCTTTTCAGCTACAGTATTTACCGGGCTGTCTTTCTAGAAAAAAACAAAAAAGTTAGACACACAACTGCATCCTTTTAACTGTCTTTGTCTGTCACTAAATTCAGACTGTGTAGGATGTAAATGGTGTAATAGAAACCTATTTTTTAAAGCATAAATGGGAGCTGTTATGCTCATTTTCTTGTCTCTATACTTTACGTGACTCACACTTCAAAATAATCCGTATGTATCTGCAAGTCCTCGGTTCCACTGTCTTAAACAAAGCTGTTTTAGCATCTCTTCCTTTAAGCCTAAGCCTTCTTCTGACGGGCTGTCCCTCATAAATAGAACGTGGAAATGACCATATTAGGGATCCCCCCCCCCCCCCTCTCTCTATGATGTCATACACAGCGAAGAACAGAAAAAAACTATTTGAAACTGAGCATTGAGAGCAGTTTGAATACTGAGCTTTTGCCTCACAGGGATTACTTGTGCACGTACTGACCTCATTATTCAAAACTTTAACTTGGGCAGCCACCCTTTTAACACACCTATACACAAATATGGAAAAGAGGCATGCTAAATTGGACTAGGCATACTTTAATATATTTTCCAAAGTACAAAAATCAGATGATGATAGAAAGACAGGACAACGATGTGAACCAGAGAAGAAGAAGGTCAAATAACATGTATGAAAATAAAACTCGTTCTAAGGTTATACTGTGATGCCACTTGTAGAAGCAAAAGGGAAGAAGCAAAAGAATAAGTAACGAGACAGTGAACACTGTCAAGAAGTATTAGTGGAAGAAAGAGGAAAATAAAAGAAAAAGAATGACATTAATAGAAAAGAACCAGAAGGAGAAAAAAAGCTCCAACAGGGGAGAGCAAGGTCACTGTAATCGCACCTCTTTGCTCTGACAGACAAATGGCAGTGTGTGTATACAAGTGTGTGTTTGTGCTGTGTGTACTAGAGTAACTTGTTATGCAAGGGACGTCCCAGCGGCAGCGAGGGAGACATGAAACATAAATACAAACACACGCACACGCACGCACACACACACACACACACACACAGAGTTCAGCCTGTTTTCTTGTAAATCACTGTGCTCAAGGCTCAAGAGGACAAGCACACTAGGTGTGTGTACGTGTGTGTTTGTGTGTGTTGTGGTGGCACCCCTCGGTTAATGGAGGGAACTGACACCGCTGTGTGAGACAGTCAGCTGTCTAGTGTATATGTGTGTGTGTGTCCATTAACAGCATTCTGGGAGGGAGAGGAAGAGCGAGGGAGAGAGAGAGAGAGAGAGGGGGGGGGGGGGGCAGATAAATAGATAGATAGATGGATAGATAGATAGATATTTATGATGAACTACTTTATGTCATAGTCACCCTTCTTGCACACATATTACAACACACTGTCATTCACAGCCGCGGACGAGGACATCCCCCCTGCTTGGTTGCTACACACACACAATCTCACACAAACACACACACACACACTCACAGGAAAGCACCCACTTGACTGAAAAAGAAAGCAAGGCAAAGCAGACGAGAGAAGAGAAAGGAAGAAGAAGCCTGGATATGGACAGACAGACTTTGAACCAACCTGGCCGGCTCTCCTTTTCTATCACCGAAAGCATTCCTCTGTTTTCGCTCTCCCTCCTTCCATCGCCACGGAAACAGACACACCGACCAACCGGCCGACCGTCTCCTTCTCTCTCTCACGCATACACACACTTTCTCTCACATGCACACACAAGTTCAAACCCCCAATATGAAGTCCAGTTTGTCAGCAGCCACCCATTCATCCATGCCTCCATCCGCTGCTCTGTCCGTCTGCCACTGTGTGTGTTTACATCTGAGTGCGCTCACTCGTTCACCAGGCAGGCATGTGAGCGTGTCTCAGTCGGGAGGTGTATGTGAGTCTCTCTCTCTCTCTCTCTCTCTCTCTCTCGCTCTTTTTCTCTCTCTCTCTGTGTGTATGTGTGTATGTGTGTGTGTACAGCAGAGTGGGAGCCCTAGAGAAACACTCCTCTTGCCACAGGAGTAAAGCCCAGGCATGACGCAGAGCCAGAAATAGATGGAGGGGCCCCAGCAGGGGGGGAGGAGGCGCCAGGCCAACGCATATGGCACTTTTGCAAGGACATGAAGAGTGTGTTGTAATATGTAATACACAGTATTTACTACATATATATGAAGGCAACTTAAATGCAGGCTTACATTTAGACTTGAAAGGGGTGGCCAGCATATGCACTGTTAACAATGACAGTATTAGTGCAGAAAATCAATTTTATAGCAGTAGAATAACGTTTCTGAGCAAAGGAACTACAAAAAGTGCAACTGGCTGTAGTGCACGCAGAAGACCAGATGCATCAAATCTGACACCAAACAGCTCATCCAACTTCCTGTCCCTACATATAGAAGACTTATTTTGAGGATGCAAAATAAGGCATAAATTACCACTTTCTCATCATTGCCACATTTTAATTTCCAAAAAGCCAGACTTCGGAAAATCTCAGTGCAGACTGCACTGTAAGCACAATGTATAAACGCAAAAACGTGAAACTGATCAGAAGAAAGAAAAAACTAACACTGCCGTCATTATAACTGCTTTACAAAAGTAACTCATTTCATTTCATTTCATTTATTCATTTATATAGCACATTTAATAACAACAGGGCGTTGACCAAAGTGCTGTACAACATAACAATTAAACAGTGACATTAACAACAACAACAGATAAAAATTAAAAGCAGATTAGGATAAAAGAATTGGTAACTCTCCTACAGTTTCGAAAGCCAGAGTAAAAAAATATGTTTTAAGATGCACTCTGTAGCATCATCGATCACACCTGACTTAGTGGCAAGAACTGTTATTCCACCCAACTATTCCCACTCAGGATTATGCGAGTACCAGAATCCAAAGTGATGTGCACCTCTGTGGTTTTTTAATCCAACCAACAGCCACTGAGTATTCCCTTGAAGCATGCATTTTCTTTTTTCACCAAAACCAAGATGTTTAGATATTTACTCACACACTGTATCATGATATAATACATAATAAGACACACACAAACTTTTACAGCTTCCTTACTGAGCATTTCCTTATTTTCTGTTACACACATACAGTTACAACTTTAGATGTTCACATTAAACAAAGTTTCAAATAATGTGGTCAATGTACAAGTGATCCCTGTAAAGCATTAATGCACAGTTTCAAACTCTGTTTTCCTACTTTTGGCTCTGAATAAATCCACAAAGAGGTGATATTGCAAATTTCAAGCACTGAGATCTGTGCTGTTCAAACCTTCTGTTTATGAGAGGCAGCCAATCAGAAGAAAGACAGCTTTAAGGGATAAGAAAAAAAGAGGCTTGTTTCAGTCAGAAAATAAACTACTTTGCTTTAAACAGTCAGCTTACAATGTTTTTTTTTCTATTTCAGCATGGTTGATGTCAGCTAGAGGGAATTTCCTTATATGATCATCTCCAGTGCTGCCCGTGTTGCAGCTCAGAACACCGCAAACCAGTCAGTCTAACTCAGAAAGCAGCCATGGATGCTTCCTTTCAATGGAAAATACATTATTAGACGTTTTAGTGTGTATAAAGGCTGTTTTTGAAACCTCCACAAAGGCAAGAGAAGGAAGCCCACAAGCATTGGGTTCGGTTTGTGGAAGAGACGTGAGGGGCAACCAATCAGAAAAAAATGTGACTTTTAAGGAGAGAGAGGCTTTAAAGAGACAGGAGCTAAAACGGCTCGATTCAGACAAAGAATTAACAGAGGGCCTGCATAAAAAACACAGTATAAAAGGTACTCCAGAGGAGTCCAAGAACAAAAATAGGGAGCTAGAAATTAGCATAAGTGGAGGTGTGAGAATATAAAGACGGGAAGCATAATAATCCACATAAAAGCAAAAGAACACATTACATGTGAAAAGAGATTTTGAAAAACCCCACACAAACACATATGCAAATACTGGATACAAGCACACAGGAACTGAAGAATCTACATGCACAAACGGGTAAATACACAGAAAACATCTGACTATACTCTATATGTGTGTCTCACTGGAACCACAATCCATGCTGGTGTGCACTGGGAATACTAAACTTCAATGCATTTGGTATTATTCATGCACAATGGGCTAGCCTCCGCTCGCTGTATGTACATACTGCCTTTGTGTGTGTACTGTATGTGTGTATGTGCCTCACGCAGTGCAGTATATTTGTAAATCCCGGCACTTTGCAGCCTGCGCCTGGTTTAACACTGATGTATACACTATGTATTATGTATTGCTACACACACATATACACACACATAAAGATTTATGAATTATGCACATGTGCAGCCTGCCCTGCTCTCTATAAATAGTCCTTGTTCGGTTTAACTCAGCACAAGTCGCTGAGTGTTTTTCTTTTAATTAATACAGTTACATAGTCTGCTGGATTAGCAGTTACATTTCAATTAAGCGGCAAACAATTAGTGTTTTTTTCATATTTAAGGAACAGAAAGTGCAAAAATATGGCCACGCACACATACACACACACTTCCTCTAACGAGGCCAGATAGATGTCTGTTCTCTCCTAAGCATTAACTGCACATTTATAATTCAGTGCTTTATTGTTGACTATCAGCTATCACACCACACAGACTTGTTAACGTGCACACACATGCATACAGTAACACACAGAGACACACACACAGTGAGTAGCGACTGCTGGTTATGAAACAGCTGTTGAGTCGAGAGAGCTCTGTATGTATTTGAGCAGTGAGAGTGCAGCTTACATAAATACTTGATCATATCTGGATTGCTCTCAGTCTGAAAATGTATAATCCGCCTTGTTAGGATCACTCGCCAAGAAGATAGAGCAAGAGAAAAGGAGCAGAAAGGCAGGGGAAGAGTAGGAAAACAAAAAAGAAGCATCAACTGTCAGAGCGGGGTGGATACACAGCTCAAAGCGCATCACTTGAACATGTCGTTCATCACAAAACACCTTTTGCATTCAACAACTACAGTTCCCAGCAGGCTTTGACACCCCTCATTTTCCAGCATTGTCATGCCACATCATGTTCGTACTGTGGGAGTTTGGAACATTCATGCATTATTCCAGTATATAATCCCCCAAGAGCCACACCGCAGCAGTGCTGTCTAAGTTGTCCGTGTTTGTCCTGAAGTATATTTGGAGCAGCCCCGTATCAAGTTAAAATAAAAAAGAATTAAAGTGAAGAGGTGAATCGTTTTAAATTAGATTCAACAGTCAAATTAGTGATAATATCAGATTTGAGGACATTTTTCATTTTCATGTGCCAACATTAAACTATTATCATTAAAATCACATGCACAATGTTTCATTTTCAGTATGCAGGGTTACTGTCGTTAAAGGATGCAAAACACAAGCCACCCAAGCATATGTGGCCATTTGTTTTTATTTTTTTCCAGACAGTAACTCGGATCATTTACTACCGGACAATCCCCTCAGTCTTATTTTATTCTGCTAACCAGCTAGGTCTGGTCCTTACTGCGTTTTCCTAGAGGTAGGGTGGTCAGGTGGGCAGCACTGTGGTGCAACGGTTTGCCCTTCTGCCTCACAGCAAGAAACTCACCAATTCAAACTTTCTGCTCAGCTGGGTCTTTCTTTGTGGAGTTTGGATGCTTTCCCTGCGCTCCTGTACCTGTGTGGGTTTCCTCTGGGTGCTTTGGTTTCCTCCCAGTCCAAAGACATGTTTGTTAGGTGATTCCAAGTTGGCTGTAGGTGTGGATGCTAGAGTGTTTGGTGGTCTGTCTCCCTGTGTTAGCCCTGTTAGGGACTGGTGACCAGTCCAGAATGTACTCCGCCTTTTGACTAGTGACAGCTAGGCTGAGCTGACATAGATCTCCTACAAGTCTTAGTTAAGATGTTAAGAAAATGAATGGATGGATGGATCTAATAGGGATTACCATCACCAGCTGAAATCTGTCTTCTGGAGAGCTAGTTGATTTATGACTCTATATTAGTGAGGTGGCTGTGGCTTAAGAGGTAGAGTACTGGAAAGTCAGTGGTTCAATTCTCCCACGTCTTTGTGTCAAAATGACATTAAAAGATAACAAATTAGCAAGTAAAAAAAGTGTAAAATACAAATCTCCCACATGAGTCATGAAAGAAACTCAGGATTTATGACAGGACTACCTCTGGGCACTTAGTTTTCCTGCATCAAGACACCAACATATATCTCTGTGACTCTGCTTCAGAGTGCTTGTACTCCATGCTCTGGCATGGGAACCAGTTACTTATTCTTGACGTCACCCAAAAAGCACTGATTTATATTCTGTTTACTCAGTAGGTAGAAGCAGTCATCAAAGCGACACTGCCACACCTTTTTCTCTCATCAAAGATGTGGATGTTGATTCAGAGGTATGGAAACACGTTAAAAACGGCTGATACTGAAAACTAGACAGTCCAGTTAAAATGAAACACATGAAACAACAAAAACTTGCCCGGTGACAATACAGTACGCCCGTTCCTTTTTTTAACTTTCAGTAGCCGGCAGCTGAAGTGGACCATTTTCTACCCACTGGATACATTTGACTTTACTGCCTAAGCCGTCCATCATCTTGAACTGTCACTGAAATCAGCGTCATTACCATTTGAACTGTTGAAAGGAGTCGACTTTCATGTGCAACAGGAAGTGATGTGTCTTATTTACAGTGTTTTTAGAGTGAACTAAGGAAGAGAAACTGGGTCAGTAAGACAGTTAGATACCAGTAAGAGAAGTACGTACGCAAACTCAAATTTAAGACCGTCCAGTCCACGTTTGACCGGCAGGTGGATCTTGGGAAGTTTGTTATGGAAACATGGCTACAACGTGCACTTAGCAGCAAGGGGAAAAAAACACTTTGAGGAAGTAATAGATGATTCATTTAAACAGCATAAAATAAAGAGTGAAGGGGAAGTAAGCATGATAAATGTGAGGTGGAACAGATGAGTGTTCAGATTATCATATAGGATGTAGACCGTGACCTGATTTGGATCCCATAATCAGGGAAAGTAAGAACAGAACGTAAACCTCTGGACGGAGGCCGTTTGTCTTTCGTGGCCATTACAAGCCGCTGCTCACTCTTCTTCTTTGTTAATGGGGAATATTAATTTCCTGTATTCCATCTTTACTGCATTAATATTTGATGATTAAATATGGCCGGGAGCGTCTCAGGCTCATTGCCAGCAAGGCTCTGTCTCGGTCTTGGTTTACATTCAGTCTCCCAAAAAGTATTTTATTTGTCTCTTTTATTGTAGCATTTGTCTTTTGCTTTGTGTCTTCCTCTGTGTGTTTTCTTTGGTCAGTTAATCAAGATAAACCCTTGAAATGTCTTCTGTTCCAATCTCTCACTTGCTCCCTTGGAATTATTCTCTATCATGGGTTTCTTCCTCTCGGCTCCATCCGTCGGTCTTAAGCCTGTTTCAGGCTGACTGTTGCCAACAGGATCCCAGGGCTTTACTTCCTTTTCTTCCCATGAGTGACGAGGCATGATTTGGATCCAGCCAAAAACTCTAAAACTGGGAGTTGTCAACCCAGCAACAGTTGTTCAAACAAGTGATATCCCACAGCCAGTTGTGGGTGGATTTAGCCAAAGAGAGCTCAGCTCTGAAGTGGAATTATTTGTGTATGTTGCTTTTCGTCTGTCCACAATAGTCACCATTTCCAAACAAGTTATTACTTTCTTTGATTTATAATGCTATCTTAGACCACATTTACAAACATATGTCGAATCCATATGCTATTAACACATATATTTTACACTCAATCACATATTTGTGCCTTTGTTTGTCTTTTCGCAAATTCGTGTTGGTTTTTCGGGTGCAGGAAAACCAGAAGCTGTATGGTAACTGTCAAAGATACCACAATGAAAAATAGAGCAAAGCATGAGTGCAGACAGGCCAGGAGGTCAAGCTAAGCCACAATCCTGCCAGATTAGTTCATCTCAGTGTCAGCCCTCATGCGCTGGTAGCTTAGCTCATGCCCTTCTACGTATCTGATTGGCTTATACAGAGTACTGCCTTCAGTTGTTGTGCCCCTGCAAGCCACTTTTCAACCCACCTCCTCTTATTGCTTTTCATTTCCTCCGTGTCTGACTAAGTCACTGTCATGCCCGTTGTCCCTGATGCCTCCTCTGGAATGTGTGGAGGACACGCTGCTGCTTTCTCTGCCCATCGTTCCATGTTTGCACCCGACAAGGTGAGCAGGCCCAAAAACAGGGCCGTACTACTACAACTACTGTTATGCAGACTACTTTAACAGTTTCACTACAAATATAATGCATTTGCTATCTCACATTTATGAATTCCAATATTCCAATAAAGTTGCGCTCAGGGCGCTCTCTCGCTCGTATAGATTGCTGCTGTTTCATGCCGTTTTCACACTTCCAATGAAGAATCAATGGCTACACGTCTTTTTCAGTGAAGCAACTTGTCGATGAATGATGGGCATGACGCACTACAAATGGAATGTGAGCAGACCAATGATGCATTAAGTGACTTGTAGCTGGCAGTGTAGCTTCTGATGGCTGTTTTTTTTTTTCAACTTTGTGGCTCGTACGTGGATTACTCCATCCATCCATCCATCCATCCATCCATCCATCCATCCATCCATCCATCATCCTCTGCTTATCCAATTCAGTTTTACTGGGTGAACTGAGAGGTGCGATAAACCCTGGACAGGCCACCAATTTGTCACAGGGCTAACACATAGAGATGAACAACCAATCACTCACATTCACACTTATGACCAATGTAACACACTTGACTTTGGATTATGGAAGCAAGGAGAGAACCCAGGGTTGGTGGATTTGGACCTTAACAGTTACAGAGATTACTGTTGCATCATTTCTGTAATTTTGTACTGGACATTGTGTGTGGTTGTGCCTTCTGGCTTTTGGAAGAATTAAAGGTGTCTAATATCCAATCATTCGCTTTTGCACAAACACTTCTTTTGGCTAATGTCTAAAAAGGTCAGGGCTGCAGTGCAAACAGCTCATAATATGTGTACGCAGTGCAAATTACTCACTTGGATCATTTACCACGCCATCAGCTGTCTACTGTACGCACGCCCTCACCTCCTTCTCCACTTTCCACAGCTTTAAACATCGACCAAAACAAAAGATATCCTGAAGCAGCATTTAACACACATTAATGTGCACAGACACGCACACACACAAATACCGGCATGCAAACAATTAAGACTGCCTGCAAGTGCCCACATGCGGAGTACACACACACACACATACATACGTGTATAGACAACAAAGAGCAGCCAGCATCTTAGGAAGTAGAGCAGAGAAAATGCAGGGCTGTTCTTTCCACAGCAGAGCTTCCCCACAGCAAAGCACCATGGGAAATATGGCATGGTCACAACAACAGGGTGCTTCCCTTCCCGACACTCGGGAGACCCGCATGAGCGAGCGTCTTCTCCATACTTTCTACCTTTAATTTGGATTCTTAAATGTTGCATTTGACATGTTTTTTCCACAAAGATTTTCAATATTTGATAAATTATCAATATTGTTTTTCACTTTGATTTTGTTAATAATATTTTCTTCTATAAAAATGCCACGCAGATAAAACCTCTCTCAGCTCAGCACAGAGGAAGAGGGAGCGAGAGAGGCACCACTTTAGCCTCTAAGCCATGGGGGACCCAGTAGAGTGTTATGCAACTCAGCCATGCCAACACACACACACACACACACACACACACACACACACACACACACACACACACACACACACACACACACACACAGGCCAGCTGTCCCTGATTCCAGCAGTGAAAACTATCTCTATGTCTATTTGTCTATCTCTGCTTCCCTGTCTTTCCATCCCTTCCTCTCACTATCTCTCCATCCATCTCTCTCTGTCAATTTGTCAATCCCTTCTCTAGTACACTGCCAAAAGTAGGTGGACACCCCTTTCAAGCTTGGATCAAGTCTCTTAGTTTAGTAAACCTCAATGCCACGGCATACAGAGGTATTTTAGACTATTTGATTTGGTTGGTTGGATGTTTTTTCTCCTGCCCTGCCATAACATCAAAATTCCTGCAGCCAGGATAAAAAACCCCAAAAGGTGACGTCACAGTTCCTATGTCCATCTGTCATATACAGTCTATTTTCTTGACTGGAAAGCACTTTAGGCTAATTCCCGTTGTGATTTAACTTGATATAGGATTAACATTTGTGTGTCCGCATACTTTTGGCCCCGAATCCCTTTGTCTAACCTTTCCGTCTCCCTTCAGTACTTCTCTCATCTCTTTAGTCCCATTTCTTCCATCACTTCACACGGTCTCTCTTTCTCTCTCTCACCATGTCGGTCTACAGAGTTTCATGTTGCCTGTGGCACCTGTCGCCCCGTGGGGGTGACACAATGTGCGCACACTCACACAGACACACACACACGGGGTTCGACTTACTCGAAAAGGTGGTATTCATTATTAGAAGTCTTGCAGTGTGTATAGGGAGCTTCCCAAGCATAACAAGGGCAACACACACACACACACACACACACACACACACACACACACACACACACACACACACACACACATACAGACAGACAAGTACCCATTGCCAGCAACCTTCCCAGCAGGGCAAATGAAGACTAAGCACAACCCTTCGAGTTCACCCTCATTAAAGAGACTGTTGCCTGCGTCTCAAACACACACACACACACACAGCAGTGGCCGGCTGCACAGGTACAGCGGACAAAAGCGACTGACGTCAGCTCTTAAAGGTTACCATAAACCTCCCTTGGTGAAAAACACAGCAGATCCAGCCCGATTCCAAAAAAACACAGTATTTACCCCAAACTTCTGTTCATTAAAGCCAAACCTCAAAACACAAAGGTTATCCCTGACTTTAATTACAGTAAATCAACACAAAACTCAAATCACCCCACATACCCGCATTTCAGAGGTCACACCTGTGACGCAGTGCCTTGATGGAAACAGTATGACAGATATAAAGATGAAAAGGAAGACTTCACCACTACGCAAGCAAATTTTTCCTTACAATGCAGTCAACAACCAGTTGTTGGAGAATAGTAAATCTGGTAAAACTACTTGATTTTCAGATAAAAGGCCAGACCTTTCTTTAGCTCTTACATTAGTTTCTGTAGCTCTAAAAAAATGCCTGTCTTCTTAGAAAGAACATGGTTTAATGTTCCCATCTAACAATAAACGTGATAGCTGAACTTCTTAACAGTTCTGCTGGCATTTAACATAATTTCCAACAAGCTCTCACCATTGCTATGTTTTCAGAGTCTCATGGGAGCTGTATGTGGTTTATACAGTTATTCTTTAGGTAACAATTCAGGCTCTTGAGAACATGTCTAATTGTATTCATTATTGTGAGAGTAATCGCTCAGTTATCTGCGTCACTATGTAGAATAGATAGGTAAGCAATACGATTTTTAATAAGGAAAACTGGTCCCAGTGGTGAGCAAAGGAGGGACTGCATTCACAGAAATGCAATTTGGAAACCAGCAGCCATCATGTGATAGAGATTTAGCTTCAGATTGAACAGAAAATCTTGCTCTGGCTACAAAAAATAACCATTGCTCCAACTCACTAATAGGTCCCCAAATTGTAATAATAATGACATGTAAATCTGGACCATAAATCTGGTAACTGTAATAATCCAGGATTGGATAAAGTCTGCCCAGAATTATGTGTGAAGGTGCCAGTATAGTGTGCAGTATAGCATAGTATATGAGGGGATCACCGATATGCTGAAAGGCTACTGCGACGGCCTGGGTTTAAGTTTCCCCCGGGCCATTCCTGCTAGTAACTTTTGTGTGTTTTTGACATATTTTGATAATGTGAATTGTAATTACACAAAAAAAAATCTACAATATGATTTAAGATTTTAAATCACCTTTTCAGGATGGTTTAGCGTGGAAAAGTCTGGGAACTTTAGTTCAATGAACCAGAGTTTGCCCACTTGCAGAATAGCTTCCTGAATTGCAAATATGGTTTCTCACAAATGACCCCGAGTTAGCCTAAATGCTATTGGTATGAGTCCCTTAACACACAGACAACCTGGCTTTCACAAACAGGTCAAAGGAGGCTAACATCTGAAACCTCTTTTTAAAATGCATCCAGAATATTCTGCACAATTTTAGCTGAACCTTAGTGACAGCCATCTGTCTGTCTGTTTGTATTTCTGTCTGTTCAGCTATTTGTCTCTCTGCATGTCATCCGGCCCAGGCTTGCCCCACGATGCTAAAATTATTCGGGCTGTCCCCGTGGACGCTCCAGATATGTGCTTGTTTCACAGAAGCCTCTTTGAGACATCAGGGGTATCCAGTTTAGTGTTACACAAGTAAACCATGCCAAAGCACACACATGCACAGTCACATAAAAAGTCTGTGATAAATAGCAGTATGACAGGACCAGGAGGGCAGAGCTGTCCATCACGGCTGACTGAGTCAGAATAACTGACAGGCTTCAATACGCAGGTCACTTTCACATGGAAAGACAAAAAAAATCAGACCGCATGTGGCAGTTGGGGTCTTAAGAGGAATGTAATCAAGGTTTTAAATAAGGAGTCTTTCCAAGACAAGATGAATTTTCAAATTAGTTCCCCAATTCTTAGTTAATTTCAGTCCAATTTGAGTAAAGTCTTTTTCTGCATCGTGCCAATTCCCCGATGCCTTTTATAGCATTGATAAAACAGCTCTTGTTCTTTTTCCAGATGAGTTTCATCTGTGTGTGTTTACCCATGAGTTTCATTGTGTACCTGTGAGTTGTCATGAAAATGTGGGGGGAACATTTTGTAATGAGATCCTGTGAGATGGGACACACTTATCAGCAACAGTCCAAGCTAAAGAAGTGAAATGTTCAGCTTGTTTATTTAGAGCCACACCACCTTCTGACTTCCTGCATCACAAAACAAAAAAAAAAGCAAAAATGCATAGTAATCAAAAACAACCAAAGGTAATGCTACCATGAAACCATTAAGCTTGAATAAGGTAAATTTCTAGCTCAGTTACTGGCATAGGAAGTGCTTTTCAGATTTAAATGACCCAATTTGGCTGCATTTTGGATCAATTGTTGTTAAATAATGAAACAGTATATGTCATGTGCTTTAATTCATTTGAGGTTATATTTGATAGATCTGCTAAGGACCAAATTATCTTTATTATGTCCTGATATGGACAACCTTTGATTTTAAATAGGGTGTACTTTCTTTTTACTATGATTGAACAATTAATATGATGTTTTTAATGTGTCTGCAGTATAAAGAATTGTGTTGTGGTCACTGTGATAAAGACACGTAACAGTGGACTAAAAAAACTTCCATTAAAAGCAAGTATTGAAAAGTCTTATGTGTGTATTATAAGTTAAGTGGAGAAGATTCAGTTTGATACCTTCTAAAACATGAAAGTTATGGCACTTTCAGCTTAGAGGGTATTTCAATTTTTTACACTTCTACAGATTCAAATGGATCTACTGAGAAGTAGTTCGTTAAGAAACTCTTACCTTCTCTTCCCCTGTGCTGACAAGAGGAGAAGCTGCCAGGCTGACTCTGTGTGTGCTTGTGTCAGTCAGTCAGCCAGTGGTTCGTTAACTAATTAGTGAGCTCGTTTATCTCATTAGGCTCTGATTGATCTGCCAGCTGATGGACTGGCAACTGAGCACCCCTGTGTGTGTCTGTTGTACGTCAGACGGAGCGTGCTAATCGATATTAACAACACTGGGAAGAGTTTAATTGTTACGCAACCTCATTATCTGGCAGCGACTGCACAGAGGGGGGGAGGAAGGATTCCTGTGTTACACCAATGTCAGCAGAAGGGCAGACTTCCTGTTACTGGCAGGAAATTAGCTCAGGTAGCACGACTAGCTGGCTGCCGGATGATATCTGAATGCCAGGATGCACACCAACACACATTTACATGGGCAGTTGGTGTTAGTGTGTTCCACTGGAAGAGTGGAGGCAATGTGTAGGACTTTTGCTTAGTATAAATCATTTAAAGAACAAGCTAGTCACCATGAAACTTTATCAAACAAAAACTGAACATCCTTTGAATCTCACTCCTCAAAAGTGGGTCCTTACCGTACAATATAGAGCACCCACAGGCAACTATTGTTGCTTTTTGGTGCTATATATTAAAAAAAAGAATTAAACTGGATTTAATGTAATTGAATTATTGATGAGTAATCCCAGTCCCATGAAAATGAAAATAAAAAAGTAAATAGTTTCTCATGTACTTCAGTATCCCCGATTGCCAAAACCTGGGAGAACAAGGGCATCAAAGGGTTAACTTTCATATTGTTGTTACATTTGTAGCTAAAACAATACGTCTCACGTCATTTTCACTTTACTATTACTCCTTTTTTTATACCTTTTACACTTTCAAATGTGCGCTCAACAACAAAGCGATTTTCTTTTCTGTCTTTGTGACTTCCTTTGTACCCTTTCCGTCATGTATGTCGATTCTCCTAACACAACATTCATTTCTGTCTCAGTTTTTTCTGAATTTATTTTTGGCTTTTGCCTTTTTTAAATAGCAACAATTATAGAGAAGACAGGAAGGTGGGGAGAGAGAGTGGGAGGCTGACATCCAGGAAAGGGTTCAGCCTACGGGTCCTGCGCTACACCAAGTGAGCTATGTGGCACCTGGTTGTCTCAGAATTTGATAGATTTTCTTTGTGTAGAGATTAGATGTTATGAACGAGTTTGTTTTTCCATTTTAGCTGCTTCTGTTTGCCAGCCTCACTATGACTTACTTCCTCCCAGAAGTTAAAGAATGGAAACAAACAAATAAATGTGCAGCATAGCCAGCTGACGAGTCACTGGCTACTTCCCGACAAATACAAAATTAAAACAAGTTGTTTACCACCAAAGTACAGATTCTGGCAACCCGGAAAACTTAAAGCATGTCAGTTTTTATGTTGTTGTTTTTCCTATAAGAGGGAATGCCGCACATTCCCACCTGGGAGCTGCCAGTATAACCACAGCTTTGCTCAACTAGGAGCTCTAGCGGGGCAGGCTTTTGACCTTAGAGTGTAAAGCTTGATTGGCTGCTGCTGCTGCTGGTCTTTACAGAACTGAAAATAGAGTCAAATGAAATAGCTAAGTGTGGCCTGATCTATGGTATGTTAGCAGCAGTGCTGGGATCTTAATAAATCAGTCTGCACCACATTTCCTGTTTAACGCCATTTCTTAAGTCTGTACATGTCAACCACAGTTTACGTATTCACTACTTCCAAGAAAAATAAACCTACAACATTGGTTTTACGCTGATGCAATGTAGAGGAAAAGCAGTCATACTTTCATGCGTTTGTCAACTTGACAGTTATTACAATGCTGCAGTCACAGAAAAAAAAGTAGAGCTCTACACGAATATTACAGGCAAAAAAAGAAAATCAAAAGCCCTGAAAGTGAACTTACACCCATCCACCGAATCAATAATCATTAGTGACTTTCTTTCTTTTGCATTCTGTTTATTTTGTAGCCTTTTTTAGCTTGCTCGTGTGAACTCTGCTCCAAAGCCTTAAAATTCCCACAAGACTTGAAGGCAGCATGAGGCAAGCGAGTTCATGCTTTTGAGGAAACAAATAAAAATGTGGTGAAAGGGGCAGTTTTAACATCAGATTCCGTTTAATTGTCACAGACAGTAAACCTCAGTTCTGAACTGCATTATGGGAAAAGTAGGGCATTGCAGGACAAAATAAAAGGCCAGATATCTCGGACCCTTCTAGATTAAATTATGGCAGTTCCTTTCTTGATCTGTCCCTCATGAATCAGTCAAGCTTTAGTTTTCAAGTTTTCCTTTCATGAGGTTAATCTGAACAATATTCTTGAGCAACCGTTCAAGACAAATCTTTGGTAGTAAAGCACCTGAAGCAGTACAAGTCAGCAAAAAAGCTGACCTTGTTTGACAGCGACAACTAATGAACTGTCTGCAGTCCTTCCCTCCGTTATTTTCTGTATCCTGAGTGTGCAGCCAGCAGGGGCATTCCTGATGAAGTGCATCGATGAGGTGAACCCAGGTAGAAAGCCATTAACCTTCATTGATCCTCTTATTCTACTTAGATCAGTGGCAGAGGAGGAAATGGAGAAGAGAGAGAAGTACACGAGTCACAGGACCAGCTTTCAAACTCTACTCTGGTAAGATGACACTGATAAAAAAAAATATATAAGCAGCTCAGTATCAAAACAGTCCTTTCATACTGAGCTGTAATATACTTTGGAGATTCACACACACACACACACACACACACACAGACTGACACACACACTCTTTTAGTTGTGACTGCCCGTTCACCTTTAGCTTTCCCTCTGACGTAACAACTCAGGGAGGGCAAGGGGAGGCCACATTGCAAAAATCTGGCTTACCTTACGTACACACCCACTCACACATACACAGACACACAAAGACACACGCTCACAGCTTTCTGCATTGCCATTGCACCATTCAGCATCAAATATGCATCAAATTATATAAGACAGCCTCTTATGTAACAGACTCTATCCCCTTCTCTACCCCAGCATGTGTGTGTGTGTGTGTCTGTGTGTGTTTTCACGCTGAGGTCTATGGCTAATGAAGCCATCTTTGCAGGGGCAAAACACAGAAACGGAGGGCAGAAAGGAGGAGGAGGAGGAGGAGAGCAGAGCTAAATATAA
This sequence comes from Pelmatolapia mariae, assembly GCF_036321145.2. Classification (NCBI taxonomy): domain Eukaryota; kingdom Metazoa; phylum Chordata; class Actinopteri; order Cichliformes; family Cichlidae; genus Pelmatolapia; species Pelmatolapia mariae. The sequence goes on along the minus strand of NC_086240.1, from coordinate 24,886,526 downwards.
CTCTTCTGGCCCTGAGCAGCATCTGAGAAACAGGAAGAAAGGAGCGGAGGGAAGATGTAGAGACGAAAAATGATCGCAGTGGAGATAAGAGACGAGAAAAGACAAATTCTACATAAAGTTGAAGATTTAAAGATACAGAACAAAATAACTGTTTTCCAACAATCTTCCAATATTTTTCCATATTTTGTCATATACGTGCACCTGACTGCTTTCCAGTAATTTCCCAACCTACTGTTCTAGACCCAACCTGCTTCTCTAAACAAAACTCTGTCCAAACAAAGTCTATTCTTTCGTTGTGACCACATGCCATCAGAGGGGGTTATTTTGTACGTTTCCACTTGCCCTCAAGTGCAGGTCAGGACAAACCTGGAGACTCACTCAAAGTGGACAAACTACACGTAAACACTTGGTTGTTTTTGACTCTCGGGCAAGAGCAGGAACCGTGGAGTCATGAGACAAAACACAACTTAGGTGTTGTTGATATGCCCAAAGTCAACAGGGCAGGTGGGAAACCTTCAGTTTCTCTAGAATTCTTCAGCTCAGATCATCAAGCAGCCTTCCTTTCATCACATACTCACACTGCCTAAGAAAAGCATCACCACACACACAGACAGAAACACTTACAGAATCGCAGTCTCCCGCCACATACTGTAGCAGCCTCTCTGCCCGCCGCTGGAATCCACAGCTCTGACATTTCTGCCCGCCACAAGCCCAACTGAAAACCTTTAACGGCCTGAGGTCGGCCTGAGAGAGAGATGGAGATAAATTACAGTGTTTGGTTTGGTGAGGAGGCCAGAAACAGTGACTGGGAGTGTGACTGGGTTCATGAGCAGCAACCTCGTCCCTGTATGTGCCTTTATATGTACATGTTCATGTGCAAATGCGTGTCAGGGTGTATGCATGTATTTATGTAGAAATACATGATGTGTTGATTTTATTTAATGTGCATGTTTTTTTCAGTTATTTCCCTAAATCCTCCACAAATAATGCAGCCAAATAAAGACACACTCACAGGCAACTATGTTAGGTACATAGGCTCCCCCATTTGTTAACGTAAGTGTCTATAACCTGCCAATAAAATGGCAGCAGCTCAATACCTTTGGGCATGTAGACACGGTCAAGTAGAACTGCAGAAGTCCAAACCGAGCATGGGAATGAGGAAGAAACGGTGACTTAAGTGACTTTGGAAGTGGAATGGCTGTTGGTAGCAGACCTGCTGGTCTGAGTATTTTACAAACTGCTGAACTACTCGATTTCCCTGCAGAACCTTCTCTAGTGTTCACAGAGAACGTCCCGAAAAAGTGAAAATAATCAGTGAGCTGCTTCGTGCTGATAGGAAGGCAAATCAATTTCTGCCACAATATTCGGATGGTAGGGTCAGAATTTGGTGTAAACAACATGAAAGCATCGATCCATCCTGTATTGTATCAACAAATCAGAGTGGTGGTGGCGGTGGTGTAATGATGTGGAGAATATTTGGTTTGAATATAGTTGGGTGTCCTTTAAATGCCACAGCCTGAGTATTGTTCCCGACCATATCCGTCCATTTATAGCCACATCGTACCCGTCTTCTGATGCCACAAAGCTCAAATCATCTCAAACTGGTTTTTGAACATGAGAATGAGCTCGCTGGACTCAAACAGCCTCCGCAGTAACTAGATCTCAATCCAATAGAGCAACTTTGGGATGAGATGGAACGGGAAATTGGCGTCATGGACACAGACGACAAATCTGTGATGATATCATTTTGGACCAAATCCTTATTAAGTCACAAAGCATTAAGGTGGATCTGACGGCAAAAGGGGGTTCAACCAGGTGAGTATAGTAGTAGTAATGTGAATTTACATTATGGCACCTTCCCACATTAGTACATGACATCGTTTCCTTGTCTTGTGCTGCTAATTAACATGTTCTAAGTGAGCACCAACCACACAAAAATGTACTGTGTATTGTGAATGTGGGCCTCCATTTAAATTAGATTCACTATTCTAGGATTTCAGATTATACTATTAGTCTTAGTTAATTATTCATAGCTTTGTGTTGTTTTTCCTCAACAGACTACCTCACTGTTGTTTGTCCAGCATTCTGTTTAAGGCTCTAGAGTTACAGGATCAGCAGGATGTGCTGGTATCCATGACTTAAATGTTCACTCTTTGGTGAAGTTTATTCACATTTACTGCATTCTTTCATTTTTGATTTTAAGTGTGTCGCACTTTCTTGTTCTTACTTACATTTTTAACTAACCTAACCAGGAGAAATATTAAGATATCAAACTGACTTAATGGTCCTAAATGCAGATAAATCACTTCTTCGTCTTCACTGAATTAAAAATTGACACAGCTTAGCTTATACTTATATATTCACAAATGTGAAACACCTTAAAATATCCCCTAACTCTAATACTTCCCCATAATGTGCTTTACGTTCATGCCAACAATCACACTTTCTGTAGGAACGTCACCATATTTACATTTTTTTGAAAAACAGGACTTATCTGAACATATTTGCATAGATATTTCTGGCCCTCAGTTGAATGTCTCTGTGTTTAATATCCAGTGGGAATTAAAGAGATGAAGGACAAATTTTACTGATGACACTAAGGTAGTCCAACGCGAAATCGCACGCATGCACACACAAGACGCCTGACAGCTGCTTCTGATCATCCTATGTAGTTTAAGTTCAGAGAGAGGTCTAATATCACCCAGCTGTCAGACAAATCCTGTCACTGACACCGTTTGTGCGTCTGAGTGTGGAAAACACATTAGGCACAGATACGTTCAAAACTAACAGTGGAGATATCTGAGCGTCTTTTAATTTCGCCTCGTGCCTCGTCACTTGAAAGCCTAAAACTGAAAAGAGAGCCTGGAGAGAGACCTTACCACTGACAGCCGAAAAGAAAAAGGAGGATCTGTTTTGGATTTTTGGGTTTCTGTCGGTGCATTAGGATGAAAGAGGAGCCGAGGGAAAAGAGGAAAAGAAAGGACAAGGGAGGAAAAGTTAGTCAGAGAATGAGGGAAAACAAGAGGAGAAGCGAGGGAAAAGAGAGCAGATTAAAGGGAAAGGAGCTGGAAGGAAGAAGTTGAAAAGAGAGAAGGAAGGGGGGAAACAGGAGATGGGGGGAGAAAAGGAGAAATAAATAGAGGAGGAGGAAAGGAGGAAGAAAAGAGAGAGGAGCACATCACAGGGGAGACAAACAGGAGACCAACGAGTTGAGACAGGACAAGAACAGAGGAGAGGAGATGAGAAGAGAGTGGGGAGGAGAGGAGAGGGAGGAGAGGAAAGGGTGATGAAAGGGAGGAGAGGACTGCATCCAGAGACAGATAGACAGAGCTTTGAAGAGGCGGAGGAGGAGGCGGCAGAGGAGGAGGGGGGATAGACTGGGATCAGAGTGAGTGATGGATGAAACAGAAGGCAAAAGGACTGAGTGGTTGAAAGAAGGGAGACGCCTGGATGGAGGGATGGACGGGTTGTGGAAAAACAGTGAGCGAACCACTCAGAGTGATAAAAGGAGAAAAGGAGCTGGACAACAAGAGGGGAGAAGCTGAAATGTGAAGGGAGAGAGAAAAGAAGAAGTTCTGTTTTTTCAAGAAGTCTGACGCGTTTTAGTTACATTTTCTGTAAAAATCTGCACAAAACTTTAGTCGGAAAAGGGAAATTTGCAGTACCGGAGGATCATTTATAAAGGCAGGCGGACAAAAACACAGTCTGGGAGTTTGTGGTAAAGTGGAGGGCTCTGTACTGCATTGGCGGTAATAGGATGTGACAATTTTGCATAAACATATGCAAAATATTCAGACTTTTTTTAGAACTTAAACCTTAGTGAGGAAAAGTTAGACACAGACCATGTGGATTTATCGTCAAACAGTAATGAGTAGCGTGCACACTAGAGGGAACATTTAAATTTAGCTGTCGTGCCATGTCCATCTATCCATCCATTCCCATAACCGCTTATCTAACTTAAGGCGACCGACAGGGTGGATTTCTCCCAGCTGGACAGGTCACGAGTCCAACACTGGGCTCAGCAGCCCGTTCTCACTCCCGAGGCGTAACATCCCGACGTTTTGTCACGTCCTGCGGCGTTCCTGAGGAACGCGAAAGGTGACCTTCCACGTTGTTATGGTACGCGGCGGTTTCCAGCCCTGTACTGCAGCCCTAAACTTAACCTTATCACTAAGCCTAACCATAACCTTATGCCTAACCTTAACCATAACCTTATGCCTAACCATAACCTTATTCCTAACCTTAACCATAACCGTATCCCTACGCCTAAACCTAACCTTATCCCTAAACCTAACCATAACCGTATACCTAAGCCTAAACCTAACCTTATCGCTAAACCTAACCATAACCTTATTCCTAACCTTAACCAGCACTTTAATGAGGTGAAATAGTGTTTTCTAAAGCGATTTTAAGGGAAAAAGCGAAGATGTGTAGATTGAGTCCAAACGGTTCTCATGTGTCCGCAGTTTTCCGATGTCGTGACGTAGGAACGCCTTGGGTGCCCGAAAACGTAATATGTTGACGATTTGTCACCTAGCGTAAAATGTTACGATTTGGGAGTGAGAACGGGTTGGGCTCAGACAATGCCCGGTTTCAACACAGGGTCTGCTTTGGCATGATAAAAAAAAATGTCGCACTTTGCTCTGAAATGAAACACAGCTGTCGTCAGAAATGCATCTGAGAAAGTCATCGCCATACATGTGAGAAAGAGTTAATCAGTTATTCCTGAGCATCATGGCAACAAACTCCACCTGTTTACTGACAACATTTTACTCTAATGCTGATGCTGTGGTGTGTTCAGGGTAAAGAGAGAGTGAGGGTGGAGAGTGCTGGGAGAGCAGCTGACATGGAGGTGAGTAACACATAAGAGCAAATATTGATAGTTAAAGGGGTAAAACAGCAATATATTACAAAACACTATTAGAAATTATTGTCTTACACAATATTTTGGAATTGGATTTCATATTTTGACTTATTACTGCACTCAGACCCACTGCAGTCTGATTAGTAAGATGTGTGTAAGTCACTAAATTCCATCTTTTATTATCTCAATAATCTACTGATTGTCTAAAACATAGCAACACACAGGAAGTGCTAGCTAGACTTGAGAAAATCTCCGCATGGCAGTGTTAACTGTGACATTGTGTTATAAATACTAATACTAATGTCAAAATGTATATATCTATTGACACATGGGTCTAGAATCTATTAACATGTGTGGCTATTCTTCATGCACTGTATGCATGTGAATATAATCTGAATAAAGACCAATTAACACTTTTGCCTCCACAGTAACTCATGATTTACTAATCAGTCAAGACCTTGCATTATGTCAAACACTGATTGCTGGAATATTTCATCTTTAGTGGGGATAGTGTTAAAGGCCAATACGGATTATCATTTTACACATGTAAAGACATATAGATATCCACATATATCTTTCATTTGTACATGGAGATGATAAATAAATCCACCAGGATTAAGCTGTTTTCTTAACTCAGTAGTTTCTGTCATATTTCAGGCCTGTTCATAGAACAAAATGATTAGCTTTGGATCTGATTTTAATGAGGGTGGTCTCTCCCTATGCAGCTACTCTCAAAAAAGCCAGAAATGATTTTGAAGGTTGTCAAACTACGTCTTTATTGATATATACCTAGTTTGTCATTAAGGGTAGAGGGGAGGTCGTCAGATGTTGTTTTCATGGGGGAAGATAAAGAAGGTAGTCGGAAATGCACAAAAGAAATTAACAGTATTAAACAGGCCAATCTCAATAGTAGGTTCAGTGTGTTACATTTCTAGGGAAGCAGACGTCAGGTTTCAGTGTATGATTTCAGAGAGGTTTGTGGTTATGACTTAGCTACGGTGTAACTTTCCTGCTGAATCATAAATCCCCTGTAAGCAGGCCATGTGTGGTAGCTCTGCTACTATTAGTGTGAATGTGCATGCAAATGCATTTTTGTTAACATTATATCTAGCCTGTTTAGTCTTTGCAAATAAATAGCCATGCTACATTTAAACTTGGTACCAGGAATATTGATAATATTCTATGGCACTGCAGGAAACCACAGTAACTGTTGCTATAAACTGCTGCTCAACTTTAGTCCTCTATGAGTGACTTTTGGGGATTGTTGGATAGTCTTTATATAACATCCAGAGAAAGTTTGAATTTTTTAAATGCCTGAAGACTAATGTTCTTGATTTTAGTTTTACAATGATGGAAGTTTATCCCATGAAGGTTTGAAAGGGTTTTAAGAGATAAAAAAAAAGGGGTAGTTTTTTTGTGAACCTGAAGAGGAAGTTTTAATCTGTTTACTGGAATTAAATTGTGAAGAAAGAACTTATTTGAGCCTCTTCTTGGTTTGTTTTTTCTCTTTGTTAGTACTTCAAATGGTGCCTTGCGCGCAGGCATTTTAAGATGTGAAAAACGGACACTTGTTTTACCAAGACTTAACCAGTAATTATACATAGAAACATACATATCTCCATAGTTAAACACTTATGTCTGCTTTGAAGACATCAAAAACATTCAGCTGGAGCATATTTTCAGGTCGTGCCAGATTTACTTCGTCTTTGAAGCACTAATTCTTAGCCTGCCAGAGAGCTAACCATCGTTAGCATGTGCTAATCCCCTATCGCTTGACGTGCGAGAGGTGCGAGAGGTGCTAGCCAGCTGTGCTAGCTTTTAAGCTTTAATACTCTGAGAGTGAGTGAGTGAGCTAGCGTTGAGCTAATCGGTCTTAATGCCATGCATATGGAGATGGCTAGCTACTATAGCAGCAGCTAATCCTAGCGGCTACAGGAACAACCTCAATCCCTTCACTTTTACAGAATATGTCAATTTTAGCAACTGCGGCATAAGATTAAGATTAAAGCAGGGGAATAAAAAATAGTGCAAAGGAAAGACAAGAGATAGTAGGAGAGAAGATTGGGCATGTTATTTTGAAAGCATGCACTTGCTCATGTTCATTTCTAAGGTTAATTTATAATAATTATGCCTGAACAAAAATAAATATAATTTTATACAAAGGAAGCTTAAAGACAAAAGATGGAGATGCAAAAGAAATAAGGACTCAAAAGGAAAACAAATGAGGAAGTGAGAGAGACGACCTATTCTGAGCTTTTCTCTAATCTTTCTGGGTTAAAGAGCAGCTAAATTACCAGTTTGAGACAAACACCAGAGGGTCTTTAGTGTGCCGAGTTACAGTGTGAGGACAGGAAATGATGTCATGCTGGTGTGGGCACAGAAGTATCTCAGTAGCTCTTATCTTTAAGTGCATGTGTGCGCCTCTACAAGTGCTTCACACTGAAGCACCTGCTGCTCGCTTTCTCTCCCTCAGTCTCCGAAATCACAGCCTTCAGACGGACCCCTCCTCCTCCTCCTCTTCCATTTCCTCCCGCTCCTCCTCCTTCCGTCCGTCACATGTTATAAGCCGGAGAGGCAGTGCACTGACATGGGCCACAATCTCTCTATTGCTCTCTGTGTTTCAGGCAGGAAGCCACCAAGTGGCACAGCAGAGGCGAGCCACCTGTTCCTCCCTGGCAGAGGAGATCATGGAGGGATGAAAAGATGAAGGGAGGGGGGAGAGAAGCAAAGAGGAAGAGCAGAGGGATGGAGGAAAGGGGTGCAAGAGCAGAGGAAGATGGAAGGGAGGAGTAACAAATGTGGGAATTGCAGATCATTATAAACAATTTAGAACACAGGAGCAAAAAAGGAAAAAAAGAAACCAGGCAGAGAGGTAAAGAAAGGCAAAGGTAGAGAAAATGCTAAGAAGATAGAAGGGCAGCATAGTGAGGAACTGAAGGAGAAGGGATGAGGCGAAAGGGGAAACTGAGGACAGAGCAAGGGAAAGATGGAGCCATCAGGATAAGAGAAACTGGATGGATAGTAGGAGAAAAAGAAATTGGCTGAAGGTAAGAAAGCAGAGAGATTGATGGTAAGGCAAAGGGATGAAAGGAGTTAAAAGGGAAAATGAAAGATTACTAAAAATCAACTGGAAGCAGAGACGGAGCGAAAGGATGTTGGAAGTGACAGGAGGCAACTCGAGGTGGAGAAAGCAGGGGACGCCTAATTACAATCCCTCCTCCCTCTCTCTTGACCTTGTCTTCTCTCCATTCATCACTCCAGCTCTTCCTCCCACAAACATCCTGTTATTTTTCTGAACACCTCTTGAGCAGAGCAGTCGCCACGTCACTCTGCAGGCCACGAGTGATGCTCCGACTCGATGGCAAAAGAAAAGGAATCGTCCCTGACAGGGTTTAAACTGCACTCTGAAGGTCACCTTTGTGAATGAACAAATGACTTGTGTTGTGTTTACAGGAAGTTTAAAGATGCTTTCAGATTATAAACATGGCCATATGTATTAGCACATATTCATAACACGATTTGATTGGTTAGCGGCAGCACGGGTGCGATAAAGCAGAACTTTTTTCAATTCTTCAGCGCGTACAAAGTGGAGCAGCAGGCATCATCCCATTCAAAGGATGAGTGGCAAGAAGGCGAAAGCCTGAAACCAGTATCTCTGAATAAATGTGAAGAAAAATGCAAAACCTGTGCAGTGCTGGCAACCGCCTGTCCAAACTGGCAACGGAGGTGAAGTGAAGACTGAAAGAAGGTGAAATAGTGTAAAACCACATGGATAGATTAATATATGCAGATATGCATGAACTAAATTTGATGGGTATAGTTTCTCTTTCTCTGACTCACACACTCACACACGCACACACACACACATATATAGAGCATGTACAGGAAATGTGCAGGCTGCAAGCGCAACAAAGCTGTCATTTGCATGAGGAACGATGCGGAAGCGAAACTGAGGCTCTTTATTGTACCGCACTTTACTCAGACACACCACTATTACTCTCCCTGTCTCTATTTTTCTCTCTCTCTCCCTCACACACACACACACACACACACACACACACGCATACACTGCTTTCCATGCCATTTGAATGCACAAACAAAGAGGCCAGTGGACTTCTGGTTACATGGAGGAAATGGGAACCAAACTAACTGCTGTTGTCTCGGCAATATTCATATCCCACTAATGCTATTCAAATTCATCACTCTGTTATCTCACTCATGACCTGCACATACACACACATACACACACGCACATGGATGAATGCACACACACACACACACACACACACACACACATCAGGAGGGCGACCACTCATTCTGACACAGTACACATGATCGTCAGTCTGCCCTCCACAAGTGTGTGCGTGTGTATCAGACTCACTCTCCAATGCGATGCTGTCAAGGGCACAGCTTGCATCCGCTGTACCAAGCTGTGGTCACCATGGTTACAGAACATACACTTCTTCCTCTTCACCTCCTTCTCCGCCTTTTTTTTTACAGTCTTTATGAGAGCACACTATTTTGTCGGAGTGGACGGGTGTGTTTCTCTCACTTCCTCGTCAGCTTTAACCAATGACTCAACAGATGTGAAGCTTTCACTGGTTTGCTGTCCATTACTGGTTTATCTGCTTACTTCCCAACTCACTGTTTACCACGGTGTCTATTTGGTTCTCTGTTTTTTAAATTAAAATTTTCCTTTTATTATTTCACCTCACTTTTGTGGACTTTTTGTAACCTGTTTATGTGGTCTTGTCAGACTAGGTAGCAAAGTGTGGCTAATATTAGCAGCACTGGTATCAGCGACCTTCATTTTTCGCATTTTACCGTCCTCACATCTGTGCAGAAGTTCATTGATTCATTGTACAACATAAAATCTTTACTTTCTGAACTGCTTGTCTGCCACTTTCCACCACAGAGAAATGGAGCAGGTTGCAGCCTTCTGTCAGGCCTGGAGTCCAGGCTAGTGGTAAGTAGTATCATGAAAGGTCAGGAACAAAAGTTTATTTCTGTTGTAGATTAATAAAGCTAGCACGGAATCAACAGCTGTTTAATTTGAAAACTGCTGCTCCAGTTTTGACTACATTACCATCAACTTGTGTCAAGCAAACAATGACCCACTTTTAGTAATATGTGCATAGAAATGTTCTCAACCTGCGCAAAAAATGAATGAGCACATAAAATCACCACCAGATTTATGACATATACATACCAGCCGGTTTTGCTCTTGCCACTGTGTTTATGTTGATATATCGGAGTCATCCTAAATCAACGGGCTTGTGCTCACTGTCTGCAGTCAGCAGGATAAACTCCAACTGAAGAAAATTAAATAATAATGTCTGAGGTGCAAGGGGGAAAGGAGGCAGCTTTCCAAAGTGTTTCCATGGAAGTGATGACCTTTATAAAACTAAAAACTGATGCTCAGGCTAAAAAGCCGGGAATATTGTCTACCCTGAGACTTACACACAGGTTTGTGAATATGCACATGTGAGTATGTTAGTAAATGAGGCCGACTCCCCTTATACCATGTAGGGTCCTCTGTTACTCCCTAAATGAATTTTATTTCCTCATTCATTTGTTTTTATCGTTTTTATCACCAAAAATGTGTATTTGCAGATGCTGGACATTAAAATAGGAAGAAAAAACAAAGAAGGTAGAGACAACATAGATCACACAGCCTAACATACAAAAAAGGCCATGTGTAAAAGCCATATAGCTACAAAATGGACACGCCTGGTGGATATTAAGAGGTTAACTTGTTAATTGCATCAACATTATGCCTCCAAAATCTAAGAAATACTTTATAATTTGTGCTTTGTGCCACTTGCATTCAGTTTCCTTCACAGAAATTTGTGCACACAAGAAAACGGACATGCACGAAGACGCTGTCAGAACAGCTTGTAACTGTCTAGTGCAGCCGTTGACATTTGTCACCTTCGATATCCTCAAAAACCACCTGACACGCACAGGCACACGCAGACATCATATGCATTTTTGAGTGCACCCTGTGCAAGCACTGACGCACATCCTGTGCATGTCTTCTGCTCTGTGTTTGTGTGCATGAGTGCGTAACCTCGTGTGTGCAGAAATGACACAGTATGAAGTTTAAAGGCCCACACGTTTATGCTTTGAGGTGCAGATAGTAATCTCTGCTTTACATGATCTATTTCTGTGCACGGTCCGCCTCAACCACACACACACACACAGAAACAAAGACTCGTGGGTGACAACACATACAGTTATAGAAGAAAGCATGATGTGAGAGCCAGCGGGAGATAGAAGAAGAGAAAGACGGAGGATTTTTGGATTACATAGTTCATCTCATCCTTGATACCAAGCCGCCTGTTTCACAGGAAGAGGAAGTGACACCGCTGACTCTCTCTCTCTCACACAAACACACACACACACACACACACACACACACACACACACACACACACACACACACACACACACACACACACAGTTTCTTCTGCTATCCATCATATTTGCAACCAACACACATTTGAAAAGCAAAGAACGCAAAAGCCCAGTCCCTAATCTTCAGCCTCCAGTACACACTTCTTCCATCCATCATTTTTAGTGTAATCTTCACCGCAGCAGTCACTTCACGAGTCCTCCTTCATGAATTATCCTCCATCTGTTTATAGTCACTGCTGCATCAGTATTTTTCTTCCAGCACAAGCACTATTCTTGCACAGCTCCTTTCCTCTACTACTCTGCTGCTTTGAACTCAAATGCAAAACATTTGTCCTTGGTGATCATTGTCAGGGGATGCTGATGCTTACAACTGTTTTCTGCGTCTTGACCTTTGACTTTCCCATTATTACTGGAAAAGGGGCTTATATCAACTACATTAAAACATTAATGGCCCACAAAAAAAATCTTTTTCTACCTGACTTGCATATTAATTTTAATACAAAGCAGCTGTACAAGGTCAGGAATAAGATCTGCATTCAGTCTTTTGATGCTACAAAGCACATCATCTTGTTTTTTTCACACAGTAGTAGTGCGTTGAGGGAATGAATGCATTGTTCATCTGTGTTTTTCTAGTTTCTTGTACTATATGAGGCCGTGGAGGATGTTTTTTAGAGGGTAAGCCAAGAATATCGCATAAAAAATTATGTCAAGATTTCTATTTGATTAAGAGAAAATCATAAGATTACTCACTCGCTTTAAGAGTTTTAAAAACTCAGCATCATGTTTCTTTGTGATCGTGGCATCAACTAGCAGAAAACTAATGTGTCATGTTCAGCATTGGGAAGTTATGTGTAGTACTTGTACTTTCCCTTTTTTAAAAAACCCCAACATGCTAAGTTTATGCTTCCTACGTCAGTGTCTTACAAGACAGATTAAGAATCTCTTTTGTTAGCATGTTCTGGTTTCACTTCCTGACATAATAAAAGATCATTGACAAGGACAATACAACCTCAAACGGGTTATACAATGCTTACTGATAGGGAATGGTAGATGGATTTTAGGCCTCAGTTAAAGCCTTACACTGAGGTTTGGGGAAGGCGTCGCAGAGGATCAGTGGTGCTTCCCAAGCCAGGCAGATCCCTGTGGTACCAATGACGACAATAAACAGGCACACGGAGCAGGAAGGCGTTTATAGACATACGACTGGAAGAGGGGTTTACGAGATCTTGCTCCTGAATTTTGGATAAATTTTCCCCAATTGAAAAGAAATAAGTAACGTGAACGAACGATCTGACAGTTTCCAATAACACTGAATTACCGGAGACATTAGCATGACGGTTGTTGTCCCACTGCTTCACCTAAACAGCCAGTCATCTGCTTTAGCTGCTGCAGGAAATATATTGCCAGGGGAGCATAATTACTCATTATCATAGTAAACTTATAGAGCACCTCATTTTCCTCTTATTTGGTGTTCACAACACCATCTATTCAGCACAATGGTGGGATAAACCAGAAACACTGACCACGTCGATAAAACCTGAAAATTTAACGACTGTGCTCTTAACCTCGCTGGGCCTTAGTCTGTTTAACTCGTTTCCAGGATGGTTGCTGAGTGGGCAAGACTGCTATTATTATTATCATTATTATTATTATTATTATTATCTTAACAACACGTGTGCTGACTTATTTTTCTTCTTTACTTTGAATTTAGGAGACTCAAAGTGATAATTACTGTCAGCTGAAAACTATTGAAAAATTGTGTAATATTGAGAATTTTTTGGCTTTGCAAATATGACATTTTCAAAATTAAACAAGAAGGATAAAATTAATGCCAAAGTTTTTTTTTCTTGCATTCAAAATTTGTGATTATATTTATTGAGTAGTAATAATTTGTTATAGTAGTAATAATAATTCTGTACAACAATTAATTCTCAAGATCCTTGCAAAATGTTACCGTATTAAACCGTATAAGAAGCCATGCAAAAGACATACGTTACTTTCTTGTGTTTAGTCTTAGAAAAAGTATATTTGTCCTCAACACCTGGCATGAACAATTTTCTGGTACATACATATATATAAATAATATATCTATCTATCTATCTATCTATATACACATATATATATATATATGTATGATGTAAGTTTCTTTTTCTTTTTTTTTTTTTTTACATAAGCCTCATTTGTTTTTTTATTTTTTTTGTATATCAACAGAAAAAGCCACACCTTCTGCCAGCTGATGTCTGTTAATGACAGTTCCAGTAAAATGCGATGAGGTGATGTCATCATGAACTCAGAAACTCAAACAGAGACATGAAGATAAGCTGTAACTTGACTTGTTTGGCAAAGGTATAAAACCTCATGGCAGTAATTCCAGTTTGAGATGACAAAATCTGAGAATCAGTGACATGCATATGATGTCTGGCAATTCTGCACTTCTTGCTATGATACAAACCCCTGCTGCCAGCCTGGGGTATATGTTTGCTTTTATTATCCCAAATTTTATTTTATTTCATTTTTCATGCAAATTGGCCATCATTGTGAAAGCAGAGTTAGAGGAGATGGGTATACATTTCCGTTGGATTTCCATTGGATTTGGATCCTTACACAGCGGCTGCTTCTGCCTTTACGCTTCATAATCAGCTCAGCTCACAAAACTTTGGTCTTGGCAAACAAAAGCTCGACCTGATTATTGTGCGTGCGAGGAGGAAAATTAGATCATTTACCAAACAGTACAAAGCATGTTAATGAAAGAGAGTCACAGAAATGTGATTGCAGGCAGCGGGAACGTTAAAGTGAGCTCTATCATTTGCACTCCCAGCTGAGGTCGCACCTCCAATAACGAAGCTGGCCAGTTTCCCCGGCAACCAGCCGGGAGGAAACAGTTGAGAGTAATTCTGGTTAAATGAAAACAGCTCAAATGGCTCCTTGTCTTACCGTCTGTTTTTTCTTTATGAGCCTCCCTCTCTCTCTCATCACAGAAGAATCAGCCATTTTAAAAGACGGTTATTATTGCAGAGAAGCACGACTTCTTAAATGAAAACTCTACTCTTGCACAGATAGTTGAAATATTTTCAACTATTTTCAACATTTTTTCTACACAAACTGCATTTTTAAACAGTTTTCTTGACTTTTTTTTTTAAATTAAAGTGACCTACTGTACTTTTCCTTATTATCTGCGATATAGAGTCTGTTAAAGTTGTGGATGCTCATATTAAACATGGCCAAAGTTTCAAATAATGAAGTCAGTGTAAGTTCAAATAATCCATGTGGCAGAAGTTTTGGCTTCAGACTGGTCGAAATGCTCCTTTTATACTGAGTGATTTAATGACAAAGAGAGGATGTCCTTATATGGACATCTCTGACTATCTTCTTACTGGGGAGTTTTTCCTTTCCGCTGTTGCCAAGTCTTTGCTCATAAGAGGTTGTGTAATTGTTGGGTTTTCTCTGTATTATTATAGGGTTCTTACCGTAGAATATAAAGCATGTTGTGGTGACTGCTACTACTTTTGATAGTGCGATAGGCAACCAGTCACTAGAAGCTGGCTTAAAGGGCAAAATGTCACCTGAGCTATAAATTGATTTATATTACTGAGTTTTAAATATCTTCATAGATAATCACTGACTTGTCAAATTTGACCTCTATTCATTGCACCCGAAATGTTTTACCTAAACTAGCTCATAAATTACTCTATTTGGTGCGCAATGACTGGATGTCATATATTATTTTACACTATAGTCGCGACATACAAGTACACAGCGGTTATTAGGTTTGTGGATCCTACCTGGTGCAACCGTTTGCTTTCTGGTCCAGTTTATCAAGTCCACAAAGTGCCCCTAGAGGAGAAAGACAGATGACAGAATTAGAGCATAATGGCACTCTTATTCAAAACTGCCAGTTTTAAACACACTCTGTGTGCTACATGCATACAAATGGCTGCCTCCTGCACTGGAGTCATGCTGATTTCTGACATATTGCCAAATGCCCATGCAGTCTGTAGCGCAGTATGGTGGTGAAAAAAACCCCACTGGACCGATGATATGAACATGGCTGGGGGATGTTTAACCCACCCATATCCCAAAGCCACATTATCACCAAGATGTGACCCGCAGTATTTGCATAGTTTTGGTTTAGTGCTGCTTGTCCTGTAGTTCAAAACAGGAGCATCTTCAAAAAGCATGCAAATTTCCTTTTTGGCAGAGAGTTAGACATAACGATCAATATTTTTGTTCATCTTTGTCGATTAGGCTACACCCAGCAAAACCAAACATGTTAAAAAAATCATATATAATCAAAAATAATCAAAATCTATGGGGGGGCTTTAGAAATACTAAAAACGGCATTTGTATCACACTTGTCCTAAAAGGCCGGTCATCTGCGTTTGAGCAGTTAAAGCAATATTACTCTCTTTTTTTTTCATTAGATTTGGCAATTTTATATATGCAGCTTTTCCTTTCCGAACGGCTTCTTGGTCCACAAAAAACTGCCCAGGGGTTTTTTCAAAGATGGCTGACAAGTGGTGAGAAAAAAGAGTAGAAATAATAATATTTCCCTTACAGTTCACTAATCTACAGCTCACCAATTAAAGCAGTTACACTGAGTCTATTTCATGCCTTTTAAACTGATGTGTAAAAATGATAAAATGCTGTTTTAATTGGAGTATTGCTGAAGAGTACTTGGTAACCTTCAGTTGGTCGCCTAACAAACATCCAATGAAAATTATTTCCCTACAGCAAATAAGATTTTTAGTTTAGATGGATTAACTTTGTGGCAACAGTTTGGGGAAGGCCCTTTCCTGTTTCAGCATTACAATGGCTGCAGACATGAAGCCAGGTTCAAGAGGAAATGGTTTTCAAGTTTGGTGTGAAAACACTTGGCTGACCTCAAGGCCATAAAACACTTTTGGGATGAACTGGAATCCGTGTTGTCAACCAGGTCTTTCATCCGGCAGCAGCGTTGTACTGAACCAGATTAAATCCCCAACTGAGGTGGGGATAAGTTTATCCCAGGAGACCGACACCACACCTACCGCCAATTTAGAAACACCAGTTAACCTAACAAGCATGTCTTTGGACTGTAACAGGAAACTGGAGCACCCAGAGGAAACCCAGGCAGGCACATGCAAACTCCAAACAGAAATTTCCCAGCCATCTAGAAGGACAATTAATCTTCAGAAACAGTGGCCCCACATGAAACACAAGCCCCACTCTCCTTGATGAAAGTTCAGTGTTGCAGGGAATTATTACTTTCTGGCCGTATCACCCTCAAAACACTCGGCAGCCTTGCTTTGGTATAGGATCATAACCAAAATACAACTAGTTGGCAACCAACTGAGTCAAGTGTCCAATTCCAAAGAGAGACATCACAGACCAGACTCATCAGCACAGACTGACTCAGTCTGACTCCAACGTGTTAACAGTTCTTCTGCATTTAGAAACTAGACAGCAGTAATTTTCAAAGATTTGCCAAACTCTTGCCCTGAAGACTGACTGCAGTCCATCCGAGTTACACAAGGCACCCTTTGCAACTGCCTTGCGATCCATATGCAATCCAAAGATTCAAGGGAATCAGCAACAACTGATTATTTCCTAGTTCTAAGGGGGTTTCTGTCATATATTTCTTAATATCACTGAGCCAAGAGAGCAAAGGGTCTGCGCACTAATAAATTAATAAAAATGAGAAACAAGTCATTAAATATACTAAGGTGTCGTTTACCATAATTGGCAAGCCTGCCCAGTGAGTGCGTGGGAAACAAAAGTGCATTTGTGTTATTTCAGCAGTTACTGACAATTGACACAACACACTGTTCAGGTTTGAGGACGTCTCACATTTTCAGTTGTTTTTAAAGGTGAGAAAGTGATAAGACACTCTCGGCGTACGAATATAAGCGTAGAATTTAAATGGGTGTCAGCTAAAAACACACAGCAGCAATGCTTCTGTAATATCTTCAGAACAGCAGAGGTGACATGCTGATCCTGTGGTTTGTAATCATAAATTCCTAAAAACACGTCTTCAGTAGCTGAAGTCTCTGCTGCCATCTTAGAGGATTGGGAACATTTGACACTGCCATATCAAACCCCACAATGAATCCAGCAATAAGCAAATAAAAACACACGACATCCTGTCTTAGAGCTTCAGATCACTCATGTCATCCGTTTGTCATCTTGATTTTCGCTTTTCTTTTGTCACTTTTTTCTTTGGATGTGATGTTTTTCCATTGTTTTATTTTTTTTAAGCCCACTGGGGTTTCTGTTTAGTCTCACCTGCTGAGATTGGATTTTTTTTTCATCCCCAGATATTTTCTGAAGTGTTTTTATCTTTTGTATGGATATGCAAATACCTCACCCTAAACCTACAGTAGCAGCTGTCTCTGTGTTTTCACTGTGATAATATCAGACTGGGCAAACAAAGCCTGGGAACGGCACACCGATACCAGCTAGAGTGTTTAACGAAGTTTGTTCTTACAGATTTGCATTAACTTTTGATGAAAAACACAGGTTAGATTAAGCTGTAAAAGTAAATATCAATGCATAGTTCAATTATTATGATTTTAAAAAATCCAGACATTTGTGGTAGATCTTTTGTAATGAGCTTTAGGGAGGAAAAACCCTCATATGGATTACACATAATCAGATATAATCAGTTTGCAATGTTTATCTCATTTGATTAATCATTTTTTAATCATTTTCATCATAATTTACCATTTAAAGTTTATCTGCTTACCCTAAATCTGTCCAACCTTCGTCACTTGGATTGACTACATTTCCCAAAATGCCTCTGGACATCCCCCAGAGAAAATGCCAGGGTTCAACAGGGTTTTACCTACACTTGGACTCATCAGTGAAGTATGAAAGTGAGAGTTTCCCAGTGAGAGAAAGTGAGAAGTTTTTAATTGTGCAAACACTCATTGCAACGTATTCTGGTTTGGGTTTCGTTTCTGTGGGTGCAGATATTTAAATACTCCCGGTATGACTGCAGAGCGTCGGCACAAAATAGCGGCAGTAAATTCTGAGTGACTAACATCAAAAAGGGATGTATGTTGGTGTTTGAGATCACAGATTTTTAATCATTTTAAATTATATTATCATACTTAGACATCTAAGATTAAAAGAAAAATCAATACAAGCGAGCGTCTGGGTGTTCATGAAAGCAGGAGTTTGACTGTGTCATCTTACCTGTGAAGTAAGAAATAATTCCTACTATACTCATGATATGAAAGACTTGTATTTACTATTTACTGTTCACTGACCACTTTATTAGGTACACGTTGCTAGTACTGGATTACACGCCCCTCTTGCCCCCTTTTGCTTTTCAAAGTCTTTTCCCTTTTTTGGTGAGCTGGTGTGAACTGTAACCTCAATTTCCTGTTCTTAGCTGACAAGAGTGGCAGACAGTGTGATCTTCTGCTGCTGTAGCCCATCTACAGTACTTCAAGCTTCAATTTGTAATGCATTCAGAGATGCTCTTGGTTATAACAAGTGGTTATTGTGGCCTTCTTGTCTGACCTCTGACATCTACGAGGCATTTACGACTGCTGCTCACTGGAGATAGTTGTGTGGGAAAATCCCAGTAAATCTGCAGTTTGATAGCAACAAAAAGTCACTTAAATCACCTTTCTTCCTTATTCTGATGCTTAGATTGAAGCTTGCAGGTTGTCTGGACCATGTCTACATGCCTAAGTACATTGAAAAGGGAGATGGCCTCAGAAAGGAGCTGAAACTGGTTGGGATGAAGTAAAAGGCTGCAGCAAGACTCGGTATAAACAGAGTCCAAGAATAAGAAGAAAGAGCAGCGTATGGATCACCTTTAAATCTTTCCAAATGTCTCCAAAACTGAGAAAATATGCCAGTAAAACTGCATATACTGTAAATGTAAGGTGATCAGATTCTGTCTGATCACCAGTCCAAAGGCATCCAGTTTACAGTTATAGAAGACATGTTGGCAGAGAAGGTGTTGTATTTGATTTCAGGCCCTTATAGCATACAGTGTCATGACAGAAAACAGCAGCTTTTACAATGATATTCAAAATTATTCAACTATAGTTTAAGCTGTCAAATTGGCAGTGTAGAGTACAGTAAAGGAGAACAGGATGACAGCGGTGTCATCTGGGATTTCCTGATTACAAAACACTGATTTAGCTCCACTGTCTGATGCATAAATGCATGAAGTGAGACTAATTACAAGCTGCTGAGAAAGTAGGCCAGTTTGAGTAAAGGTCTCTCTTTCTCCCTCTCTCCATTTATTTCTGTAGCATCGCTATGTCCATTTGAAAAGCCGCAAACACACACACAAAAACACGCACAGCCCACCTGACAGCATGTTCAGCGCCTGACTTTGCGTAAAAAGAGATTAGATTTCAATATCAGCCTCTTTTCTCCTCCACTCCTCCACGTGTATAACGGTATGAAACTAAACCACTGTGGAACAATTTATCTGGTACACCCAGTCAACCACCTCATTAGGCTTTGTGTGTGCATATGTGTGGATGTGTCTTAATAATTCACCCGTCGCTGTCAGGACCTCGGTCACCAGAGCGCTCTCAGGTTCCTTTACAGCTCTCAGGTGATCGCGCACACTCACACACACACACACGGGAAAAATTGTGCAATTGCATTCAAAAGCGGCACAATGCAATGAGATAAACTTTATATGAGTTCAGTGTGCCGTTTGCTGAGCGCAGTGTTAGCGTGCTGTGGGTGCATTATGTTGCAAAGCAGATTGTGCACTTCTTTGTTGGTAATAATCCACTCTGAGGTGTCTCATACAATGGTGGTACAACAACAGAGTGAGTGAGGCAAAGGATAACAATATACAGAGTGGAACAAAGTTCCTATTGTCAAATCTTTTCTCATGGAGTGAAATCCAGCAAGGTTAAATGATATAATCTGAATATCAGCGGCTATTTTTTCACTGAACTATGACATGTGGAATGTATTTTTTGGCAGTAAAATATGAAATATGAGAACGATATATTTGAATATTTCAACTTTTCCAACTGTTTATCAGTCAAAAACACAATATTTACTCTTTATATTAGGGTCTATAGGTTCATGTGCACGTGCATGCTTTTACCAGCGAATCAGTACCGAATGAACACCCTGCACACCAGTGAGCCGGAGCTGCAATGAAAGCTGTGTGCATCTGTATGTGTGAAGGGGATATGTCTTCACACCATGCCATACATCTGCAGTCATTTCAAATTCTCCAGCTATGATGTGTGCACTGTGATAATTGACAGCAAATGCTAACCTAACACGTCTGCAGCGAACCGGCTGCAGCACAGTCAGCGGTGAGACAGACGAAGAGACAGGAGGAGAGGCAGAGCGCTGCAATAAGAAGTATGTGAAAAGAAAAATGGAGGTTGTCGAACAGACATTTGGAATTGAATTCTCTGGATTCTTGTGTTGAATTCCAACTATTCAAAGTAATTTAACCCTCTACTGCATGACTTTTTAATTTTTTGGGAAAAAATTATTTCTCCCTATTTTGGGGGAGCTTTAGGGTCCCTAATAATATATCAATCATAAAATTTGACACCCTGCCCCCCCCCAAACAGATATTGGTTTGTTGCTTCAAGGCAACACTGTGCGACAAGGGTAGTAAAATGCCAAGTTATTCTATAATAAGTTGTATTAGTACAACAAGGATGAACAAATAAATAAACAACAAATAAACAATGTAAACATTTCACAAACCAATAAAACACCAAAATGCATCCAACATTTGACCCTAACCCTATGCACGCGCGTGCGCGCGCACACACACACACACACACACACACGCACGTTGTGTTTCCATCACTTTTGTGGACATTACATTAACTTACATTAATTTCCTGGAGACTTATCCTGACTCTACCCATCATAAGTCCCTGCCTGAACCTTATCCTAACCCTGACTCAAGCCTTCACCCTAAAATTGAATGATTTACCTTGCAATTTGTCCCCATAAAGTAGGCGAGACCTCACAATGTGAGTGTGTAAACAAATTTGTGTCCCCACAACAATAAGTAATACACGACCACACACACACACACAGCAATATTGGTATGGCAGGGATCAGGCCCACACAATGTGCTTACACATGGCCCACATACCGCAAAGAATGATGGCCCTTTGGTGGCCCAGACCTGGTTTGCCAGAGGTGGTCCACACATGGGCCAGCACAAGGCCAGTTTCAGACACCCTAGTCGTCCTGTGCTGGCCCATGTGTGGATTACCTCTGGCAAACCTGATCTGGGCCACCAAAGGGCCGTTATTCATTGCGGTATGTGGGCCATCTGTAGGTGGTATGCAGCCACGGGCCAGTTGTAGACACACTGCTGGCCCTGTGCTGGCCCAGAACAGTTTCAGCTCTGGCCTCAGATTTCAGCATAATGTGTACCTTAATCAAGCCATGCAATAACAACATGTGCCAGAACATGCAAAACAGTGCAAAAGTAACATACCGAAACTGTTCAGACAGTGAATGGACTGATTTTTATATAGCGCTTTTCTACTCTCCCAGAAGTGCCGACTTGATACCAGATCCTGGCCAGACCTGCTTGCTATGTGGGCACTAACACACACACAGACACAGTTACTTTACCAACTGACCCCTGACCCCTGAGCTCCTAAGTGTCCCTCAAACCTCATTCAGGCATCCACTCCTCTACTTCACTGTCACTCCCTGAAAGCTCACTGTCCTTACTTTCTGAGGACAGAAAGTGCACATTCCCTTGGTTTCCTTGCATAAAAGGTATTTACATCCATGTCCTGTAATTATGAGTAGATTGTAAAGTAAAAAGCATTGACTATGATCATATAAATGCACACAAACACATCTCTACACACATATGCAAATGCACTATAGTGCCTGAAAAAAATTGGGCTAACTGCGCAGTGTTGCCTTGAGGCAACGAATGAAAATTAACAGTTTTACTATATAAATAAATTTAAAAAAGTAGAAAAAACAATCAAATATGCTTCTTAACATATTCATGCACATACAAGTATTTTTTAATATACATTTATTTCACTATAAACATGTAAAATAGTGATCTTTATCTTGCCTCTGAATGGAGACATCTCTCATGTACTGCAGCTTGCAGAAAGGGGTCCTGCCCCCCCCAAATATAAGTCACACCACCTTCAACTCATCATTTTATTGTAAAGAGATGTGCCTGGTAGCATTATTTGAAAAAAAAAAAGTTTTTTTTTTTTGAAGGGCCAGTGTAAGGCATAAAAATGTGGTTTGTTGCCTCAGGGCAACGCTATGCAGTAGAGGGTTAAGCCTTGCTATTGTTTTTTGAGCCAAAACGGACACCGTGAGTCCAAAGTTCCTGCTGCATGCATAAGACTTTCTGGACAGTGGCATCCAGAAAGATAAATGTAATGTAATCAGATGAGGATTCTGGTCACAGCATGAACCTGTCCCACATATATGTGTGGCCACATGACAGATAAGAAATATTTATTACATCTATGGCAAATCCAACAAGGAGACATGTTTGAAAGCCTTGAAGAAAACTGGACATTGAGTTTTTCAATTTGAATTTTGAAATAATGGTTAAGAGATCCTTTATTATTAAGCAAAATTCTCCCACTATTTAAATTTAAAGCTGTAAAGAAGCTGTTGTGTAAGATTAACAGTCTAAACGCTGTATTTTTAAACTCAGTATAAGCCCAACTTTTTGAGGTGTGGAGGTTTTTCAGGGGACTTTGACTTCTGTCTGCTAAACATTTGGTTTTCAGACTTTTTGTTCTCCAGGCACAACAACAGAAAAGCCTATGTGAATAATAAAGTAGCCCCTAGCTTATCTGATCTGGTCTTCTTTGATTGCAGCCACTTTTGACAGCCCTTCAGTGGAATCTGGACCTATATCTTCTTATCAGACACTTCCACACATTGTTCTTCTGGTTCATATCCAGTGCTCTTTTGAAGCAGTTGAAGGGATGTTTAGTTTCACAAGTGCCTTTTAAGCTACATGCCATATGTTATCATTCAAGAGCCTCCACAATAGCTTTTGCAATACTGTCTATAGGTAATTTCTCCTTTAGGTGGTGGGTCACACTTGTGGTTAGTTGTAATTTGCCCCACAAAAGAAACAAGCTGTTCGCTGTGTTTGCAAAGGCCTTTGATGAGCCATGCCATCACCTGGAAACTGCACAAGCAGCCTGGGGTTTTTCTGTGACAGAGGCTTTTTAGGGGAAATGAGTTAAAACAAAGGAGAGACACAGTGAATTCGCAAGTCATTAATGTTTTTCGCAGTTATATTTCAACAATAATGTATGGATTTCACAAAATCCCACAACACCTCACAGAACACCAGTCATCCAGGAACCACGGCATGACGAAAAGTAGCACAATCAACTGCTTCACTGAGTCTGACTCAAATTCCCACATCAGGCACTGGTGACAACAGCCGAGCGGTTGAACCCGTTCGGTGCAGGTCTACTCCAAGCTGCTTTCACAGCTCTGAACTCTTCTGTTCATTATCCAGTGAAAGTGTCGAGCGTGCACGATGGCTGATTGTCAGCGTGTGAGGATGGCATGGGTAAATCTCCAGAGAATTCACAGTGAGCGCGTGTCATTTGTCCAACCTCCCGGACCTTCTAACCAGGCACCCCACTGCTGTAGTGAAAGAGTGTCTGAAGTGGACTACTTCCTGCTGTGTGCTGCACGTGAGAAACGGCATCTTTGATAGTAGTCCTGTGCTGATTCTAACAACGAAGGGTCAGCAGTTTAGAGGCACTTCCCAGTCACATAGCAACAAGTGAGTTGGCAAAAACTGAAGAACGGTATCCAACTTTTCCTCTCTCTTTCATTACTTGGTGGGAACATTGGACGGCACTTACACTACTGTTATCTTCACTTTACTTTCGCTTGTCTGCTAAAATTAAAGGAGTGAAGAATAAATACATTATACAGTTTAAGTTTTCTTATCTTGTTTCTGTTACGTGTTATTTCATTAATAAATGTATTGATTTCTTCGTTACAATTTTTTCTCTGTTTTAGTCAAACTTTCTGTTAAACAAGATATATATTACCGTCTCTTTTTCTTGAAGTTAGAGACAAAGAAGACTCAATATCAGTATCAGGCCTGAGAAGGTCAGAACACTACATCACCAGACGTAATTTTAATGTCCTTGAATTTATACAGTGCTTTTCTAGTCTTACTGACCACTCAGAGCACTTTAAACAATTACATTTTTAGCCGTACATTCATACAGCACTTTATTCTACACACTTAAAGCACTTGATCTTATTCATCATCATCTTTGACCAACATCCAGGTCGGTTGTAACAACCTTGTTACAACTAAAGAAAGTTGCACTGAATTTTTTCGTTTTTGGTGACTGATTGTGAATCGTTCACAATCATGACAAACTGGTCGACCTGAAGTTGAACAAGCAACACCCTCAAACTCAAGTTGGGAGGCAACTTTCAATCTGAAGGCAATCGTGCAGGTCGCCTGGTGGAAAGCAACTTGTCGCCAAACATTCGCGGTCTGATTCAGACAGACTGTGATCCCAATGTTCCCTCTAAGCTGCGCACGTGTGCAATTGCGCACTGCTGGCATGGTCTCTGCGCACAGAAAATCTGTGTTGCGCACAAAAAAAATCTAACCTGATTTGAAATTAAAATTAATACTTTAACAATTCTGTTTTGCAGTGTTAGTCAGTAAGTGACTGGCTGCTCCTGTATGGGATTAGAACGATTCCACCTTATCCCACAGTCCAGCCAATGATGCGATTTACATTCGTATATACGCAGCTAATCAACGTGGTTGACAGGCTATGACAGCGTACTTATGTGCCGAGCAAAGCGGCGTGGCTGATGTGGAGTGAAGCCACATTAATGACAACGTGTACAACCATTGGAGATGTGAGCAGGACAGACGGAACAATTACGGAAAAAGTGTGGACTTTATACCAGTTTTTAAATTGTTTTGATAGGCCACGTAAAACCAGAGTTATGATAAAAATATCTGCAATGTTTGGTTTTCTTCCTGAATACTATCGTTGTTTATATTTACTGCGGGAACAAACGGTAAAACAGCGTTTTATAAGGAAAAAGGCTCGAAAGCACTCTCCGCCTGTGAGCAAAAACAAACTCCACCCACCTTTCCTATTCGTCCAAAAAAGTACTATGTCGACCAATCAAAAAATGATATGGCAACGTGACATCTAGTTGTTACGAAACTGGGGGAAGTTTTAGGACTTGATGCGGTGCTTTGAGATGTGAGTGATTTGAGACGTTTAGCGCAAATCTTGTGTAGTTAGTGTGTAGTGTAGTCAATAGTTTTGTTGTGTGTGTCAGAACAATGAGACGACTGCTGAATGTTACAGGTGTTACAGGAGTGATTCATCTCCTGTTGTCAGGCCTGCAGGTATCAGGCTGTTGTTCTCCTTTATCTCATAGTGGACAGAAATTATTTTTTGGAGTGGCACAAATAATTTGTGTGGCATCAGATTTGATGCAGAACAGCTGATTGTTCTGTAAATAGTTTGAAATGTTTATTTAAAAATGCCTTGGCTGCATTTAAAAAAAATAGCTGCAAAAAAACTTTGTTGTTTGCCAAACTGAGTTACTTTTTTAAAGAAGTAACTATATAATTAATTGCCCAGCATTGGTCATTATATACTGTATTTTGCAGACAGAGAGCTACAGACTCTCTCCCAGACCACAGACTCATAATACATGTCAGAGCTTTTTTTTTAAAAGAAAGAAAGTTGTGTTTTCAAAATTGGAGTTCAAGTTATTTTTACTTCCAATAGTGTTAACATACTACACAGGTCATGAACAAGATTTTTTTTTTACATTTTCATTGTAAGTGGGCTAAAGCAGTTAATTAAAAGTAGTCTAACATAAATGTAAATGCTGTAATTTGATTATCTTAATAAACCATGTAACTTGGATGGATTAGATGCTGGCATGACCACATTGCACACGTCTGATGTCGCTCACAGTGGTCCAAGGGATCGCTCAGGGAGTTTGTGTGTTCGCTCAGACACGTGAAAAATTAGAGGGAACATTGGTGATCACTCTTAGGCAGCTGGTTGTCACCACCATCCTGCAGCATTTGCATCACTATTTATGATATGATATATTTTATAATCTCCTTTGGGAAATTTGCTGTGGACTTAACTGATTCCACAGGAAACACCTTTGTAAAGAGTCAATAAACATTAAAATAAACTGTTATTTAAAAGCTTTATTGAAGCTAAATGATTTTTTTAAACTCTTGGGTTGGAATTCCAGGACTCTATTTTGGGATTTATGGAGGAATTTCATAATTTCATTTTCTAATCTTTGAGGTCCTGGAAGTAGTTATCGTCAATTTCTGTTCAATGTGTATTTCTGTGTATGTCAACACCAACAGTGAATTGCTGTATCAACACAACCAGACTGCATGTAATTGACAACTTGACCCCAGTCAATTGCAAACTGATAGCAGATGAACTCTGTCTTATTTCCATGTTAACACATTAAAATTGCGTTGAAGAAGGCAACTGACTACAAGTGGTCACATACCCAGTCTTCTTCGGAGCAACCGTTTCAAAGGCAATGAGATTACAAGTTCATTGCACACGGTTGCCATAATTTTTGTTAGTGTCACCAACCACTGGTTGCCCTAGGGTGACTATAGCATAATGTACATCTCTTCAGGAAGGAACCAGAGTACCCAGAGGGAGCCCACGCAGTCACAGGGAGAATAACACTCCGAAGGCCCCAGATGGGGTTCGAACTAGCAACTTTCTTGGAGTGAGGTGACTGTGCTACCCGCTGTTATTGTAGGTTGTTACATATGTAGGTTGTTGTTACATAAGATCACACTGCTTCATCAACATAAATGACTTTTCAGACAGCTGCTGCTTAAATCTGGCATACTGATTCATGCAGGCAGCTGCCCTTGAGCTAACACCGCTGTTGCGGCCAAGCCACTAGGCTATCCATAGGCTTAAGAATGGTGTGTCCCAAATGCTAACACAGCAACTTCTAAATTAAAATGCTCCTGAAACTGTGCCAGCCCTGGCACAAGCGTGATATATGTCAAAAAAAATCTCCAAGACATTAACCCAAGGACTGTTAGCACTTTATGAACCTTTTCAACCCCGCTGCGTGCTGCTTGTACAAGGGTAGTTTGCTGTATGTTGGGAAGACATAAGAGTTCCCACAAGGCCTAAGTAATAAATTAATTGAATGTTTAGTGCTGAAAATCTTCTCACACCTCATGCATGTTCTCCATACGCCCGTCCTCCCTGGTAACAGTGCACTTGTGTGTGTGCGTGCCTGGATGCTTGCTCCTACGCAGTAGCTACACCGCAATGGCCATCTGAGGTGGCAGTAGGACAGATGGTACGTAGGTCGGCCTTCCCCCGTGCACGCTCTCAAACATCCATCCATCACTGACACGTGCACGCACAGAGTCAGCAGCATGTTCCCTGACAGCAGAATACATACTGTAATCATCTCTTCAGCTGCAGGCTACGAATGCCACCAACACCACGAGCACATTCAGGACTCATTTCTGTGGCTGCTTTTTCCTTCTGCAGCTTTGACCAGCAGAAAAGAGGCATTCATCTGCAGTTATTCTTGCCATATTTCTCATTATTTCACAGTCTCCAAAGCTTTTTGCTGTTTCTATAAATAGCATGCGCATGGTGTCCATTGTAGTCTAAAATTAGCCACCATCCCTGAACAAAAAGATAATAAAAACACACAAATGCATTATTTAAATAAAATTGTTATTGATTCCACTTTTGCAATTTTACTTTTACTATTCATTAATTATGAATCTATAATTTCTTTCACTTTTGTTTTATACTTTTTTTATCTTTCTTACAATTTATCATAAAATGTTACTTATTTGATAACTGCATGCTTTTGTAGAGAAGCTCTTTGTTTGAACTTTCTGTCACACATTAAACATCAAACAAATGCTCTGAGATCCAGAAAGTCATGTTGTCTGCAGCTTGGCTGCATGCTGCCCTTCAGCTGTTTCAAACCTGCACTTCAGACCTCACCCTGCCAATCATGTGCACTGCTGTGAGTGTCCTTGAGCAGGATCTTACCACCTGTTGCATGCAGTTGCGTTTGACCCTGATCTTTGACCTCTGACCTAATGGAACCCAGCCTGCAGAGATGACCACTACGAGATGATAATATAAATCTTCTTTGGAAATGAAGACAGGCTGACATATTTTCCAGGAGAGTACAGAGGGAGAGGGAGAGAGGGAGTGAGAGCAGGAAGAGCGGCAGGGCCGAGCCGTTAGTCGCAGTCTCCCCGGCTGGGGCCCCTCTCTAGACGGCAACACGTCATGGAACATTCCCGGAACCAGCCAGCGCACCACCCACCATCTCTCTCTCCCTCTCATACACAGACACATACACAGAGGAAACAAACGATGAGCATATGAGATAAAGTCACCCCCATCCGAAAAAGAAATGGCCAGTGTTCCCCTGTTCGTTTTCGGCACGCACAGTGTAAACCAGCGCTTAGGTACTGTAGCAACAAGAGTCGTTTGTGACTCTCGGAGGAGTGTCACACTGATCATACTGTAGCAGCAACAAGGAAATACCAAAGAGTGCGCGGAGGTCACAGCTTCAACTCACTTTTGAACATTCCACGCGCGCTGTAGAGTGATTAAAGGAGTCCCACATGAACGTCAGAAGGAACTGCAGGTAAAGGTCTATTAATCAAACCAACCTGCCGTGGGTTTGTGCTAAATAAAAATCAACCTTCGGACGCAAAAATCACACCAATCACACACCATCCGAGTTTCCACTTTCATCGCTTCCTATCCACCAACATGTACCCTCCCTCTCTCCCTCACTGTCTATCTCTTCCCCGGCCTTGCAACCAGCCTGGCCGTGCAGGCTACTGCAAATTCCTCAGGATATTACGCAACCTGGGTAATCTGCATGCAATGCAATGCGTGCCCGGGGTATTCCCCCAGCATAGCCTTGTCTTTATAAGCTAAGCAAAAGCTCAAGTGCCTTGAAAAGATGCCATAAATGTCCACCATGGCGCATAAAATCCCACTGTCAGTGTGATATGTGTAAGAATATGATCCGTAAGCTTTCGTTTTCCCCTCTCCGCTCTTACCTTCTGTCTGCGCTCCGGCTGTGCGTCTCCGTGCGAAAATGACAACAAGCAGCCCGGTGACAGCAGATCCGATTCCGGGCGAGCTTCGCTCGTCGCTCCGCTACAAACAGCCAGGGGGTGGTTGTTAGAAATCCACAACAGTCGAGGGGGGAGCGCTGGAAACGTCGCAGAGAAGAAGCCGACGAGGAAAAGTTGCGCGTAAAATTGGAAGGAATCCTCTGCGAGCGGATTTCTGCTGCCAGAGCTCCACTCCTGCAGTCAGACAGACAGTAAATGTGTGCGTCTGACTGTGTTGTGAGTGTGTATGTGTGCGTGTGTCAGGGTGAAATCAGGAGACACATACACACGCACACACACACTCATACGCACACGGGGGTTATTCCAAGCGCCACTTCCCAGAATAGCAGCATAGAGGAGAGTGAGAGTGAGAGAGACGGAACGGCAGAGAGCGAGGAGAGAGGGCGTGTGTGTGTGTGTCCGCTTGTACGCGCGCGTCCGTGCAAATGTGTGTGCCGCTGTGACGTCGTCGGATCCCCCAACGCGCAACCAGGGCAGAGGGAGGGGAGGGGAGGAGGAGCAGTGGCCGAGGAGGAGGCTCTGTCTGCCGGCAGAGAGAGAGCAGGATTCCCCGGTCACCTCTGGAGCGACCTGTCTGTCTGACTGCCTGCCTGTCTCCGTGCCTTCTTTTTGCTTGCACATCCATAGATATACAGTAAAACGGAACACATTCAAAAGCATTATTTGCGAATTGGACTTCAAAATCTAGCACGTCGTCGTATTAAAAAAAAATCAAATATTTCTATTGTTTACAGATGACACGACCTTATTGAATTATAGATGTCCACAGATATTATTAATATTATATATGTGTTTGTTTTATTTCATTTTCTTACCTTTTCTTACGGGCTTACTACACTGCTGGATACAGGGAACATGTCTTAATTCCCCATGGCAGAAAATTAACCCGTTCACCTCATTTCTCTCTTTCTCTAATACAGTGTGTGCATGCAGTCACTGCTGGAATATTTTGGCTCTCGCATGTGCAGTATATTGATTTGATTAAACGGATTAATTGAGAATTATCGCTGGTAGCAGACACATATGGGCCTACCATGGGCTGTTTTTGACGCATTAACGGGCAGGTATGGGATTAGCATGGATCAGATGTGGCCCAAATGTCTCACCAGACTTGACACCTGGCTGGACCCAGAACTAAGAGCATGAATGGGGGGCTGCATGTTTTGCCACTCCTCTACTTTCATTATTATGCATGTACCTTCTGGGTGAGGAAAAGGAATGAAACCCTTAGTTTGAAGTTTTCACCTGCAGAACATGAAGCTTGTTTTCTCATTCAATCTCTTTTCCCACTACAGAAACATTTGGAGCTGCTCGATGCTGGCTCCACCACTAAACAGAGCAGTGGAGAGATAAACAGAACATCTCATTATTGCTCAGCCTTGTTTGCTTTTGGTAGCATGAGCACAAAGCCTGAAAAATGATTTTCTTTTTGCTTAATGGCACAGATGCTAGTGTTTTTTGTTATTTTAGCTGTGACTGGTTAGCATGGTTTATAAAGTGCATTCTTTTTCTTCTACAAGACCTACATCATGAGTAATTGATCCCTAAATCACACACTTTAACTGAGTATTGCCTTCACCACTTCTGCGCAATTAGAGTGTTTGATTTTAAGACAGGGGACTTAAAATCTTAGTCTTTCAGAGAAAATAGTTTTTATCCAAGCAAAATAATGGTTACAATTGTAAAAGCAAGCTTCCACACAGGCTTCAGCATGAGAGCTACAGGCAGACCGGGGCATGTGATTAAACAAAATATATGCTAATGTAAATGTAATGATATTTTTTAAACATTTCTTGATGCACACATTTCTACAGGTCTCACAGAGCCTGTTCTAAAGCCACTGGTCAAGACTATGTGGGACGTGTTAAAAAATTAACAGGAGAAACTCTTTGGTTGTGTGGTTTACATGAACAACAGTAGCCATCTGCCATGACATTGACTGCACAGAAAATAAACTTTATATCTGACAGGTCCATTTCCTGTGCTGCTGTTCATCTTTAAAGCTCCATCATTTTGAGATTTAGCTGGCAGGAACATATTTGGGTGTGGTCACGTGCTTCTTTCAGTAATTTTCTGTGGTCTCTGTTTGCTGTCGATGTCTCTTGTATTATCTTGAAGAAAGATGGATGCACAGCCCTCTCTTGGTAAAGAAGCTCTCAGTCCTCCACTCTTTTCACATTGTCTTCCCTCAGCATCGGCTTTCTCATCTGGGCATTCAGTGTTACCTTCATACTGACCATTAAGCTGTTAAACATGTGACTCAGGCATTCATCAGTGCTGACTATAGACCAAAAAGTAGGTGGGCCAAGAGTTATGCAGTTGCAGTTGCAACATGGAATTACAACTGAGTCTGTTTTGACCTACGTGACCTATTTTATGTACGCAGTGTTCTCTCTATCACTTTATACTCTATCTTTAATTGTTCGTGAATGAGTGTTGTGTTTTTTTCATTATTATATGAGTTTGTATTGTTTTACTGTGCTTGTATTTGATTGAGGAAGCAGAGGGTGTGTGACCTTCCCACCTGTGTGGAAAAGAAAATCTTCATCAGAATTGTTCACGACTTTTAATTATGCTGCATCCGTTGTACCAAAGTGATTTATGTGCTCAGTGTATACATATTAGCAGCAGTCCTTACTGCTTCACCGTAGTCTCCTCAGCAGAGCGTGGCAGTAAAAGAGTTAAGGAAGGCCAATCACCTGGTTAAGAGAGCACGGGGCAAACCATTTTAACAGGCTGGAGGGGTACAGATAGATGATATGTAGTGCCAGAAATTTGTATAACTGGACTTTTATATATAAATACATATGTTTGTATTCTATTTTTTTAGGTGCTGTTTTTATGTAGATGTTTATTTTCATGTATGGTCTTCGTAAGCTTGTTCATGCCTTGTCTGGGTATGAGACAGGCAGGATATAAAAGGCAGCTACTTGCTTTCAGGATTGGTTGGTGTAAATGTGCGTTTTACTGAGTCCTGCTTTATGCCAATAAATGTCACAAGTTGATGCTTGAATTTGATTTGAGCATAATACTTATTTGTCAAAAATCTGAAGCTACACCAGTCAAACTGGTAGCACTAAAAAGTTAAAGTAGAGAATCATTCACACTGATGCCTGATTTAGACTTCAGAGGGAAATCCACATTGGAAATCTGATGTAAGTGGAAACCCCTTTTAAACCTATAGCATAACTAAGTAATTACATTTCTGGTGAGGTGCACGTGGAAGGTTAAAAGGGGTTTCTGGTTCGATTTCCCACAGACGTCACAGAAGGCACAAGTCTAAACGTGGCTGGCAGGATGAAAACTTATTGTTTAAACAATAAAAATAAAAGATTTTTCCTCACTGTCATTTTTGACTACACTCTAACTCACAGTGGCTGCAGTGGGCACTTTTCATTGTTTTAAATGCTCGGTTTCGATTCAGCTCTTTGTGTGTTATAACGTCGCTCTTCTCCACAGCTGACTGATGGACCAACAACAGTAGAAGCAAGAGTAACCCACAAACTGCTTGTACCACATACTTTGGGCCCTGCCCAGAGCTCCCTACTGGTCTGCTTACGGAGAACCATGTTGAGCCCTTAAGGTGGGCCTGTGACTGAGTTGTGGCCTCTAGACTTACTTAGAGCTATTGTCCTCAGTTGAGGCCAAATGTGGCCCACAAGAGAGCTGCATTCATTCCTATCTGGGATGTGCCATAATACAGTGAAATCTGTGTCTACACTATGGACAGGTCACAGGAGACAGTAGTCAATAGCAGCAGCAAGTTTCCCAGCCACTTTAGCCTAGTGTAGCATGACAAAGGCATGGTTTAGGCTCATCTGATTCACTGCAGACTCCATAAGGAAAAGGAAAATTTGAATTGTAACCTTTAAGATAGAGAGCGTGTCTCTCCTTAAGCCACGCGAGGAGCTTGATGCTTCCACAGGAAAGGGACCTGAAGGCTGAAGACTCTGCCTCCCATTCTTCTTTTGGAAACTGCAGGAACCACAAGTAAGCCTGCAGTCTGAGAGCAAAGTGCTCTGATAGAATAATATGTCACTATGACGTGTTTAGGATTTTTGTGTGTGAACAGCAAAGGTGTTGGTTGTTTGACTTTATGTACTTCAGGACTGAGGGAAGCCAGCCAATCCTGCTGCACAATACTTATGCTCAGCTAAGCTGACTGGATCTTGGCTAAAGCGCCATATGAAGTGACATTAATCGTATCGTATTCCTAATAATGTTGAACTGTTTTAGGGTTTGATTATGTCAGTTGATTTTGAAGTTCAGAGTTACATATTGCCAAGAGCCAACATCACATGAAACTAAAACTGTAGCTACTATATTCTAGTTTTAGTTCAGAACACTCTGCCGGTGTTGAATAGTTTGGAAAATAACCATAATGACACCAAAAGATGACTGTCTGCTAATGGTTATAATCACGTTTCTTACCACTGAAAATCCAAGAAAGTGAGTGCAGCAACTGTGCTTCAATCTGGTGGGTTGCACTATATTTTTAGGTGGACCCTTAGGTGGACACAATACCTACTCTGGCTCCTTTCATGTGTAAAACACATTTGGAAATACAGCAGAGCTCATTTAGGCAGCCCTCCTGCTAATAAATTAGGCTTGTTAAAGCCTCTTTTTTTGAATGTGGCTATCTCTTTGTGCTATTAAGTTACATTAGGCTGTGCAAGTGCCTTTCAGTAGCAGGTGGCAGGTTTTATAAATGACTGGACCTTGTACCTGCAGCTTCACAGGTTTGATGCCTCTGACAGGTACAGCATTAGCCAAAGACACGGGCTCTGACGTAACCATTCACTCTGACAATAAACAGGTCAGGCCTTTTGCACAGCCCTCAGACATCTTCAAATAGCTCCCATTTTACCCGGGAACACATAATGACACATAATGGTCTGATAATTGTCTCGATGGCATCCGTCCTTTTAGAGAAGTTACCCAAGGTGAGAGTGAAAGAGAAAGAGGAAAAGATCTTGTTCGGCAAAGATGGAGCCATCAGTGAAGGGACTATAAACACTGTGGGGGGTTTTTCTTGTCGAGGCTTCGCTGGTGACCACAGCCTATAACACCGTGAAAGTTTTATCTCAAAGGGTTGTATTTGTGGCATTATTATTTCAAGGCCTACAGTGAAGAAACCAACATAAGACTATCCTGAGTCACATTTCAAGCACTTTTCCTGTGGTAATAGAGCCACCAGAAGAAGCAAGTGATTTATTTCTAATTTGTTTTTCAGTGTTCCAGGACATAGTGTTTGTCTGGAGTGGTGTGAATTTTGCAGAGTGTGAATCCCACCTTCCGCTCACAGTTGTGATGCCAGTTGCTTCCCTGCAATTCCAGCTATTCAAAGAACACTTGAGTTCTAAACAAACAATCGGCAGTCTGAGATGCCGAGAAGTCATCAGAGACTGATTTGGTACTGACTAAAAAATCAGTTAGTCAAATTTGGCTTGCTTTATCATCCGCTTTGATGCTTATGGGGAATATAATGTAATACTACATTCAGTAAGACTTGATATAAACAACTGAGACCTCGTAAGGAATGTGTTTACAAAGGTCAGAAATAAAAAGAGACAAGGATTATTTTCTCATAGACTTCAAAAAGAAATCCTTACAAAACTGGAAGAACTGGTTTGAGGAACTCCTGAATTGTCTTTGCTTTTTAGGCCCAGTAGCTATGATCATCTTTTATATACAGTCTATAATATGACTGATCATTTATAAGCTAAAACTAGCAAAACTGTTTAGTAAATTGAACCCAAAGATGATTTAAAGGGAACATTTTCCATTCATCTGCATTAGACTGGTGAGAAGTCCATGGTGTACCCCGCCTTTCTCCCTATGGTAGCTGGGATAGGCTCCTGGATGGATAGATATCCACAAATCTTTTAACTTCATGTATTTTTTCATGCGCTCTACTAAAGCAGCTTTGCATAATTCACTTCTGCTCCCTTTAAGGCCACCTTCCTTTTAAGCTAACTCTCTTCTGATTGGCAGCCCCTCACAAGCAAAACATTTTGAGTAATGGGTGGGGCTTCTGTGCTCACCAGTAGAGCTGTGTTTCTACGATGACCATATAACAGAGCAGTGAAACGCCTGAGCTTTTAGTTTACATACGCTGACTTCATTTTAAAACTTGTTTAATATCAACATTGACCTTTCCAACATATATTTAAGACAGAAAATAAGAAAAAGTATAGCAGAAGGTTCTGCTATCATGAATTATTCAATTTTTCATTTGATTTGTTTCATCATTTTTTTAGTCATGCTACTGGTGAGAGACCTGGAAGGGGAAAAAAAACATTGCTACATAGGACAGTCGGTGGAGCTACTTGACAAGCTGGTCAACTTTCCATCTGTATAAAACTATAAACATTTATGGCACCTCTTCACAAAAGGAAAATATAAATAAATCAGATCTGAAAAAGCTTCAAGGTTTGGGCAGTTGCAAGCAATCGTGAAAAAATCTGTTCTCTTATGATGCTGCAAAAAAAATAAATAAATAAAACTACATTGATAAATATATAAATACATATGTTTTTGATATGGCTAGATAAGAATTTGCTGTTGTTAATTAGCTGAAAGGAAAACAAATATTTTTAAAGCAAAGGTGAGTGCTTCAGTCTTTTGGTTGTTAGTTTCAGTGGGTCCTGTGCTCAGTGCTCAGTAGGTGTCATGACATGCAGTGATGTGTAAATGTCCAGGCCTTTCTCGTCATTTTTTAGTGATTTGGATGAAGTTTTTCTTTGAACATTTTTCATCTATTTTCACTGACATTTCAATCATTCAAGCATTATAAAGGAGCCTAACACAGTATGTTTGTACTAACACGGTGCCAAAGAGCTATTAGCTGAAAACTTATATATCTCAGCATGGTGTGCAGTGTGGTCTTAAAAATTTTGAGAAAACTGGACAAGTGGAAGAGAAAAGTTGTAGGCCTAAATATCCACAGCAGAAGAACAGTATCTGAAAGTCATACCATTAAGAAACTGGAAAAAAAAAATCCACGAGCTGGACATGAGAGATGCATTTGGCTCTTCAGCTGATTCATCTAATGCTTCATCAGAAATGGTCTCAGTGAAAGGATGTCTGTTAAAAAGCCATTCTAAATGAAGGGAAAAGGAAGAAGTGGCTGAGGTATGCTAAATTACTGGAATGAAAATCAGCCCAGTTCTTATAACTTGAAAATCAGGCCCAATGGAGAGAATTAAACATTTTTGGTTCAAATTGTTGTCAGTATAGACAACGTCAAGAGGGACATACAAAAGTAAATGTCTACATCCATGTGTAAAACATGGTGGAGGCTCTGTCATGGTTTGGGACTGCATTTTACCCAGTGTTGTTGGACATTTTATCAAAATTGATTACATTTGAACACATATAAAAGCACCATCAGAATAGCTTCACTTTTCAGCATGACAATGATCCCAAACACACTCCCAATGCAGTAAAAACATACCCAGATAGAAGAACACAGAAATTCAATTCATGGACTGGCCTCCCCACAGCCTAGAGCCTAACTTCATTGAAGCAGAGTGGGATCATCAAAAGGCAGAAACATCCAAAAACAGCTTTGAATGTCCTTCAACAATCCTGGAGAACCGTTCCTGAAGACTACTCCAAGAAATTACAAGAAAGCTGCTAAGAGAGTTCTGGCTGTATTGAAGAAGGTGGTCAGACTGAATATTGTCGTTTAATTGTATAGACTCTCTTATTGCTTTATATACTTAATTTCCATATCTATTTACACATGTTTCAAGTGTATTCATACATGCTACACATGCTCTACACTACACTTCGCAAGGGTTACTCATTGTTATTGCGTCTGATTTAAGAACTAGCCAGCATTTGGCTGAACATCATGTACCCTGTGATAATAGCTGGCTTGCCTCGTCTTGTTCTCCATGTGGGTGTTTCTAACGTGTTGCCTATAATGATGTGATGTCACAGGGAAACAATGAATTGTTTACTGCCACACTAGACAGACAGACAGATTTCTCTCTTTGTGTTCCTGTTCATGTGTATTTGTATTTGTGTGTGTGTTTGTGCCGGTTACAGATAAGTGGATTAACGTCTGCCATCTCCCATAAGAGGCTCATCTGGATATGACCTCATCACCACTGACCCCGGAGTCCCCATGGCGACACCGTGGTAACACAGCACCATGGCGACAGGGAGCTGGAGCAGCTTCTGATGTGACAATTTGCATCTGCTTTTCATACGAAGCCCAGCGGGAAGGTGAATGCAGTCTTGGAGACCATGCAGTGTTTTTCACTGTACGTATACTGTACAAATACTGTATACGTACAGAAATGTTTGCAGGATTTCAGGCCACGATGCCATACATGAACAAAAACACATGGAAAACACTTGAATGCCATTAGTCGATCTCTAGCAAATGTCTTCGTATGACTCACAGCTTTAACAATTTGTTTTTCTTTCAAGCCAGCTGCCGTTTTCATGTGGTGGATATGTCATTCTACTTTAATGAAACACATCAACATCTTTTGATTATACAATGTTCTTCTGCCATGCAGAAAGATAATTTAAAAATAAGAGTAAAAAAATAGGCATCACCTGCGATATAAAAAGGAATAACATTTACTAACCCTAGAGCTTTTTAGACGTGGATTTTAGTATTATTATTATTATTTTTATTTATTTTTTTTTTGCTCTTTGAAAATGTAATTTTAGGGTAATCGAATGGATTAAAATTGGAATGTCTCCATACACAATAATACAAAAGCATTTGTCACACATGGCTCATACTTTTTTCTTAAATTATGTGAGATGTTAAAGAAAAAACTGCTTTTCACGTATGTTACTGGTGGAGTAGTCTGGGTCAGTATTATTTTTAATTATCATCATCGTTCTAGCTTCAGCTTGTTTCCACATCCTGCTGAATATAAAAATACTTACCAAAGAGTTAGAGCAACACACAGCGAAATGTCTGTAGTACACAGTAGACGCTTCTTTTCTGTCATGAAAATCATTTAAGTGTTTTATTAAAAAGTAACAGAAAATCTTTGCACTAACATTTCACAGCAAAC
Source organism: Pelmatolapia mariae (assembly GCF_036321145.2). Lineage (NCBI taxonomy): Eukaryota > Metazoa > Chordata > Actinopteri > Cichliformes > Cichlidae > Pelmatolapia > Pelmatolapia mariae. The sequence goes on along the minus strand of NC_086240.1, from coordinate 24,848,032 downwards.
TGACACAGCTGAAGTTTTGTTATGAAATTCTGAGGTCAGTCAACGGAGAACTTCCAGTTTTACTTTATCTTTGTTTTGGTTTCCATCAGTTCCTGAGAAAAATATCATGTTTTTGTATTACCAGTTTTATCACTGTTTTGCATTAGCGTATATTTGCGTAATATAATTTCTGTTTCAAAACAAAGACTGTAGCCCTCAAAGATTTGAGGAGAGGAAATAGAGCTGCGACTCATTCATCAGACAGAACGTTTTGTGATCCCGGTGACTAAACGAGTCTCAGAGGATTCTAGCAAAAGTCTTTCACAACAGCTACACATTATTTTAAATGACCTTCTGATGATTACAACTTAACTTTTAGAGACCATTTAGTGTCAAGCATGACATCAGTTCAGGTACAAAAGCACAGAGTCAATTTCAGCCCACTGTTACTGTAAAGAAGTTGTGTTTGCTTGGCTCTGCAAGCCACTTTACAACCCACCTCATTTTTGGCTCCGCCTTTCCATGGTGTATCTGACTTAATCTAAATGATATCTGTGGTCACTGAGAAGCTCAGAAGCTCTCTTCCAGCTCATCAAGGGGAACATGGAGTTGTCCCCAAGCCAGCAAAGATATATAATCTCTCAAGCATCTTCTGGGTTTCTGCCAGGGCTTCCTTCCAATAGGAAATGATAATTGGACTGATTCATAAACAGCGCTTTATACAACATGACTCATTCACCCATTTACACCCATTCACACAAGCACTTATCTCTATGATTTGTCCCACTGAAGTGCCTTCTATCTAACATTCACACACATTCACATTCCAATGGATGCGTCAGACAGCAACGTGGGGTTAGTTTCATACCCAAAGATATTTGGCATGCAGACTGGAGCAGCCAGAGATCAAACCACCAATCTTTGGATTAGGAGATGATCGGCTCTAGCTCCTGAGCTACAGACACCACAAAGCACCTTACCTACGAGGCATTTAGGAGGTGTCCTGGTCAGATGTCAACTGCTTTGCTTTCATGCTCAGCTCTCTCTTCACCACAATAGATCGACACTTGTCTGCCTGTCTATCTCCAGCTCCCCCCAATCTATCTCCCCCAATCATGAACAAGAATCTGAGATACTTGAACTTACCGACTTGGGGCAGCAAGTCTTTCTGGACATGAACTGAGCATTCCTTCCTTTTCCAAATGAGAACCATGGCTTTGGAGGTGACAATTCTCACTTAGCAGCTTCACACTCAGCTGCAAACCACCCCAGGCCCAGTTGGAGACCACAGCCTGATGAAGCCCGAAGAACCAAATCATGCACAAAAAGACAATTTTACTCACTAAAACTCATGCAGACACTTTTTGACCGCCTGTCCCACACAGTAAGCCATCTTCTTTGTCAGATAATTACATCAATATGCTGCAAAACACACCGAACGTCCAAACGTGTGTTGGCACTTACACACTGACTTTATTTTTCGGCCCCTGAGGTTGCTGCTTGGTCATAATTCTCTATGGATTTCAAGATTCTTCTTACACACAGGTTATTTGGTTTTTCTGATTAAAGCTGATATAAGAAGTACTGAGTGGCAATTCATGAAAAATGAGATCATTGCACATGACTCAAATTAAATCAGCCGTTTACAACTACTTAGCATTAGTATTCACAGAACCTTCTATGACACAGAGATGGTTTTGGTGCCAATTCTCTCATCACATTGAGTATCGGCTAAAATAATAAGCATGGCCACAATCCCATCAAGCGAGTCATTTATCAAGCTTTAATGTACTGGTTGTAGTCCCAGACTGGAACTCTTAATCCTCTCTATTCATGGTCTGTATGCTCTGCTCAGTGTAAAGAAAAACAACCGTGAACAAGGAACCTGCTGAGTATTTATGGGAAGTTGTGAATAATCCATTACATAAGAGAATTGAATACACACACACACACACACACACACACACACACACACACACACACACACACACACACGCACATAACACATGCAGACAGTCAAGTAGTTGCCTTCAGCTTTGTGCTTGAGTTGAACTGTAACGCTTTGCAAGACAAAGCACTTCTATGACAGCTGAGTGATTACTAATGCTTACTCATACAAGGATACGCATATTCAACACACACACACACACACAAACACACAGAGCGAGACCGCTCCCCGTACTACCACACCTAGTTTCTCACAGAGTGACACACACACACACACACACACACACACACACACACACACACACACACACACACACACACACACACACATACTGTACTCTCTATCTTACCATCTTCTGTTCCTTGCTGGTGGACACAGACACTTGCACATGCTCACATTTTACTAAGGTGTGGACTAAGGGTTACGTAAAAGCTTGGGAGGGCAAAGGTCAAACCACATGCGAAATATCGTTCAAAGGGGCATCTTCATAGGTGGTGTGATACTTCCAACAGTAATGCCACCATACCAGAGATTTTAGGGCTAAACAGCGCCCCTTGCTGGTCTGTGATACACAGACACACAACAAGGAGTTAAAAATCAGTGTGATTATTAATAATAATGTTCATGATGTGGATAATGTTCTCAACTAGTATTCTGTTGACATCTATTTATATTCTTTACTGTTGCTGTCATTATAACATGACATTGTTCACCTATTGCTTCCACTTTTTAAGCCAATCAGAAGATATCTAATTGTACCCCACTTTAGTTTTTTTCTATCCCAGAATTTTGTTTTCATTTACTGTCTTGTGGTGGATCATAGCTAGTATTTCAAAATAAAATAAAGCAAGACAGAGAGTATCTGCGAAATCACCTGGACCTGTGTTTATTCTTCTGCAGACAGACCTTGTTTGGTCAAAATGTTATATACTTTGACTTGAATAATTGAATAATGATGTATTATTTAATTTAAAAATATTTGGAATTAAATAACTTTATTTTTTTTATAACTCATCACACCTACTGGCTTCATCGAGCTTTAAAGATAACATAAAGTTACCAAACCTACATAAAATGACATTTTTAGGAAAGCCTACAGAGGCCACTAAAGTGATGTTATTGCAGTCATTATTATACCATATACTCTAAAGAGTCGTGTGAATAACTAAGTGCACCCTTGTACCTGCTTGTAGCTAGGTGATGCTGATCAAATGCACTTCATTAACTGATCACCAGTAAGTGTGAGCACCTATATAAAAAAAGGAGATTTTGTGCTGGTCCAGATGAACAAAATGTCAGAGAGGAAAGATATCAACTGTAAGCTTAGAGAAGTTGCCTATCAATCTGGGAAGAGTTATGAGACCATTTCCAAACAATTTCAAGTTCATCATTCTACAATGAAAAGGTACAAGTGGAAACAGTCAAGACATTCGCATATCTTCACATGAGTGGATGTCTCAGTTACTACTTCACCACAAGGTCAGACTGTGCAATTCTGAGAGAAACTTAAAAAAAACAGGAGATACATCTCAGACCCTACAGGAATCTAGTGTCAGCATGTTAAAAGTTAACGTTCATGGCTGTATAACCATAAAAAGACTTAACAAGTATGACTTATTTGAATGCATGACTTCTTAACAACAACAACAACAACAAAAACAACCTTCTGTAAGAATGTCCTTTGGACAGACAAAACCACAACAGTGTGTCTGTGTTTGGTGAAAACCCAACACAGCATATCAGAACAAATACCTCATGCCAACTGTCAGCACGGTGATGGATGGGTGATTGTTTAGGCTTGTTTTGCAGCCACGGGACCTGGGCACCCTGCAGTCGACAAGTCGACCGTGAACTCCTCTGTATACCAAAGTATTCTGGAGTCAAATGTGAGGTCACCTGTGTGACATCTAAAGCTTAGGTCAGATTGGTTCATTCAAAAGGATAATAATGCCTAGCACACGAGCAGATAGAAAGAAGACAACAGTCAAGGTGCTGCAATGGACCAACCAAAGTCCAGACCTGAACCTGATTGAAGTGCTGTAGCAGGACCTTAAGAGAGCTGTGGGTAAATGAATCGCCTTAAACCTCAATGAAGGTAGAGAGGACCAATATTCCTCCACAACAATTCAAGTAAAGTAATTTTTTATATGTATAACTCCTTTCTAGATGGACATCACAAAGAGCCTCAGAGCAAAACACCAAAACAAATGTGAGAGCTGGATAAAGTCATTCAGATCTTACTGCTGTTAAAGGTGGTTCTACAAGTTATTTCAGGAAGTGTGGTTAGTTTTTAGCCTCTGGAATATGTTGACTTGTTCTTACTTTCTCCCTCTTATTCCCCGACAGTCACAATAACACACTGGAATATTTTGGAGAGGAAAAGAGGAAGACAACAAGAATGAGAAAAGGGGAAAGAGGAAGCATGTTTCTGCCAGCTCTATGCAGACCCTCCATAGAATTAAAAGTCTCCACAAGGCTGGAAACTGGCATCCTGGTACAACTGACTTATTTCCACAATGGGAAACTCACATGCCCCTAACACACTGACAGAAACAGAGCTATCTTTGTGAGGTCATATACTAACATAGTTTCCTAGCCCCTTACTTTACCTTAACCAGCGCAACTAAATGCCACAGTCTACCCAAGCAACTACCCCATTAATCTGACCTAAATTCAAACCTGAACCCTTCAACAGTGGGACCTATTATTCCAAAATGTTATACTTTTTTAGCTTTTTATGATTTGCTATTCAAAATAATCCTTACTTATCTTTTACTGGGCACAGATACAGCCCAGCAGTTCATTCACAAGCCTTATACATACAGCCACACACTGACACACATGCACACACACTCTCTCACACACACAGAAGCACCAGCTTTTTCCAGGATTCTCAGGGATCTGTGAGGGTCAAAGTATTCCATCCAATCATTCTGGCATTTTCCACAAAACTCTTCCAAACCCCAAAACAAGCGGTATTAAGAGCTTTCTCCCATGGCAGCCATGGTTACTGCTTTGAGTTGCCAGTCGGAATAAGACACTGTTTTCAGTCACTCAGCAACGACGACTGAGGTGCCCTTTAGCAAGACACTCAATCCTTAAATATCTCAAGTGGAGTTGTTCTGTTAGCTCTGTTGTTGGGAATCTTTTGTGTTTACAAAAGATACTATGAAAGCAACAGTGGCAGTTGACAACAGATTTGACCCATTCACACTTTGTTACTGAATCTCAAAGTAATCACACATATTACTTGCATTTTAAATGGAACTGACTACTTGGATTTGGACACGTCTATCACTATGTTACGGTAATTTAACAGCGGAAATCCCAAATCTTCCCAAATCTGGATCATCACCAAAACATATTCAGTATTTCTTGTTCCAAGCCTTGCAGGCAGGCAGCTGGATAAAGTCATAATGTCTCTGGCACGACTAAATAAATGACTCAGTATTTTAAGAGGGGGCTTTACCAGTTTGACTTCAAGCTCAGGCCCCTCCAATTTATAACAAGAAGCTTGCAACGTAAACTGGGGGTGCAGAGATCGACAGTTTTACCAGGTGTGAATGGTTTTACAGTGTAAACTACTGTGTTGAGTCATACTTTTTTATGGAAAAGAAACTAATTGCTTTGGGCTCGACCTATATTAGGAAGTATGGATGTATTGATTTTGACCTGTTTCTTATGAGTTCCCAAACTTGATAGATACGCAAAATTAAATCACTCGTCACTACTCTTATAAACAAAGATGTCACAAACTGAGTCAAATCAATTCATTACTCTTGCTGGGTCCATGGAAAGCATCTAGCAGCTAAAAGGGACTGGGTTTTACAAAACCGTCAGTGCAGGCAGACAGTCCAAACAAGGTAAGAGGGGAAAGCTAACCATAATCTCAATGTCTATTCTGAACAAGGAGGAATGCTGAATGTTCTGGAACAGGAAGTGGACTTAGATCCACTTCCTGAGTTTTGGCGTTCCTTCATGGAAAACACAACCTCATGGGTGGCTGTAGCTCTGGAGGTAGAGCAGATCATTTGCTAACTGGAAGGTTCATAGTTTAAACCCCGGCTGCTCCAGTCTGCCTGCCGAATATCCTTAGGCAAAAAACTAACCCCAAATTGCTCTCGGATCCACCCATCGGAGTTTAGGTGTGTGTGAATGTTAACTAGAAAGCACTTAAGCATAGAATAAAGTGCTTGCATGAATGGGTGAATGAGGCAAGTTGTACAAAGCGAGATCTTTGAGTACTAAGGTAGAGTAGAAAAGTGCTTTACTGTATAAGAACCAGTCATTCTGTGGTAAATGGACCACATTTACCACAGAATGACAGGTATTATTTCCATGCATAGCAACTGCCCCTGTTTTTTTTCCTCCTAACCACACTGTGGTGGAGAAGTACATATTTCTGAAAAGGTGAAAACATTTGGTGACAAAATTGGGTTTCAGCTGAAGTTTTTATTAGGTGGACCAAACTGAGAACAAACCCCTATAACCTGTTTTTTTGTTTTTGGTCTTTTCCCTCATGCATCTAGTACAGTATGTGACACTTTTGTCTCTTTAACTTGTGCTTTGTCGTCTTTGTGGCTTATGTGTTCTCTGTGCACCTCGTTTCTTACTCTAGCCAACTCCCAGCCAATCACGGCTGATGACCATCCTTCTATGAGCCTGTTTCTGAAAGGGAATTGGGGGAGTTCTTCCTTCCTACCATCACCAAGTGTTATTTAGATCACATGATCACTGAGGCTCTCTCTGTATTCTCTCTAGATCTTTACTCTTGAAGGTACGTTGTGACAAGTGCTGCTGTGAACTGGGGCTTTGCAAATAAAACTAAATAGAACGTAACTCTAGGTCTATAACATGTAGCTTAGCCACTTAACCACCACTGGTTGTGTGGTGTAACCAGATGGGCGGCTATGGTGGGATAGATGTACTGTCACCTCTTGTGGTCACCCCTTGGCTAGTCAGGCTGACTGAAGTTTCCTATTCCATCATTAATTTATTTTCTTGCTGTGAGGTGACAGTAATAACCTCTGTACTGCTGTGCCTACTTATGTTATCCAAAGGAATAGAAATTTTCAATATATGAAATATATGAGCTAAAATACTAGAATGGAGCTGCACATCCTGTTGACAAATCTCTGTAGGTTCATCATTAGCACTGAGTTCTTCACATTGTAATTAGACTTGAAAAGTGGATCTTCATCCAAAGCATGTTATTTTTACTCGAAAGGATGACTATTGACACTAAAATAATAAAATGATGGACCCTTTGCAGATGTGTCACCAAGCCACTAAGTTCCTATATTCAGTTTGGTAGTTTTTGTGTTGTCTTGCTGGCAGACAAAAAAATGAACAGACAAACAGATGGCTCTGTAAACAGAGCTTCACCACAACATTTGGCCTGGCAAAGGAACCCAAAAAGGGAGACTTTTTTAGGCATAAGTGTGTGGTCTTTACAGTATTTTGGCAGGTGGAACAGGCTGCTCAGTCACAGGCGTGACTTATGTTGCACTAAACACACTGAAACACATTGGATGACAGTCACAAGAGACTTGTGTAAGGTCTATCTGTTCGTGTGCCCATCCATCCATAAAGCTGTAAGTGCAGAGATGGCACAGCACTTCTGCCTGAGTAGCTGCTCAGCGTCACCATAGCAACAACATCACCTCTCTGCTCGCCTGCAGAGCCTCCTTAGATATTCTACATAGCTTAAATCAGTTGATTTTTATTTCAGCAACTGAAATTATTAAAAACACACAGGTTTACCCTCCATCATCAAATTAGGTGACACACATTTACATTCATTCTTTTCATTAAAGCTTAAGTATAGTTTTAAAAAAAAAGAACAATATTTGAAGGGTATGACAAACAAATGAACCAAGTCCACCATCAGGCTGGTGGACACTCTTGAAAACCAGAAGGAGCCGTTACAGTGTAACTGGTAATGACTCTTTCACATCACTGTTGAAGATATTTGGTCCAATCTTAAGATTCGTATCACTACCAAATTTAACTGTTGGCTTGACGTTCTTTGTATAGATAGTTTTATGCCAGATGTAACAGGGACTCAAACCTTCTAAAAAGTTCCGCTATTGTCTCGTCAGTCCACAGAATATTTTCCCAAAAGTCTTGAGAATCCTCAAAATGTTTTTTTGGCAATTGTGAGAAGAGCCTTTGTGTTCTTTTTGGTCAGCAGTGGTTTTCACCTGGGAACTCTCCCAAGGATGTCATTTTTGCCCAGTCGCTTTTATATTGTTGAATCATGAACTCTGACCTTAACTGAGAGAAGTAAGGCCTGCAGGTCTTTAGATGTTTTTCTGGTTTCTTTTGCGACCACCTGGATGAGTCACTGATGTGCTCTTGGAGTAATTTTTTGTAGGCTGGCCACTCCTGGGAAGGCACACCACTGTTCCAAGTTTTCTCTATTTATGGGTGGCGGTTATGGATGGACATGGTGGTTTCACTGGAATCCAAAATCCTTAGAAATGGCTTTATAACGCTTTCCAGACTAACAGATGCTTCTCAGATGTTGTTGCTTCTTTAGATGATGTCAGTGAAAAAGAATAATTCTAAATCAAACAGAAAATACTGTCTGACCATGAAGCCAGAAAAGGCCACACCTTTCAAAACTATTTCCCTGGCAGTGACAAAGTGCAAGGCGAAATTATGGGGATGCTGAACATAATTTCTCCAGAGACACTTGGTATGGCTCAGGTTTAAAAAAAAAAAAGTATGTTAAACAATGCCATGCTTTCGTTAGCTGGCCCTTATAAAACCTAAAACCCCAGTCTAAGATAACGGGCATCACTACAGCAGCTATCAGCTTTTCACTTCAGCCTCTGTGTGATTTTTGTTTCACGTGTCGTATGATTTTTCATATGTGCATATAGAATCGATGGGTGCTGCCTGTTTCAATCAGCTGTTATTAGATGATAAAATTGCGATAAAAAAACTATTAAAAAAAGCCCAAAATGTAACAGCAACATGCAATACTGTTGCAAATAAGAGACTAATGCTGCAGAAAGCCATAAATCTGATGATTTATTACACACAGTGGTGAAACAAACATTTTAATTTGTTTTTTATTAGTTATTTTATGAGTGCGCTGTCACTGCTTACTCTTATTTTTAATATGTTGGCTGGCTGCACATTACAGCTCTGACACATAATAGGGCTACCATGACATAGTCCTGTGAAGGAGATGATGTGCCAGTTTGTTGGTATATCAAAGTGAAATTATTCATTCACTTATTGATTAAACAGGTATTCTTGGTATGCGTTTACCGTTCTACTGGCTTTATTCCCACTAGTTTCATCAACATTTTCTGCACCACCAGCTGAATGAATGCACAGTACCCGAACCTTTGGGTCATTTGTATCTCTAAGTGCAGATTGATTTTTATTTCATTGCAATTTTATGTTGGATTTAAACTAAACCAAGTTTTGATGTGTATTTTACTTATTTATTTATTGTCCCAGTGTGCTTTATTCTAATATTCTTCAAGCTATGTGTTCCTTAAGAAAACAGCAACATACTGTAAGTCCCGCTATAACTGCACGGACTGTGGAGATTACACTCCTCCCCCTTTCATCATCACCATAACACGGAAGCAGTACACAGACAGTAGGGGGGCAGGAAAAGCACGGACAGGCAGGTTAAGCCAAGTAAAATTACGGACACACAGAGACATTAGGGAGGTGAAAAAAAGCGCAGGCAGGTAGACGGACAAACAGATACAGGTGCAAAGCGAGCATCATGGCGTTGATCCCCTCGCAGGTTCTCCGGGTCGCCATCCTGCTGTCTTATTTCTCCATCCTGTGCCACTACAAAGCCTTAGACATGCCGGCACACCAGACCTACGGAGGCAGCTGGAAGTTTCTCACCTTCATCGACCTGGTGAGATTTCACGTCTAATCTGATCTCAACCCTAAACACCCTGGTGAAGTTACCGCGCAGCTCGAGGCGATGCACGCGCTGGAGAGAGTGCGCGCGTGGCGCTGCGATCACATTTAAATTCCGCCTCCTTGCGCTCTTTGTTTGGCTCGTTGATTCGTCGGCAGTGGCAGAGGGAGGGGTAAATTACACGGAGTTTCACTAAACGGGGTCTGCAGTCGCGTTTGAAGCTCGCAACGTGGTTAGGTGCTGAGGTGAACCGGAACAGGTGCGTTGTGGGGCAGAAAGCTCTCCCGTCATAAAGGCTTCCCCTTGCGGGAGCGCGCCGCGGGTGCACCGAACCTTGTGAAAGCTTGCAGTTGGGAAGAATCAGAAAAATGATGACGAAGGACTGAGAGGCTCAGAAATGACAGGGATGTGGGATTTTTAGTGCTCGCTGATTGTAGGACAAGAAAAAAAAAAGGGTAATAAACTGTCAATCAATTTCTCAGTTATTTCTTATGTGTTTTAAAGAAGTTTGAAACAAGCTCCAGCCCAGAACATATCTGTACTAAGAAAGTGGGATTTACACTTAAGTCCTTTTTAGACCATAGACTGTATATATAAAAGATGGACATAGCCACTGGGATGCTTGCACTGTTGGGCTAGATCAGACTCTAATCACCTTCTCAAGAACATGTTCTGGAAAATTCTCTTTTCTGACTTGCAGAATGAAATGATTTCTATAAAATAGACTTGATGTTTTATTCAGTGAAACTTGAAGCTAGCTGCCAAACTGCTTACCGAGGTCATGGAGCAAGGACACAGAGGGATGCTTTCACATAGACTTCCCATAATCTCGGAGTTGATTTGCACAGCATTAGGGTCAACTCCTGGTTAAGGCAGTGCCAGTTAAGGCATTTCGGGTTGATGATGTTGATCATCGTGCACACTCACGCTAATAGCATAAGGGAATAAAAATATGGTGGTGAAAATATGCATAAGTTACCTGTAGGTCCTGCTTGTGAACAAATTTTGCTTGTTTTAATTTATAAATTTGTTCTCCAATTTACAGACATCATACAAGACAGATGTAGTTTGGAGAAAGTGGCTTAAACCAGCAGAAGGTGTCTGTTGTTGTTGCACAAAGTCTTCTGGTTGCATAGAAGTCTACAGGAAAACGTTTAGATTTCTGTGTGACCCCAGTAAACAGTAATGATGTAACCTGGATTTAGGTAGTAATCGTTGTGACCGGACTCAAAAGCCACAACATAAAGACTGATACCTTTATCCACACCTCATCAGGTGTAGATCATCACACAGGATCAGGCCCAGACAAAACACAAAAACTCTTGTACAGTGTCTGAATAGAAGATAAGTGCCTGCAATCACCTGCAAAGTTGGCAGCTCAATGCACAGAATTTTTTCAGTTTTCTCAGTGGCCAATCAAAATCAAGAAGAGGCTTGACCCAGTGATATAAATTCTGTGTTAACAGCAAAGGAAAAATGTTTAAGTGCTTGAGAGTGACCTCTCAAGTGCTAAAGACACATAATGTTGAAACAACACTGAAAGCCGATATTAGCAGAAGCTTGTGATTGACAAGGTGTGGACCAATGAGAGCGCAGTGTCTGTCAGTTTGAAAGTCAAAATATGGTGTTAGTGAAAATGCGCAGCTTCCCCTAACCTTGAATAATAAAGCGTTTGAATGTTGCGGCTGCAACCCTGAGTGAGATCAGTGGTCAGCGTTCTTTGAAGATTGTGCCTGTGTAGATTTTATTCTTGTACACTTACATGGTGTATCATAATGTCTCACTGTCCATTCAGTGCATTTGCTCTTTTTGCATCCATTTGTGCAGTTGTTGTCTCGTCACATTGCTAAACATATTTGTATTTTATTTGCTAAAAATGTGCAGAACACACATTAACAAACACACAGATATAAACAAAAAAAGTAAGATCTAATTAAAAAGTTTTTTTTAGATCGTGCAATAATGTCATTGAAGTGAATTCTGTGGTTTATTCTTGTAGTGAAAGCCTGATGTAATAACAGCCCTAATTCTTTTTTCTTTTTTTTTTGCATTAAAATCTTTTGTTTTCTTCTCACTCACTTTAGTTTCCAAGTTTTTGTGATTCATCAACAAGGAAGCGCTCATGCTTCTTTTTGCTGCCTTTATGCTTTCTAAGCAGGGCTGTTCTGCGCTGCACATGTATGATATGATATTTACCTGTGATTACCTTGTGCCTAAATTTCTAGAAAGATCAGTTTTATGATACAAAGCGCAGCATTGCGTTGGTAGCCAGACGTCATGAGAGTTGCCAGAGGTTAATCATCAGCCATTATTTACTTACGGTAGCGACACTAATAAAATCAGTTCTCCCATAGAGATCAGTAAATCGTGTCAGCTGAGTTTTCATTTGTGTGGTGACTGCTGACAGAGCGATAGTGTTTGTTTTCTTGTGCTTTAAAATTGTCTCTGTCTCTGTTAGATGAGTTTATTGTTATCAGACTTCTTATTCTGAATATATTGTTAATTACTGATAACATACTTTATATTATTATAGTTGCTGCCAGTCGAACAAAGCAATTGATTACTAAAACCTGAAGCTGCAATAACAGAAGCTGAAGTTTTTGCACTGGTAATATTTACTTTGTGCTGCAACACAAAATGAAGTGCTTGAGCTAAAGTACACCGCGCATTTCCTTCAATTTTTGCAGCACATGTGTCCCTGTGAGGCCATAAAATGTGCACAACGAGCATTTTGTCTCGGCACTCTTTACTGTACTTGTAAAAGCTGCTTAACATATCAGCTGAGAGGCAGCAACAGGCCAAACATTAGTGTTCATAATCAGTTTTCTTGATTCTCAAGTGTTATTAAATTAAAGGAAATTATGCTGCAACGAGAGGCACAAAACTGCAGACACACACAGCTCCCATTCATCCCGAACAATGCGCGCACACATGCACTCACAAAGAGGGACTTCTGTTAGAGGCCGGTTCTGTTAGGCAGTCATTCACAAGCACGGTATTTCAGCTTTAAAGTTGGTGTGAAGTCGCTATAAAAAGCGAACCAATTTTAGAGAAATATTCAGCCAGAGGTTGCCTTCTTTCTGCAATGTTTGTGTTTGAAGAGGAAGCTAGCTGACATTTCTTAAGCAGATTTTTTCCTGTTTTGCGTGCACTGTTTGAGTTCTTGCTGTCGTTATCTAAATGCGGCAGGGATGTCGATGCGTTTTTTAATCCACTGGTTGACATCCATTGTTAAAGAAAACTAAAACAACAACACGTATCATATATAAAAATGCTCAGATTCCACTGATTGTGCTTCACAGTTTTTACAAATGTAATTGATTTTGGCCACTAGCCATGTTCTCATGCCTGGCTGGGATGGCTCATTAATGCACAAGGTGAGGTGAAAAAAAGAAGCAAAGTGCAAAAGACAAAGGTGTGTCCTGGGTGATAACTCGGGGGAAAAATGTCACCTCCACCCCTCCAACCTACTAATGCAGACTTTGGACATTTCTAAAATAGGCACATTATCTCTCGGAAGCCAATATAAGGACACCTTGCAGGCTCTACAACATGTCAGGATTAGAATACATTAGACTTTCTTTTTGAAAGTATACAATAATTTTTTTTATATAAAACTTCTCTTTAAATATTCATTATAAAAAACTTGTTACAGTTATCAGCAGGTTAGGGGACCTTTTATCGTTCTCATTCAAGGAAGTTTCCTAACAGAATATTCAACATTTCTTTAAATTAACTAATAGCTACAGTATATCCAACTTCATGTGACTTGTTAGACATGTTACGTGCCTACAGAGCTCTGCAGTTTAGCCTCTAAAATACTAGTCAGTGGTAAGGTTTCTATAATGCATGGCGTCTCTTTCTGTACTTCAAATAGAGGCAAGTGAGCTGATCACATGTTGGGGGGAAAAAAAGTTCAGAAGTGTACCTTCAAATTGCTGCAACACAATTTGCCCGCACCATCTGAGTGTACGCATGGATCAGCAGAGCTATAAAAACAAAAACAGCAGATGGCTGCGCTCGCTGATTACCAGTTAGTGCATTAGCATTATGAAGATGCCAGATGTAATCATGACCTGTTGCATATCACATGTTGTTTCTCTGAAGAAATATCTTGCACAAATCAGCATGCCACGTTTCTATAGCTACGTTTTTGATAAGGTGCGCGTCAGGCAGCAGCACAGGCTAATTAAATTGGCTCAGAACTGAATATGTCTGTGACTGATTGGCCTGTCACCAGTTATAGCCTATCAGCTGAAACAGGTTTGTCTGGCCTATCGGTAAGTGGATTTCAAATTTTTTACTTGTAGTAGTAATAATAACAATAATAATAATCCTTAGATATTTATAAATCTCTGGGATTGATCAATTTGGCATGTATAAACTTTAGTTTAGGCCCTTTTAAAGGCAAAATAATCTCTGAAGAGCATACCTGTGTCTTTGTAAGCATGGGAAATAGCTGTGTCATATTTTCCACATTAGACCTCTCCCCCAGTTAACAGTACCATTAAAGACCTGTACACACCAGCAGCCAGGAAACACACTGCGCTGCAACATCTGGCTCCAGCGTTTGTGTGTATCAGTTTCTCACGAGGAACACAAAAGCCTCAAAATTGATGCAGTATTGATACGGAAACGAGCGCTTGAGTTTTAGGTCCATTTCAGAATTTCTTGTGTGCGTGCCTGTGAGTGTGCTGTTGCTGCTCATAGTTCTCATGGAAACCTATTATTTATGTAGCAGGCATGCTACTTTAGACATGCTAGCTGTCTAAGATTTCTATTTGCTGTCCACACATATTTCAGTGAGTAGACACACACATTTATTTAGGCTGCCCGCTGTAAAACACCAGTATTCACCAGCAGAATCGTGTATATACCGAAGCACCCATAACTATGCTTTAAAGCCAAAATGCCTCTAATGACCAGCCGTCATCACACCGGGCGATACCTAATACTCTCAGAGGGAGGTTTGAGGAGAGGAGAGGTAGTCTGTGCCTCCTCTCCATCTTCCTCTGGAAGCGAAGGTCACATCCATCATTGCGAACATGTTGATGGAAGTGTTTCCTTGCGCAGAGATGGGTAAAATATACAGAGCTGGTTTTCTCCTTCACCACAGCCCACTTAATGGAGATTCTATTGAAATCGAGCATTTGAAGTGTGAAGTATTTTTGGTGCATGTTGAAAGAAGCCACGTGTGGTTTTATTGAAATATTGTGCGTCTCATGAGGAATAGTTTTTGCATGCAGGTCACAGTGTTTCCTGCTGGTGGATGATTCTTCCATGTTGGACAAACACTCCAGAAGTCAGTTTGAGAGCTGTTAAGCTCATTTTTGCTCACGGGGATTCATGCAACAGTGCCCTTAGAGATTGTTCCAACTGTTTTCTATATGTTTTAGGTAATCAGTGACAATAATAGCCAGTTATAGCTGCTAGTTTCTTCATTGTACCTGCTTAAAGGGAAAGCTTTTCAGGGTCTTTGCATCTTATTATGGCATGACCTATTGTCATGTATATTTCACCATTTTCTTTGCTCGATATACAGTAACTACACTATAATGCCTTTTAAGTAAGGTTCTGTTCAACACAGGAACTGTGCAGGATGTCTTTGGCATTTAAGTGTTTCAAGTCTGAGAGCACTGTTGCTAAGTGATGGGCATGAATTGGAAATATCCCTCCTCCCTTTTGAAGGCAGCAAATGATTTTTGTTCACTGGATTTCTGAATTAAGTTTAGAAAGAAAAGAGCAAAACCCACTGAAACTTTAAGTTATTTAAAGTGGACCTATAATGCTGGATTCCAGCTCCATGTTTTTATTCTTGGACACAAAAGTAGGTTTGATTCAAAATGACCCTTAGTTGTCCTAGCTGTTTTAGCTCCTCCCCCTTTGCCTGTTTCTCTGCAAACACTCTTGTGATTGGCTGTCCCTCACAATTAGAAGGTTTGAGCAGCAGGTGGATGGAGCTTCTGTGCTCACAGCCAGAGCTGTGCACCTATGATAGAGACTGACCAATGTAGGATTTTTAAAAAACAATAATGATATTTAGTAATTTTTTTTCTCAGACTCATATCGAAACATTTTTTATAACAGTTTTTTTTAATGTACTTCTATATCAGTCCTTGTTAGGATGATATCACAGTGCAGTTTTTTTAAAAAAATACTTCATTAATCTTAATAATCTTCACTTTCACAACAAGTCACGGATTCTTCATTTACGCTCAGCGCGACTCTACTTGGATCAGCGGCTTGTTGTGTTTGTGGTTTTCCAAACACGAGTAACGCCAACAGTGAAGTTACAGAGTGCCCTCTGAAGTTGTACTATGAAACAAAATTAATGGCTTTGCGAGCTTTGTTGAGCTTAAAGGCAGAGTTTCGTGTGTGTTTTTAACTGTGTAAATCACCATGGCGACCTCTGCTGAACAAACTGGTTAGGCTTGTTCTGAGTTTCAATTTAAAATCAGTCGGTTTTTAAGTACATTACAGATTCTGTGCTTTACACTTGCAAGCTGTTAAACCGTACCACACTGAAACGACTAAATGAAGCGCAAACTGTGCGTCACGTTGGTAGGGGAATGTGCATGTGTTCATTTAGTGTTGCAGAAAATGTATATAAGTTATAACTGATTTTAATCAGCTGCTAAGTTGCTTTTACGCTGCTGGAAATGCAGCTACTAGAGCACAGCGCACACACCAAGAATGTCTGTTCAGTCAATAAAATTCATTTCACTTTTTGATCTGCCAACAAACTCAAGTGATTTCCACATTTTTGGCAGATAAATGCTACCCACTGTGGTGACCCCTTTTAAAGGAACTTTGTACAAAGTTTTTAACACCGTGTCAGTTTCTTGGAACTAGTTAATACCAACAGCTGGCCTTTACTAAACCCAATCCTAACTGCTAAGAGAATATTTGTGGGCTTTTGTTGGTTGCTGGAAGCAAACTTAAGCCAGAACTACTAAAATGATAGAGATACAGCACTCAAATAACTCTGAATAGACGTCTATGGGAAAAACTGTTACACTGAACATGGTAGCTGTCGTTCTAACTGAAGAGCTAATCGGCAGCTGAACTGGTAAACACGCATTATGTGTTTATACGCCTCTCTGCATTTAATCATTAGTTATTATTCATCTCTGGCTCTCTTCCACAGTGTGTCTTTATCCTGTCTTCTTCCCCTCATCCACAATCAGTTGTGGCAGATGGCCAACCTGAGCCTGGTTCTGCTGGAGGTTTCTTCCTGTTAAAAGGGAGTTTTTCTTTCCCACTGTTACCAAGTGCTTGCTCACAGGGGGTGATCTGATCTGTTGGAGTGTTCTCTGTATTATTGCAGGGTCTTTACCTTATAATAGAAAGTGCCTTGAAGCAACTGTTGTTGTGATTTGTATAAATAAAATTGAATTGATTTGAAACATAAATGATAAGGACAAAAACACAGGCCCGCCCGCACATTACCCCTACAGGCATAGAAAAAAATGCCAAGAAGCTCCCAGCATACAGCGTTTGTACTGATGTTAATGCCAGAGGAGGTTTGAAACTCTGTAGTTATAGCAGATAACGATTGTGTTGTTGCTCTGGTTCATGACAGTTTCAGGTGAGTGGTGGCAGATATAAATATATATTGAATTAGCATAACATTGGTCATTTATTAAATCATAAGACTTCGTAACTCTGTGCCTGGGCACAGCCTGTTTTTTTCTTTCAACCACTTTTATTGAATTTGACTGGAGAAGTGAGCAGTGAAAGAGTTAACGATTGTCTGCAGTCTGTTCTCTTTGGCTCTTCTTCTTTCTTCTGAAAAATCTACCGTCTAAGCTCTTTTTCTCCTCCTCTCTTCATCTCTTTGTTGTGAGAAAGTGTTTATGCTGCCAAAGAGCTTGCTGAACTCCCCCTGTTCCTCTCTGCAGGTGATCCAGGCGGTGTTTTTCGGATTGTGTGTCCTGATCGATGTGTCCAGTCTGCTGACTAAGGGAGGCGACAGCAGGGAGCAGGAGCGGCAGCTGAGAAAGCTGATTGGCCTGCGAGACTGGATGATGGCCGTCCTGGCCTTCCCTGTCGGAGCGGTGAGAGGATTAATGCACATAGGCGAGCACGTACACAGGCAAACACACAATAGCCCGGGAATGGATGGGCTTGCCTTGCAGGAATTGAAGGCCGGAGTAATCCATTTTTAGTATAATCAACTCTCCGCCATGCTCCCCTTTTCTTAACGCCTCTCTTGCCCTTATTTTTTTTTCCACTCCTGAGGGTGGTGGCAGTGTCCTACCAACCTGTAATCATGGAAATTGTTAATGTCAACCGCATAAAAATTGTCTGACATTTTCAGTCTCACCTCATGGGGTGATTAATGTCAGGGAATAGTGCTTTAAATTGAGCTTTTTTTCTGATTTGGTGCATGGTTGGGTTAGCCCGAGAGCCTTTGACCTTGATGGTTCACATAACAACAACAATAAACTATTTAAAAACATCAGAACTATAAAATCTCATTACACCGTGTATCTGCAAACGATCACACTGCAAAGCACAAAGGTCTACAGTTTACAACGTGATATCTAAACACTGTCTGGTGCCAACAATTATTGTTTTTAACCTTTTTTTATTTAATTTGTTTATTTGTAACAGGGACAATGTTCATTATTAAACATTGTTGTAAATGCACCAGTGTTAGCCATAGGCTAATTTTTCATTCATAATCCCTGGCTAGACCTTAAAAGCAACCTAAAAACAAAACAAAATATATAATATCGACATTATAAAAAGAAATAAAAGGTAAAAAGATAAAAAAAAAAAAAAAGGCAAACGAGAATAAGCCATACTAAAGGGAAACAACTAGGAAATAGGAGAATAAAATCAATTTCCCCCTTCTTGATTTTTTTGTATTTTTAATATTTGTTTTTCATGTTTCAAATCATTAAAAAAATGTTAGTATTAGACCAAGATCCATCCAAATAAATACAAAATGCAGTTTTTAAATGATGATTTTATTTATTAAGGGAAAAATACAAACACACCTGATCCTGTGTAGAAAAACTAATTACATCTGGGATAAAACTAACGCTGTATTTCACAGAAAAAATATTGTACCAACTGTCAAACATGGTGATTATAGTGTTGTGGTCTGAGGCTGCTTTGCTACCAGAAAAATCCTGAAGGAGAATGTCCAGCCATCAGTTCATGCCTGAGGCTCAAGCTCAGTTGGGTTGTGCAGCACAACAATGACCTGAAAAAACACCAGCACGTCCACTTGTGAATGGTTCGATAAAAGGTTTTGGAGTGCCCTAGTTAAAGTATTAATTTAAGTTATCTTAAATGGCATGCTTGAAAACCCTCCAATGTGGCTGAATTAAAAGAATTCTGCAAAGAAGAGGGGGCTGATATCAGTCCACAGCAATGTGAAAGACTCATTTCCAATTATCACAAATGCTTGATTGCAGTTCTTGCTACCAAAGCTGGCACGATCACTTATTAGGTTTAGAGGGGAATTATTTTTTCACTCAGAGTCAGGCAGGTTTAGATGGCTTTTTTCTCTTAATAAATAAAATCATCTCTTAAAAAGCTAATTTTTGCTCTGCCACAACTATGGATGGTCAGCATGTTAGTAGGGAAACATGAGATGAAAAGGGTCCTGGCTGGTTAGCAGCAACTTAAACTTAAAAGTAAAAGTGAAAGAAGATCAACAGCTGTGATTGCTCACTCAGTTAGATAGGAAAAAAATGCTGAAAAGAGTCACCAGATATACTTTGGCTACATTCATATACATGGGTGAACTCCTTTTGTGAGAGTTTGTGTAAAGAGAAAAACCACAGATTAACTGGATGCGAAAATTTATTGAGGTTAAAAAATGGGTGTAATGGTATGATGTGCTTCATCTTTTTCAATCCTGCTGTGAATGAACAGAACAGAGAAAGCACTGACGGGTCATCCAGACAGCCAGACTTTGACCTCTGTCTAATCCATTTTTTGCAAGGCTGGCAATCTTTTGCTTTTATTCAAGATTTTAGTAGGCAACGTGCCCCACAGCTGGCATACTGGAGAATTTGTGTGGCTACCTGACTATTACTGTGTCCTGGGGTTAGAGCACTGGCACAAGATCATAAATATTCATGCTATAGACTACCAGACACTAGTCAAACACAGTTGATCTCTAAACGTAAATAACCCAATAGTTCCTGGCTCTACTGGCGCGCGCGCGCGCACACACACACACACACAGACACACACACACACACACACACACACACACACACACACACACACACACACACACACACACACACACACACACACCTGTAGAAGCTGTTAACTGGTGTGTGTGAATTGGCCTCACAGTTTAGGTTACATACAGCACAACAGGTGCAGCTACTACATTACCACAGGTAATGTCTGAAACTTTGCCCGTCTGGTAAAGGAAGTGTGTGCGTTCCTGCATATGTTGCTATAGCTCCATTTGTGCATTGCATATATGCATGAGTGTGGAGTGTGCACATATTGCAGGCATTTCCACGTGGTATGGTGTGGTGGAAAATTGTGGGTGCCCCACAGGGGACAAAGTGCATGCATTGTTTCCTGCCACCACTGGCCTGTTGAAACAGAGAACACGCCAGTCACGGTATAAAAAGAGGTGGGTTGGTTCAGATGCCTCGAAGTGGAACGCAGATGCCTGTCAGGTAATTCCACCCTCGTCTTACAGAGGAGGCCTGGACTGGCCTTGATCCAAACCGTGAAGATACATTAGACTGGAAGATGGTCAGCTTATGGTGCATTCAGGTCATGTGGGAAATCTGATTGCTGCAATAGCTGCATGTATCATTGGGAAGTTTTTGGTTTAGAGAAGACATGCAGAAGGTATCACAGATGACCCTCATGTGTCTCCCTCCAATGTCCTTCTTTACCCAATGGATAAATGAGGACAGTGTATATGTATCTCTAACAGTAGGTAAAAAGTAGAGTGTAGCCTAATGCATGTGCCAGGGGCCAGGTTTTCACTGCCTAAGAACTAAAAGATGTAAGTAGTCAACATGCATGCACATGTTAAATTATTACATGCACATGTTAAATTAAAAATTAGATAAACAACATACATATCTTAAGCACATTATATTTTAACAGACTGTATCCAAAAGATGGATGCTGTCACCTATTGGTTCCCAGACTCAGTTCCAGACTCCCAGACTGCTGCCATTTTAGTTTTTGAAGCCAGAAAAGATCAAATTGGGTTGAGAGGGTTACAAGCTGAATCATAAACTGTTCAGGTGCAGCACACATATTTGCTAGTTAGTGCTAGCAAGTACTAAATTTTCACTCACCAAAAATACAGCACACAATCCTTCGATAGTCTGTACCTCACAACAAGCAATAATATTTGTTAAAATAATTTAATTTAAAATGCTGCAAGAGGCACCGAGACCACAAACATGGTCAAGAGGTCCAAGTCAGTGTCTTGAAGTAGTGGAGGAAAAGCTTTAAGTCTTACAGTTTAACTCTAGGATGACGTGGATAATATTCACCCCCCGTGTAGTTCATAGGATTAAGGAAAAACTGTTATTTGAACCAAGAGGTTCTTGGTCATTGACTTGCTGCTGCCTCAAGTGGCCATTAGAGGAACTGCATTTGCACATTGATTTCATTTGTTAGTGCTGGAGCTTGCCTCTTGAACGATTCTCTATTGTCTGTTTTTATTAAATTATACTGAGATTTCACTTTCTGCTGACTTTTTTACTCATGTAGCACGTCAAAAACATTGAATTGGCTGTCTCTGTAACACTTAACTGCATTTTCCAAGGTAAATAGTCCCAGTGGGGTACCTTCAACATATTAAATAACCACTGATAGAGTGTAATAAAATGTAAGTGGTGGATATGAGGAATGTTTCTCATCACTGACCTGACAACAGAGCAGACGTTGTGTAGGCAGGAGTAGTTCAGAAACGTTGTGCTGCATGCTAAAACTCACTGTTTTTTGTCCACTTATCTGGCACTGATGTCTTTTCAATAAGGCATGTTGCACTTTAGTTGCTAACTTTTTGTTTTTTTTCTGTGTGTGTGTCTCTCTCTCTCTCCAGTTTGTGGTGTTTACTTTCTGGAGCCTCTACCTGTATGACAGAGAACTGGTCTACCCCAAATTACTGGACAACTTCATTCCTCAGTGGCTCAACCACGGCATGGTGAGTTGGATTTTCTCTACAGATGTTGTGGTTCAACTGATCATATGACTTACTGAGATTACAACACATAAGGCAGAGTTGTAGAGGTAGATGCTGAAGGAAAGTGATGAGATGCAGTAAATGTATTTAAATTCATTGGATTAATATAAAGCGATCATCAAGGTCTGAAAGAAATGGAAAGAAGGAAATTTTCCTCTTCTTCTCAACTTTAGATAAATAATAATGAACACTGAATGATTAAAGAAACAAAGAATCGCTCAAATTAATAATTACAAAAAGTCACTGAAGACATCGTATTTAAAAAATACATTTAAAATGCACTTTGCTGCTTGAGAGTCACTAGCAGACGTTTCCTCGTGCTTTTAAATTCTGCTGCTATCCCTCTGATGATATAAGTTAGTTTCACCAGTGTAATACAAGAAGCCATTCCTTTCATCCACACATGAATTGAAGGAAATGTATTTCCATATTTTTCCATGATAAGAATCATTCTCCTAGCCTGGAGTAGTCCAAATTAGAGTTGAGTGCTTCAAATTAACTGTAAAATTATTTGGATACATACCCATAGAAACACATTTTTTTCTTTGTAGCTTCTTCTGTATGAAGGGTATTTCCTCAGTCTTGGGCACATCAACATGCAGTTAGCCAGAGCAGCTTTTCCTCACAAACTTTTTCAACATGTGTCTGGGATGTTGGGACCAATTATTCAGCTTTTCTGGGGTTCATATGAGTTCTCATTAACCATTTGTATTGTAACGGCTTTATCTAACCTCATAATCATAATATGTCAAAGAAGAAGGCGAGGAACATATAAGTTTAATCTTTCCTTTTTAAGTTTTCAGGTGTAAGATTTTCAGATGATAGTGGGAGTTCAAAGTTGGATGAAATAAAAGACCTCAAAATGTGCATTTTAGGAATGTAATTTATTTTGACACAGCTCACCGAGTGAAAGATAATTACCATTCAAACAAAGGTTTCCTGTCTTCTTTACACTTTTGTCAGCACATATTTTGAAACCACCATCTGCCCGCCCTGCTCTGAAATAGGTGTTTTCCCTTGTGAGGGAGAAGTGAGAAATGAGAAGGGTATCCCCAATATGCTGATAGGCTTTATATAACTTTAATGGAAGGTTTGATACTGATGCATACTCAGTATTCACCCAAGCTGGTGATACATCTGTTGAGTAGAAAAGATTGTGGAACATATCTGAGCAGACCAGTAAAACCATTTTATGTTTGGGAACTAGAGTCCTCCCCTACTCTAGGGCTGAAATAATAGCCTAAAGCTTAGCCATTAGCATCCTGGAGCCAGAATTAACCATGAGCAGTTGAGATATCAGCGAGTGGTAGAAGCCTGATCAGCAAGCTGTGTCTATAAACTGTATGGATGCACTGTGTAGACTAACCGTAAACTGCACATCAAAGTTATAACTTCATAAAGGGGTCCAATTGAGTTACTAGAAGTAGCTGATGCAGCTGGTGAACCACGTCGCTAATAATCCAAACGTTTTAAATGAGTGAGTGGGTACAACGTCTGCCCAATCTCTTAAGACCAAAACCATTAAACATGTTTATTTCTGCAGTTACATTAGCTTTTTTAACATGAGTGTCTGTGGGGATTAACATACATTTTTGAGCCAGCCTCTAGTGGTCATTAGAGGTACTGCAGCTTTTGGGACTTAATTTGAACCATTAAGGTTTCTTTCAGTCCAGGTTGTTCATAGGGGTCACTGAAGCCTATGGCAGCTCTCATAGAGTGAAAGGTGGGGTGTACACCCTGGACACGTGGTTTGGTGGTCACAGGGCTAACACAGAGAGACAGCTACATGCTTACATCCACACATGTGGCTGATTTACATTCACAAATTAACCTAACAAGCTTGTCTTTGGACTGTGGAAGCCTGAGAACCCAAACAGACTTCAGGAAAGTGTGTAAACTCCACACCGACAGGCTGTGTCTCTGTCTAGTATTGTGCACTTTTACAAAAATACATTACAAGTTCTAGACTCATCTGATTTGAAACTGAGAGGGAGAATTTGTCCCCAAGCTAAGAAAATAAAATGGTTAAAAATGTGATCCCATTTGTCTCAAGTCAGAGCTAAAGAACTTTTAACTAAATTGAGGACCTCTGTGTAGAATAATAGATGTTCAAAGACGTAAAATGTAAAGCAGAGACAGGCAATGTCTAAAAGTTTTTATCTTTTTTGCACAGTATCAGGCACTTTGGGTGAGCACATCAAGTGCAGGACTCATACATCTTTCCCCTGGCATGCATTTGCCTCAGGACCATCATGGGAACCTGGAGGATGTTTGAGAAACCCTCTCCTCAGCCTGCTGTGGAAGAAGTGGCACTAAACAGTTTTATTGATTGATGAATCGCCATATTAGGTTTCTGTATGGCAGGACATGTAAAGCTGGTCCTCCTTGGGTTATTAGTCATGTCAGTGGATCATAACTCCATAAACCTTGATAAATCTTATCAGTGGAGAACACTGGTGCTGGTGAACCTCTAAATTTGAATAGAACGAGCGGCGGGTCGCTTTGATTTGTCATCTAGAGGAAGCAGGTTTAATCTCATGTTTAGACAACGACCAGCACACCATACCTCCTGGTTGATAGTGCTGTCAGCTGTGTGTGTTGTGAGTGATAATCGGAAAATTTTCCAGAACTCTGTCTGTGATATGCAAAACCTCATGAAACTTCCTGCAGCCAGAAAGTGATCCACAGAGGCGTGTGAGGTGATCGTTCCCGTTAATGCTTGCTGAAATGAAAAAGACAAAGATGGCGTGTGTGTGTGTGTGTGTGTGTGTAGCTTGATGTATCATACTCCAGGAGTTGATGTAATAGAATTGTTGCTATGGTGCCATCACCAAAACCCAAAACAACCAGAGCACTACCAAAGCCTTCGTGCATGCGTGTCCCTTAGACAGAGAAAACGTGAGGAGTCTTTTGTATGTGTGTGTGTGTGTGTGTGCCTGAGTCCAGTCTGGTTGTAAATATTTTGCGGTATTCCATGGTATCGCTGTTGTTTGTTTATCTGGGCTACCACGGCAACCGTATGGCCGTTCCCATTGGAGGAGGGAAGGGTTGAGTGATGTTGATCGAGGGAGAAAGAGGAGACATGATATTTTAATAATGTGTCTGACTCTCACAGCTAGAAGCTAATTGAAAGTTAACAAAAAGAAGATTGCCTGCAGGCTTGTAACTGAACTGTCGTGATTTATCCGCTGTTTTCTAATGCTCATTATGCAATGAGTTTATACACACAGATTGCAGATTGCTTTCTTTTGTCATTTGCAGGCTTGGGTTTGGGATTAAAGTTAAGTATGTTTCCCCTCAGTTGACTGCACAAGGGGGATGGGTGGGGTACAGAAATGAGAAAGAGACTTATTTTGCCCTGTTGTTTGATTCAGATTAACCGTGCTTGGGATGCTTTTGCTAAACTTGCAGTAATAGAATAACTAATGTTACTGATTTCTCTGCTATTTTAGCAGTGCTGTGCAAAGTGGGGTGGATGATTGGTGGCAGTATCAGGGACAGGTTTATCAGCCAGGAGACCACAGTTTATTTCCTGTTTCGAATGTGGTGCTCTTTTTTTCTTTAACTCGTAGATTCATTTTCTTTTCATCTTAGTTTTACTTTTTCTCATCCCGTGATGGGGCCTGGAGACTGTGGTACGCCACCCTTTTGGACCTTGGTGTTTTGCAGCTTGTCCTCCTTTTTACTTTTGCTTCCACTCGTTAATTTAGTTAAGGCACAGTTTGTGTAACTTAAATATTGTTTTAATGTCAATCTTGACCCATTTACAAGTGCAGCTCAAACTCACATTTTTCCATTTTTAAGACGCAAGAAAAGAAAAGCAACTGCATGAGAGGGAATCAAAAAGAAAAGAAAAAAAACTCTTGCTTTTAAAAACAGATTTATCAGCTCACTGATATTATCGCCTGATATTAGCTGTTTGTTGATCTGTCAGTTTCTGTATTTACACCCTTCAGCCATGCTTAGAGTGTTGACATTGCAACGTTGTATGAAAGTAAAAAAATATCACCCGATATATCAGAATCACTGAATATTAGCATCAGTATCAGTCTTGAGTATCCTACATTAGGTGGGCTCTAATAAATCATTCCTTTTACTAAAGGGATGTTCATGTATTTTATGTAAAACCAGCATCTTAGATACATTTTTTAAGCCCTAGTAGTGGACTAGCTTGGTTCTGCATTATGTGTAAGAGGAGGTAAGAATTAACTTCATATACCAGAGAAGCTGATAAACAATTAACTGCAAAAAATTTGTTTGTTTTATTGTTAATATTCAATTTAATAAAAGAAAAGTTCCTTCTTACTCGCCATTTACAACAGAGGTTTGCTTCTTTATAATGTTGAGAAACTGAGAGGTATTATTGAAAATTGCCTCTTTTTTTTTCTTAAGACATTTCAGGGATTAAATGTGTAGACTGTGTCTAGTTTTTTTTATTATTGTCTTACTGTGCATTCCTTAACAATAGAAGACAAAGTGAAACAAGCAAAACAACTTTGGAAACTAAAGGAAAATAAAATAAAATGAAATGAAATAAAGATAAATAAGAACTCTTAAAACATATACAACTCTAATAACTCTGTGAGAAGCGCACACTGTGAAACATGGTAGTCAAGAGTGAAGAGAGAAAGACTTCCAACTAGCATGACTGTAAATGACAGCAGCACACAGCAGAGACTCGCACGCTGAAGCTGAAATAAATTCAGGAAATGTGGAGAATATAAGTACAAAAAAGCACTAAATCTTGATGATATGATTCAGGGATGGGATCCTGTTCCATCATTGTGCTTAGTGTTGGTTTCTAGGAAAACTACACAAATAACAACAAAAAAACTGACCATCATTTATTTATTTAATCATTCATCCCTTGTATACTTAAAACAGAATTTTCCCAGCCCCACAGAGGGTCAGGCTTCTCCATGGTGCCCAAAGCAGTGTGTTCATAAGTGTAGCAAAACCAGCAGATTAATAGTGTGTGTGTTTTCTTTTTCTGTTAATCTTGCAGTTTATAAAGGCAAACACACACACACACACACACCACAAGGTTTCTCCTAGCAACAGGGGATTATAGCCTCACACTGGGTCTGACACCATTGACCTATGGCACGCGCACACGCGCACACACACACACACACACACACACACACACACACACACACACACACACACACACACACACACACACTGTCATTGCTTTGTTATTAATGCTCTTCTGGTTGAAGATCAGCTGTTTTTTTACATCTGAGAAATCATTGTGGAGTTTCAGTATAGACACACACACACACACACACATGGACAGAAGCCTCATTCAGCATCCACACTTAACCTTCATCTCTTGTCTGCTCAGCCTGCATCGTTATCACTCCATGTGTGCTCGTCAGACTCATTTGCTGTGCCAATGTGAAAACCTATTTTTACCTTTTACATATCATGTGGAGCTGCAGTGATGTCAAATGAGAGGAAATTATCAGAAATTGCTTCTCCACAGTGAGAAGGTGAGCTGCTGCTGTTTTATTATCCAAGACTGACTAATTTTGGAGGCTAGAATTGTGGGTTGATTAAAACAAGCAAACTGAAAGCATCATTTTTGATTTGGGGAAATTGAAAATGCTACTTAGGCTGCAGGCTTTTGCCAATTTTACTATTACAGTTATTTAAGGTGCAGTACTGTGCAAATGTCTTGAGATACTGTATTTTTTTAGGGCTTTCACTTCTTCTTTTGTCTTACCTACCTTTAGTTGATGCAATAAAGCAGCAAGTTAAGTTTATCAAAACATTTTGGGCATTTGGCTTCATTAAAGATCAGTACTGTGGAGTAGGCTTCAGAGGAAGAAGATAGCTAAACGAAACTTTAATATTGGTGTTAAATATGCAACTTATTCCAAGAAAAACATCATGCTAAATACTGGCAGTGTTGCCGCAGGATCATTCAAGTTCACACACGTTTTCAGTGAGTGATAGAAAGTGTAACTGGATTGTCCCTCTGTGACATGATAAGCTCCTTTAGTTGGAAAGCTGAGAAAAATGTCAACAGGAGACTTATCTTTTGATTTTCAGAGTTCAGCTGGAGTTCATTTAAAAACCTTTATCAGTGCAGGGTTAAAAGACTAAGCAATGAGCTCTGCATCAGCTGCTTCACTCTGACTACTTAAACTCTAAAGCTGTAACTATAGGGAGCGAAATATTTCCCCCTAAACCCACTAAAGTTTATTTTGAATTCTCTTCAGGTTACAAAAGTTTGCAAAGATATGAAAAGTGTCAGTTTAACTTAATAAAAGAGTCAGTTTGATGTTATTGTGGAGAGTTAAGAAGTTGTGTTGGTCTAGAATGGCACTCACTCAATATTTTTATACACCATTTATATATTTCTCATAAATTTAAATAAACACATGGGAAAATTAAACTGATTAAAGTGGACACGGCTAGTAAAACGAGCTGTAACCAGTTAATACTTTCATCATCAGTTACTCTGAGGGAATAATGCCCACCACCGTATCCCTGGATACAATGAATGCAATCATGAATTTTATTTTTTCAAGGTTACCCAAAGATATTTATTTCAGAATTCATCCGGCTCCTTCTGTCAGCAGTCACATCATCAATAAACCGTTACTGGGTTTATACTAAGATTTTTTTCTCTGTACTTTGCAGGCTCTTTAAGTGTTTTCTGGCAAAGTCTAATCTGACCTTGTTGTTTTGGGTGTAGCCAGTGGTTTGCACCTTGTTGTAAAACCTCTGTATTTCCATTCATGAAAGCATGTCTTGATTGTAAACTTGGAGAATGATACCTCCACTGAGGTAGGTGCACCGTATTCTTGAATTGTTCAGATGTTGGGAAGCGGGTTTTCCTTAACCATGGAAAGAATTCTGCGATCATCCACATTTTCTAGGCATTCGCTGTTGCTTAGCTGACATTCCTTCTTTGGATCTAATATTTCCAGTTCCTGTGAAATGCTTCCAAGTGCAAGTTTACCTCAAGATCTCTTGTCTGCTTAATTTGTCTTGGAATAACAAGGGAACAGGCCTCAACTGGTCATGATACTGGTTGTCAATCAATTGTTCAGTTACCTTTGAGCTTCTGAAAACAGAGAACTACTCTGACTAAAAAAAGGCTGTAATTTGTAATCAGTCAATGTAATACTTTTTTAAGCCTTTGAATTAAAACTGAAAATCTGCACTTCAGTCACATCTTGATCGTTTAATTTAAAACCCACTGATGATGGCAGTGATGCAAAAATTACTAAAGTTGCCTACTTGTTATACTAACTACCACTTGAGTGTCAATATTTCAGCTGTAGCACCTTTCTCAAGAGCCAGTCGATAGCATGGTTAGTGTTTCTGGAATAAAATGTTTTCTTTTGATTTTGGAGGTGAATTTCTAACTTGTAAGTCAGATGGTTTCCTTTTAAATCCTTTCCCACAGTAAAGCTTTTTTTCTGATGCGTCAGTTTCAGCGGTTCGTTGCCGCTGGAAGATGTTTGACCTCGTGAAGCTGCCCTCAGTCATGTGACCCCACCCGGCCCCCAGCTGTGTATTTCTGTGTGAGATGGTTTGTCCCATTTTTAGCCCCAGACCACAGGATCGCACCACTGCTGTTTGCCGGCGAGGGGGGATTTTCCACGGAGGCAGAAAGCTGGCTGCTGGAGTGAAACCGCAAACCTCCTGGGGGGAGATGGACATAGAGAGGGTGAGAGAGAGGACAACAAAGGAAGAGACCCAGGAGCAAAAATAGAGAGCGAGAGGGACAGAGGGAATAAAGGGAGTATTATTTACGCGTCCTCTCAGCAGATACTAAACTTATACTTGACCGGGAGACTGGAATTCCTCTGAGGCGCACGGGGGAAAAATGCAGCGTCAGGACATTTGCTTGTGTGTCTGTGTGTACAGTATAATGAAGGAGGAGAAACCTAGAATTTAAGACCCTAGGAAAGAGAGCTATATTGTTACTCAGTTTGTGCATTCTTGGCATCTCCACTCTGACCTTTCCGAGTGCTTCAAGGGAAGCCTGAAAAGGAGTCAAGGTCAGGCTTTGACACCGCGGTCAGTGTACAGATCAGTGCTGCTTTTAAAAATAGACACTCAGAAATTTTTAATTTGCTGTGAAAACCACTTAGAATGTTTGAGAATTGCGAAACTGTAACTGAATGTCAAAATTTTCTGATTCCCTACAGACACAGAAACTAAAGCCATTTTCAGACATGCACAGCAGCCTTGAACTTTTCTGAACCTCTTTGAAGAAGGTGCATGTGTGATATTTGTGGATATATACAGCAGATAGATTGGGAATAATCTGTTGTTTTTTCCTGCTAATTCTCAAGTGCAAAGACTTTGTGATGTCCAACTGCACACATAAGAGAATGGTGCGGTCATT
This sequence comes from Pelmatolapia mariae, assembly GCF_036321145.2. Classification (NCBI taxonomy): domain Eukaryota; kingdom Metazoa; phylum Chordata; class Actinopteri; order Cichliformes; family Cichlidae; genus Pelmatolapia; species Pelmatolapia mariae. Next base: position 24,817,638 of record NC_086240.1, on the reverse strand, counting down.
GTCCGGTGAATTCACAGCCAGTGAGTGGGCCTCATGCGTCCTGCTTAAATTCACTTTTAAACATGATATTTAGTAAATGAAAGAATTAGTCACATGGATTAAAATTTTAAATATTTTAATTTAATGGTAAGCTTGTGAAAACTAACAATGACATATGTAGGAGTTATTTTTCGATTTTCTTTTTATTATTTGCCAACGTCCCTCGTTTCGCTCCACTTGATGTGCGACTTTGATTAGAAATGAATCCGGTTTCATTGTTCGTGCACCACATGTTAGCTAGCAAGAGACCTTGAAACGGCTTAATAGCACTGTGGCCAGACTGGACAATTTTCTCCAGTTTCATTCAGAAGCATTGACTGAGATAAACTTGAAAAGTCTACATGTTTGTATTGCACCGTAGTGTAAATATATAATCACCCCAGATTAATCGTGATCAGCTCATTAGTCCAAATGCACTTTGTGGTTCTTCAGAAGGCTGTAAGCTGCAGTGAGTATGGGTATGTCACTTGTTTGTAGCCTGTGTAGCTTTCAGGGACTTTAGGAATTATGCATATTGGCTGCATTATTATATAATCATTTGGTGTTATGCAAGCGTCTGATTAAAGCCTGGCAAGCTACAAAAGTCATGCTACCGTTGATGTTGAAGGAAAGATTACCACTTACGGATTTCCTTGCTGTTTTTTCTTTTTAGATTCATTCGTTTATTTGTAAGGTGGTTGTTTTGAAATGTATTTATGAACTGTAAAAAGGAAAAAAAAATTCAGCACCAGCCATCACTTAGCTCTGTCTGCTCTTCAGTCTGGCTGTAAAGCCACAAGATCAGCTAATCAGGCTGGGAAAAACAAAAGTGATGCTAATCAGTGTGGGCCACTCCACTTATTGATCTGTTAATGATTCTTTTCTGTAAATGATGCAGTGTTGTTACTTACTGGCATGCATGCTGCATACACATCCTGTTTCTCAGACAATGAGAAGTTTAATACTGAACACATAACACTGAAATTCTGCTGTAATCTGAAGGTCAGTTATTGTTTTCCTTTGTCGAAATTTATATACTGATTTATTTGAGACATTTGCAGCTCAGAAGGTAGAGCAGAGGGCTAAACTACAAAAAACTCAGCCGATCTTTCTGTCTTAGCTGAAACCCATCTGAGATAATGGCAGAAGTTATCAACTTCCTCTGTTAAACCAATCTTTCCGCTTCAGGTTCTTACATAAAAATGGCATTTCATATGACTGTTTCTGCACAAAATGATCCCTATGAGTACCACCTACAAAGCCAAAGATGTTGTCGAATGTTGATGATAAAATGGTGATAAAGACAAAAGAACTGGACTTGTTGTGGCCTTCTCTTGAATTTTATTCCAGGAAAAAAAGCCCTGCATCAGTGTTGATAAAGGAGAGGAAAAAGCTGAACCAGGAAGTGAACATTTTGTACATCTGTGTCTTAAACCCGATTACAGATATGAAGAGATGCATGATGAACGTGGCGCGCATTAGCATTCGTAACTTCTGGCCCACGCTGGCATGTGAATATAAAGAGGAAACCATAAATGGCAGAAATTATTTACATTTTAAGGCTACTTATTTTTATCCATATGCTTCCTTCATAATTTACTGCTTATCTGAACTTTATTCATGAGTAAACTAAGGTGGCACCTGAAAGCGTTCAGTTTCTGTCACTGCAGCGACTTTTCTCACACACCAGCAGAGATCATCTCCTACAATGAACCTGCTGAGATATGCTTAGTCACTCGCACAGGAGCCGCTAATCTGTTACTTTGTTGAGTGAAGCGTGGATACTGTTGCATAATTGTGTAGTTAATTAATTGAATTACAGTTTTGTTGTCTTTTGCGCCCCTGTTACAGCTGTTTCTTCAGTTTGTGGCTGAGTACTCCATTTTTAGCTGTTCACACTGATTGAGGCATTTATCGTTTATGAATTTCCTTATAAAGAATTGTTATAGGAGAAACTTGAATTAAATGCACCAGCGTTTACAGCCACTGTAGCCCACAGCATCGTACAAACAGCATCACTCCCAGCTGTCCGTCTGGGAACATCATCCCATTGTAACATAACAAATCCGACTAGCTCAACTGCTGGAGACTAAAAGGCTCAACTGTTTGACTCTTCTCAGGTTAGGCGCGCGTGCACACGCACACACACACACACACACACACACACACACCGATCGACAGCTGTGCTCCTATGAGAGCAAATGAAGTAAGAGGTTTAAACTCTACTGAGACAATTATGCTTGATTTTTGGTTTGTAGGCATGTGTGTGAGTGCCCCCTGCTGGATAGTAGTGCACACTAGTGGACTTTAATAGTGGGATGAAATGATTGAATTACTGATGTTTGGTGGATTATGAATAAGACAGATGTTACAAGCATGCAGGAAGTGTGTGTTTGTGCGTGTGTAAACAGCTGCGAGTGTGTCACATTAATGACAATTCTCATGTGTTTTTGTGACAAATGGCTTCAGAGAAAATAGCACCACATGTCGTGACCTCCATTAAATGGCACTTTTGTGTTTAGATGGATAACTCTGTTGCCTGAACACAAACACACACACACGCACGCGCACACATATTCTGTATTTAGAGATGAATGAATAATTAAAAACACACCAAACCAGTGACAATTGGGGTTACATGTAATGTAAAAAGAGTACAGGGATCTTATTTTATTTTTTCTCTCTTATTTTCCTTACTAAATATACCTGTATATTGTTTACATGTTTGAAATAAATTAACAAAAAAAAAATTCTTTCCAGTTTTCTGGACTTCTGGGACTGCAGAAATGAATCAATTAAAGAAAATTAAATGCTGGTTTTATGTAGTGGATAGTGTATTATTTCCTTGTTTGTTTTGCTAGTTGGATAAAGGAATACAGAGCAGAATAGAGTCATGGCTCTGTCCTCATAATCGAGATTTTTCCAATAGTGATGATGACAATAATAATAAAGTGTTAGCTGTTTATAGCTTGCCTACTTTCATGTGCAGTACCACAAATGGCCACTGGGTGGTTGTCTCTAAATAAAGGAACTTAAGCTTCAATCAAAAAGCGTTTTAAAATCCTTTCTTTTTTTCTTATCCACCTCATTATGATCTTCAACATTATCAAGCTGGTAAAAAATTTAAATTACAGTACAAACAAAAAATAATAATAAAGTAGTTTTCAGTTAAACAAACCTTTAGGATATCATCTCAGTCTCAAAAATCTTCAGTCTCACCAATCTACTCAAGCCATGTTAATTACCATGCTAGTGTTTCCGTGGCCTTCAACACCACATGGTTAAAACTAAGCCGTAACCTTCTTGTCCTGTAAAGATTGTAAGATTTGTGAACTTTTTTTCCTGAAGTTTTGTGTAACTGTGACTCTTTGAAACTGGAAGTCTTTGGTTTAGTAATATAAAATAATCTTTTAAAAGGAAGGCACATCTTTTTCAAAGATTTAACTAGTTTCAGCAGTCACTTTACCATCTTTCGATTAAAGTCTGCACTGAGCCTTGTTCCATGATGTAGCTGCGATGAATATTGTACCTACCCTACATTTGTAGGGTAGATACAATATGCCAAAAATGGCAATTAGTTCCCTAATTGCCATTTTTGCTTTTGTCGGTTTTGGGTAGTTCAAGAGAAACCTCTCAATGAATGCCAGAAAGATGTTTACTGTTTTGAAGCTATCCTTACCTTCATCTGTTCCCCTCTCTTTCGCTCTGTCTTACTCTCTCAGCACACCACTGTTCTTCCCTTCATCATCATCGAGATGCGGACCACCCACCATCGGTATCCCAGCAGGTCGTGGGGTCTGGCGGCGGTGTGCTGCTTCGGTGTGGGATATATCCTCTGGTAATGAATGTTTACTCTTCTCAGCACTCAATAAATGCCGCGTACACCACACGTCCTAAATAAGTAACGAGTGAAGTGCCTTGACATTTAGCAGTATGGGAGAATTAAAGGTGCAGTATGTAATCAAACAACAATTTCCGTATGTTTAGCTTTGCGGTGATATCTACTGATTTTATTATGCCATAGAATACAGTAATAGTCAGTGTAGCATCCACTCTACCACTAGTTCAACTTAAGCCAAAAGAGTACAGTATAGTAACTGATGTGTAAAATAAAGCCCATCAATATCTCTGCCTGCCCAGGACATGCTGGGTGCACCAGGTGACGGGCGTGTGGGTGTACCCGGTGCTGGAGCGCATCGCACCCGTAGCTCGAGTCGCCTTCTTCAGTGCAATGATGGCAGTAATTGGTGTCTTCTATGTCCTCGGAGAAATCCTCAACAGCTACATCTGGGAGAAACCACACACAGGTATACACACGCACGCACACACACACACGTTGGGTTTTTATATCTTGTGAGGACATCTAATTGACATAATGCTTTCCATAGCCACTTACCCTAACCCTAAGCATCAAAAATGAATGCCTAATGCTTACCCTAAACCTACCATAACCATAACCCAATTGTAACCCTGACACTAAAACCACATTTTGAGTCTCAAAAATCCCTTCAAACTCATGGGGACCGGGAGTTTGGACCCCACAAGGGCTGTTGGTCCCCACAAGTATAGTAAACTTCCAATTTTTGGTCCCCACAAAGCTATGAACACATGCACACACACACCAGCTGTCACACATCGAGGCTAAATTCTCATGTCACAAAACATCTTTTTGAAATAATAATGTCAGTGCGCCCCAGGGTGGCTGTGGCTACAATGTAGCTTGCCTTCACCAGTGTGTGAATGTGTGTGTGAATGGGTGGATGACTGAATGTGTAAAGCGCTTTGGGGTCCTTAGGGACTAGTAAAGCGCTATAAAAATACAGGCCATTTTTACAGGCCATAATAAGAAATTATTTTGTTATTTTCAAGTTGAATAAAATGTGATTCAGAACCAATCGAACGTTGTAAAATAACGGTCACTAGATACAAGCTTCTCAGAGACCACAGAGTCAAAATCAGGCTCCAAGCAGAGATCTGAAAACACACAAGGACGGACGCTTAAGAGCAGAAAACCTTTTTATTGTTGCCGTAAGACAGAACCTGCGACGCTGTAGCTGCACGCTGCTCTTTAGCAATAAAACAAGTGTCATATTCACTTATCATTGCTGTAAGTGATTCTTTCCATTCTCTACAGTGCATCCGTAAGGATTGAGCGCACTTCACTTGGTCCACATTTGACTGTGTTACAGCCCTAATGCAAAAAGTACCCCATAATGACAAAATTTAAAAAGTTAACTCGAAATTCTTGCAAATTTATTTAAACACAAACAAAACTAGGCGCCATTTATCACCTGGTGAAGCATGGTAGTGGCTCCATGATGCCGTGGGGAAGTTTGCTATCATCAAGAACTGGGAGGCTAGCTGGGGTCGAGGGACAGGTGAATACAGCAAAAAGAAAGACATCCTTGATGGTAACCTGCTCCAGAGCACTCTGGACTTTGGACTGGGGCGAAAATTCACCTTCCAACAACAACTCTAAGCAAACGACCAAAATAAGGAAGGAGTGGCTTCAGGATCCTCTCTGAGTGCTATTGTGCGCCCCAGCCAGAGCCCAGACTTGAACCAACACACCCCATCCAACCTGGTGGAGCTTGTGAGGTTCTGCAAGGAAGTATGAGAGAAACTGCCCATAAATATGTGTTTCAAGCTTTTAGCATCATACTTAAAAAGAGCATGCTTCAACAAAGTATTAAGCAAAGACTCTAAATACTTATGTCCATGTTATGTTTTTGTTTTTAATACATTTGCAAAACTTTCAAGCTACCTTTTTTCACTTTCAAATTATGGGGTGTTGTGTGCAGAATTTTTAAGGTGAATATGAAGGCTGTAACATAACAAAATATGGAACAAGTGAAGCGCTGTGAATACTTTCCAGATGCACTGAAAGTGCAAAAACTATGCAACAAATACACAGAATTTTACAAAAAAGTTAATGTTTTGACAACTAAAATGCAGGTCACAGTCTGTGTCTATGACCTGGTGCATTATCCTCTTAGTTTATCTGAAGCTCAGTTGTGGTGTTTAGTATTTAAAAGGTTAGTTTTGAGTCCCCCTAGCTTTGGACTCTAAATCCAAACAGCGGTGGACAGATTTGCTTACTTTCACCACCAACACTGCTGGCTTAGCGGCATGCCTGGTCTGTGGGTGGACCTGAGTCAAAATTATATTGAAAGTGTCCTAATAACTGACCAGAGGCAATTTCCTAGAAACCTGTGCAATTTTTTCTGTCAACGTCTCTGTTTCAATCAGTGTATCAAAAGTCCTGTCCGGCCTCGCTGTGTGCAGATTAGAAATGCAAAGGTCAAACCAGTTCTTCCAAATAATGCAATCGAACATCTTATCCATATCCTCATTTCCTCCTGATTAGATTATTGCAACTCATTGTAAACATGCCTCAGTGATGCAGCAGTTTCCTGTCTACAGTTAGTAGAAAACACAGCAGAAATATCGCTCACAAGCACTCGCAGAATTACTCTGGCTTCCCATCCGCTACAGAATCCAATTTAAAATTTCACTGATTACTTTAAAATCACTGCATGTCGCCCCCGAGTCCCTCAGATCAGAAAATCAATTCCTGTTATAGATTCCAGGTCTGGGCTGGAATCTGGCTGCTTTTTGCCGTTTTAGCCCAAACTGTGGAACAATTTTCCTCTTACGATCAGCACAATCAGTTCCCCTCAGTAAATAAACAAAACAAAATGTGTAGGCTGGCTTTTGTTTAATGTTTATAATAATTTTGTTCAAGCCTCATGTTTACTCATTTCGTGTACTTTGTAATGTTTTAATACTGCTATTTATTGTGGAGCACCTTGTGAGTGCTTTGCTATAGAAATGAAGCTTGTCACTGTTATTTTTGTAGTATTTTCAAAGCTATTCTGTTTTATTTATTATTAAATTAGGTCACTTAGTTTGATTAATTTGGACAAAAACGTGTATCTTTATAGTAACTGTGTGTTCACAGCGTGCCTATACATGAGCATTTTTTCTTAAATGCAACAAAAACATAATATTATTTAAAATGCACAGTTAAAAGGACTGCGAATGTGCTCTGAAGAGTAGCCGCACGCCTGCTTATTAACCTGTGTCACCTACACTCTAAGGACCAAAGGTGGCTCTGTGTGGGCTCATGTTTTTTCTCAAAAAATGCTCAGATTTCTCTTTTTTTTGTAACATAAAGGTCACCTCCCATCTTTTCACTAAATCTGGCCCCTTTTGTCTCTGTCTCAAAGAAAAGGTCAAAGGTGAGTGATCTTCAAAATCGTTTCAGAGGACTTCTCCTGCCCCGCGCTCCCAGGACAGCACCAGAACACAAACAAGCGACCTCTCTGGACGTGGAAAAGACACGTACTTTTTGAACTCTATCCATAACATTACGCAGTAAAAAGAAGAAGACAGATGCATCATCGATTAAATGTAAATAAGGAAGAAAAAAAGGTAATGAATGAGAGCTCATCTTTTTGTTTGCTTTCTTTCGTTTCCTCAGAAGCGAAAGCTAAGCATCTATCCTGCAGATCGAGGACAAAACATGGACAAAATATGCACATACATGCATCTTCATAAAACATAGGACATAAACTCTGACATACAGTAAACACATGTATGTAACACATGTATGCAGGGAAAGGAAACACACATTAATGGGACTTGTTTTTCTGGAATGAGCACATTCAAGTGAACAAATTTCTTTATTAGCTTCTTCATAATGATTGAAAACCAGTGCTGTGTTGAAGATTATTATTATTATTACTATTCATCCTGCGCTCTCACTACATGTGTGAAAGAAACTAGAGGTCGGTAAATTATCAATAAAGTCTGAGTGAAAAATATTTTCTTTCTTCATGTGAATCCTGAGTTGCACTTGATGCTGCAAAAAACCAAAGAAATTTACGAGAACAGGTTCGTCTTGACTGCGAGTTACAGCGAGTTATAACCGCAGCAGCTCTATGCAGAGGCTGACTGTCGATTTAACAAACTGTTCAAAGTTCAAAACATATTAATAGCAAGTCACAAGACAGGAAATACAGCCACACTTTACATGATGACCTGCTTGATTGATGCTGTTGGAGGCCACTGAAAATAATCAGGACAGCTGTAATATGGTGTTTACAGGTATGTCAGGAAGGGTGAAACTCACTGGGGTGACCACTGGTGACAAAGGGGGCAACAGAAAGTAGCTTTTTCCTGGCAGTTATATTGAAGTAGTGGATTTAACAGAGTAGTTAGTGCTCTCTGCTCAGCTGTGATGCTTAGACTTGTTTACCATACTCTGTCCTTTTTAGTGTGCCAATCAGAATTATGTCAGTACTACCGAATACTATAGACCAGAGTCCATCTGATTTGGAGTAAGAAACACAGCGAGACCATGTCACGGGAGACGAGGCTTTCTGCAACAACATCAGCAAAGCTGGCCATGGCGACACATCTAATCAAAGAAACACCTGGAAAAAAAGCAAACACAAAATCTACAAGTGTCTGAAAGCTGAATATTGTACTTGAGACTGAAAGACAAATCAAAGGTCCTCCAATGTGTGTACTTCAGTACATCTGTCGCCAACAGAGATGGGCAGTAATCCAATTACCTTTTTTAAGTAATGAGTAAAGTAAGGGATTACTATTGCAAAAAAGGTTATTAGATTACTGTTACTTTCCTGTAAGCACGCTGCGTTACTGCGTTACGAAACCGTGATTTCGTTTGCAAGAGTGTCTCATTAAAATGACATAAGCGAGTGCGACGTTCGTGGCAACAGCTGTGTGCAGATCAAAAATGGATAATATAGCGAGTGCGGGAGAGAGTATGACTGTGCAGCGTTCAAAGTGTGGAAGCACTGACCTTACTTTGAGTTTGATTCCGTAAAAAGTGACAAAAACATTAGTGTCCGCTGTTCACTGTGTGGGAAGAAAATTTCTTTTAACAGCGAAACAACCCCTAAACACAAAAAACTATTTTATTTTATATGCTGGAATGTGCAGAAAATAGGTTTAAATGTTAAACAAATTTCTTCCAGTCAGAGAACGTTGCATATAATTTCATTTTTGCTTGATGCATAAAGTTAAAAGATTTAAACTAATAAAACAAGTTTTCAAAAGAGGCTTTTTCAATTGATTACATTTTATATGATGGATTATGCAGAAAAGGTAGAAATGGGCTGAAAGATCTATTGCTATATTACCTATTCAGGTTGTAAATCATGTTTTTAAAAAGTAACTAAGTAACTAATTACTTTTGAAAATAAGTAATCAGTAAAGTAACGGGATTACTTTGGGGGGGAGTAATCAGTAATTAGTTACTGATTACTTTTTTCAAGTAACTTGACCAACACTGGTCGCCAACATATAAGAAGTTGAACCCATGGATGATGGTGAGATTCATCGACATCTTCTTCAATAAATTAGGTAGTTTGATAGGAAATAAGGTTTATTTTGAATTTGATATCTGCAACATATCAGATTCATTGTCATTTAAGATTCAAGACACACCCCCTTTTTCACTTTATGTGCCTTTTCTGCAAAAATGAATGATAAATTTCTCCTACTGTGTCACTTACCACGTTTTTTTAAATTGAGTCACAAGGTTTTGGTCGAACTGAACTTCAATTGGTACAAAGCAGTGTTCATATAATCACTCACACACCAGGTAGAATTCAGTCATCCAATTAGAGAATAATAATCAGATAATGAGACTAATAAAAACATCGGTTTAGTCATAAAACCTTCATAAGGCCTCTAAAACAAAGGATAGAAATATAAATTCATCCTTAATTACACCCACACACATTAGAAGACGGTAACAGTCTACACACTACTTTGATTTATAAAGTCTATAATATTTGGCTTCGGTGTCCATGCTGGTCGCACACACAAGCAGAGGTTGGGTTAAAGCAGTGAGCAAAGAGAGAAAGAATTCACCATGCCTGAGTTTTCCAGCTCTCTGTCACAACAGAAACTTCAAGCAACAATAAGACACGATGTGAATGACACTCATGACACCCCGTTAGCTGTAAATTGCCAAGGCCTCCTCTGAATAAACCAGAACAAAATAAATTGAGATCTGTCGCCCAGATGTGCGAGGCTGAAAGCAAATATGTCAAGAATGAAAGAAGGAACCGAAGCAGTTGGACCCACAATGAAAGAGGAACTAATTAAATAAGGAGACGAAAATAAAACTGATGTGTGCAGAAAATTACCAAAGCAGAAAAAAATAATAAAGAAGGAACAAACAGAAAATAAGTAATGCGGTGGGTTTCTCAATGTTGGACAGATGTGACAAAGAAAACAGACATGCAGGAAGGATGAAAGAGAAGTTAGGACCATAAAGTAAATATATGCAGACTGATTGAAACATAATTGACTTAAAAGAATTTGCAAAACAAAGCACAGGCAGAAGCTAAGATGCCTCCCCCTCTGTGCTGAGCAGAAAGGTGGAGCACGACCCTTTTAGTTCGATTTCTTTAGACTGCAAAGGTTAAAATTGTGAACCCACAAAACACATCAATGCAACACGTCCTGTCAGCAGCTAAGCTCCCCCCGCGTCTGCTTCCTCCTTGAACACAAACACACCTCTTCTCTTGTGACAGTAATATAATAAAAACACCTTTACACAACGTGACATCTCGTATTACACAGCTTTTTCTTTTTTTTGGTGTTCTCCAGTGTGTGTGTGTGTGTGTTTGTAGAAGTGTGGTTGTGTGAGACTCCTCTCGCTGTCGTTTTGGAAAGGAGAGTTTGACACAACACACTCTGTTCATTAGCGCCTCGCAGCCAACCCTGCACTGCTCTGTGTGTGTGTGTGTGCGCTGTCTCTTCATTAACACATCAACTCCTCCACTCTGAGGTGACACATTAAAACATTCTCGAATATTCTGCTCTGCATGTATTAGCATATATTTACATGCTAACGAGAAGAGAGGAGCTGGACTGAGGCACGTGTTTCACATGAATACAAAGAACTGTGTATCTGATATATCTGATGTATCTGTGAGCTCAGTGTCCTCAGGAAAACGGGTTCATGAGAAAACCAACGCGGCTTTAAATTCTCAGCTGCTTCTCGTGATGATTTTAGTAAACAAATAATATCGTGGGAACGTGTGCATGTATTTTACAAGTTTGTAATAAAAGGAACGAAAAAGTGGAAGTAGAAAAGAAAAAAAACCCCTGTATGATAGATGAGATAGTAAGGGGGAATGAAGGGGAAAGTGAACAAGGTCATAAAAGGAAGTGGAAAAACTCTGAAGTAAATTAACTGGTGAGGAACGGCTAACACAAGAAAGAAAAAGGAGGAAGGCAGTTTAAAACATCACACCAGCTAAGATCACAGACTGTATATGAAAGACAAAACGTGAATGTGCCAGAAACCTGTATTCTTTCTAACGACCAGCAGGAGGCGACGCCAACATTTGCACAAAATTAGATTGTATAGAACAGCCGTTTGGAATTTAACAAACTTTAGTTGTGACTCTTGATGAGAACTTCATTCTCCATTAACAGCTTTAATTTTCAAGTTAAGTTCAATTCCAACTAATGACAAGCTCAGCAATAAAAACAGGTGAGAAGAAGAATGACAATGACACATTAGTATTTTCAAATCCCACTGCCGTGTCTCATTAGTTTGACATTTAAGTCAATTTTAAGCTGAAATACAGAAAGTATTGGGATTAGTTCCCATACTGATATGGGAACTAATCCCAATGGATCTGATCCTGTAGAAAACCGAAAGCATTTTATTCACCCTATAAAAGGCATCTTATCACAGAAGTGTATCCTACAGGATTCATCTGTAGGTCAGCAGCAAAGCTTCTAAAGCTGTAACTTCATTCATATATAAATATAAATACAGTTTTTTGTGCAGCCTAGCCTACCTGGATTACGTGTTGAATTCCCACAACTGGGGAATCACTGGTCGAAGTGTAGGAGGGAAAAATGAAGCCAATGTGGAAGTGCACCACCAGGTGGCGATAGCTGTGAATGCAAAAAAACAAAAACAAAACAAAACTTCCAGTCCTGTAGAAGTCTGTAGAAAAAAAGCTTTCTGACTTGACCCCCGTAAATACTTTCCTGCTGAGTTTATAACATAAGTATCATTTTCTAAACACCTTTAATTTTTTTAGTCTATATGACTAAAAATAAGTGACTGAGCCATTAAAATGAAGGATTGGCTGTAGTATCAAAATGATATACTCATTGGCTAACGAGATGTCAGTAATTAGCCAATTAGCGTCCAGTTTAACAATCAGGGCCTCCTTCGTCACGTCTAAGAAATCTTAAAGTTTCAAAACAGCACATCAGAAAGCCATGTATAGAAGTATATGGGAAAAAAAACAAACTAACAAACAAAACTAGAAAAATTGAAAAAGTGACGTAATCCCCACAGACTCCAATGTTAAAATGTCCAGACCTGCAGGAGTAATAAATCTAATAAATACAGCCTGATACAAAATACAGTTATTGTTTCTAGAGCTAATTTCACTCTTGATGCCAAGTGAGAACTTTTTTTTATTTTTTTTTATTAAAGCTTAAGGTTAAGAGACATGGCTGCCAACAGACAAGTATTACATATATTTATACATTCAATACACAATCATATTTATTGTATTGTATAATTATATATATTATACAATATATATAATGGTTATGGAATATTAGATTATTGATGTGTGATAGCTGTCTGCTAAGCCTCACTGCTAAGGCTTATAACTCTTATTATCTAAAGAGAGTCGCTGATCTGGACGTCACATTTATGCTTTTGGTGCATTTTTAATGGAATTACTATGTGACAAATAACATGTCCTGCTTGGAGCTTCAATAAGTTTGTGCTTCAGTTTTGGTGATTAAAATGTAGCACTTAGTCTATTACATAGTGCTAATTAGCAGGTGTATTATATGCAGCTTGGTCGTGTTAGCACAATGTTATTCTGTTTCATCATTATTATTATTTTATTATGCAGTGACATAAAATAACTTTCTACTTTAAGATAGGAAAAAATGAGAGTAGCAAATTAAAAAAGTAAAAAGCAGTAAAAGGACGGTAAGCAGAAGAAAGTTTTAAGACAAAAAACTACTTTCACAAAATTATGGAAAAGAAGGGGAGTGGGAAATTAACAAATAAAAGGACGGAAATGGAGAAGGAAGGAAGGAAGTTATCAGCCACAAAAAGGAAGGAAGGAGACAGGAAGGAAGTGGTGACAACCTTGAAAAGACAAAGAGTAAAAGAAAGTGCAAAAAAGTTTAAATTCCATCAATCCCTTTGTTGGAGCCAGGGGGAGGAATAAAAACAGCAGGACACATGAAACAGACACACATACCCAGCAACGCACACGCAGACACTGTCAATACAACCTAACTGCTAATGCTACCAACTGACACACCACAGAGTGTGTGTGTGTGTGTGTGTCTGAGAGGAAGTGAAACGAGCTGAATTGTGTCAGCATGTGTGTTTCTCTTATACGAGCAGCTGTGAAGGTCACTCCCGTTGAGAAGCGCTCTCAGGCACACGCACACTTCCTTAGTTTCTCACACTGCCTGACTCGTTCTCGGAAAAATATCACAGGAAGTGGTATGCATCACATTTAGAGATAAAGCAGGCCAAGAGTGTGCTTCTAAACTATACAAATCAATACGCAAGACGGAGAAAAGAGCGTGTAAAGTTCACCCACACAACATCCAGTGAAGATTTGCCTCCTCCTTTCTATAAGTGATTTCTTATCGTCATTCTTGTGGAAAATATCATAAATTTCTTTTAAATATAGTATTTATTACTCCAAAGACTAAAGTTTTATTTCTTCTATGTGGAGGTTCAGTGACAGGAAGACCGTTGGTCTATAGCGCCCTCTGGTGGCAGTCTGCATGAACAGAAACACTAATGCTAAATTATAACTGTAAATAAGATGTCCTTTATTAATGTCATATTAATAGGTAAAAAAAGGTTAGACAAACAGTAAAAAAATCAATACACAAAAATGTATGTAAAATATAATTTAATTAATAATATTATAAAAAATCCACACAACTATTAAAAACTTGTAATAGGATGTTTCTTGGAGATCACTCCTTCCTTGTTTTGGGTTTGGGGGCTGAAACAGACAGAAAGTTTAACACTGTGAGAAAAAAAAGAGAAGGAATAATAGTGTAAAAAAAGAAACAATGGTGCAAAAAAGCAACAGTAAAGTATGAAAATATAAAACATTTTGATAATGGAGCATGAGGAGGAGAAAAAAAAACATGCAGAGTGGTTTTGTTTTTCACCATTTGGATTCTCCTGTTTGTAGAAAGTCTTCAGCATGTCTACGGCTTCCTCTGCTCTGTGACCTGAAATACACTGAACACACACACATATTATACACACTACACACTGCACCACACAAGGACTTTACATTCATGTAACTCTTGAGCATCCCATTCAGAAAAGGAGCTGATCTGCTTGCCTAAAGATTTCTGAACTCAGCTGCAGGAAGCACAAACTACTCCACAAACATGCAGGCGGAATCCAGAAAGACACCAGGAGCAAACACGGACCTTGAACTGGGTCCCAGTGTGAGGCAGGTCTGCAGAGGAAACATCCAGGACTGAGCCGCAGCCTCCGAAGCGCTCGTTCCTGCAGCCGTACACGACCACGGGGATGTCTGACAGCTGGTAAAGGAACAACAACTGAATCCAAACACACATACACACATGCACACACACTAGCAGAGAGGTGAGGTGAGGATACTGAGGAGGCGCAGCGCTGCAGCACACATTATGCACGGCTCCACGGTGACGTACAGCGCCATCCGCTCGCACACGCTCTTCGCGTCCAAGCTGCTACGCCAACACCAGTCCAGGACCTGATCCAGAGCGACCATCTCAGCGTGCCGAGTGGCCTGAAAAAACCACCACGCACAAAGAAACGTATGCAAACCTCAGGTATCATGTTGATGCTCAGGTATTTGTTCCTCTACTTCATTAAACATTAAACAGCTGATTGAAACTCTGATATATCCCATCATACTGATGCTCAAAAGCCAATGGCGAGTGTGACCCTTGGAGTGGCTTTAAATTGATTTGGTTGCAGTTTTTAAACAGAGGTTCAGCCCTGAAACTTTCAAAATTTACAAAAGACTCTTTGTAATTTAATGAGATGGGCTGAAATCATTAAACAAAAAAGCACAGCTGATTCTGTGGAGGTCAGGTGGGAACTTTTTGCACTTCAGTCCAGATAAGGTGACGCTTTAACTCCGAATTTCTTCAGCAGTAAAAACACTTTTTGATACCATCTCTCTTTGCACTTAAATGTAAAGCTGAAAGGATTTCCTGTACCTGTATGGACTTTAAAAATAAAGCTACTCAGACTTTAAGACAAAAATGACCCAAGCAACCAAATAAAAGGAGCAAAGTGTTTTCTTCTTTATATATATATATATATATATATATATATATATATATATATATATATATATATATGTATAGCGTCTATATTTAAATCCAAAATCTACTTTCTCATCAAGAACAGTGCCCAGATGTATCTCTGCACTGTTCACGGCCTTTTGCTCATCTTTCATCAGACATGATGCAGGGACAGCGGGGACTTTTCCTTAGTTTGAGCCACATTTATTTGGAAGGAAAACTGTTCACACCATGAAAGAATTTTCTCAGTTATGGGCTCTCACTCCACACGCCACAGAGGACTCACTATTGCAGAATCACCGGCTTACTTAAGGACAAATATTGATCAGTGATTGATCTGACACTCGCAGATTACAGAAACTAATTAGGTCGGTCAAAGCAAACTACACAGTGGGGGATTACTGTACAGAGTACCATTAACCCAGACCCTCTGGGACCTGTTTGTTCAATAGTTTGAACAGATAATTGTTCAAACTATTGAACTTGTTACATTTTAATATACCAATATATTATTTCTTCTTCTCCTCTTTTCTTTTCTCCACACCAATAGTTAGTGTATCAGTTTTATAATTTATTCATTTTGCTTTGTCTTAGTTGTTGACTTACAAGTTCTGAAAGAAGACCATTCATACATACATCTGCATTTGCAGAGACAAATAACTTCAGTCATGTGCGGCACATTTTGCCTACATTTTTAGTCTCATTGACTTCATTCCTTCCCTTCCCCACAACTTCGTCTTTGTAGACCATGAGACATCCGACAGGCACCTCTCCATTCTCCAGAGCTTCTTTGGCCTGCAGCAACACATTTAAAAAGGCAGTCAACAGGAAGCAACTAAAGATGGAAAATTGGTTAGTGTTAAGAAGGACTTCAGAAGAGAAAAATCCCCGATACGCCCGTGCACAGATCTCTGGCTGCAGCTCACAGCTTTGAGAGTGTGGTGTCTTTAGGGTTCTCTAGATTAAACTTTAAGACATTTCTTAATATCATAAAAGAGGCACATGAAATTATTTTTAACATTATACACTAATTATTAAGGATTTAGGGGTTATTACAGTGGATCATCTGCCTCCTGCCATCTCTATCATCCTCCTCTGCCATACTAACCCTTCTTTCACTACATCCATGAACCTCCTCTGTGGCCTTGCCTGGCAACTCTGCATTCAACACCCTTTATCCAGTACATGTTCTGCACATGTCCAAACCACCTCAGCCTTGCCTCTTTATCTCCAAATACTTAAGCTTTCCCTCTGATTTCTAATCTTGTGCATCCTGCTCACTGCAACTGAAAATCTGAGCATCTTCAGCTCGGCCTCCTGTATTTTTCTCAGTGCCACATCTCCAAACCATCACAGCAGGTCTCACTACCATCACCTTCACTTTTACTCTTGCTGCTGACCTTCTGTCAACAATCACCCCTGACACTCGTCTCCACCTGCTCCATCCTGGCTGTACTCTCTTCTTCATCTCTCTTGTGCACTGTCTGTTGCTTGGGATGGTTGACCTCAGGTATTTAAACTCGTCTACCTTGACTATTACACTTATCTCTTTCTCATTCACACACAGATTTTCTATCTGAAATTCATTACACTCTCTTCCACCTGTTTACTACAGATCACAGTGCTATCTACAAACATCCACGAGGTTCACGCAGACACCTGTGTGACCACATCTGACAAATGTTTACATTATTTATTATTTACTATTATAAAGAAACTTTTTTCCAGCTGTATATAATATCACTACTTAATCCCTAAACATGATCAGAGCCTGGATAAACAGCAGAAAAGGGGCATCAGAGGTCTATAACAGAAAAACTGAAATACAAATAAAGACATCTAAGTAGCATTACTATATAAAATTAGCTAGAAAAATAACCAATACCTCAATCAATACAATAAGGCAAATAAAAAATAGAACCTTCGTAGTTCACACACCGAGTAGTTTAAATGAAAATTAAATAATTACTTTAAAACCGCAAATTTTACAAAACAAACAACAAAGTCGCCGTGACTCGGCTGAAGAGTTAACGGAGTGATTAAAAACACGAGCTCACCATGTCAAAAGCTCTGGCCATCCACCTCTCAATTTCCTCTTCACTCGGACAGAACAGCTCCACAGACTCTTCTTTACTACCCTCCTCTGTTCCCATTTCAACTGCTGTGACCAAAACTCAATATAAAAAAAACATTTTTTAGAGTTCTGGTTTTTTAATTCCTGTTTTTCCCGTTGCCGCGCCGATGTAACGAACTCACACCGATGGGGGGAAGATAATATTGGACGGACCACTCGCTGCACCTGCGCTCCACGCTCGTTCGGGTCTAATGACGTCAAGTTGATGACTATTGTGGAGGGATCTAAACCGGATGTTATCGATTTTACCCCCAAAAATAAAAGAACAATTTCATGGTATAGTGATACAGGGATAAACTAAATTTTTAGGGCTTGCTACGATTCGTTTATAAGATTAAAAAAATCTATTGTGTTTTACTTCAGAGACCAGTCTGACGATGGTGACAAACTAGTGTCTCAAAACTATCTATATATTAGATATTCATTTTTGTTTTCGTCAAATTTTGAAATATTTTATTTTAAAATTTGTGGCTCAGTTTTGCAAAGCTTGTATGTGATTGGTATAATGCATTGTATTGTATATTTTATATGCATTTAAAAAAATTACGTGTTTCTTCCTTGCCTAAATAAATAAGAATGTTTCCAGGAGCCTTGTTGCAGACACAAAGTCACTTTATGATTACTGTAGTTCGACTTGTGGTTTTATTTTGACATAGATAACCGGAAGTCATTACAATAGTTACCATGACCAAAGTACTTTGGCACTTTTGAGAGTTAGCAAGCTGCTACCCGAAACATGTCCGTAAAATAGTAAGAAAGAATTTAGAAATAGAGTTTTTGTTGTTTTAGTTGGTGGCCCTCTCTCTGTCCGAGGATGTTTTCGTCTACGTGGAATTTTATAAAACGCCATAAAAAGAAATTTATTTTCACCGGAGCTCTAATTGGAGGTAAGTCATGTTCCTGTTAGCCGCCGTGCTAATGCAAGACTGCAGCAACACGCCAGACTCCGCAGAACAGCCTTTAGATTGGGCTTTTTATCCCCCTGTAAAATAAAGACAGAAGAAATGCACGCTAACCCATATTTCAAAAGCATAAAAAAAGAATGGTATTTGGTTTATTCGGAATTTGTTTTCTCCATCGTGCCGCAGAATATTTAGTGAAACTACCCTGTTTTTTTAACAACCCACAAGGTGTGTTTGCATTGAAAAGACCTTTTTAGGAAACCAGTTAGTTTCACCGAAATTAACACTGCTTTATGTGGTAGTTGATTACTAAGTTAAATACGATTCATTGGAGTTCTTACCGTGTATTTTATTTGGGGCTCTTTAAATAGCCAACAAATGAATGAAATTTGGTGTAGCTGTTCATTATTCGTGTTTAAAATTAATTAAGTGTACGCTGACCTCCACATAACTGCTGGCCTTTTATCTCACGTGGCTTTATGGAAACTTCAGTCTCACTTACCATATTAATTGATAAGCTATAGCATCTGCAGCAAGTCGTAACATAGGCACACATTTATAAGTGGGATCCGGTGGCTATTTGACTTTACTGGTTTAATACTGAGAGTAGTAAATGTGGGGGGGTGGTTCAGAGATAGTAGGCAGCGGCACCAGGAGGCAAGAGTCCCTGCAGTGCAAGTTTTTCTGAATGACCACCTTTTTTTGTTTCAACATTTTTATTTTTAAACTTTAAATATAAACAAAACAAGAAAAATTACATTTATTACACTCTATTTTCACGCACCAGACCCCACACCCACCACTCCCTCATCCCAATGCACCTCAAGTTGCAGAAAGCCAGCTAGTAAAAGGAGACCAAATACAGTTATACTGATAAAGTTTGTCTAATAAACCATAAGTCATTTTTTCGTAGGATGCCAATTTAACCATTGTCGTCAACCATTCTTCCTGGGGAGGGGGGCGCTTTTCCCGCCAGTGTCAGACCTGCTTAGCCGTAGTAAGGGCCAGGATGATCCATTTTTTATTATCGGGGGAGAAGTCGCAGTTAGAAAGTTCTGTGGTTATACCAAGCATGGACAGTTTGGTGAGACGCGAAATCTTCTTTTCAGAACACTAAAAATGACCTCCATGATATTTTCCCACCAGTCCCAAAGTATATATAGAATATAGAATATGTAGAGTCGAGGCATCCTGGCCATCACATTTCCAGCAATTGTCCATTGAATCAAATTCCATTTGTGCAATTGTTGCGGTGTTCAATGCCACCTGTGGATTATCTCTAACTGGATAAATCTGCTGCCTATTTCCTTATACATGGTATTAACGTTATGAAGACATGACTCCCATTCAGCTGGAGATCTGTCCACCAGTGTTGGGCAAGTTACTTTGAAAAAGTAATTCAATTATAGTTACTAGTTACTTCTTCAAAAAAGTAACTGAGTTAGTAACTGAGTTACAATATTCTAAAAGTAATTAATTACTTGAAAAGTAACTATTGCGTTACTTTTAAAAAAAAAAGTTTAACCCTCTGGGGTCCAGGGTATAATTGGCCATTTTAACTACTTTTGATTTTCCCTCCACATTTTACCTTTAAAAACTGTTTACTTTGCCTTGTTTGGTATCATCCTTTTCAGCACAACCTCACGTGTCTGAATTTACGGTTATGTTTTAATTTTGACATACTGTATTAACACAATTGATCTAAAATCAGACAAAAACCATAAAATCCGAGTAGAAAAAGTTATATTCTTTACTGTAACAACCACAAACATCTTTAATGAATCATATTTCATAACTTTAAATGCAAATATAAATTGTCAATTTTAAAATCCTATGCACAAGTTTACTTTTACCCTTTTTTTAAATAACCATTTCAAACTATTTAAAGAACAATCAGCTGTTCTTCAATAAGATGCCACACAAATCATTTGTGCCACTCCAAAAAAATAATTTCTGTCCACTATAAAGGAGAACATCACAGCCTGATACCTGCAGGTCTGACAGCAGCAGGTGTATCACTCCTTTTTCTACCTGGAGACAGCAGTCACCTTATTGTTCTGACACACAACACAAAACTATCCACAACACTACACACTAACTACACAAGACAACACATTAACTACACACTCCAAACACGCTAAACGTCACAAATCTCTCACATCTCAAAACTCGCTCTCTCTCTTTTTCTGCTCTCTCTCTCTCTCTCTCTCGCCGTCACTCCTAAAACTTCCGCTGTTTTTTTTTTTGTTTTGGTCATAAGCGGAGAGTGCTTGCTAGTGCTGTCCTTAGACAGTAAACGTGACGAAACT
Organism: Pelmatolapia mariae; assembly: GCF_036321145.2. NCBI lineage: Eukaryota > Metazoa > Chordata > Actinopteri > Cichliformes > Cichlidae > Pelmatolapia > Pelmatolapia mariae. Next base: position 24,796,900 of record NC_086240.1, on the reverse strand, counting down.
ATTGAGGAAAAAACGCCGCGTATATATTGTTTATCATGACTCTGGTTTTACGTGGCCTATCAACATAATTTATAAACTGGTATATGTCACCTTGTTGCTTTGTCTTTAAGTGGTCGTGTGATTGGCTTACCACGACTACTTTATTCTTCCTCAGTCAAACAGCAGCACTCATGCGATTGTTTTGCCCCTTTAGCTCCAGGTGTTGTGCTAGACAGTGATCGTGATTTTCGCGTCCGCGGGAGCGCGCAGCTGCTTAAAGCTGTAGCGTCCAGATTACTTACGTAGTCAGCTACTTCCGTGCAACTGATATAAGATGCGGTAAGCTGAACACAGCTTCAACAGTCTGTTTGTTGAAAAATAGTAACGGACCGCGTTTCCTTGTTAGCAACTGTAACGGCGTTGTAACGATAGGAATAGTAATTAGTTAGATTACTCGTTACTGAAAAAAGTAACGCCGCTAGTAACGCCGTTACTTGTAACGCCGTTATTCCCATCACTGCTGTCCACTGCCAGATCTTGGGCCCAACAACCTTTAACTTTGGAAAGAGGGTCAGCTAACTGATCTTGCAGTAAATGGTACATCTTAGGCTATGTTCACACTGCAGGTCTTAATGCTCAATTCCGATTTTTTGATCAAATCCAATTTTTTTTGTCTGGTTGTTCACACTACAAATAAAATGCGACAGCAAACGCGCTCTAGTGTGAACCCTCAAAGTGGCCCGCATGCGCAAAAGAAGACGTCACACACAACGTGCTCTGTTTAGACCCAGAGCAAACAGTATTGTTTGACTGATGGCCCTTAATATAAAGACTTGTTTCGGACTTTACGTTTCCCAATTTTTGCTTTAAGTTATTTTGTTATTTACATAATAATGTAAATAACCTAATAATGATCCTTATTGCTGTTTTAAAGAGTAGCAGTGCTTCAAAGGATAGTTGCAGATTTCTGTCAGAATCTGCAGATTATACAGTACAAATAAAATGTTCACGTTTCTCCAACATTGTCTTCCCAACAGTTTCACTGACATCTACGCTGGATGGCCAGGAAGCGTTCGCGATGTCTTATCGGGTGCTTCTCCGGAGCTGATAATTGGCGTCTGTCTTGTGTCAGTGACGTAAAAGACGGATTTAATGCGACTTGACCATTCAAACAGCAGTCGCTTTCTAAAACATCGGATATGTATCGGATTCAGTACCACATACGAAAGTGACCCAGATCGGATTTGAAAATATCAGATTTGTGCCGTTCACACTGTCATACCGTGATTGGATATGGGTCGCATAGGGTCAAAAAAATCGGATTTGATGCGCTTTCGCCTGCAGTGTGAACGTAGCCTTAGAGGTAATACCTTTACCAAAGGGTGATCTTGAAAGCAGTGCTTCCACAGGGCTGCCTGCAGGACAACTCATGGGGCTTTCCAGCCATTTTGATAAAGAACTGCGCGTTTGGACATATCTCCAGAATTGATTGCACTGCAAATTATATAGCTTAACAATCTGATCAAAGCTCAGGAAACCTTTGGTTCTGCAATCAAATAAATGTGATACATAGAGGATGCCTGCCTTACGCCACTGTAGCCAGTCAACCTGTGCCCCACCAATTAAAATTCTTTCCCCATAAAGGTGCTAAAGGTGATTTAATGAAGTCCCAATGGCCCGTCCTGTGTAATTTGCACCATAATGTTTTCACAGTTACAATTATTGGATGGTTAGGTTTAGGAAATATACTTTTGAAAAACAGTGGTTTATCCTTGCACTGGAGAAACTTGGAGAATCCATTTCAAGGCTCATTTCAGCTGTTACATTTTACACAGTGATTCAACACCTTTAATTTGTCACAAGTCCGTTTAACTGCTACTGAAAGTACAGCCCTCTGGTATTATTCCATGTCATAAATATCTGCAGGGCAAATCCTGGTTAGCTTTTTGCATCGTACCAAAGCCAAGGATAGTTTTCTGCATTTAATATGACCTCATTGTGCTGTCTGCGTCCCTCCTCAGGCGTGTACCTTTTAGGTAAATATGCCCAGAAAAAGTTCCGTGAGATCCAAGAGAGGGAGGCTACAGAGTACATTGCTCAGGCCAGAAGACAGTTCCACTTCGAGAGCAACCAGAGGACCTGCAACATGACTGGTAATTATTTTACACTTTACCTTGTTATGACTAACAGTTGACAGAAAAAGGTGAGGACCAACACTACAGTAAAAGATTTAAATGTGTGTTGCAGTGCTGTCCATGCTCCCAGCGCTCAAAGAAGCCATCGTCACGCAACTCAACTCAGAAAGTCTCACAACACTACTCAAGTCCAAGTGAGGAAAAAGCTTCTTTAACTCGGTCAAACAGTAGTAGTATACACAAGTTTATTATTTAAGGCTACATTTTTCTTTTGTTCGTTATTTTATGTTGATTATTGCAGTTGTTGATTTTATTCTTGAGGAAAACATTTAATTTTGAAATTAGCACAAGTTCATGTAGTGAAATAAATGTGTACAGTGGCTGACGACCATTTCATTCACATCTACTTTACAGACCGGCTAATAAACTGGAGATCTGGGAAGATTTAAAGATCATCAGTAAGTGTTTTTCAGTTCAGATGTCACAGAGTGTATCTGAGTAAAATCTAAATGCCTCTAAATAATCTAATAAATGACTTATTGGATTTAAAAACAAACATAAGGAAACTTAAAATATGATAACAGAACTTGTCGTTTCGTTCAGGTTTTACACGCACAGTTGTGGCGGTGTACAGCACCTGTATGCTGGTGGTTTTACTGAGAGTCCAGCTGAACATCATTGGAGGATACCTGTACCTGGATAACTCAGTGGGAAAGAGCACAACGGTGAGGAGCACAGTGATTCCTAGAACTGATTGACTATGTGTAAAATGATCAGCTGCAGCTCACTGTGTCAGGAGTTTTGGGAACTTTGGAAACTGTTTCGAAAGAGAGAGACATATTAGACATGTTAAATATCTGTCTGATAATATTTATCCGTGATCATAAAAATACACCTTTAAAACATTACCTGGTTTCCCCAAAAAAGCCCTGACCTGTTGTGAACCTCTCGGGCTGTCCTGCAGTTTCTGCCACACTGAGGTGATGAATTGTGGGGTGGTTTGTCTGTTGGAGAGTTTGGACCCCAGGGCAAAGCCTTGGGTTCTTTGTCATGCTCCATACACGTCCACTGGCAGGGTGGACATTGTTTGGGTGGGTGGTAGGTACATGTCAGAAAATATTTCCCACATCTGTCAGTGATATGAGAATGCGAGAATGCCCATTTCTGACCTGCTAGTTCCCAGTTTGTGTCCAGTTATGCTGATTTGTGTCATTCTGAGAGTAAGACGGGTAATATTTTGGTGTACCCACAGCTAGGAAATAGTCATCCTGTGTACTGACTCCTGCACCAGAAACCTGTTTTCTGTTGTAAAATGAAAGATTTTCTAAGGTTTGTGTGAAAAAGTTTGAATCAATATCCAGATATGCCAGGACCCAAGGTTTCCCTGACGAACACTGTTAACAGGTTAAAAAAAAAAAAAAGGTTGAGTTTTATTTGATTCCCCAGTAAAACTGGTGAAGCTTTTCGGTGCAGTGTAACACATGGCTGTGATTAAAGAGAGCAGCACAGCAGTGCTTTTTGCCTGAACTGAATAACATAGAAGAGAATACGTTAAAGATTTAATTAATGACCTGTTGATTAAAATAAGCTTAGATTGGCTCAAAAAATCTCTGCCTGTTAAAGCTGAGGTGAATATTATTCAGGAGTGTGTCTGTGTTGTGTGTCTGCTTGCAGACCCCTCTTGCCCCCCCAGACGTCCAGCAGCAGTACTTGTCAAGTATCCAGCACCTACTGGGAGACGGTATAGCACTGACACAAAAGCAGAAAACTGTAAAATCCTTGTTTCCATCTGTCAGTGCAGGACTCTTGTAGTAACAGACTTCTGTCTCTGTCTCACACTAGGTTTGACAGAGCTGATAACCGTAGTGAAGAAGGCGGTACAGAGCTCACTGGGAAGGTGAGTCTGCAACAATTATTCTCTTCATTATCCATCAGTGACCTATAAAGCAACAGAACAAGTTATTAACAACTTAGCTTAGGCTGGTAAAACAATGTGGAACAAATTATTTGTATTGATCTTTATTGTGCATCTTTTAAATTAAAAAATCAATCATCAAAACATCAACGTGGTTTATTTCTCATCTCCAGCGTGTCTCTGAAGGAGACCTGGTCTCTGCTGGAGTTGGAGCAGCAGCTGAACTGGATCAGAGCGGAGGTGGAGGCCAGCTCGAGGCGGTCTCTGTCCTGGTACCTGCTTGCAGATGACGAGAACGTGCTGGCCGACCAGGTGACTGCTCAAAGCAGATTTACACTGCCGTTCACGGGAAAACCCCATTACAGAGTCTTACAGATCTCTTTTCTTCTGCTTCTGTAGGCGTGCGGGCTCACAGAGAATGACATTATGACCATAAAGCTGCTTAACGAGACTAGAGACATGCTGGATAGGTAAATGACACACCTGTTTGTAGGTATGCTTTAACAAGATTGTGTTTGTGCTCCTGTGAAAGGTGAATTTCTGCTTTTTGTGTCTGACTTCAGTCCAGACTTCACCACTGTCCTCAAAGCCTGTCTGAACCGAGGTTTCTCCCGTCTCTGTGACAACCTGGCCGAGTTCTTCCGCCCGCCTCCAAGTGACTCTGCCCCCAGCTGTGCACCTGATAGGTAAGCCATTGACACCTGTTTTATTTATTTGTTTTACTGCTATCATTTGCATTTGAAACATGGAGAAATCTTATTAAATCCCTACATATGTGATAGCAGCTGGAGATATTATTATTCTGTCACTGGAGTTTGGTGACCTGAGGGTTACACTAGAAACAAATTTCAATAACGCCGGGCTTTCTTTGGCTTCGTTGGCTTGACAACTGCTTCATTCTGCTCACATAAAATGGGCCACTTCATATTCTTCCACACAAAATAATCCCTATGTGTCCTGCATTCGAGTAGCTGCAGTTACAGCGGTGTTAAACAGACCAAGCAGCAGATTACCATCAAATATAAAGACATTTATACATTTTCATTCCTGTGACATTACAGCGTTCAATTTGTACTTCATTCAGTGGTTTTAGTAAAGTATGGCTTAACAGCTTGCACTTAAAAAAATGTCCCTCCAGCAGAGAATCGATATTGCATTTAAAATGTGCTGCAAATATAAGAATAAGAAAATGTGGGCCCTCCTGGCGATTTTAAACTAAACCTCTAAACATAACCTGCTCCTCACCAGGGCATATACTAAGTATGGGTTGACGCAGTGATTTAGACAGGTAACCAGAGAGCCAGTTTCACAAGCTGAAACTGAAAATGCACATAATGATTTAGAAGATGTTAACATTCAAATCAGGTACTTTGATAGTTCTTTTTAAGCTTTTCCTTTTGGAATGCCAAAATGGACATTAATATAGTCCTACCTGTTCAGGAGGACTATATTAACACCTAATGTTCTTCAGTTGTTTGGGGTTGTCAGATCTGATTCTGTTTAGGTCGTGGTCACTCCTCGGTTTTGTCTGAACATAAATACCGGCCATGTGTAATGTAATGTAAAAGACACTCCTTATACACATATTAAGTGTTATAAGGTGGGTAGGCTTTTTTGTCCTTGTTCTTATTTCCCAGCAAACATTAGCATCAAGTGGGCATTACCTTAACTTTGCTGTCTTTTTCTGTGTTTGTGTGTTCAGTCTGTCTGCAGTCAGTCTGCCGCTGGCAAAGATCATCCCCATCATCAACGGTCAGATCAACACCATCTGCAGTGAGACCCCCAGTCACTTTGTTCAGGTAACATCGAACACCATTTTTTTGGTTCAGATGAACAAACGGTGGAGTGAACTGTATCAGAGCGATGTGCAGTATTTCAGAATGGCAAACAGCCAGATTCAGGGTGAAACAGTTGGAACAGGCAGCTGCTGTAGCTGTTAGTTATCTGTCAATCGGTCATTGTCCACACCGTTTGCTTTTTGATTTTCTTTACTGTTGGGAGCGTAATGTTCAAACATGTTCCAATCTGCTGACAGGTGCAGCTCTCATTTCAGAGTACACATGTTAATGAGTTCTAGAGAATCACTGTCAGATTGATTATGAAATCTTTAATCTTGCACAATCCGTTTCACTTTCTTTAATGTGTTTCAAACAGTCTTAGATTATTTTATTCTTATTCATCTGCACTTTTGGGCCCTTTATCAAACCTTTATTTTGATTGAAATTATTTAAGAGGATTGTCTGACTATATATTATTTTTTTTTATTTCCAAAAAAGTTAGGATTTGTGTAACATGTAAATAAAACCAAATCATTTATATCCTTTACTTAATAAAAAATTGTACAAAGACAACATATCGCATTGTTTAACTGAGAGATTTGTTTATTTTCACTTTTATTTTCTTACAAACTTGGTTGTATGTTAATCAAACATGTTTAAATCTGTGCGATCTCTGCAGGAGCTGCTGATGAATGACCAGGTGAAGGAGTTTGCAGCCAATGTCTACGAGACCTTCAGCACGCCGCAGGAGCTGCAGAAGTAATCGTTTGGATTGGACGAGATGAGGAGGAGAAGGAGAGGGAGGATTCGAGAGGAAGAGGAGTGGGATGAAAATGGAGATTATTAAAGTCCTGGATTGTCAGCTCCTCCTGAGACACTTTTCCTCCTCAGCATCTCGCAAACTTCTCACTCCGTGATTTGTGGCCACGGCAGGACAGCAGGGGTGTTCAAGCTCAGCGCCGTGGTGAATTACCAAACGGGAGGAGGAAGATGAGACCTCCACTGAGTCTGTAGTCAGAGCAGAGCCTGCAGTCAACTTTAGGACCATTGCTGCTTGGGAACTGGAATCCCATTTAACCCAGTAAGGTGGTTTTTGTTTGCTCTGCACCTCAGCTGTGTGTTTGAAGATCAGAAGAGTTTACAGTGTGTTTCTCTTTTTCTGTTCAAACTTCTGTAGTGGCCTGTTTGTAAGATAGGTCAGGTGTGGACACATTTCTATTATTGTTATTAATCAGTATTTTTACTGTGGGGGTGCTGAAGCAGATGGCGTTTTCAGAATATTTCAACTTAAACTTGGATGAAGAAGCTAATGAAAATGTCATGGATAGTTAAATCTGTATGTTTGTTTTCATTCTGGGAGTGTCACATGGTGATGGAACGAGAGTAAATGACCCATTTTTAGAGCTCTACAAACATTGGGAGGTTTGATGGGTGCTGATGGCGTAAGGTCTCTGGTCACAGGTTGATCAGTCAGTTGACGGTGGTTTGTGTCACCTTTGGACCTTTTTCACATGTTTTCACTCTTATTTACTGGTTGAGTTTGGGCACTAAAATTTATTCAGCTGGTCTTAGGAAAAGACGTGGTGGTTTGGGTTAAAATGGGGCGCTCCACAACGGGATATGTGTGAAGCATGACAGGCCTGGAGTGACAGTCGTATGTCACCAATGCTGTAATCCAGTGTATATAGCTACGGAAAGAGACCGTGTGCATAGCTGAGACATGCCAATGGCGTTGTCTTTCATCCTGGAAACACCCAGTGTAGTTAACTGTTTTGTTTTTTTTTAATATGGAGCTATAAATTACATGAAGACTTCCTTGAATTTTAATCTGATTTCATGCTACGAATCTGTTTTGGAGGCTCTTTTAACTCTAACTTCTGCAGTTCCTTTGTTGTCCAGAAGGTGTCACACTTCAACTGTTTATATGCTTATTTCCAACCTTTAGCTTCACATTAAGTTGCTACCCCTGTTTTGAAGTCCCTCGTCTTTCGATTCTTTATATTATTGGTATAATATTCTGGTCTTTGTGAAAATGCAGCATCATTTTACTTAAATGGCACAGATATTTTTCTCATTAATTTCAAGTTAATGTTATATTTGGTGCAAAATCTTTCTAATCTTTCCCATTTTTCTTATGCTCATATGTATTTGACCACTTGGCTTTAGACTCATCTGTATAGACACAACAGGACTGTTATTCAAAGCCCAATCTTTCTCCTGTCGTCCTGCTGTGCTACATATTTTCACTCTCTGCCTACACATGCTACATCAGGCCCTTTTCTGAGACATGGGCGCGTATCACTGTTTCATCAGTCTGGTAAAGTGACACTTTTACATCAAAGTACCTCACTGCTTTATTTGTGCATACCTCTCACAGTGATGGAAAGAGCAGCAGTGTGTGCATTTGCAACAAGGGCAGACGAACCTTTGCACTCTTTGTGTGTTGTTTGCATTGTTTCTAGAAAAGTGTAACCACACCTTTGAATGTTGGACAGGTGTACCTACCCCTGGGCTGTCCTCTGAGAAAGAAATGTCTTTTGAATTTTTGAAACAGTAAAAATTCATCCTGTAAATCAGAAACGGAGTTTGTGAGATGAATTGTTTTATGAAGTTCAACTCACAAGCAACTCAGAAGGATGCACAAGAGATCTTGTATATGCCTTTCCGTTAGTATGGCAGCGTGTATGCAGTCTTGTTAAAATGAATACTAGTTAGGAGCTGGTATGATTGCAGTTTTACAAAGGAGCAGCCACTGTTTGCTTTTAGATGTGAAGCTAACACTGAGATGCCATCAGGTTGAGGGGAGGAAGAAGTGCATGTGCAAAAGAGAGTTTAAAAGAAATAGTCACACCTGATCAGCTGATCGTGTAGGTAGAACAGTGAGAAATACTGCACTTTGAGCCCCTATGAGTCACTATTTTCACTGAGAGAAATGAGATCGCTGATAGTTGAAGGTGTTTGATTTAATCAGTATCAAAACTCCCGGCTTCAAGAATTCTTCCTGAGAAGTCAGTGCCAGGTTTCAGTTTTGAATTCTGTCTCCATCACAGTTTTCATATGATGTGTGATATGTTATGTCTCATCTGGCTTTGATTGCAAGAATTTACAACATCCAGCCAGTATTCACTCTCATATCTGCTGCATAAAAATCTCTCCTCCTAAAAGTCTTAATTTAAGCAAAGTTGTGGATCACTTTTGATGACCTGAAATGCTCCTGCAGCTGTAATGGAGAAAAACCCTGAGTCTGACTTTCCACTAATTGTTTGTCAAGGCAGATTTTTCACTTAGTTTCCTTCTCAGAAGATGAGGAAACATCAGGTGACAGTCCGACTAACTTAGTTCCTGGTTCCCGAGTTGCATAATAAACCCAGCAGGGTGAGAATGTAAAACTCTGTATTTAATCACAGATGTTATGCCTTTTTGAAGCATAATGTCCTGAATGACAGCTGAAATGTATGTTTGTATCAATTTATTAAAGAGATAATACATATGACACGTGATTTCATATACTGTCTTTCTTTTGTGTATTTTTAAAGGTTCAAACTGGAAATTGTCATGGAGTTTTTGTGCCACTAGGGGGCACTCTACTGTTCTCTACTGTGGGCTCTTATCATCCTAAGATAAGATCCCACATGTTGGAAAATGCTGGTATTGGAAAATGATCATTGTGGCTGTTAAAAATTGTGTGACTCTTGTGACGTATGAAAGGATGAAATAATCTTTTAATTACTTACTTTAGTGGAAAGATTTTCCTAAAATAGAAATAAAACATTTCGTAATCACAGTCACATTATTTTGTTTCCACTGTAGTCTTATGGATAGATTGAGACAGCCTCCTCATGTGTGCTATTAAAAGCCCAGCTCATTGCTTTCTTGCATTGCAAACCACGATAAGGCTGGCTGAACTTGCATTATGATGTGAAAAAAGTTGGTCACACTGAAAATTAACACAAAAAGAGAAAGCAGATTAAATATTGTCATTATTATTATTCAGATGTAGTTTGTGGATTAACTTTATCATCAGAGTTTGAATTTTTCTATTTGCCAACTTGATGTAATGTTGTCTGTATTTAGTTTGATAGAAGTGTAAGTTTACTCACAGATCTGATACAGTTTATTATGACCTGAAGGTTAAATCTGATCAGAGAAAGTTGAAGGGAATAACCACAGCTCACATGCCCTCGAACATATCAAACCCATCATAAATGCTCCAGTTAAGCTTTGGAGTTTTGGAAAATCAGAGTGTGGTTATAATGTGCAACTATTCCAATCAAAACGGAAAACACAAGACTAAAACCCTTTTCCACTAGTGCTCAATTTAGAACCAGTTCAATCGACTTCATCGACCACATTTTATACCACTGATTTGGTCTACCGACCACTCAAAGTGACTTTATGGTTAGAATTTGATTTTTAATCTAGAGTCACACAGCACGTTATCTACTCCATAGTCAATTTAGAATAATTGGTTAACCTAACATGCACATGTTTGGCGTAAATCTATTCGGGTACAAGGGCAACATGCAAACTCCGCATAGAAAGCAGAAAGGAACATCACTAATTAGTGTCTAATAAGATTCGGACAGTTTAAATAGTGTTGCCACCTTGATCACCCAGTGATTTTTGCAGTTCCTCTAGCTGACCACTTTTTGCTGTTCCTATTTTGGAGTTTTGCACAGACAGCATAAAAGATTGACACAGCCAGCGCTATGCTCCAGCACACTGCCAAGTCTTTTGTTTTTTGTTTTTGGTGGAAGCCAACAATTTTTAGACAAGGGTAAGCTAAAGTGACTTTCCATCAAAGCAAGCAGTGCTTATCTAGTGAGATGTAAAAATAAACATCAATTAAAACAAAACGATATCTCTCGTTTCATCTCAAGCATCATCGCAAAGCTTCGCTATTGCATATTTACCACCTTTTTCATTACTGCCATCTTGTGGCCACAGTCGGCCATTGTCTCTGCAAGCAAAATTAATTCCGCTTGATTACAGAGCTTCTGAAATCTGATTGAGGTAGGCGTTCCCATGGGCATGTCTGTATCCCATTAAAAATAAATGAAGCTTCTCAAGATGAGAGGCCAGCTTCTTTTTCTGGTTGTTTGTCCATGTGCATGTGTGGATAAGCCTCTGGTGTTTGACAGGAAACTGATAGGAGACTATCGTGCTAGGCAAGCTGCTGCTGGCTCTGCTTTCACGGTTCTGAGATCAGTTACTATGTAGACTTTGTGTAGAAACAGCTAGCATTACCAAGTAGATCAGCACTCGCATTCAGTTATAACAGATACTTTTGTCTTGTTAATCACCTCGGCCAACATGTAAGACATATGAAAGTTTCCATAACTCATTTTAATAATTAATCACTAATGAAAGCGTTGATGATTGAGGGGGGACCTCCTGCCGCGTCCAGTTTAATAAAACTGTAATGCTGAACAGATGCATGTTCCATCAGCACCAGATTAGTATCTCTGAGAAATCACTTGATTGATTAAATCTACAAAGTTGAACCATCTGTCTTGCTAATTTCCCACCTTTATTTTTCATTAATATTTGATCTGCCTGTAGATATTGATAAATACCCACCTTCAGCAGTAATAATAACACTGATGGGAACATTTTGCTAGAGAATAAGTACTTTTACTTTTGTTATTATTAAGGATCTTTCTTTGTCTGTGAATATGGTGTCGGTGCCAGAACTAGTTTAAGGTATTTCCACAGAAAAATCATTAGTGACAAAGGAAAATGTTGGGCTTGGATCTCAAAAGGCAACAAACCTTTAAGCTTTTTGTTCTGGCTGGCTCCACTTTACAAAGAAAATTCAAACAGCTTGTGGGCGGGGCTTCCACATTCACAGCCAGAGCTGACCTTATTAGGGATATATCCTCTAACTCTGACATGACAGAGCACAAAGAGTAGAAAAAAATGGCTGAAACTGGGCATTTACAGCAGCCTGAAGGCCGTGCATTTTGCTCACAGCGATTACTTGTTGACCTCATTATTTGAAACTTTTCCATGTTCAAAAAGAGCATCCATCTTTTTAACAGTATGGCAGAAAATACAGAAAATGTCCCATTTGAGTGCCATTTTCAGCTTTTTCAGAAAACTAAAAAGTCTATTTAGTCAGAATGCTGTTATTGGACTGTCTCATTGAAAACACCATAGTATTTGCAATGACACCAGTCATAGCACGATGACAATGATGCTTGTTTAAAGAGATTCATTTAAAGAAAGTGAAAGGTTAGCGCTCAAAAATAGTTCAAAAAAATTTGGATTCACTTAGAAGCGTATACTAAAGGTTGTGAGGCAAGTTAATGTAATTACAGTACAAACATTATGTAGACATATTTCCCCGATACTCATTTCCGCTTATGCATCATGTTTTGAATTTAAATGTCAAACTACAGACAGAAAAGATTACTCTTAAACTAAACCAGACACTAACAGAAAACTTCCTGCGAAGAAACTCAGTAACTTCTAGGCTGTCTGCTTTCTGGGTGGAGGAAGTGTTTCGGTCTCACCCGGTGTAGGTCAACTGAGGGACAGATCTTAACTGATTCACGTTTCCCAAGTTCGAGCTTTTAAATTAAAGTTTCACATATCTAACCTCAGTCTCTGTTCCAGACTTGACAGACAACTGGAGAGAAAAGCTCCGGAGTCAGCTAAATTCGTAAATGTTTACCTGCCTCTATGTGTCACCACAGTTCCAGATAACTCAAGGTCCGTGTGGGGGGTTATTTTTGTATATCGTCTATCAAAATAATCGATGAATCAGCTGTTGCACAAGTCTTGAGATCACTAGCTGGCAGAAGACTTGAATACTGTTGTGAGCACTCTTCTTATCTAAATAAAAGTGCAAGAAGTGCAAACAGTGGAAAAAAACCAGCAGACTAAACATCAGCAGCAGGGAAGACAAAAGAGGCACGGCTGCACACAAGTACAAGGGTCAGCTGTGAGGAAGCAGGAACAATCAAAACACCAATCAATCATCAACCTCACTCGGATTGATTTCTAATATTCCAGTGCTGTGGTGTCCTTTTGGGATTTTAATCGAAAATCTGTTTAAAGGCGTGTGTCTGTGTGTGTGTGTGTGTGTGTGTGTGTGTGTGTGTGTGTAACTGACACACATAATGACATTCATTTTCTTCCTGGTGGAGTGTGAGTCAACATGACTTCATCTTCTCCTCTGACCTGAACATTTTCCCTTATATGGAGGAGAGAATATGAGCCCTTTTTGTCCTTTGGGTGTGGGTGGATTAAATGGTTAAAATAATAAAATGTTACATTACAACAAACCGAGCAACTCGGTTAATTTACAGTAAATGGGAACAAAGGAATTAGGCTAAGTAGGAGTAACCACTGGACCTCGAGGTAACTGTGTACTCTTTTAGGGATCTAATGTATGCATAAACGCATAAAATTAGATTGAATTAATCTAAATACGAAAAAACTTTTACTGTTTCACTGTTTATTTAAGTGAAATTGTTCAGGACATAGGTTAGCACTGTTCCCTCATAGAGGGAGGTGAGGGAACAGTGTTTTTGTTCGGCGGCTTTTACACGTTGGGGTAACTGCTCACACTTTGGAGACCACATTCAAAAATGAAAATATAAATAAATGAACGGGCACCCCAATTTTCAAAAGATGTACTTTGAAGTATCAAATTAGGATAAAAAAAATGTCGGAAGAGGTTTTTTGTAAGATAGAGATAAAGACTTTTACAGATAATTTTATCTAGCAACTGAAGTCAGACAATTGCACAGACAGAAGCAATTTTCTCTGTTCCTCGATTTAAGTGTGGCAGAATTTCCACATAACCTTGCAGCATGCATTTTCAGAGGAACTACCTGTTCCTCTGTTGCAATGAGGGTTGAGAGTTCAGGCATGACTATCATCATGCAGAAACATGAACCGGGTCAGACTTTAACTCAACAACAAGGGGATTTCCATTTCTGTACCACAAGCAGGACAAAGACAGTCAGTGTGGAGCAGGAACAAACAGCGCCGCTACAAGAGTACAAACTGTGACAAACAGTCATGTGGCCATATTGAGCTGAACCTGTTTTGCTGTGTTGAACGTGCCTCTGCCCAGCAGTCCTTTCATGGAAAAGTGCCTCACCACACACAGTTACTCAGCATATAAAGGCCTTTTTTCATAAAACAAAGCCTCCATTCTCTTGCGCTCCATGATTCGGCTTGTTTATGTTGAGCTTGGGCATTATTTAGCATGCAGCAAATTACGTCAGCGCAACTGGCCGACTGGCACATTTAATAGTTGGATAATAGACATTCGTCAGAGGAATGTTGCCAGTTTTGTATCTGTTGTCCAGAGTAGATCACAAGACATGACACTGTGTTGAAAGTCTGAAAACCACTGGGGGTCAAACTCATCCCTTATAGTCACAGTGTGTCAAAGCACATGGCATTTCTTCTCATGTGGCTGTTTCTTCACCATCAGCCCCACAAACTGTGCGCGTATAAGTGTGTGTGCAGAGGGAAAAACAGCATTTTGCTATGATTGTTACACATTTTTGGGCAACTAATATTAACTCAAAGTTAAAATGCTATTTTCCTCCTCAATAACTGGTGAAGGTGAGGAAAACAGTTTTTTTTCCAAATGTGTCAAAGATCAAGTAATATCTCTTGTTCAGCCACTAAATTTAGGGCTTTGCGGAAGTTCCTTTGAATGTCGTTGCAGGTTTATTTGTATAAAAACCTTCAAACTGGATGGGAAGTATGCACAGATGTTGAGTGGACCAGGCATTGGCTGGTCAGAAACTTGCGAGGTCTTAACCAAGAACTCGCAGAGGTTTAAAAGTCTTCATCATAGATGCAAGAACTCTCCAAAGGACAAACAGCGGTGCTTTTTGAGTTCTTAACCAAGAACTTGCTGGATTTTTGTCTTGTCATGCAAAGTTGCAAATACAGACAAACCCAGTGTTTGGTTCTTGTACTTTCCCAGTTTTTCCTATGTTAGTGAACGCACAATGCATACTCAAAAAAAGATACATGAACTCTTACATTGCAAAACTGGTAGAGGTTAGTAGTAACAACGTGCTTGAAACATTTCTTGTAGTTACTTTTGAGATTTGCGCAACAATGAGCGGGAACATAAACCATTCCCCATACCAAACGGTTTTCGTTAGTTTAGCATTAGCCTGCTACTTTTCTTCACTTTTTTCAGGATTGGACATTCTCCACTTGTTATGACTCTTCGTTGTGTCCAAATAACGTTTAGCCAGAGTGCAGTTCTCTATAATTGTGAGTTACATAACATTCATAGATACTTAGACAATGATTACTTTTCTGTATAGTGTTCTATTTTTTACACATAAACAAAAAAGCACTGTCATGATTGCGGTTGTGTGCAGCCAGGAAAAGGACCCAAAATTCAGACTTCACAGTGGCGAAAAAGTGAATTTGAAAAGCAGCTTTTTTGCTGCCACAAGGGAAATGTTACAAAACTAAAATAAGAAAATAAGACGAATAAGAAGAAAAAAGAATGAGGGAGATCGCGACAATGAGCACAGGAAGACACAGGCACTAAATACACGAGGGATAACAAGGGAAGACACACGAGGAACACAGCTGACACAAATTACCTAGACGCCACAGGGGAAGCACAACAAGACACGCCGAACATGGAAGCACAACCTTCACAATAAAACAGGAAATGGGAATGTAGGAGTGGCAGACTAGAGGGAGCGAGGGAACACGAGGGAGAGAGAGTGCATACGTGACGGGCTGGGGAAACATAGATAAACATGACGGAGTGAAAGACAAGGAGGGGAAACGAGGCACAAGAACACACCTAAGTACAAAACAGACACACTGAGGGAGACATAAAGGGCAAAGACACGAGGGGAAATCCAATAAACCAAAACTAAACATAACCTAGGGTATATAGAACAAACAGGTGGACAGGGATAGCTCAGTAGGTAAAGTGGTCGCCCCATAATCGGAAGGTTGGGGTTACGAATCACCTGAATGACTACTACCTACACACTGCTCCCCGGGCGCTGGATTGGCTGTCTACTGCTTCACTGAGTCAATGGGTAAAATGCAGAGAGTAATTTCCCTGCAGGGGATTAATAAAGTATACATTGTTACATTAAAACCATAATAGAAAACTCAAAATGCTCAGACGTGCTCAATAAATGTGTAGTGATTATTCACACAGTAATGAATGAATCCCTTGTTTTGCTTTCAAAATGCATAAATGGTAATAATAAGTAAAAAACACATGACTGGCTTTACAATCTGAAATCACCACTAATTCACTCAACCGTGAGTCTTTCAGAGCTCAGCATCACTGAAACTGGGCCTTTATATGGAGCACAATAGCAAAAGTATCTACAGTTTCTGTTTTACTCTTTCTGACAATAAACCTTTTTTTTTTTATCTCTACCTCCTCACATATTCAGCAACTCAGTGATGGGAAACTGTGCTTCAAGTGGGCGTTAAATGCAACAAGCCAGACATTCTGAGAACAAGATGGCAAACAAAGAGTTTGGAAAGATTTGGCTCTGTACAAGGAGTGGTGGCTTTACAAGTCACATGGGCAGGCGAGAGGGGCATTCCCATAGTCTTAAATCAACTAAAGATTTGGCTTCAGCTTTTAAGCCAAAGCCAAGACCCAGTTTGAATGTTT
Organism: Pelmatolapia mariae; assembly: GCF_036321145.2. NCBI lineage: Eukaryota > Metazoa > Chordata > Actinopteri > Cichliformes > Cichlidae > Pelmatolapia > Pelmatolapia mariae. The sequence continues at coordinate 24,780,448 of NC_086240.1, read as the reverse complement.
TACTTGCATCTTTTTGAAAGAGTGAGTGTAAACACAGAGAATTATTTTATATTATATGCTGGAATATGCAAAAAAACAGGTTTAAATGTTAAACAAATTTCTTCAAGTCAAAAAATGTTGCATATAATTTAATTTTTGTGTGATGCAATGTGCATAAAGTTAAAAGCATAAAACTCATAAAACAAGTTTTAAAAAGAGACGTTTTCATTTGATTCAATTTAATATGATGGATTATGCAGAAAACATAGAATTGGGCTGAAAGGTCTATTGTTTTATTACATACTCATGTTGTGTATCATGTTTTTGAAAAGTAACTAAGTAATCAACTAACTAATTACTTTTTAAAATAAGTAATCAGTAAAGTAACAGGATTGCTTTCTTGGAGAAGTCATCAGTAATTAGTAACTAATTACTTTTTTTTTAACTAACTTGACCAACACTGGTTATTATTCATCTTTGGCTCTCTTCCAGAGTATATCCTTTGTCCTGTCTGCCTCCCCTCACCTCCAGCCGGTCACGAGAGATGGCCGCCCCTCCCTGAGCCTCATTCTGCTGGAAGTTTGTTCCTGTTAAAAGGGATTTTTTCTTCCCACTGAAAGTACTTGCTCATAGGGGGTCATCTGATTATTGGGTTTTTCCTCCCCATTAGTGTTGTTATCTTTTAGTATAAAAACAACTAGAGGTGTTTGTTGTTGTGATTTGAGGCTATTTAAATACAACCTAATTAGATTGAACTAAATCACTTAAATATCAGTGTTGCATTTTGAAACAGTGCTGTATATTGATGATGTATCATGACCCAAAATGTCAACACATCAAATGTTGGTGTAAAGCTGTAAGTTACAGACTTACATCACATCTGATAGCAGTAAAAAACATCATTACGCTGGTGTGTCCCTGAAATGAGCAGAGCAACAAGCAAAGAACAAAATGTTCACACTTTACAAAGAGATCATTCAGACCAGCAGTAGTGCTACGTGTGATTACAACATCAAAGCTGAAACAAAATGAACTTAGTTTGGTGTGTTGCACTGATAATGTGTTACTGTCTAGTTGTTCATAGCAATATGTACAGGTATGCATTATGTAGTATGCACTATTTATCTCACACCCAACTGGTCACAGCAGCCTGGTTCTGCCAGAGCTTTCTTCCTGCTAAAAGGGAGTTTATCCTTCATGCTGTTGCCAAAGAACTTGCTCATAGGAGGTTTTCTGTTTTCTCTGTATTGTTGTCCTTACCTTACAACATAAAGTGTACTGAGGCAACTGTCTGGGATTTTACTCTATATAAGTAAAATTGGATTGAATTGAAATTAATTGAATTAAAAAAGACAAAATGTTATGTGCACTAAAATTGACGTTACTCTGCATTTCTGTTAGTTATTTATTTTATTAAGTTACCTTGAACACTAAAATCATGATTACTTGATTTCATACCTGATTTCAGGATTAGTGAGCACTATTAAGCCTTTAAGCCTTTAAGACATTGTGAGATAGACTATAGAACTTATCTTGTTTTAACAATCTTTGGGTGGCAAAATGTTACCTGAAGCAAGAAACCAACACCTTCCACCAGTACCAGCTTTTATCTTCAAATCCATCCTAGAATCACATTACTTTTCATGGTCTAATCGACGCTGTTTTCCAATCTCTTCTAAGCAAATCATGTCAAACACGTGTAGAGACATCTCCCTTATTTTGACTACCAGTGCCAAATAATCACTTACCATTGCAGCTTTGGCTACAACAGGAGATTGTCAGTCATGCATTTGGAAAGTACAAGTTCAAACTATTTCCTTAGCAGAACGTCAAATAACCGTTCATGACAAACTGCCAGTATCAATCCTTATGACACTTGCCCCGTGACACAATAATTAATTTAATCATCTCTTCTGTTGTGTCGCCTACAGAAGAAGTCAGTAATTTAAATTCCACCGTCACTGGAACATTTCCTTTTGAGAGTTCAGGTTCACTGAACTATCAGGTGAGTGCGGGCGTTGTTCAGAAAAAAATTCAAATCATGTTTGGACTACGTGGGTTTAAATTCAAGTTTGTTCAAGTCCACGTTACAGTTCGTTTCAAGTTTGAAGCTCGTGCACAAGTGATACAGAACTCGTGCACAAATAAATTCAGCTTCACTCCAGCCAGGTTTAAAGGTACTTTCAGAAGTTATACTTCGCTCCTAAAGTATTAAAGTTTCTGCTACTCTTCCTGTTTCTGCTAAAGATTACCAGCTTTTATCAAACTGCTACTGCTTATTTTGTAACTCAGATGAAATACTGAGGTCTGTAATGTGGCCCAGAGGCTCAGGCTTTACACTGCTATAAATGCTCTTGTTCAGACATTTTTTTTTCCTGTGCTTGGCCCTACTTTTGTTGGGTTTGTGTGGGAAAGTCAACAGTTTCACAGTATTCATTTAACTTCTATCTCCAAAATGTTCAGTCAAACAATTCAAATGGTGTTGCTGGCAGCATGCCTACTATCTGCAACCAACACTGGAATCATTAAACAACCAACCTGCCCTATGGTCTGTTGGACAGACGGCATGTTCTTGGCTTCCTGTGGGGAATAAGCCTCCATTCCTTACCATAAGTGTGTGAAGAAGTGTTAAAACCTAGTGTATAGCACTATATCCTTCTTTTCAGTTGTTGACTGTCTTTTTTTTTTTTTTTAACTTTGTTTTGGCCATCTTTGCATTTAATGTTTTAAGGCAATTACTGTCCTTCAACACGATTGGCAAGATATCAGAATTACAGGTTTTATGAGATAAAAGTAAGATTTCTCATTCACTGTCAATTCTTTATGTACATTGAGGTATTACATGAGATTTTGGGCTGGTGCCCAAAAGTATCAAAACAAACAAACAAACAAACAAACAAACAAACAAACAAACTGTCTTGAGTTTATCATTTGCCCATATGCTACATCTAGTTTTGGCTGTATAATTGCTGTATTATTACTGCAGTATTACTACAACTATTTCTCTCTGCAAAAACTAAATCAAGTTCTGTTTAGTCTGATGGTTCTGCAAGTTAGGATATATCTGATGAAGTATGTAGAAATCGAGTAGGGGAAAAAAAAGGAAAATACAAAGCTGAAAGAATCAGTTTCCTCTTTGGAGCATCAGCAAAGTTTATAGAGACAATGAGTGGCAGGTGAACAGTAGCTGAGTATTAATCTCACTTAATCCCGATGGTTTTAAATTGCTGCTGCAGGGGTGACTCAGCTACTGCCAATGAATCATATGCAATAGACTGAGATCATCTTGTTGTCTTTGATTTCTCGCTCTGCTCTCACTTTTCTCCTCTTTACTTCTGTCTTTCCTCCCCTGTGCAAGTCAGTCTGTCCCTCCCTTTCTCTGTAGTACACTATCTGCCCTCAGCATCGTCATTTACCGTAACACAGGCAGGCGCAGGGCAACTGTGTGTGAGTGAGTGTGTTTCTACATTATTGATTCCCTCTGAGCACCGGGCAGTAATCTCTGTACTCAACTCTGATTGGCTGTGTGCCGTCAGGCCTCATTACCTGATAATCCAGACTACAGCTGATTGGATGCTGAAGGACCAGTCATTAGAAATTCATGATGATCTAAGCTGAAGTCACACTACTGATCGGAGGGGTGATGTCATCTCACCTGAGCTCTCTGATAGGCCCACAGTGACAGATAGATAGATAGATAGATAGATAGATAGATAGATAGATAGATAGATAGATAGATAGATAGATAGATAGATAGATAGATAGATAGATAGTGGATTTGTGGTCATTTAATGTCCTTCTAGACATTTTTCTCCCTTTGTTTCTTTTTGTTTTGTTAATCTATCTTTATAATCAGTTTGTGTCTTGTTTTAGTCATTTTATGCCTTATAGTCTGTGATAGACTGGAGACCTCCTCAAGGCGTAATCAAAACCAGCAGAGGCTTTTGCCCATCTGGAGCCTTAGATGTATAGATGTTTGAGAAACTGGATGTATGTATGTATGGATGCATGAATGGATCAAAAGAGCACAAAGAAAAGAAACAAAAGGATGTTCACCATTACTCTTAGGGTACAGTCTCCACCACACATTTATATTTTTTTGTATTTTTTGAGTGAGATCATGCTTTAAAACTGAATGACATCACTCTAGTGTCATGACAGAACAAGGGTGGGACTCAACAGACACACTCAGCACACATGGGGGTTTTGAAATATTTAAAACTGTTGTCTGACAGTTGGGAGGGAAGTGAGACTGGCTGGATTAATGCAGAGCTCCTTGGGAGGAACATTTCCCAACAACTCTACCTGCACAGAAAATAAAGCTGAAAAAACAAGTGAGAGAGAAAAGGAACCGGTCCCTAAGCCTACCGTGGACCGTGACATCTAGAGCCAAACAAACATTAGGGGTGCTTCCTAAAAACTGTCCTCAACCTTGCTAGTTACCACTGATGCACTGACTGTCATAGCAATGACTGTTTGCCAAAGAAACTGAGAACTGAGAAAAGGTCTCAGTGGAAGGACAGCCGTTAAGAAGCCATCCTTAAGGAAGGGAAACATGAAAAAAAGGCTGAGCTATGCCAATTAGACAAGAACTAGACTGAAAATAAGTGTCAACGGGTCATAGGGAGTGATAAGATAAGATAAGATAAGATAAGATAAGATAAGATAAGATAACCTTTATTAGTCCCACACGTGGGAAATTTGTTTTGTCACAGCAGGAAGTGGACAGTGCAAAAGTTATGAAGCAAAAATTAGAATAAAATAAAATAAGAATAAATACAGTATACAACTGTACAGAATAGAATAAAATAAAATACTATATACAGTAGAATAAAATAGAATAAAATATACAATAGGATAAAAATAGAATACAAATGCTATATACAACTCAGTAAAGATACAACGATGCCAGAAAAGATTATTGCACATTAGTGTTATTGCACATGTGTGGATGTGTGTGTTTGATCAGTTAAAGTCTTTGTTGTGGAGTCTGACAGCAGTGGGGAGGAAAGACCTGCGAAATCTCTCCGTCCCACACCGTGGGTGCCGCAGTCTCCCACTGAAGGAGCTGCTCAGTGCTGTCACAGTCTCATGCATGGGGTGGGAGATGTTGTCCAACAGGGATGACAGCTTAGCCACCATTCTCCTGTCACTCACCACCTCCACTGGGTCCAGAGGGCATCCTAGAACAGAGCTGGCCCTTCGGATCAGCCTGTTCAGTCTCTTCCTGTCCCCAGAAGAGATGCTGCCGCCCCAGCAGACCACACCATAAAAAATGGCTGAGGCCATGATGAATCCAAATGTAAAATTTTTGGTTCAAATTATTGTCAATATGTACACAGGAGGTCAGCAGAGAGGTACAACAGTGAGCGTCAGCCATCTCTAAAACTCAGTGAAGGCTCTGTCATGATTTGGGGCTGCATTTCAGTCATGGTGTTGGAGATCCTGTCAGAACTGGTGGAATTATGAATCAGGAAAGCACGGCAAGATTTTGGCACATCTAGAAAACATCACATTGGCATTCGCTTCATTTTCAGCATGACAATGATCCCAAACACACTAACGATGCCGTAAAAACCTGGATAGCTGGAAAGAAAAACACAGAATAGACAGAAAAAAGGCAGCCAACATCCAAAGAAGAGCTTTAAATATCTTCAAGAAGCCTTTAAGATTATTCCTGAAGTCCACTGGGGGAGTAATTACAAGATAAGCTGCTTCAGATAGTTTATGTTGAAGAATAAAGGTGATCATATCAAACATTTACTTTGAAACTGGTTAGAACTGGACAGACTTTATTTTCACCTTGTATACTATATTTCCTCCCTGAGCCTGGTCTTGCCAGAGCTTCTTCTCGCTTCTGATCTTTGGGTTTTTCTCTGTGGTGCTATAGTGAAGAAAATACAACTGAGCTGAACTGAATGACTAATATCTCACTGCAGCAGCTCAGTTTGCCAAGCCAGATGTGATTATATATGAAGCCTCACAGCACCTCGGTTCTGGATTTTAACCCCCTGACTGAATGAGATCCTTTTGCCTGTGCCTGTGTAAAGCTTCGGGACCGAAACTAATGAAAGGGATTCACTGTAAAAAGTATCCACAGAGCTTGTCCGGTGTTTGACGAGCATGAGAAACGTTCTTCACCACGTCTCAGATGTGAATGATCCGACACTGAAAGCTCACATACATGTCGGTCAGCTATGTGGAAATGAAAGGAGTTTTGGTTTCACTTCAATGCTTATTGTGGCACTTCTTATGTGTGAAGTAGTATTACACAATGAATATCATCTAGAAATGTGTGCTGTGACCCCAATTTAAAATCATGTTCTGTGTTATGATCTCTGTAAGGACTGACTTTTCTCTCTATGAGTAAATACTATAGCCCACTTATTTAGGTACATTTACCCTGCTCTTTGTTATGATTACATAACATATTTATTGTAGCTACTACATACATCTTTCACAAACCCATAAGGCTTTTATTAATTATGATTCTGAAAAAAAAAACCCTAAGAACAAATATTTGTATATACGACATATTATTACATGTGTATTACATACATAATATGTGTGTACATACTCACCATGGGTTGTGTCTTTAACCCTTTAAAGACAGAGTCACAAAATAATTGCCATAAAATTCTTTTTTCTTTTCAAAACTGGAGTGTTTATTGAACCTTATAACACATTCGAGGTTTATTGTGTGATTTATTTAGTTCTTTCAGAAAAAAACACACATATGATACACTTGGCATCAAAGCCTGAACTAAGCTGAACTACTATTAAAAAAATGGACCCTCAAGTAATAATTCTTGCACTGACTAAGTGATCTTACATGAGGTTTCATAAGCCACAACAAGACAGTAAATACAGGTGAAACATCATGACTTTTCAAAAACGAGCTGGGATTCAAAGAAATGACTCACGCTTACATGAGAGCCGATTATATGATGAAACCGAGTCAGACACGATGTAAACCAGGTCACATGCTACCTTGCTCTGCAGGCTGAGATCTGCTGTGTCATGCAGCCTGACAGAGAAGCAGGAAACCGGAAACTAAAAAAAAAAAAAAAGACTGATGGGGAAAAAATCCACAGAACAAACACACTGAGTCATGATTATCGGAGTGAAACAACTGCAACTCGTGTGTGTTTGTGTTTGGTGTGTGTGCGCATTGGAATGATCTGGTAAAAGAGGAATCAGGAAGCAGTTTGACTTCAGTGGAGTTAAACTTTTACTTTAACGATGGAACAGCGGCGTCACACAAAAGAGAGGGGATTCCTATTTGAGTTTATTTTTAGAACCGCCTCCATTTCACATCCCTAGGGTATGTGAACTGGCCACCAACTACACACTTTCAAGGCTAAAAATCTGAATACCTACTTTATTATAACTACTATTCTTTTGTGATACTGGATTAAAGGAAAAAGTTTAAATATTAAAAATAGAGATGGCACAAGTGCAGAAATGTCTTCAGAGCCCAGGAGTCACATAGCAATAGTAACATAGTAACATATCTCTGTCTTTAATACTGAAACAGTGACGTGATGTCTTTTTAAATCACCGCTTTACACCCTGTCGTGTGAGACAAATAAAGATCTGTAGTGTCTTGACGTCACTCTGGCTTAAATCGGGATGTGTCTGAGTATTGTATGTTTGTGAGTTGCAGCTGCCAAGGCCTTTTACACTTGATCTTAAAATAGCAACACTGAGCCATCGAGGAGGCGGTGTCACCACAAAGAAAGAGATGAAGGACGATGACTTGGGAATCCTGAGATACCCGTACCGTTCCAAAACAGTTTCCAAAACACCGCTCGCCTCTGTGTGTCTTTGTTTGTGCTTTCTTTCTCGTACCAGTAGGTCAGCAGTTTAATAAAAAGAAAGAAAGAAACTTCATTCACACCTGAAAAGAGTTATTTTTCATTGTTATCGTCATAACAACCTCATAATGCGAATTTTTTTTTTTCTGCAGCTGTCAGCCACACTGGATTTTCTCAGAGGATGGACAAAATTAAAATGTTATTTTTTCATCTTCCTGTTGTCAACATTTCATGTTAGAGTTACCCACTTTTAAGGTTTTCTAAACACAAACATTAAACAAGGACTTGGAAATCAATCAGTTATGTGACATTAGATGTGATTCATATAAAAATACAGTATAATAAATGTTCATGCCTTTGCAGAAAAAAAATTGAGAACTCTGTAAAGAAAGAATACATCTAAATAAACACCAGAAGGAAAAATTAAAATAAAAACCTTTTAAAAAATTGACATTAATAAATCACATTTATTATTTTTCAGGAACCATAACAGAGCTTTAGATCTAGAAACTAAATATCATGATTGAAAACTGTGACAGTTTTTGTCACTATGCAAAATAAAAACTAAACAAAGGTGTGAATTTTACAGGATGTATCGAGACTCTGACAGAGGATTCCCTTCTCTCGCTCTCGCTCTCTCTCTCGCTCTCTCTCCGTCTCTGCCTTTGTGCGACTACCTCGCTTGATCGCCTGTGTTTGTGAGCCAAGGTTGTGTTGTCTCCATGGTGGCAGCCATGTAAACATAAACAGAGGGGTTAGTAGAGCAGCCTGAAGCCTCAGTCAGGGATCCACTTACAGAGCGCACAGCGAATAATGATTGGGGTCATCAGGCAGCAGATTTACTGGGAAATGAGTGAGAAAACAGTTTCTCCTTGTGTTATTTATAAACCCTGTCCTTCCTTTACAAGGATTTGTAACGTGTCTAGGTTGAACTCAGTGCAGGATTTAAAAAAAAAAATTATGTTCTGTTCTTATACTTTTTGCTCTTCGTGAGGATATTCACTGACATTCATGTATTTCCTGTGCCAGGTTTACCCTAACCAAACTTTAACCCTAGAACTAAATCTCTTAAACAGGGATGTACAAAAAATGAGACCCAGCCAAAGAGTTCAACAGAGTACAAAGTTTCATCACTAACAGTCTAAAACTTGCCTCACATCTGGGCAAGTACACACAACATCTTTCTAATTATAAATTAATATATTTTAATCCTTCTTGGATTCCTGACAAATGATTAAGGTGTGGTTCTCAAGAAAGCCGAAACCCGCAGTCTGCTCAGACAAGTTTTGAACACCATTTAATGCACGCACACACACACACACACACACACAGTGAGTGTATCCTTATATGTTCCCACTCCAAAACACTTCACTAATTGCCTGCAGGGGAGCATCTGTAAATTATAGTCTCACCATAAAAAGTAACCTGGGTTACGCTCTCCCCAAACAGGCTCTCATTATTTTTGTGTTTTTCAGAAACAAGGCTGAGACACAAGCAAACATTTGATTGGGATTTTTTTGTTAGGGATTTGGCAACCTAGGAAGAGTTTTCATTTTCTGTATACAGAGAAAGAAAGTTGATTTACAAGATTATAATTTGAGATTTGTGCAGCAGTCAGCACTGTCGCCTCCCAGCAAGAAGATTCTGGAGGTGCTCCAGCTACTCCAACTTCCTCCCACAGTCCAAAGACTTGCACTGGTGATTATATGAGCTGTAGGTGTTTGTTGTGACAGAGTGAATGGTTAGTTGTCTCTCTGTTAGACTGGTGACCTATCAAGGGAGCACTCTGACTCTTGCATCATGAAGCTGGAACAGGCTCTGCCTACCTGGAACAGTAAGTTGGTTACAAAATGGATACATTTTATTCGTCTAAAAGTTTGTTCCTCTTTTATTTTATTAGTCTACTCAGCTCCAACAACTCCAAAATTCCCTGAAAAAATTAAGGGGGACAAAATTTCATCCATCACTGGTCAATGAACCATCTGAATAAAAGTAGTAGATACCGTCATGATCTGGCTCCAAGACTGCAACAGCTAATGAAGAGCTACAAACTGTGATCAGAGTTGGTTATGCTTACTATCCACTAGAAGACTTTAAAATAAAGACAAATATCTAAAGTGTGCCTTCCTCTGAAGTAAGTCATAAACTCATCTAAACCGTCTCCCGAATCATGTCTGTGTCAGGGCTCTGTGTGCGGGCAGGCGGAGGTGAGGATCCAAACGCAGGACTCTGAGACTGAGTTAAACTGAAAACCTTAGCTTTATTGCTGGTGATACACAAGAACATGAACTGAACAACGATGCTGACAACTGAAACACACAGGCATAGTTCTGAGGGGACAACGCGACACCGAGCATGGGAAAACACAGGGCTTATACACACAGGGTAGTAATGAGGGAATGGGCAACAGGAGGGAGACACAGCTGGGAGAGATCAGGACTAACGAGACAGGAGGAACAAAGCAGCACACACTAACATAAGACAAAGACTTTCACAGTAAAACAGGAAACATGAAACACTACTCAAAGACACGGACTCAACACAGAGAGACAGACAGAACATGACACATGAAACTGAACTCAACCTGCAGTAAACATGAGAACACAAACCCTACGAACTAATCCCTAAAGAATAAGCAAAACATAGATTCATAATCATAAGAAAATAATCCAAAATGCAAAAACACACTAAAACATAACAACTCAAAATACTGGGTCCAACGGACCCAGAACCGTGACAGTCTGTTTGGGAGACAGACATCCTCTCTACTTTTAAGATTAAGTTTAATACTTTCATTTTTGCTAAAGCATAGAGTTAGGGCTGAATGAGGTGACTCTGAATCCTCCCTTAGTTATGCTGCAATAGGTGTAGGCTGCTGCAGGCTGCCCTTGATGGATTGAGTATTTCTCCTTTCCTCACTGTCTGTTTATACACCACTCTGCACTTAATCATGAGTTACTATTAACCTGTGGCTCTCTTCCAGAGTGTGTCTTTTGTCTTTCTCCTCTCACTCCCAGCCAGTCGTGGCACATGGCTGACCCTCCCCGAGCCTGGTTCTGCTGGAGGTTTCTTCAGAGAGTTTTTGCTTCCCACTGCCAATAAGTGCTTGATTGTTGGGGTTTTCTCTGTATCATTTTTCAGGGTTTTTACCTTACAATATAAAAAATGTTGAAGTGACTGTTGTGATTTGGTACTGTATAAATAAAATTGAATTGAACTGATCCACACTGGGGATCTCACAGGTTCACTATTTACAAGACTACAGGTAGATTTATTTTGGAATTATTTCCCATATCTTGCATGTGGAAATTCCCAAAAAGCAAAAAAGTTGGATTCTATTGGCACGTCAAGATAAGAAAAATACTTGTGGCCACCTTACACCAAATAACTGAGATAGCAGAAGTTCACTATAGCTTTATCAAAGCTGTTTTACTCTGACATTTGTCTGCATCACTGAAAGAGTTTGAAAAGTTGTTGTGTTCGGGGCCTGGATGGTGGTGTAGATGTGGTTGGATGACCAGAGTGAGGTGCAAAGTGTTGTAAAGTGCTACACTGGGCTCTTATTTTCAAGGTCACTGGTTACAGGTTCATCAAATCTAGGTAAATACCTAGTCTGTGCTCCTCTGCTGCTTTCAAGGACATGTTGGAAACTACAAGGCTTTTCATATCTCTCTCTTTTGTGCTTCCACACCATCTCTGTCTTCCTTGGCTTAATCCGAGCACCTTACTGTGATGGTGTATGATCTTTTTCTTTATATTCATAAAATGCTGGAGTCATTTAAGATGATAACTGTGTGAACATAGTGGTATTCCTCCGCTGCCCTCTTGGCCAGGTCTCTCTTGGAAAATAAATTTTCATCTCAATGAGAGTTTCACCTGGATAAATAAAAGAACTTTAATGACTGTCAGCATACAACTCAAATGTGTCACAAACACTGCTCATGTGACCTCTGAGATCATAAGCACACTAAACAAAATAATAGACAGACAATTGAGCTGTGATATTTTTAAGTGACACATTAAATAATTTTCTTATTTTCCTAAATACTTGTTTCCTTGACTCCTCTCTTTTTGTGTCTCTTCCTTGGTTCCTGTCCTGAACTAACACATTTGGTAAAGGGATGAGGAAAGGAAACAAGAATGTACAAATGCACCAGGAAAGGAAAGAAGGAGTAAAGAGGCAAATTAAGACCAAGCAGTGGAAGTGCATTGGCACTCCATGGACAGCTCTGGACTGCCCATGTCCCTGCAGAGATCATTTTCTGTCACATGAGGGTATTGTCAAAAATATGTGGTACAACCGGTCTGTGGGCCACTCTTGCTTGCGCTGTTGTTTTTCCATCAGCCAGCTGTGGAGAAGAGCAAACGCACAAAGAGCTGAAGTAAAATGGAGTGTTAAAAACAATGAACAAGTATCCACTGCAGCCACTGTCTGCACTTTGCAAACTGTATTTTTTTTTTTATCTTTAATGGGTTTTTTTTGTACTTCTTTCATTCCTTCTGGTCCATTTTACGACCAGTCAGCAGTGTCCACATCGACCAATGTGCAGTTGGGATTTTGGAGGAGTGCACGGGAGCAGCTTGGTTTAAAAAAAAACCAAAAAACAACCCTTTCTACGGCAGTATAGTACAAATAGACACAATTACAGCATCATAAATTAACCATATCTTGAACTCACATTAACAATAAGACATCAATGCAAAAAATACAAGATACACAAAGCCAAACTCATTCATCAGTCAAGTGTTTTCATCATGAAGAACTGTTAAAAAATGTGTCATGCCAGGAAATTGCCTTGAAACAAAAATCATTTTTATGAGTTTGACAAAGATTTCAAAGGCGTTAATGCTTTTCTCAGTTCATGACGGGTCTTTTTTTAAACTCACAAACACCTTTTGTTTTGCTCAAGTTAAGTGCCGACAAAAGAAGCAGCTTGCAAAGCATTCGTGGAATGGATACCTGCCATATTTCATTCTCACGTTAGCGTCAAGGTGACAAAAGGTGCACAGTCAGAGCAAACTCAGAGGGAACTTCCATTTTTTCGCAGCAAGTTTTTGAAATTGAAATATTTACGTAGATCACCTAACTTTCAATTTGCATGCCTATATAAGGAAAGGAAACAAAATCAAGTCTGTGGACTTTTCACGTAATTTCCATAATGGCTTTCGGCTGTACTGCGTAAACCAGCAAGCATGCGGGTTCAGGACATGTTGTTAAAACAACAGAGGGGTCATATGATTCCTTGTATTATGTAATCTTCTAAAAAAGGAGTGAAGTTCAATCAGGTGTCTTGGAGAATCTTTTACCTTCACCTACATCAGCAGGGTGGACTTTATAAAATAAAATAAAAAATAATGAAATAGTTAAAAATAAAAATCCTAGATTTACTTTTATATATATTATACATTCTTATCATTGGAGCAGATCACGGCTGCTGGGAAGAAAAAAAGAGGAAAATTTAGGAGTACATAGGAAAAACATGAAGAAGAAATGAAAGGAAATAAAAGGAGGAATCACTCACTGGGAAAGAAGAAAGGGAAGTACTGTTGAAGTACTCTAAACCTTTCTGTGTGGCACTGACATGAAGTCAGCTCACCAAGTTTAGAGTCTCAAAACCACAAAGTCACAGACAGCATTACCAACAAACTATACTTACATCGTTGTGCCAGTGTTTGTGTTTTCATATACGAAGACACAAAGACAGAGTGCAAATGTCACAATTATCTGACTGAGCTCAAAAACACACATAATGACGGCAACATGTGCAAGAAATGACTTTCATGCAAAAATAAGCAAACATAAAGAAGCCAGAAGGACACTGCAGTCACTTGTTTTTGGTTTACTGCTGAACTTTCTCACTGAATTAGTACGCTGATTATTACAGAAATAAAAAAAAAAAATAGAAGAAAAGAATGTTTTTATTCCATGTTTATCAGCTTTTACTTGTTTTTAATGAAAATTATTATTTTTTATTAAAGGAAACAAGAATATTTATACTCAATGTTTATCAGCTTTTACTTGTTTTTTATCAAAATTATTATTTTTTCAGGAGTTCAACAGCTAAAACACTTTCAGATTATACAGTTTAAAGCTTTGTTAATGATTACGTTTTCTGTAAGGTCCAGCGTTTCAGATTTAGACTTCAGATTTTAGCCTTTTAAAGAACTGGTAGGAATGACAAAGTATAACCTGTCTGACTGCTGATCAGTTTTCATTTTGCTTGTTGGGAGTGTGATTTGAAAAACTTCACTTTCACTTAATTAAAATAGTAATAATAAAAAAAAACAGTAAATAAGAGATAATTATCTGTGACCCTTTATAAAATGTTTCAGCTGTATCTCATCTAGAACTGATGAAACACAAATGACCCACACAGTAGTAGCAGGTTTCCTCTTCAGCAAATGTCCCTTCAAAAAATGGCATCAGATGGATTTTTTAAAAAACAAAACAAACGGACACAAATGGGGATCTAAGGAAAAAAGTTTTAAGAAATCTAATATTTCGTTATAGTTCCCTTTGGATTTTTTATTTTATTTTAAAAAGCAGTGAAACATCAAATAACTTTGCATACTTTGCTGCATAACTTACGAAACTTGCTGATGTAACTGACATAAACCACATTATGAGCATAAGAAGTGGCATGCCTGTGCAGTGCTGGTTCCTGTCTCTGCCGCTGCTTCCCACAAACACACAAGCTTACACACAGAGACATACATGATTTTACTGTGTTACGCAATTGACATAATTACATGTCTGTAAGCACGGAGTTTTCACTGTTGAGAAATTAGGCCAGTTGAGTTCAATTCTGATTATAAGTCAGCACTTGTCACTTGAAATATTTTACTGCCAGCTTCCACTCCAACTCAGTTCAGTTGTATTTATATAGATCCAGTTCATAACAACAGCCACCTTGTCGCACTGTGAGGTAAAGACTCTACAATAACAGAAAGAAAGCATAGCAAATCACATCAAAGGTCATTTGCATTTTATGTTGACTCAGAGAGTATTCAGTCCATTAATCAACTTGTATATTCAATTCTAAATGGATGAAGTAGTTTTTTGTCAATCAGTCCACGTTAACACATAATAATATGTAAGCATGCAAGTGTAAGCATGATTGTAGACATTTATCCATACCTTGAAGTTGAAGGTAAAAAAATATTGATTTGATAAAGATCTTATATATCTTTTGTATGCTGTTAACAGGTAAATATAAGTCATGTAAGTCATTATTTTTTTAATTAACTTGATATGTATGTATAACCAAAAACAAAACTTTATTAGCACATTCCTTAAGTTATTCTGCTTAACAGCTATACTGCATTTAATGCCATGTATTCATTAACCTCAAAGTTCAAGGTTCTTTATTTGCTATTTGTGTATAAAACCAACAGTCAAGGCACATTTGGATTCTTGTGCAGAGCTCTCTCAGTCATACTTAGCATGACTGGTAGATCAGACCAATGCCCATCTAATCTGTCCAGGATTATTCCTGCCATATTTTCAACAATAATAAATAAGATGTGAAAGATTTAAATGCAGCATCAAAATGTTCTTGAAATAGTTTGTTGAAAATGTTTTGTTTATGAGCAATGGCATGTTACCACATGTATATCATCATTAAAGAGACAGTTTGTTTTCTCATTAACATTGCTCAACATGAAATGTCAAAACTTCCCTTGGCTTAACCTTCCACTGAAATAAAAGCAAGCAAAACACAATTAACAGTGCGTGGCATCAGGAAAAACACCGCAGGTGAGTTCACCTACGCTCTGTCATAAATCACTGAATCCACCTGTTGGTTTAATAAAAAATAAGCAGACGCAGGAATAAGTCAAACGAGAAGTTTCAGGCCCAGAGGCAATCGCAGCAAAAGTGTCTACAGCAGGAAGGTGGTGTTTCTGTTTAATCAACTGACATGAAATATGAACATCAGGAACTTCCTGTTTGGAAATTTGTTTTTGTTTTGTTTTTTTGCCTGATTGGTAATGCATGGATAGAGAGGGGATGAGAAGAGTGAGAGATGAAACATACATGAAACTTTAATCAGCCCTCAGGGGAAACTGGGTCGCTGCTGCAGAATGCACCTCAAACAAAGAGAGGTCTTTCACATCCAAGCTGCAGAAACTGGTTTGGTTTTCACTTCCTCTCTGGGACATTGAAGAGACAAATTACTTCTAAACAAATCATGTTGGTCTTCTCAGCCTGGCTGGGGAGCTTCTTTGCCTCCCTCCTGCTGCGTGCCCAGCCTGGAGGCTGCGGTCTGTGACCGGCTCCCGGTGCAGACAGCTCCCTGTGATAGTGTTTCCTCACTTGGCTAATGTGTACCCAGCCCAATTTTACTCTTTAAGTGTGTGTGTGTGTATGTGTGTGTGTGTGTGTGTGTGGGGGGGGGGGAATGTGTGTATCCATGACTGTTTATGTTAATGAGAGTGTGGGGAGTGAGTGGGAGGGTGGGGTGGGGTGGGCTGCTTTTAACCATGTAAAGCACTTTGTGCTACAGTTTTTTGTATGAAAAGTGCTTTATAAATAAAGATTGATTGATTGATTGATGTAGGACACATCTCTGATAAAATAGAGATCCACTGTGTCATTCTTGAGGACTGAATGCTAAAGGGAAATAAATATGCAATAAAATATAAAAAATGGGCAAAAACACTACAGCTCAACCTGGGAACACTGATTTAGTCATTTGCAGGTCAGTAAAAGTCTAAAAGAGCAGCTTTTTTATTGATTTTATAGAATTCAAGAGCACAACTTCACTGCGAAGCAGATTCTGCCAACACTTTGCATTAAAGTAATTAAAAATAAGTTGATTTACTGGATTAAGATCTGATGACTCTGGAGGCCATTTGAGTACAGTGAACTCACTGTCATATTCAAGAAACCACTTTGAGATGATTTGAGGTTTGTGACATGGCCTGCTAGCCTGTTGGAAGCATCCATCGGAAAATGGGCGCACTGTGGTCATAAAGGGATGGACACGGTCTGCAACAATACTGTGGTGGACTGCGAGGTGGTTAAATAATGCTCAGTTTGTGCTAAGGGGCCCAAAGTGTGGCAAGAAAAATTAAGACGCCATTACACCACCAAGTGTTATTACAAGGTTGGATGGATTTGTGCCTTCGTGGTGTTTACGTCAAATGCCGACCTTACATTCAAAGACTCATCAGAGCATGGCTGACCTTTGCTGATGCCCAACTCACAGTCACGTTACCTTAACATCCACGGTCAGCTCTGTCACAGAAACACAGTGTGGTCACCATAATGTGGTTTTATGAAAAAGGCAGAAAATGAGGAACAACAAAGAGATGTAGGAGGAAAGACTGGCAAGGAGAAGGAAACAATGATGAAAACCAAGAACAAAGGGTAAGACTAAGAGAGAGAAGGTCATAAAAGGATTTCATAATGGAAAGTTTGGGGAGTAATGTTCAGTAATGTTGTATTTATAAGTATAGGTAATAGGTAATATAGGTAATTTGAGGAGGGTATGATGATCTGCAATTCTGCCCAATAAAATCAAATAAACATACCCACTTTATATGTGGCTCCTTCATGGTCATCTCCCTGTGCACCTCTGGACCACTTCAAGTGCAGCTGCGACTTTACATCGTACAAACTGCAATGACAAATGTCAAACTTTAATTCATATAATGCCAAATCACAGCAACAGTTGCCTCAAAATGCATTTTATTTTAAGGCAAATACCCTAAAATAACACAAGAAAAGAGAGAAAACACCAACAACAGAGAAAACCCCCTATGAGCAAGCACTTTGGCGACAGTGGGAAGGAAAAACTCTCTTTTAACAGGAAGAAACCTTTAGCAGAACCAGGCTCAGGTAGGGGCAGTCATCTGCCGCGACCGGTAGGGGGTGAGAGGATGTAAATAGTACATAAAACAGTACATAAAAGTCAAACTCAACACGTCAGTTTAGGAGCATGACTGCAGTGCATGTCATTTTTTTATTTTTTCACATTTACCAGTATGCTCACAATGAATTTATCATCACCTCAGGGTCAGAATACCCTGAGGTGTCTGAAAGGGGACATTCACACTTGAAAACTAGTTCATTGGCCATGCTAACACAACCTTTGCTCTCTACCAGACTTACTTATTTGTGACTTTGTCCTCTACCCCGAAATGAAACTAAAGGTTTGCTATTTTGAACCATAGATGTAGTAATGCTTCAATACTTGAAGTGTTACTGTGCTGCCACAATAGTACCTATAGGAAGAAACTGGACAAGTGTTCGTGATTTGCAGTGAGAATGTCTGAAGAGGCCAAAATGAATAGTTTCCTTTTGTTTGATGTTTGTGTTCGGCATGAAGGAAACAAGCTGAAAGGCTCTCTTGTAATTTTCATGACCTTGAATCCAGATAAAGACCACACAGTAGTCTTTGGCATCTTCATATCAGACCAGATTTTTTGTCTGAAAAGCAGCCTTCCAGACAAAACTTGTTAGTCTATCAATAAAGTTGCTCTATGTACTACAAGTGAAGTATATAGAACGGATGTAGCGGATCTTGAGACTTTGTGCAAATTTAAATCAGTTAAGATTTTAGATTTTTTTTAATGGGTGGAATCATTAAATTTGCATTGAAATCATATAAGCCACAAATAAAGTCTGAAAATAACTTTTATAGAGCCTGAGTCTGGGTAGATTTGGGAAATTGGATATAACATGGAGTAATTATGCTTAACAGAAACAACACAAATGACTCCTGACTTTTAACTTGCAAAACATTTAGATTTCCTTTGTGTTGGCCTCTATGGACTTCTATGTGCTGAATTTTTATTAGTTACAGGCATGAGTCCAAGTCAGCAAGGGCATTACAGTAAACATGAATTGCGCACAAGCTTCCTGAGTGTGATAAATCACTTTTCTTATCTTTGCTGCCGAATGGAAAGATTAAACTACGGCACACAGCAGCACAGGGAGGTTGGTGTTTTTGTTTCAGTGAACTTTTGAAGAGGTGTTAGAAACACTGGGAGAAGACCAGGAACACACCTCACACGGCCTGTTCAGGTGTGGTTTGATAAAGGGAAACTCAAACAGTTGAACCAGTCTGGGCAGTGAACTGAACTGGCATAAACGCACAAACAATGAATCACACTGCTTGTCCTCCATGACCTTAAGCTTACATTAGTCTGTGCAATGTGGTTGCTCTATAAAGATAACAGACTGTACCTTTGACCCATTCAACTCCATTCATACTCAGAAGAGGATTTACCATCCCACAAATGACACCTTAGCAACCATAACCACCCACGGCTTCAAGTTCAGGAGCAGGACAACAACCTCTAAAGGAAAACCTTTACTTCTGATCTCATGTTTTCAGGCAACTGGGGTTTGTTTACTGCATGAAAGGATGCCTCAAGGTAGCAAAAAGTATTTATAAAATAGAAAACAATAATAATTAATTGGATAGATCAAACACATGCTGTAAGCAGGGAAGTAAAGAACTAGTACAAGGACAGTTCGTTAGAGTGCAGTGGCTCGGGATTGCACAGTTACCTCTGGAATCTGAACAAGCAACGCTGCGCACCCTTGATAACGTCAAAATTATAAATATGTCCAATCGTCCATCCAGTTTCTTAAACATCTTTTTAACTAAGGCTCCACTAAAACCTCAGCTGGCTTCGATTAAACCCTGGACATGTCTCCAGCCTGTCACAGACTGAGAGACATAAAATAACTTAAACAAGACGCAGGCTGATCATAAAAAGTGATAAATGATCATACAGACTTAAAAAATTGTCTGGAAGGAGATGAAGGGCTCAAAAAGACAAAAAAATGGTCACATATAAAATTACCACAAAGAGACAAATGACACACAATTTTAGAAAAGTGACGACAGAGACTCTAAATGACCACAAAAAACTGAGAGTGACTTCAAAGCGACAGAAAAAATCCCACATAGGCCCAAAATTTAAATAAAAGACAAAAAACCATCCACAGACTAATTGACCTTACAAAACAAAACATAAAATTACCAGAAAGAGACTGAAAATGACCACAAGGCAAAAATGACCACGTAGAATAAAACAATGGCTACAAAGACTGGACAAATGACTAAAAAGAGAACAAAGACCATGCAGATCACCCAGAGACAAAAAAAATGGCCACAGAGAGTCAGAGCGTGACCATAAAGATCTAAAAGAACATGCCAACAACAGAGAATCCCTAATCAGATTGTGTGACTGCTCACATTGACCTAATCTTAAACATCATACAGTCAATTTGGGATTACATCAGGAAACAGAAGAGAGTGAAACTGAATAAATCCACAGAACGGTTGTGACATGTTCTAAAAAAATGCCAAACATGCAACACCTACAAAGTCCTTTTGAAAAAAGTGCTAAAAATAAGTCAGACATCAAGGTTAAAGTTCACAAAACACTGCTTGTCATCTCTTGTCACGTGAAACTGCTCACGTTAGCACCATAAAAATTGAATCATCAGCCTGCTTTTTGCCTTAAGGCAGTGTAATCATGACGAATCATAACCACAATACAGTTTCACATAGGGCCTGATCTTTGTCTCTGCTTTCTGTGGTGAATGTCACCGTTCACCACAGAAAGAAATCTCCACAGATATCAGTTCAAAACCTGAACGACAGAATGATCATTGAATCTCAACGGAAAGATAGTTTAAGAACAACCGAGAGCAAAATTCAGTGAAACTCAGACAAAGGAATGACGTATGTGCAAGGGTATGATATCACTGTACTTTTATTACTGAATTTCAAACCAAATTATAAACACTCTGATAGCAAATAACAGTCGAACTATAGGACCATAAAAAGTGAATGACTACACATATACACACACAAGTCTTTGATTTCTTTTCAACTTTTTTAAGAATAAGAAACTTTGCATATTTTTCAATTCATACAGTAAATGCACAGTTGGCCTAGAGCCACAGAATCACCCAAAAAATGAAATTTACTGCATAATCAGGTTATTTTGATCTGTTTTAATAACTGCAAATAAGTCTGCCACATGGTATAACATCAAGGCAGGTCCTTCATTTATACCCAGAGTCTCTGCAGAATGTTCTGCAATCTTGTGTTTATAGATTTTGGGGTAGGTGCTCTATCAGTCTACACTTGGTCACACATCATGACAACATGAGAGCACTGAGAGGGTTTTCAAAAACTTTTGCTTACAAAACATTTGCTAAAATAACATTTTGCAATTCAAATTGGAGTCACTTGTTAAGAACAACCTGTGGGAAAGTGAAGGTATTGGGCAAGTTTTTAAATATTCTCATTACATGTCAGGACAAAAATCTAAGCTGTGAAGATAAATAAACTTTCTGCATAAAATTTAGTGAGGGCAAGGGAATGAAAAAATGTGACGTGAAAGAAGTTTGGAACAACCAGGACTTTTCTTAGAGTCGAGCATCTGGCCACACTGACTAGCTTACTCGGAAGGGGCTTGGTGAGTGATGTGACCAACCCAGCAGTCCCTCCAAGCAGCATGCCATCAACTGGGTTACAACCTCACAGAGCCCTGAGCTGCAGTCAGCCCTGAGACAATAGGATGTTCAACAGTGCGTTATGTTCTTTTGTACCGGGTTTTTACATACAAGTTAATGCTGATTAAGAACTTTGATAAGAGAAAACACATCTCAAAACCTGTTGCACGAATCCCTAGAATAATGTTCAGCTCAGAGACCACAGTCATTTGTGACATGTGGTTCCACTTCTCAATGTATTCCAAAGAAAAGGGAGTAAAACAGCGAAACAGCTGCCACAGCTGTACTGCTGCCGTGCAGCTGTGGCACGAATTAAAGGTCTAAATGTTCTTTTTAATGTTTAAGAAACTTGCAGTATTTTAACTTCAATGTTCGTGTAGCTTGATGGACAAAATCTACAACACATGAAAGTGTGCAAAAATAGAAAAGAGGTGTGAATATTTTATGAAAGTCTTGTTTTTGTAACGCTTTCATTAACACTCTTCAACAGGTGGCACAAAATAGTGCGGCGTGTCTAACAGAGTAATGACAGAGTAATAAATTCAATGTTCTGGCAACAAAACATACTTTTAAATCCATCACTTAAATGTTACAAACAGACAGGTTTGCATAATTATATAGAAACTGTGACTAGACTGGCAGATGATATAAAAAATAAATTGTTCATGTGTTAAATTGTTCATCATAGATATATATCTCTGTAAAAATGAAAAAAATGTACAGCCCATGTTAAAAACTCTCCGGTGGGCTGACAGGGCCTCTACCACAGCAAAAGAACAGGAGTAGACATAGTTCTTTTAAAGTAAGTAAATAAAAATGATACTGGGCCATCCTTTGTACTTGGCCCAACTTTTAATGTATGATACAGTGATGAGTAAAACTCTCATCTGTAAAATGCAATGCATGGTCATAATTGGCACCAAGAGGCCTGCAGATGGAGGGGCAGTAAACGTGTGAGCAAAATCACCACAATAAAGGAAGAAACTTGCTTTTTACACAAATCCCATTTTAAGTAACCCGTTTTTGCTTTATATAATTCCATTAATATTTGCATGCAAACATTTCCTGTTTCCCTACAAAATAAAGGTTTAGTAAGGTTAACAGCAGTCAATCGATTTAATACCAAAGTTAGTACTTTTCTGTCTCTCAGCTAATTTAATGACTAATCACATCAGCATAACAAAAAAAGACGCTCGTATCAGCTCACGGTTATTTTCAAAGCAAGAATTAAATACTATTGTGGAAATAATATTACACTGTATATACCTTCGTGGTTACCTAGCATGTGGGCCACAGGCTAATATTACAGGATAATGTTCATTGGCTGAAATCCCTTATTAAGAAAATAAAGTGAACGATCTTCCGTTTAACAGGAAAGTAGGACAGCTGATGTTAGAATATGTTATATTCATGCCTGTTTCTGGAAATAGGCATGAATCTGCACGGTTCGTGATGTGGCGCTCGGGCATCCGCTGGTGCTGCAGTTCCATTTCAGCGAAATGCAGATTTACCAGAATGCGTTGAATCACTCAGATCGAAAGTGCAAATGATCCCGGCCGGCTGCCGTAAATTCGAAAACCCGTTTACCACATTAACAATATACTGTAAGCCCCGCATTAAGCATCCATCCAACCGCCGTGTTTCACGCCCCGATTCTCATCAGTGGGAGGAGGAAGAGGAGACCAGAAGGGCGGGGGGGGGATTTCCCGGATACCCCGTGAAGATGATGAAGAAGACGAAACAAAAGACGAGGAGGAGCAGGGCGAGGAAGAACTGCAGCTTCCCGGAAAGGAAGGGAAGGGCAAAATGAGGACATGATCAAGAATTAAATTAAGCAGATTAATAACAGAAAATAAAGTTGGGGTCTTTTTTTCTTCATTTTAATTCACTAAGAATATAAAATGTCATGAATTATGATAAAATATATTGTTGTGTGTTAAAAGGTATATAGTACGAATGAGCTGTATATGTCAGTCTATTGTGTTTCTTTAAATATTAGGGATTCTACTGTATCCTTTCCGTTAAATTATAGTAATGATTATAAATAAAAATAAATGCAAATAAATACAATGCAAGCAAGTTGATGGAAATGACTCCAGTGGGAATCTTGTATAAATTAATATTGTTAAATTATAAATAATACACAAAAAGTAGTTCATATTTCTTTAAAGATAAATAAATAACTAGAGTACAATTTTTAGAACAGCTAAATAAGGTTTTATAAAATACAATAAAATGTATTGTGCTTGTTTTTGAGTTTTATTAAGAATATTTATTTATTTATTTTCCCCCCCTTGTGGTGTAAAAACTGTAAACAAAAGCTCCTCCGCCTCCTCATCTTTTATTCCCTCCAGGATTACGTCACCCTTTCCGGGAAATAATGCCCCTTATCCTCCCGGTGGCTTTACCAGGCAACCAGCTGGGAACCGGGAAGAGACACCGGCAGGATAAACAGCCTCCTCCTGTTCCAACACTTATCGTTTTCACCATATATACTTTTATATCATTATCGGAACATTTTAAAGGTGAAACAGGAAACAGGAAGGCTGATCTTCCCAAAAAAACAAATCATTTGTTCCTAATCTGGAAATTTGAGTGAGGAGGTATATATTACGTTATAATTACTATATATGTTACTGTTTTAATATAGATTTCTTTTGTTTGTTTTTTTTAAATTGAGCTTTAAAACTGCAGGTTTGTATGGGTAGATTTCTCTGATACATATGCACTGATGCAAAGACGAAAACTGAGCCATAAGGACAGAGTTCGATGTCCGATCATGCTCCATGATTCAATTAAACGGTGTGGGACTCTCATGAGTTGTAAGTGTCTCTGAAAAGTGTTCAAATAACTGAATGTGGCCTGTTGTTGGAACAAAGGGATTTTCTCATCCCACTGTTATAAATGTAATAAGCATTCTATGTGATATCCCTATATCAAAGTTATGGGCTCATTTTAGCTTTTGCACCTCATTTAACTTTATAAAATAATTACAAAACCTTTCTGTTTATTGGTAACTTTCTTGTGGACAAGCATACTATACAGACACAATCCACCACATATATCACAGCATCATTAAACGCCAACCATGGGTTTGTGCTTATAAAATACCCTGTAAATAAAGGATGGATGTCACCAAGTGATGCTACCAAATAATTTCATAATTTTGCACCTTTCGAAGTGAGAATTAATCATATCTAGAGAAATGGGTGCTAAGATATCAGTTAACACAGAAATTTGTCAGATAATTAAAAGTGGTGCAAAAAGCACCAGCGTGGTCAGGAGTTCAGCGACTCCATTCTGCACAGGTAAGCCACGGCAGGTAGGTATGCTTACAGCTCTCTGGTCAACACACCTGTCTGTCAAAGCAGTGACACATTGATGTGTTCAAAACAATATCTGTGTAGTTGTCATCGAACTTTCCAATGATGCGCAAACTGTCTTCTGTACCAGGCAGTGAACTCACTATTTACTGCTTCACAACTGGACATTTGAAGTTGGAAGGAATGTCAGGCTCCATGATTTCGGTCCTGAATACAACATATTCATCTTTTCTCTGAGTAGACTGTTTGCTGTTGCTGGACTGTGTCTTTCAGCAGCTGTAAGTGGGCCAGTGGGTTTCTGGTTCCAATTGAACAAAATCAGCCTGGAATAACTGGTGGGTGGATCGTCCTCTGTATAAAGGAGGCTGGGAAACAAGGCTCTCCCTTCCAGATAAAGAAACTCTCCCACATTCTTCTTCTTTTTTCTTTACTTTCTTTCTTTTTGAGGGTGGAGGATTAGTTTATTTTCCTCATTTCTAGTTTATATTATGCATCATTTAAGTCTGGGAGCTCCTTTTCCCCAAAACCTCAAAATCATTTAAATGATTTTTTTCTAGTATCATCTATAAATCTAAATCAAATGTTAAGGAACTGAATTTAACATAACCTCTTAGTGTTGCTGTTACAGACAGTTCCATTTAATTTTATTTATATACCACCAAATCACAACGATAGTTGCCTCAAGGTGCTTTATACTGTAAGCTAAAGACCCCCCGACAATCAGATGACCTCCTCTGAGCAAGCACTTGGGAAAAACTCCCTTTAACAGGAAGAAACCACCTGCAGAACCAGGCTCACAGAAGGGCGGCCATCTACTGTGATCTATTGGGAGTGAGGGAGGCCAGAGATGATTAATAACCAATGATTAAATGCAAAGTAATGTATAAACACAAAAGGTGAAGAAGAAACACTCAGTGGATCATGGGAAACCCAGCAGCCTACACCTATTGCAGCATAACTGATCGAGCCCGAACTATATTCTTTAGCAACAAGGAAAGTTTTAAGTCAAATCTTAAAAGTAGAGATAATGTCTGTCTCCTGAATCCAAACTGGAAGCTGGTTCCACAGAAGAGGGGCCTGAAAACTGTAGATCATGGGTTTTTTCCTTTGATTGTTGTTGCAACACTGCTACTTATATTAGTTCTTGATTATGACAATTTTCCCATGCCTCACTGGTCTTGTGAAATTCCACATTGTGTGACTATGAAGCTACCATCTGTTCAATCCAAGTATTGATCTCAAAGAGTTTTTTTTAAAAACTGCAGCATTGTCCGGTGAATGCAGAGGAAAAAAACAAAGAATTTATAAATTAGTATCACCACATGGATATATAGATGGTGCTGAATATGAGGCGTGTCCATGAGTTTTCTGTCTGAGCTAAAATTACACATGTAAGGGTCGAGATAGGATCTGAAGAAGATTTCATTCTTCATACAGTTCAGATTAGAGCCAGAACTATTGTTTTATTGATCTGTTCTCCATGTCTATTGAAGTTATACTAATAACAAGGCAAGGAAAAGCAAAAATCCAGACCATGAGACCAAAAAACAAACAAAACAAGGAAGAAAATAAAAAAATAAATAAACAAAAATAAATAAAATGGGGGTAAATAAAAAAAAAACTAAAATGAAAATAAAAATGCACAAACAAAACAACCCTGTTTCAGAAAAATGTATGTCATCAAGCATGTAAAGCTTTTTATTTTAATTGAATTTTCCCATCTCCTGTACTCAGAAAAGGAAAACTAAAGTGGTTTATTCCCTTTTTCTATTCCTTTTTTCTGTTACAGTAACTGTGACAACCGTTAACGGTCAGTTACTTTTCTGTTTGCTAACCGCCTTTGAGTTTCAATAGCCATAAATCACATTTTCAGCCACAAGTTTCTTGTGACACGTGCACTCATGTTGGTAAAATATAGAGTCACTGAACATGCGGGACATTGTCTCAGTACACGGCGTGCTGTCACACAGCAGCAAAAGCAAATCCAGCCTGTAAAGTCCTAAAAGGAACCCCCTTTGAATCATTATCAGGGCTGCAGTGAGTTTTTACTGCTATTTACCTTGATTCCAGTGCAGTGGGTTTGATCCCTTTCTTTGTAACATTTGCTTACATTTTGATTAAGTTAATCCAACATGTAGCCCTTTGTTTACTTTGTCTGTGCAGGCATTGCCCCAGTTCTACTCACTGCCCTACAACCCCAGTTAAGGATCTGAGGCTGTTAGCCAGCTCACGCGGAGGTCAGTATTTCTGTCATGTAGCTTGAACGCAGACGCTGACACACTTTAACACTAAATCTTAAAATCAATTCCAAAACGTACAAGGTGCCAATGGACAAGAGCCAGGATGGGGGCAATGTGACAGCATGTGTTAAAACCATTAAGAAGCTGCTGCTGCTGCATTTAGAACTGGCTGGAGGCAAGAAAGTGACTTTTTTAATAAGACACAGTTGCAGTAGGGAAGCTTTTACTAAACAGAAGCATGAATGAGGTGTGAGTTAATGTGCAGTCTGAACCACAAATTGCAGAGTGTTTAGTGTTTAACTGAGGGTTTAAAAAGTAGGCTTTGCTTCTCTAGACTGCTGCACATGGGCTTACGAATTCTTCTTTGGTTTTCACTTTCTCTTCCACTGAGAGCAAGCTCTCAGAATGAGAAACTCGCTCTTATTCACATTCCTTTCTGTCATAGTGAAACCTGTCCTCTGTCTTGTTTTCTTTATCAGCTCACATCAGGAACTGTTTTGGAGATTAGGTAGGAGTCCAGGATGTGAACTGTAAGCAGGATAGCCGGTGAAAGTGAGAGTTTTGTGGCGAAATCCTGCGGTGCCCTTATTTACAACTTGTAAGAAGAACTGGGGTTTTTTTTTTTAGGTTAAACTGAATAGAAACAAAATGATTTATTATCACAAGGGAAAGTTATGGTTAACTGGCCAAAGACCCACTTACATATTATACGTCACCCTATGTACTTTCTGGGATTAATGTATTTGTTTTCATATGTTTTTGTAATGTGTTTACACCAGATTTATTTAGAAATCAGCTAAAATTCACTGTTTATCTTTTAATTTAGCTTTTTAAAGTCCACCTGTTTCCATTATTGGATTTTATATTTTAAAAGGTATGAATTTTTTGAAGTTTGACATTAAGAAAGTTAATCTGATAAACTGTATTTTCCTTTTTAAAAGCTGCCCAAA